>NC_053156.1:110382762-111131512 GCF_016835505.1 Polypterus senegalus
CAACAGACAGCAAACAGAACAGAAAAGATCACTAGAACCTCTCTACCCTCCATTAAAGGCATCTTTATAAAGCATTGAATCCACAATGTCCGTCACATTGTGTATGTGTAGTACTGTGCCAACCCCTACCCCAGTCTATTTGTCTCACTGCCATCTGGTAGAAGCTACTGTACTATTCAAAACAATTCTGCCAGGTTCTACAACAGTTCCTATGCCTTGGCTTCCCCCTGCCCTCAGACCTGCTCCCAGTAGCTTACTTGTACAGTATGCAATACATTTTGTTACACTATTGGTGTTTTTTATTGTTGGTTGTTGTTATTATTCATGTACTTATTACTACTGTGGACAGCAAGGGGCGCCAGAGATCACCCAACCCCAGACATAACCTCACAGACACAAGTCCCGTTAAAATAAAGATGGGTGTCATCCATCGCAACCTCACAGACACAAGTCCCGTTAAAATAAAGATGGGTGTCATCCATCGCACTATCCATCCATTTTTCAACCCGCTGAATCCGAACACAGGGTCATGGGGGTATGCTGGAGCCAATCCCAGCCAACACAGGGCACAAGGCAGGAACCAATCCTGGGAAAAGTGCCAACCCACTGTAGGACACACACAAACACACCAAGCACACACTTGAGACAATTTAGAATCGCCAATCCACCTAGCCTGCATGTCTTTGGACTGTGGGAGGAAACCGGAGCGCCCGGAGGAAACCCACGCAGACACAGGGAGAACATACAAACTCCACGCAGGGAGGGCCCGGGAAGCAAACCCAGGTCTCCTAACTGCGAGGCAGCAACGCTACCACTGTGCTGCCATGCCACCCATCACACTGTTTCACATTATTACTATCTATTCACTAACCTATTACTTATTATTCATTTTTCTATTTATTTATAGTGTAGTATAACTCTTTACCTCTCTTGCACCAGTCCTGTGCTTATATATATGTTGCACAGTGGTCCTGGGAAATTATTTACTTTATATGCTATAATCCCCATGTAATCGAGACTACTACTCTAACCGGAACTCCTATTCGAATTTAAACTACTTCAATATCCAGTACATCTTGCATTTGTGATGTCCATAAATAAAGTGCAAGAACAATCACATAAAGTTACTGGAGTTTAACTCAAAGAACCATGCTTTTCACACAGTCAAGCTATACATCGCCTGTTCCAAAGTAGGATCAGGAAAGAATTTATACGATCTATATAATTTATATGATTCATAGCAACTATACTCTATTATTCACAAATAATTGCAGTTTGACCTTTGAAAATATTCAAATAAAAAAATTAATTGCCAAATAATAAATGGAAACTGTTTCACTTTTTTCCTAACCGAGCAACAGTTTATCATAATTATAACAATAATGTATCTGATATACTGTTCCTTTAAAAAGCTTTTAATCCTCAACCGTTTGTTCCCTATTTAAGAGTTTAAACAAAATTTGAAACATTAGATTGGAAAATGCTAGTTAGTTGCTTTATTGTCTAACATCACAATAAACAAAAACATCAGTAAAGTAAGCAAACATTTCATACATACAGTATAAAATCATCCATAACATTCACTTTCCAAACAAAAAAATTAATCAGTGTATTAATGATTAAAAAGTACATTATGCAGTGGTCCTTCAGTACAGACTGTCAGAAAAGATCTAGTAGAGAAGCACAGGCTTTAAAAGTCACCGCGATGACTGGAGCTTATCTAACCAAGGATTTAAAAGCGGCCAGCTGTTCTTGAATGTGAAGGTCAACACATTATTCACAAGGACCCTGGAGTAATTATGCACCAGTTTTAATGTCAGTTAACAAAGCAATGTGACTAGTAGAGTAATCAAGGCAGGTGCAGCCAAAAATGAGGGGGAGCTGGGGCCACTCACAAGCAGGGTAGTGCATGTCCGGGTTCACTGCAGTATACTCAGTTGCCCTTTCTCCAAAGTTAGCAACAACAACTGAGTGTTAATTGTAAATCTTTTCTGATTCAGCCAGATAGTTCAACTGATACCTGGAAAACCTAAGAAGCATCTCACTTCTCACATTTCATATCATGGTTCACCTCTCTATCTCCCCCAATTTCCACAATGATCTATCCCACTGTTCATGTTCCTAGGCCATACAGAATGTAGCATAGTGACAGACTAATAGTAAGATCAAAGTTCCTGGAAGCCCCATTTCTCAAAAACTATAAGCAAGGCAAGGTGATGAAAGGCATTACCTTAGGGACTATTGAGCAACACCTACATTTAATAATTAAACAATATACACAACAGAAAGCAAAATGAAAAATGCTGAGGTCAGAAGACACAAATGTCTCCATTCCTCTTCACACAGTCCCTCCCAAAAAAACTGTAAATAAAAAAAAGAATTGCCATTTACTGTGTTTGATTAGAAACTTTTTGGATAATTCTCTATTAATTTTGCACATGATGGTTGAACAGTATTTACTCTTTACCTCTTTGCAAAATTTCTCCAAGCATTGTCTGGCTAGTTTTGAATAGTAATCATTTTAAGGTATTTCTCTAGATTTAATTAAAACAATGTTTAAATCTCTGACTGGACCCATCTACTATATTTACTTCACTTTAAGAAATTGGTGAGGTGTTTTAGTTGACTACCCTGAAGAAAGTGAAACATAATTCTCCATTTTGAGCCTTGTAACTCAAATAAAATATTTACCCTTTCTGTACCCCTTTCCACCAATACTGGCCAGACAGCCAGTTCATGATGCTAAAAACCCTCTTTAAACCATGTTACCAAAAGCACACTTTACAGAGGATATAGTGTGACCGAGCTAGTGTGCCATGTCCAAGACACCTTCAGGATGGTTAATCCATCTTTATTCCATCCACCAACTTTTGTAACTTATTGACAGTCACAAATTCTCTTGCAGCAATCTCCTTAAGAAGTGTCACCATTCAGCAGCAAACTTTAGTATGCTGACCAATTCTCAGTCATGTGCCAGCCGTTACAATGAAGTGTACTGATCTCTAGAGGATTTGATGCCATAAAACTGGATAAGCAGCCTTTACCATATTTCTGCTTCCACAATTAGATGTGCTGAGCATGCTGATTTGTCTTTATGTTGAAGCTTTTTTGAAAGTCTACACAGCCTTTAACATCTTACTGAAAGAGAGTATTCATCCTCACAAATCAATTTAAAGAAAGTGGTCTGCCAGTTTAGTACTTATGTAGAAGTCATGAACTAATTCTCTAACTTACTGCAGTACAATGTGAGGAAATTCGAGTGTACTTTTTCATTTGATGATTTCTCTTTTAAGTTATTGAAAGTGTTTGACATTTTCCATTTGGTTTGATATACTGCACAAAGATTTGAGGATCAATAAGGAACAAAAATTAAATTTAATCTGTTTCAAATGAAATATCTTAGACAACAAATGTAAAAAACATATTTTCTAAGGTACTGCAATTTATTTTAATCAATGCAAAAGTAGTCCACTCTATGACCATCCTGGAATCTTGTGGAGAGGGTTGTCTAACTCTATGCCATTTGCTATCTGAAAAGGCTCAAGTACTGAAATATCTTTGCAGTACATGTTTAATTATTCTATCCATCTATCTATCCAGTGTCACGCCAGCCCCAGCAAGCATACATCGTGAGGCAGGAACAATCCCTGAATGGGGTGCCAGCTCATCACTACCGCTGTCCACCCTGTCCTCACACATTAAATTATTAACAATATAGATTATTTAAATTATGCTAAAATTTTATCTGTATAATGTAATAAACATTTTGCTGTATTTCATCTTAAAAATGATATTGTCATCATATGTAAATACGCACCTTAAAAAGTGGCTCAGGTTGTGCAATATTATAACTGTATTGCAAGTTTACAGTGAGATAATTGTACTAATAAGTACAAACAGCTCTACAAGGAGCACTTGATGGACTGATTGAGTGCATTTATAGTTCTTGGGAAGAAACTGTTTCTGAACTGCAAGGTCATTACAGGAAAGGCTCTGAAGCGTTTGCCGTATGGGAGCATTTCAATAGACAGTGTGCATGGCTGAGGCAGTGTGTGCTTGATGCTGTATACCAATCATTCTCTTTCCGATCAGCTGCTGTAGAGCTGTGATTCCACACTCAGATATAGTGGGATAAATATTCTGAGTGGTGCATTGAGAGGAACAATGCTAAAGCAGTTATGGTATTTGGAATAGTGTGGCCATTCTGTGGACCATTATATTGTTACAGGTTAATTACAATCAGATGCCTTAAACTAATAAATAATATGCGGTTAATTTCAGTCTATTTGATAAAGCTGTGTCAGGGATGTGGATGTAAAAAAGAAAGGGAAACCACACTGGATCAAAAGCACTACTTTGACGCTGGGTGCCGCCAGTTTACAAAACCGAGCAGAGAACTTGTGTACACCAAGGATTTAGCTGGCGTGAGAAGGTGCACGGCTTTACGCAAAGTTTAGTTTTTAATGTGAGTGTGGTAACATCAGGCTCCAAGTCTTTATAGCTTGCATATTTGCCTCCCAGTAATAGTTGAAGGTTAGGTAGTGCTATGTCCCCTTCTGCTTTAGGCTGTTGTAGAGTAACCCTTTGAAAGCATGGATATTTCGAATTCAAAATAAATGAAGTTATGATTGAGTCTAATGTCTTAAAAAACTATTTGTTAATGTATACAAGGATTCTTTAAAATAGGAAGAGAAGCTTGAGAAGGATGGTCACCTTAACAATGTTGATTGTCCCTTCCAATGTAAAATGGAGGGTAGACCAACTATTCATATCTTGTTTAATTTTTTCTATGCAGACAAGAAACTTTAGTTGAAAGAGAGCATTATATTTGCTTGTGATATTTACCCCTAAATATTTAAACTGATCTGCCAAAATAAATGGGAAAGCATCCAGTCCGAACATTGTAAGCTAGAGAATTCACTGGAAAGAGCACACTTTTATTCAAATTGATTCTGAGTCCAGATATTTTCTGAAAATCTGAAAATGCCTTTAGAACTGCTGACACAGATTTTTTTGGGTCAGATATATCCAGTGCCATATCATCAGCATATATTGATACTTTCTGTTCAATCCTCTGATAATCCACTTTATCTCTGATACATTTTGAAAGTAGACAGCCAGTGGCTAAACAACAATTGCAAAGAGCAAAGGTGATAAGGGACATCCTTGTTGAGTACCACGTTCTAGTTTGAAGTAGTCTGAAATAATGTTGTTAACACAAACTGAGGCTTCTGGACTAGTATATAGTAAAGTAGTTTGGTCCATGCACAAATGTTTGGGTTGAACCCAAATTTGAGCAGTGTGGTAAATGGGTAGTCCCATTTAAGCATATCCAATGTTTTTTCTGCATCTAAAGGTAATAAGATCTCTGGGGTGTTAAACTTAAAGGGTGACTATATTATATTAAACAGACAACAAAAGTTAAAAGTGTCTGCCTTTAATAAATCTGGTTTGGTCTTGTGATCTTACAGAAGGAAGCACTTTCCCGATCCTTCTGGCTAGACCTTTGGAGAGTTTCTTAACATCATTATTCAGAAGAGAGATTGGTCCATATTATTGAAATAAGTTCTCATTTTTCTTAAGAAATATGGTAATTAATGCTTGGCAAAAGATTTGAGGTAGAATTTTGTTTTATTTACCTTCTATAAACATTGCTAATAATAGTGGAACTAACTTATTTGAAGATTTTTCATAAAATTCCACTGGTTAGCCATCAGGCCTGGCTGCTTTCCCATTTTGAAGTAAGTTTTGTAGCTTCTAGTATTTCTGAAAGTGTCAGAGGATTATTCAGTTCCACATCACTAAGAGTATCTAGCTGTGGTATCTCTAATGAATCAAGAAACTTATTAGATTGTGTCTTAGCTTCTTTAAACTGAGTAGAATATAAGAACTTATAGTACTCTATGAATGTGCAGGTTATATTTTTATGGTCAATTAATTTTTTTACCCTATGAGTCTGCTTCCATGTTTTTTATTATTTCTGCCACTGTATGCATCTAAATTTCCCCTTGGGTTTAATAAAGTTTATCTAATATAATCTTAAATATAATCATACACCTAACAATGTGTGCCTTTATATTGATGCATTCTTATATACATTTCTGACATAAAACATTATGAACTTTAAGAAAAGTAGTTTTTTTTAAAATACAGGCAATTTAAATAATACTTTTCCCCATATGTATCATATTGCATATGTATATTTTAATGGTTTTGAATATTATAGAAAAGGAAGTACTATGTAAAGTTGGACATAATCATAACTATAAAACATGATATATTCTGGAATAGTGGAGAAAAAAATGGCTCATACCTTGTGTTGTGTTTTGCATAAAATACATAGAATTTTGCACTTAGATTGTCTCAAGCTTTCGTCTCTGTCATCTTTCTTTAAGCAACCCTCAGAAGCACTATAAAGTGCTAACAAATAACAAAAATGTGTAAAATGAAGCATACTGTCAAATTTATGGTTAATAAAAGAGAATAACAATAAAGAACTAATTTTTCCTCATGGTAGATTTCAGAGTTAATGTTCAGTTTTCTGAAAACCATTAACAATAAAAACAATCTACTGTTTTTGTAATGGGGATAAAATTACTGCACTGATATAAAAGTTGCACAAAGAAAACAATCAAATTTGTTTTTGTTTAACACCTGATAAAAAAACACTCTGCATTAAGAGGCAAAATTCATACTTATGTAACAGTTAGAAAATTAACATGAACCTAGCTTTAGCTTGTAATTGTTAAATTGAAACAAAGACACATGATATTAGTATTTGCAATTGCTCATATTTATTAACAAGCTATGTTATCCATAATATAATGTACATGAATTAACTACTTCATCTTGAATGCAGGTGATATTCTGCAATTACAACCAACCTGAACTTGGATAAACACATGGAATTTAAAACATGATCTTACTTTTCTATCCAACAATGATGATGCATATTATGTAACTGTAAAGTGATGAAAGGCTTGACACCACAGAATTCAGAACTAGCTTGGCTATTGGAATGCAGCAAATGATTACTTCATGTGTGTTAATTGGATATAATTTGGTGTTTTTTCATCATCATTTTAGAGATTTTAATCGTCATCATCATTATGATGTTAATTCTGCTTTTCCTGGCTGCCTGGGACCACATGAGTGGGTTTAACACTGAAGTGGCTGCAGCTTACCAGTATTCAGAGTCATTTCTTCTGTGTCTGCCCCGCTCATTGTTAATTGACATTTTTAGGATAAAATTAAGGAAGCAAACTTTAATTAATATTAAAATAAGAAATGTAGAACTTAAAACACTGGAGGTAATACACATATTTCAAAACTCTTCATGAGTGTAAATCTTATACTACTGTTCTTGTTAATATGCAGAGGAAATGAAGAAAAAAAGACCAGATAATTAAACGATGAGCTCAATCAGAGGGAGCATGGCTCCCTGATTGTGAAAGTTAGATGCGCTCCTTGAGTCTCTTACAGGTATATGTCATTTGGGTACATTGATGTTTTCTGACACTAAGGCCCCAAATTATCAGCCAACCTTTCTGTGTGAGCATGAAACAGAGTGAAGTGTATCTGTGAAGCCTTACTTACCAGTGGCAATTAGGTGCTCAAACAGCATTTCCTTTAAAGATGTCTGCATTGTGGTAGTAGAACTGCATTTGAGTTGATTTTTTCATCTTTAAGCAAGAGCATGGAAGATAAATGTACAAATAATAAAGCAAAAAGGCAGCAGAAGAATCGTTAAATGTGTTTTGATACTCTTATGTTTTCTGGACTGCCAGTCATGTTGACTTTTTATATGCTTGATGATTCACTTCATCCTTTGAAACTAAAATTGCCACCATCTCTCTTAGTGTCAACACAGCAAAAAATAAAATCTGAGCAAGTAAGAAGTTTTTATATCAAGGCATTAAATCTTGTTTTCCTTATTGTCAGATTTATTGGCTTATCAAAAAATTAGTATTTAAGATTATTTCCCAGAGGATTTTTTTACTGCTCAAAGGTTGATCTTTGAGGGCTCATGGGACTTAAAAGAGATCCTCGTTTATGTTTCATTTCAGAATCATCTTTGTCACAGATGTTTCTCCTAAAATTCTTTAGAAGAAATAGCATAAACAAAAAACAGATACAAGTGCAGTAATAGAAGTCAAAACTGAGAATTTGTTTGAAAAGCATATATGTTATGTTTTGTGGAATCTCTTTCTAGTTTTCTTTTAATCCCTTTCCAGATTTCGTATTTTGTACTTATTATTGGGCTGATGCCTTTATCCAAGGTGTCTTACAACATCTGAACTACGATTGGTTATATTTCTTTTATTTTTCCAATTGGAGCACAGGCAGATAACGTGTCTTTCTTATGGCCGCACAGTGTCAGTAGTGGGATTTGAACTCAAACTCTCAGGGATTGATGTCCAATGTCCACCATGCTGCACTGCCTGCCATTTCTTCTAGACTGAGTTTGAACTAATTGGAGCACAGCAATATAAATTAGATCAACTATTTAAATTATCATTCAGAAGCAATGACTACAGTTTTGAAATTGTAGTAAAGTGTTTTATTACCACAAACAACTGTCCATACATTTCACCATATATTATGAGCACACAATGCAAATACTTTCAATTTGCAAAGAAAAGAAAGGTCAAGACACTACTTGGAAAATCTCAGGAGAATCTGAGAAACATGAGAGAAAAGAAAATGTCTCTATTTTATTTCTTTCTGGTCTTATTGTTGTCTAATGGAAACCAAAAAGATATTAAGAAGATCTCTTTTTTGAGTTTTTGTTCCTAAGGTTTAGATTATTTCAAGAAATCTTCTCAATTAAATTGTGCTGACCTCATTAGCATATTTTTTTGCTAAATAGAATAGTTGATAGTGAGGAATATATGGTTGCCTCTTGCAATGTAAGCGCACTGAGCTCAAGAGTAGAGGTCTGAGAACAGGAGCAAGGAGGTAAGATGGCGAGTGCTTGGAGCTGAAAGAGGAAAACTTGAAGAGGAAAGTGGGTGAGAAAGACTGGGAGTGGGATGCTAAAGAAGGCTCATCTCTGATAGTTATGGTCCCAGGACTTATTTTTTATTATCCTTTGTATGTTTTACTTACTTCATTGTAATCCTAAACTGTTGAAAACCAAATATTTTCAGCTATGAAAACCACTAGTGTCTTTGGGTTATCATTGAGTCTTAAGACAAAATTAAACCCTAGTGTAGTAACTTGAGCCAAGCCTAATTACTTAGCACCAAGTAAATGCAAAAAGAAGTTTTGGGTCCCAGTGTATTGTTAAATTCCAAACGTAAAATGAGGAATTTTATTTTAGAATAGGTAAAAACTCCAAAATACTCACCTTAATTCTAAGTAATGATAATGTCAGTGGGATTGTTGAAGAATATTAATTAAAAATGTAAGGTAAACACTTGCAAAAAAACTGTAAAGACAACTTGAAAATTTCCACTTGTACGTTTAAACTATGTTTTTTTAAAGATATCTTAGTAATTGTAATTTGAGAAGAAGCAGAAAAGCCACTAAAGATTATAAAGGTTATAATAAGATTTTTTCTTTTGTTTGTTTCAACCTTTTTTTGCACATTGTGTTTTCTTCAGGTTTTTGAAGTTTTTAATTCCTATTAATTAGACTGCCTTGCAAAATGCCATCTCGGCAATCACATGCACAGCCATTATTAGTGAGCAATCAGTTGCACATTGCCAGGTTATGATATAAACTCATAAAGTTTTCCTGTTTGCCAGAGTTTGATATCAGTGTTTAAGGTAGGCTGGTTGACAGTTTGCTCTTGAATTCTTTTTGACTATGAGTTATTTTAGTATATTGGGTTTTGACATTTGGTTATCTGTATTCTGGATTCTTGTTTCTAAATATGCCTTTTTGGGGTCCTTGTTAAAAATATTAGTTGATCTGCCTGTGCCTCCTTACATAAATCATAACAATAAAAGAGCCAAGAAAACTTTTGAACAACTCAGTTATCCCAGTATCTGTATTTATTCTTTCTGTCATTTAGCTATCATTACCAATTGACTACATTAGGCCTAATTCAAAACTGGCCTTAGAAATCAGATTGAAACTTGAATGTACTTAATATCTGCCAGCTTCATGCATTCTTGGTCTTTATTTCAGTGATAATACAGTAGCTTCAAAACATCACTGTTATCTTAGATGCTTCAACTTATGCAAAATACTTACATCCATCCATTATCAAACCCACTATATGTCTGGATCCACATTTGTGGCCAAAACATGTCGATCCTTGGGATGATGGCAGGGTGAGCTTGAGTAAGGAGAGCAATTATGATATGGACCCGCTGCTTGCCAAAAGACAAAGGCTGGAGGTGGATCGCCTGGAGTCTCACTTCCCCAGTGGGGGAACTACAGGGTCATGGGGGTCTGCTAGAGCCAATCCCAGTCAACACTGGGCACAAGGCAGGAAACAAACCCCGGGCAGGGCACCAGCACACCGCAGGGCGTGCACACACACACACACACCAAGCACACACTAGGGACAATTGAGAATCGCCAATGCACCTAACCTGCATGTCTTTGGACTGTGGGAGGAAACCAGAGTACCTGGAGGAAACCCACACAGACACAGGGAGAACATGCAGCAAAATACTTTAATCATTCTCATTACTCTCAGTTACTCTCATTATCAATAGATTTTTAACAAAAGTTGTAGCACATATACATTTTTTTCAGTATATTTGAAAATTTGGAATTATGATAAAGCTTTTCTTCCCCATGAACCTGAAATGAATTAATCAGTATCCAAAGCAGGTGGATGGATGGATGGATGGATGAACTGTTCCTTTACACTCATACCTGTCACCCCTTGACTTGAATATAGTGAGTTCACATGGCAACTCTGCATATCTTTGGTGGCCATAAGGAGCTTGCTGTAGAACATGACACTCAGACCCATCTTGAAGAGTGATCATGGTATTTCTGTTCCAAGTTTTCCAAGGCTTATTGAAAAACTTTTTAAGATTTGCTAGATCGCCTCATGTCAGGACCATTCATCTCAGAGCAAATTATCAAGGGTAGGATATCCATTAGCACAAGGCTCCTGGTAACATACTGTAGATTTACTGATTTTTGATGTTCTGTATCAGTAAGTGACAGACAAAAAGAATTTAATTAAAGGATCAGGAGATGAAATGTAATTGAAAAAATAAGACAAACCAATCTTTCGCCAAGCTAAATATGTAGGACACGAATCAGAAACAGAATCAGAAAGAAAGACACTGAGAATGCATGTATAGCATTTTTATCCAAAACACGAATACATGAGAATCACAAGAGCTGGAACTGGTTGTGCTGACAACAACATACACTGTGCAATCTGTGGGAGTGTTGCTTAGGCCACAGCTAAAGCTTTGAACACAAAATAGTGATGCCTATGAGCAATTCAAACAGAAGGTAGTTTGAGTATGTAGTAAGGATGCCCCCCAGGTGCCTCCCCCACATAATGTACAGCATGCTACTTGCTATGAGTAAATTCCAGAACATACCTGTGCTGGAGTTATTACACAGTATCTCTAAAATAATCCAGTAACTACTAGGATTTCCCCAGAAGTATTCAACAGAGAGGCTTTCGTATTACAACCAGAAGAGTGAAATATTCCTATATGGCTGGTGTAATAAGTCTCTCAAAAGTTAATGTCATCTAAATGCCATACTTAAACTTGGGATTTCATTTCACAATCACCACCTTCCCAAAAAATATTCAAAGCATATAAAACCACAATAAAACACATAAGAGCCCATTGTTATCATTCTAGTTTGAACACATTGCACAGTTTCAAAACACACTGGTGGCTGTCTGTCATTTGTTTAAACACACTTTGTTTGAAAAATAAACTTTATTTATAACACTGTGCCTATCTTGTGGCTGAAATAGGCACAGTCAATAAACTGGAGAAAGTGGGTACAGATAATTAATCGATAGCCAAACCTATGAACTGGACATGCGTAATTCACTTACATTTTCATAAAGAACCACCTTGGCAATTCATTAACATGAAGAGCAGTATATGACATTCAAGACCAAATAGATTCTCCGTGTATCCATTTAACAAAGTTAGGAAGTCCATGCCTTCACAGAATACACTAATGAACACACTTACACTCACTATTAATGGGCCAGTTTTACAATTTAGATAGGTAGTAGTACAACATTTCAGTAATTTGCGCAGTATCCGTGCAAAAACTATAAATATATATCAAAAATATTTAAATATGTATTGACGTAAAACACTTACTTTTCAGATGCTTACAATAACTAATCATTCTGAATTGACATATTTAAGAAGCTTTTTATTGAAATTGTGTTCCTGTGAAAAGTTCTTAAATTTTATTAAAGACATGGAGGGTTGGGGTCGACTTGTTCGCAGTCCTACTTTTTGTAAAAAATTGATTGATTTGTATGGAATGATTACAATAAAATTAATAAAATAAATAAATAAATAAAGACATGTAGGCAAGCTGGTAAATGTCACTGTTCCAGTAACACCAGGAACACTCAGAGAGCAAGAACAAGTCTGTCAGACTAGTTTCAGTTACTTTTAAGAACTGCAAAAAGATATTACTTTAACTTTGATTGCAAAAAAAATGTGGGGATATGTTAGTACAAATTTAAAAAACCTAAACTGCCACATTGCAGGTTCCTAAAGCAGAGATCGTTGACCGGAGGTTTTGTAATCCTTGTAAATGTCAGTCAGGGTCACACAATTAGAAAGTATTTGTATAGAAATTTACATTTCTTGAGCCAATAAGTCAAACATGAAATTAAGGCGGGGATCTGTAATTTATTAAATCTGTGCTTCTTAACAGCTGTCCAATATTACAAAAATCTTCCATTTAGTCAGATTGACTTCAAAGTGCAGTAGATTCTCTTTGTGAAATGCAAATCTGTTGTAAAAGCAAAAGACAACCAATAATATCAGGATAATATATGTGAATGAAGTACACTGACTGAACAGGCTATTATCAGTGTTCTGCAACACCAGACTTTTTCCTGTGAAGAATTTTAGCATTTTATATTTTGTAATGGGTGGCATGGTGTCACAATGATAGCACTGCTACCTCACAACAAGAAGGCCTGGGTTCTTCCGACATGGAGTTTGCATGTTCTTGTGGCATTCCTCCCAGAGTACAGCAACATCTAGTTTAGGTGGATTGGCAATGCTAAATTGCCCCATGTGTGTCTTTGTGTTCACCTTGCAATGGACTGGCACCCAGGGATTGTTCCTGGCTTGTGCATTATGCTTTCTGGGATTATTGTATAGCGACCTGGCTCGGGATGAAGCATTGTTTAGAAAATGGATGAACAGTTTCTGGTCTTCCAAATTCCAAGCTTTGTTTGATTTTGTTTCCATCTACGTCATACAAAAGCAACAGATAAATTCAGGCTGTAAAAACCCAGATTATGAATGTAGTGAATTTGCAGCTAGAAACAAACGTACTAGCTTAATTATCCATCAAGTATTAAACCGGCTATACCCAGTTCAGGTCAGAGTCTATCCTGGCAGCACTGGGCAAAAGAGAGGACCTGTAAGCAGGGCAACAGTCTATCTCATGTCACTCTCATTCACTAATACACGACCAGTAGGGAGTTAGAAAATAATCTAACACGTAAATTTGGGTGAAACATGGCACATTCAGCCTAGATGGGCTTGGCTGGCAATCAAAATCAGGCCTCTGGAGATGTAAGGCAGCATTGCTGTGGAAATTTCATTGGATGATTGTTCTAAGGAAGATCTAGTTAGGATTTGATGTAGCTGTGACTTCCACAGCTCCACCAAAATAATATGGATTTCTATATTGTTTCTTGATTTGTATTATGAAAAGCTCAAAAATGATCAAATATTTGTAAAACAAATTTTGGCAATAGCAAAATCATAGACTAAAATGGAAATTATTTCTATTTTATTAAAGAACATACAATTATCTCTCTATTTTAAAAAAAAATCCTGGACAGAAACACAAGAGCGTCGAGACGTGATCTTCACGTTAAGATCACGGAAGACATATAAAAGAAACCGCGACATGGCCACAGAGCGTCTCGCTGGGGACCTTAAACATGAGACTTTGTGCCAGGACCATCTCACAACGACGTGGAACATGAAATTCTTGCAAGACAGGCCCTACTTACAATCTATCTATACTAATAAAAGGCAAAGCCCTCACTCACTCACTCACTCACTCACTCACTCACTGACTCACTCACTCACTGACTCATCACTAATTCTCCAACTTCCCGTGTGGGTGGAAGGCTGAAATTTGGCAGGTTCATTCCTTACAGCTTCCTTACAAAAGTTGGGCAGGTTTTATATCGAAATTCTACGCGTAATGGTCATAACTGGAAGCAGTTTTTCTCCATTTACTGTAATGGAGATGAGCTTGAACGCCGTGGGGGCGGAGTTTCGTGTGACATCATCACGCCTCCCGTAATCACGCAGTACATAGAAAACCAGGAAGACCTCAAAAGCGCTGAAGAAAACATGCATTATATAATTGAGAAGGCAGCGAAACAATAAGAAGCGAGCGAGTGACATATACAACCATATTCATGAGTTCTGCTACTTCGGAAACAAAGCACGATGTAAACCTACACTTTAAATTAAGTTCATAGACAGGCTGCGCTGGCGTTTGTAATTTAGTGCCTGCCCATATAAGGCCGTCCGTCAGCGGCAATCCAATAGCAAACTGCCACGGGTAAATATTCACGGGTGAAGGACTGTGCTTATGCAGAGGAAGATGAGATGGTCAGGGTGGTGTTTGACACAAACTCAGCGAAACTGCGAGAGAAAGTTTTAAGTGCCAGGACTAAGGTAACATTAAATACAGCCATGGACATAGCACGAGATGGCACCAGCACAGCTGGGAACCTTCGATGCATGTACACGGCGGCTCCGTGAACTGGCGCGTGCACAGATAAAAGCAACAGTTCCAAAGAGCTGAACAAAACCGAATTACACAATTGAAAAGGCAGCAAAAATATGAAGCGTCTGATACATACAAGCATATTCATAAATCCAACTACTGCGGAAACAAAGCACACGTTGGAAAAAGTCAATGTCCGCTAAAGGAAGACAGTGTAAAAAACCCGTGCATGCAGTGTGTCAGGTCTCAGATAAAGAAGAAGGCGAGCTGTTTATTGATGCAGTAAGAAGCGAATCGATGAATGAAACCTGTCATCTTTACAGCGATTGACAAACACGGAATGTAACTTGAACACAACACATCCTACAAATACAAACCTGATTGAAAGAAATAATGATAATCAAATCCTTGATGACAGCAACACTCAGTAACACTCACAAAACAAATACTGTATATTGACAGTCATGTTACGTTATTTTTAAAATGTTCCCTTTTCTTTTCTAGCTTTTTAACACACTACTTCTCGCTGCGCGGGTATATATATATGTATATATATATCCCGATCTACATACTCGAATAATGGATACTTTATTAGCCATCAATGATTGTTTTGGTAAAGCCATACTCAGTGTATTCATTAGATGAGCGGTAAAAAGTAAGAGCGAGGGAGGATGACTTATTGAGGCATGCAGGCTGTAGTCTTGCGTCAACTCTATCTGAATTGCGATCACATTTGAAAAAATATATCTTTTCAAGTTCTATTTAGTCCATATGTGTCAAACTCAAGGGCCGGGCCACATCCGCCCGGTGTGTAATTATATCCGGCCCGAGATCATTTTATATACTGTATTATTGTTATTAATGCCGGGTATATGAAGCGCTGGTAACACAATAAACTACAGATCCCATAATGCAGCGCTTCAGCTGCCTTGCGAACACTTACGCGTTAATCAAGTCTAGCTTATGATGCTGCAAGTTATTGCGAAGCTAGCTCACCGATGCTGAAGAGAAAAGTTGATTCTGAAAATAGAGCCTTTAAAAACCGATGGGAGGCTGAGTATATGTTTACTGAACCCGTGTGTCTCATTTGTGGAGCTAATGTGGCTGTAATTACAGAATTTAATCTAAGGCGGCACTATAAAACAAAACATCAGGGTAACCTGAAAGACCTGAATGCAATGCAGAAGATACAGAAAGCAGAAGAATTAAATAAGAATCTGACACTTCAGCGGACGTTTTACCCGTGCACAATCACAAAGTGATTTCAATTGAAGCTGCTTTTATGGGAGACACAACCACTTGCCCCACTTTCCCTGTTGCCAAGTAATGTTAAACCAAGTCGTCACTACGGTGTTCCCAAATCGCACTTTGCTGATAAACTGGCGCACTGAGTTTGCACGGCGCTTTGGTGACTTTGAAGAACAAAAAGTCCGTCTACATGCGGCTCGAACCTTGTGCATGTTTGGTAGCACATATCTGTGTGAGAAGCTCTTCTCAGTGATAAAGACTAACAAAACAGCACACAGGAGTCGCCTCACTGATGAGCACCTGCAATCCATCCTGAGAATCTCCACAACACAGAACCTCACACCAAACAGAAACGAACCTGTGCCCAAAAAAAGATGCCAGGCGTCCAGCTCTAAAATGACATATGAGCAAAGACAACTGAATGATTTGATTTGTTATTGCTGAAAGGAACACATTTTATTTATATTTCTAGGTTTTGTTATGCAGCATGTTCATATTTGAATTTGTATAATTTTGACAGGATATATTTTTATGGAGAGCAAAATCTTTTGGGATATTTAAAATCTAAGTTTATTTTTTATATAAAATTACATAAGAGTAAAGAAATTTGAATGTTTGTTCTTTTAACGTTTACTTTATTTCTAACTTGTATAATTTAGACAGGATATATTTTTATGGAGAGCAAAATATTATAAGTTGTTTAAGGTTTGAGTTGATTTATTCAGAATAATATTCCTGTCTGTTTTTACCATTCCTACCAAAGATATTTCTGTCGACTAAATAAAAATTCCTTCTATTTAAAATTTAGTTCATAATATCCACACAGACTTGCACGTAAGAGCGGGAGTTATCCGTTTTAACAAGCAGCGTATTGCACTGAAACGAAATAGCTGTGTGTGTATATATGTATATATATATATATATGTATGTATATATGTGTGTGTGTATATTTATGTGTATATGTATAGATATGTATATATATATGTTTATGTGTGTGTGTGTGTGTATATATATATATATATATATATATGACAGCAACACTCATCACTCACAACAGTGACAAAACAATTACATTGACAATCATGTTACGTTATTTTCAAAATGTTTCCTTTTCTTTTTCATTGCTTCTTTAACACACTACATCTCCGCTGCGAAGCGCGGGTATTTTGCTAGTATCAAATAAGCCAAGAGGCAGCAAAACATTCAGTCGTCTAAAGGATTTGAGGAGACACAGATCCAGGGCTCTTGGCTCATATAAACTGTATAAGGACAGTAAGTTATCAATGAAATTTCGACATCTAAGCGAAGAAGAAAGCAGCACGGAGAAAAGAGACTCAAAATCGTTGGAGAGAAAAAAGAGCAGAAAAGAATAATCAAGGTGAAAATTCAGAAAATAAGGAAATTAATTAACAGCCCGGAACAAGTGGAATTGAAAAAAGCACATGCTCAGAATTAAAAGACAGAGTAAAAGACAAAGTAGAACTTCATAAAGACGTTTACAAACGTTGGCGCTAAACACATGCAAAGCAGGTTACAGATTATGAAACCAGTGAAATTAGAAAGGCTCAAAAAATAAATAAAAACGGTGCTATACACATGTGGAGAAAGTTAAAGGATATGAAAGTAGGAAAATTAGAAAATATAAAAAAAGAAAGTAAAGATCGCAGGAGCGCAAACAAACAAACTGCCTCTTTTAACTATGCACCAGTCTAACTTTGGTTTTACACAATAATCACTACACTATTGCACCTTAACACTTAATTCTATTTTATTCACATAATTTTACTTATTTATTATATTCTACTATATTGTTATCTTTCAATCTATGGCTTTTTGTTAATCTAACTGATATTCTTCTAACTTTGCACAGTTTTTGATACGTGGATCAGGATGCATTTCACTGTGTGTTGTCCTGTATAACTATGCATGTGACAAATAAAGAATCTTGAGAATTACAAAAATGGAGTTTACCGCACATGCATTTATTGGTTACTTTGTAAAAAAAAATGATTAATTGTTGATGATTCAGATTGTTTTGTCTGTGTGGAAATTCCAATCAGAGAAACCAATCCTGAATTATGGTACAAAGTCATTAAACACGTCTCATGGACCTCATTAAAAAGATTCAGCATATTGGTTCTCGCAAGATTACAAATATTGTTTTTACAGAAGTTCTGAAATAAAAGTGAAACTAATGAAATAGCAACAATTCAAAGAAAAAAAAATCTTAAAAGTGTGTATCCGGAAAACAAAACACGGGGTTGTCAAGTGAAGCAAGCAGGGGGTGAAGCCCCCTAGTTATTAGTAAAATTTGTATTTTGTTATTACTGGTGATAAAATTTCATGTTGCATACTACAAAACTAATTTTATATTGTAATGAAAAACCTTTTTATTATACTGGCTGCCATTATGCCTATTAATGGGACCATTGCAGGGCCCACTCACAATCGCACGCACTCTCAGAAGCAGCCAAAATCAGAAGATGAATGTAAGCCCATTATTGATGTTTTTCAATCGGTTGAAAAAAAATAACTTTACTGCATTACTTGGCAAAAAAGTGTCTTTAAACATATAAAGTATTAGGTATTTAGAAATCATATGAAAAATAAGCTTCAATGTTCCAACAATATGGATTTCGTTTGTAAATAAGTCTAAAAAAATGTCACTTGGCAGTGGTTTGGGTAGTTTAGTTTTTTAATTAACCGACTGTAAATTTCATGAGTGATTACTATTGTGAACAGTGCTATTTACTTTACAAAATGAAAGGTTATTCTGTGAGAGTGAAACATCGATAGCACCAACATTCAGGGCTTTAGCAGCAGTGCAACATCATTAAGAAGCTGAATATTTTAATATTTTAGTATGTGCTTTTGCCTTGGCTGTTATTTCAAATCAATTTCTACAAGTGGTATTAAATAAACTAATTTTCTCAAAGTTAAATTACAGAAAATGTTAAAAGCAAGGTGATCTGTTCATATATTAAAATAGAAAAATATGACTGCATAAAATAGCTAATGCTGATATCAATTTGGGAAAGATGAAGGATTTAGCATATTTTTTCATTCATCCTTCTCTTTTTATTAAACAGTACTGTACTCGCAATACAGTAAACAAAAGTAAATAATGTACAATTTTAATTGATTATATGGAATGTCACCTACACAGGTATTCATTTTGAGCTGTTGATGATGATGCTTGAAGGGGCTGTGGACACTCACAACTCTACAGTTACATTACTTTAGCCTATAGATAGATAGATAGATAGATAGATAGATAGATAGATAGATAGATAGATAGATAGATAGATAGATAGATAGACTTAAATTTTACTAAAGAACAAAAAGTATCTGAAAATTACAACTTAATTTTATTCTGCTGGAATGAAATGTGGACAAAGTAAATGTATGAATTAGCCTACTTAAATTTCATCAAGAAGCTCCATGATAGCCTACTGTGCCTAATATGTGCTTGTACTCTATACCTCTATTAGCAGAGCTCTGGAACCCATTACAGCAGCAACAAGCAGAACCAAACACAATATACATGTCAGTGCATTTCAGAGTTTGTTCATGATGTGTACATACACTGACACAGAGGTACCATAATTAACCTAATCTTAAACCCATAGACTGTGAGTCAATATTTGAATCCAAGGAGGACACCTTTATAAACAAGGGGAGAAATTAGCAGTTGCCCACAAAATCTTCTGAGTCTGATAGTGAACAGGAGTTTTCATGCTGTGAGTAGTCAATGCTCACCACTGAGCCACCCTATATGTGTAAAGGCTATGTACAGCCAGTATTTGAAAAATATGCTTATCAGTACATGTATATAAAAATATATACAGCTCTTCAGATGCAAACATCCTATACCCATAAATAGGCCTTAATTTGCTTTTAATTTCTCAGTGTATCTAATGAATGGTAGACAAGCTTCGGGGAAATTCAAATGGTATATTATGCCAACATTTTTTTCTTTTTAACATTATGTAGTAAGAACAAGTATCTTTTTTTTTTTTTTTTTTTTTTGCATTTTAGGGTTATGGATTTTGGTAACATCCTTACAAAATGCATTGCTTCTAAAATCTCTAAATCCCTTAAATAGTAGAACTCTTTCCTGTCTCTAGTGAGAATAGCCCATGAAGAACTTTTCTTTTATTTGTGCAAGAAAAGAAATAACATCTGTTAAAGTGCTGCCATTCTTACCTGTGTGCCAAATTTCCCCCTGGGGGTGAATAAAATTCTATCTAATATCTGTGCTATAGCAGCCTGCATTTGTTTTCATATGTTGAACTTGGTATGTTCCTGCTCACCCCTACTAATTTGTTAAACATTGGTATATTCCTATCTTATTTTTATTCTCCCTGCACTGTTTTAGTTCCAGTTTTGATTTTATTTTTCAGGTCAGCTAAATAATTGCCTTTTTCACTTGCAAGACATCCCTGGAAGTACTTCGTAAATACTTTGTACAGTATGCTCAGTTTCTCATTAAAGTGCACAGATTTAGATCTTTTGGCTGTCTTGAAATTATACTATCAGTCCACATTTTTTACAATTAATGGGGCAACACACACTCCATAAGGATCGTTTGGCATGTTTTTTTATCATGATATTCAAAGACAGAAAAACTAACTTCAAAATGGCCAGACATTTTTATACAAAATGCCTCTTTAAATATATATTGAGTGTTTAGGTTCACATTAATTGTCACAGTACTATAGTACAGTGAAGGAAGAGACTGAAATTAAACATTTCAAAGTCAAGGACTCCAGCACACTATCAACTAGGGCTGTTTTATTCATATCTAAATTTCAAGTATAATCAATTGTATATACAGTGATCCCTCGCTATATCGCGCTTCGACTTTCGCGGCTTCAATCCATTGCGGATTTTAAATGTAAGCATATCTAAATATATATCACAGATTTTTCGCTGGTTCGCAGATTTCTGCGGACAATGGGTCTTTTAATTTATGGTACATGCTTCCTCAGTTTGTTTGCCCAGTTGATTTCATACAAGGGACGCTATTGGTGGATGGCTGAGAAGCTACCCAATCATAGCATGTATTACGTATTAAATAAAAATCCTCAATGATATACAATCTGCTTCCCGAGTGGTGCTTGATTGTTTGCTTTTCTCTGTCTCTCTCACTCTCTCTGACGTTCTCTGCTCCTGACGGAGGGGCTGTTTGCACAGGGGCCGTTTGCCTAGAAGATACGGACGCTACTCTAAAAAATGCTGAAAGACTACCTTCACATTGCTCCCTTCTCTGTGGCTGGTTTATCGCGGTGCGCATACTTAGAAGCCCAACAGCACGTATTGATTTTTTGATTGTTTGCTTTTCTGTCACGCTCTCTCTCTGACATTCTCTGCTCCTGACGGCGCTCCTTTGAAGAGAAGATATGTTTGCATTCTTTTAATTGTGAGAAAGGGCTTAAAATATATAAAAATAACCATACAAACATATGGTTTCTACTTCGCGGATTTTTACCTATCGCGGGGGATTCTGGAACGCAACACCCACGATCGAGGAGGGATTACTGTAACACTTTACATTTTTAAAAGTGAATTGAAAATATTAAATGTCCTCACTCAGCATCTTTATATCCTGCAAGCTGTTTGTAAAACTCAATGTTTTCTTTGCACATCATTTCCAGGGACGGCTTATTTATATGTTTTGGATGAAAAACTTTCTATTTAGTGAGAAAGAATGTTCTCTTCATTTTTAAAGTAAAATATCACGTGGTGGGGCATCATCCTGCCTTTGAGTTACAGACTCGGTTGTCTTCAGTTGCCAGGAGCAAATGAAACTATTTTTACTTAATGCAAAAGAAGATTTCAAAATCTCCACACATACAGTACAAACGTGATGTGATCTAAGAGAAAGCGGAAAAGGACATTCATCATGCTGTGGGTCTCTTTCTATGTGGCACACACAGTGAGTCTGTGAAAATTTTGTATTGAAGAAACACCAGTAGAAATTGTCCACTTTTTTCACCACATCCTGATGAGAGTAAATCTCACCTGAGCAAAATAGTTGCTTAAACAGGTTAGAAATGTATGCATGATGTAACATCCAGGTGTGTTTGAGAACTCTGTGAACTGTTTTGAAAGTCAGTGCATTTACATCATCAAAGAGACAGATGTCACATTTTTGTTTATTAAATATTTTGTAACATGAGTCATATTCAAAAATAACAATAAATGCACTTATGTGTATTTGAAGAGTGTAGAAAATACATGTTTTGCATTAGAATTTTACAATATCATCTCTCTATTATAAAAGGAAATTCTGTGGAATGAATGACTTGTAGACGATACGTGATCTTCACGTTAAGATCACGAAAGACAAATAAAACAACCGCGAGACGAAAGAGAATGGGCAAAAAAAACAAAACCAAAAAAATAAAAAAAAGGGAAAGCAGCACACACAGATACAGGTGTGTCAGTACAAATCATTCAATGCACAAAACGTAGATTTACACAATAATGGAATATACACTATGAGAATCTGTGGACCCACAACAGTTAAAGCAACAAGTGTAATTTAAAAAAAAACACATTTCGGTCAGGTGTATATTTATGATGACGGAGAAACGATAAGAACGCTAGCAGCAGAGACACAAAGTAGGAAAAAGGACAGTGGCTGTACGGCAGCGCAACAGCAAACCAAATGCCGCCCCCCCACAGAAGCGAGCGATTGAGCGTTATATGTCCTGCACAAAATAATTTAACCACGCTCAGGCCGTAAATAAAAGGGACAACTATTGTTTTTAGAACGTCACGAGAGACCAGCCAGTGAGCCATCATTTAAAACAGGTCCTCAGGCATCTAACCTAGCAGTTGTTGGATTGCATCTGTCAGACAAGCATCATGTGCTCCCAGCTCTTAAAACAACGACAAAAGACAAGCAAAACATGCAGCTCGCCAACACGAGGAAGACAGCAGATGATGCGACGGCATATCCTTAGCGTACTTTCAGACGCACCTCCCCTTCACAACGCGTATATTGCCTGCCTAAGGTAAAGTCATCCCTGATGGAGGATCGCAGGAATCGTGGGAAAGAAGTGTCCTTTCATCTGATTAGCGCTATTTCAGCTGTGAAATGGCCAAATGGAGGAGGCAGCTTGATGAATGAGGTATCCAGGACTTAAAACAAATCCAAAGCATATTATATGATATCATCGGATGTGAAATTCTACTCCATACTTTTAGAATTTTTATTTTTATACTGCATTGAGGATTTATTCTGTTCTATGTATTGTATTGTATTGACCCCCTTCTTTTTGACACCCACTGCATGCCCAACCTGCCTGGAAAGGGGTCTGTCTTTGAACTACCTTTCCCAAGATTTCTTCAATTTTTTCCCTACAAAGGTTTTTTTGGGGGAGTTTTTTTTCTGGTCTTCTTAGAGGGTCAAGGCTGGGGGGCTGTCAGGAGGCAGGGCCTGTTAAAGCCCATTGCGGCACTTCTTGTGTGATTTTGGGCTATACAAAAAATAAATTGTATTGTATTATATATCCGGTAAACCAAACACAGGGGTGGGTGAGCGAAGCCCCCTAGTTTATTTAAAAAATTTAGTCCTAGTAGGCTTGTTACAGCTGGTTCCAGCTCAAGCGATGCAAAAATGATATTAATTAATGTACAGTTGTTAGTTTTTGGCTGTGAAGAGTTAATGGCTAATTCTATATAATATTTTCTAAATTCAAAATTTTCAAAAGAAGTAGATGATGGAGAATTAAAATCTATCTGGAAGACTCCAGCTAAAATTGCTGGCTGTGATGGATCTTGATGGTTAAAAGATCATTGTGATGCTTCTCTGACCATTTGCAGGTTCAGTGAAATATTAAGTCATTATTATCAGCAGATAATGCAGCCTTGACATTATATTTAGTGTAATGTGAATACTGAGCACACTTTTAGTCAGTGTATGCATAACAACAACATTATCTTTTGTACAGTCCAAAATCTCACAAGGAATGTCTCAATGGGCTTTAACAGGTCCTGTTTTTGACAGCCCCCCATCTTGACTCCCTAAGAAGACAAGAAGATATGACAATTAGCAAAGCCCCACTTGGAGAGCTTCTTTCCGCATCAAAATCATTTCAGCATAGGTTAAGTGATTTTATGGTTTCTTTACTTGCAGTTTTTACTTTTTTGGTTATGAAGATCATTTAACTTAACATAGCAGGAGAATGAGATGGTGTGGCAGTGGTTTGTGCAAGCAGCTGATGTGACGATGAGATCCTTTGCACAATCAATCAAAAGTAGGGAATCTATTCCCGGGAATTCGGGAATCCTGCATGTCATTCCCAGGAATCTCGGGCTCCCGGGGATGACATAGTGCACGAGCATCTCACATGTGAACGGTTTTAGAATGACCAACACTTATTTTTAATAAAACTACTGCAATATGTTGACACCAATAAAAGACAAACCTTATCTACAAGCAGTTCATGCTGTCATATAAGTACATGTATCTAGTTAGTTGCGGTAATGAGAGCGTACAAAGCACAGCGTGTCCAGCGTGCGGTCGTCCAGGTGAGAGCGCACCTTCATGCAGAGTACGCCGGCCGCTGAGAAAGCACTCTTTGCCTCCACTGAAGTAGGCGGCACAGTCATCAGATACTGATACACTTGTTCTAAACAACACCCGTGCTTGCCGTTTCTCTGAAACACCGCCATTTCAGCTTTTACTGATGCATCCAGTTTCTTGTCATCGTTCTGTGATGGCAAGTTTCTTGGCACAGATAATGAGGATGCAACAGACTGATGCATTGCAATTTCAAGTTGATGTTCAAAGCCATTGTCTGACAGATGTCAATGAAGTCTGCCCCATCCCGGCATTTCTGAGCTGCAGAGTCTTAGTGGGAGTCGGGAGACTGACGACTGCTGCTGGTCTGTTGTTGACTGAATTAATCGGCAACACACTACACTGTGGGCCAAAAAGCCGTGCCACTTAATTATTTTCAACTATAACTCTGTTATTTCTTGATCGATTTTTACACTTTTACACGCTATATATGCGAACTTGACCATTCATAGTTTCTCTGGAATTACAGCAGTTTCATTCCCAGGAAATGAAAAATGTCTGGGAATCCCAGGCTCCCGGTAATTGGGAGCCCGGGAATGGATTCCCTAATCACAAGTTTTGAATCAAAGTTCAAACAGTAAGCTAATTTGTCATTGACGTCATACAGAATGTGATGTTGAAAAGTCACCAATGCTTTCAGATGGGAATTTTTCAAATTTTAAAAGATTTTACAGTGCTCTCTGGTCAAGATATTTTATTGAAAAGTCAGTGCACCTACAAAGACACAGATACAACAGTTTTTCTAATATTTTGCTGTTCTTATTTATTTAAAAAAGTGTAATTCTAAAAAGAATTTTGACTGTTTGGTCGACTTGCTTTATTCTTTAACCATTTGTATCAGTATTTTGAGTTTGTAATGAACAGAGCTGACACCACAGTTCTGTTGCAGGATTTATTGTGTTCATGTTTGCTTGATTATTAATACCAGTTGCTCTGTGGAATTATTTGTGTTCATAACTTGCACGAATGACATTGACAACAAAAGGCATTTAAAAGTTTGAACGTATTTATTTTCATTCTGTATAGTTAATCTATAACCTATAAGACTTCTTATTACTGTTTTATTTTACCATTTTTTTATGATGTGATTATGTTCCCATTTTGTATCATAATTGCAGCACTTTTGTCTCTGGTTATTACTGGTGGTTTGTGGTTAACTTGTCTATTGTTACTCCTGTTTAAGAAAATGATACAGAAGTATCAAAGCTTGTGTCAGTCAACCTGAAGTGTAGTGAGTCAAATCACTGAGTCAGAGCTTGTGTCAAACTGCTGTCACATGACCCGTGAAGTTTGAAGCTTCAAATTTCATCAGTGCTTCACAGCACGCTTTATTGGTTTGAGAGCTTTTCATTGGTCTGACAGCTTTGGCGCTAAATTAACAGGTAGTCTATATAAAATGCATCATTCTCGTTCAACATTGTTGGGTTGAGATAGAGAGAGATTTGGAGAGCTTTGGTGACAGATGGCAACTAATGGCGGAAAATGGCATTCAAAAGTTAAATAGTATAAATGGACAAAGATCTTAGCAGAGTAAAATGAACACAGCCTTTTCTGACCTTTTACTGGTGACATGAGACTGAAACAGTGAGTGCTACTCCACTTGTGCTATTGAGAGCTTGCCTTGACCTCAGCTAACAACCAGATGTTGTTGTTCATACTGGGGCTGAGACTTCAAAGCTTCTAATCTTTTTCGGCACAAATAGAAGGAAAGCCTCAAAGCTTCATGAGGCTTCATTTTCCCATCACTATCAAATGGCAGGTTAACTCAGGGGTTCTCAAAGTCGGTCCTGGGGGCCCACTGTGGCTTCAGGTTTTTGCTTCAACCAGATTCATAATTAGTGACAACTGATAACACTAATCTCAATTAATTAGCTGGTAGTTTTTTCTCTTCTCTTATTCTACATTAAGGAAGCACAGAGGCATGATTTTTACATGTATAAGACATTTAGAAATATTTCCATTTTTGCTATATATTTAAATGCTTAACTCACTTTTGTTGCTTTCATTATATTTTACCCTTTCTCTGTGAATTTGCTCTGTTCATTGTATCTTAATGATGACAATTAAAAAAGAGCAGAAAGCCAGACAAACAACAACGAATCGTGAAAGGCTGCAACTACTTTAGCATCAGACCCACTAATTAGTAAATAATGGATTAATTAAACAATTAGAACACCTGGAAAAATAGAATGAAAATCAAGATGAAAATATTTTCAGTCAGTATCCAACCCGCTATAACCAAACATAGGGTCACGGGGGTCTGCTGGAGCCAATCCCAGACAACACAGGGAGCAAGGCAGGAACAAATCCCTGGACAGGGCGCCAGCCCACCACAGGGTACACACACACTAGGGACAATTTAGAATCGCCAATGCACCTAACCTGCATGTCTTCGGACTGTGGGAGGAAACCGAAGCACCTGGAGGAAACCCATACAGACACGGGGAGAACAAGCAAACTCCACGCAGGGAGGACCCAGGAAGTGAAGCAAGGTCTCCTAACTGCAAGGCAGCAGCTACCACTGCGCCACCGTGCCACCCTGAAAATATTGTTATAAAGAAAAAATTGATATTATTCCCATATAACTGCTAGGTACATTTTAATATTTTTTTACCAAACTAAGTTTTATAATTCCCAAAACACAGAATCTGGGAAAAAACAATTCACTTAATTAGCCCAGGAGTCCAATTAAAAGCAGAAGCTGGTTGGAATAAAAACCTGCAGCCACAGTGGGTCCCCAGGACCGACTTTGAGTCCCCTGGGTTAACTGAAGGCCTTTGATAGGTTTGCATTAGAGCCTATCGGTATGTCTGAATGAAGTACAATAGACTGGCGAGGGCATGTCCTTAAATCAACAGGTAAATGAAATGAGACAGAATAATGATTGGTATCAGTCAAAAAACCATGATGGATCTCTGCTTTTTTATTAAGTGAAAGAGAAGGGCACGTGATATGGTTAACATTGCTGGTTTATTACTGAAACACAGTTTATAGACTATACTGTATAAGAAAATCCAATCACTCAAAATAATAGACCTTTTCTAAACCATTTTAACAACCATAAATTCCAGGGACTTGCATTAAAAAACAAAAAACAATTAAATTGAAGAAAATTCTTACTGGAGAACAAAGTTGAAATTCCCAATTTTGTTTGTTTTTTTTTTCATTTCATTCTTTCCTTTATCTGTGATTCATTTTCTATGTCATTGAATATTTTAGTGTCAGATTGATATCCTTAGATGGGCCAAAGAGTCAGTGCTGCCAGCACAGACTGCAGTTCAACTCCCTGTTAGCCTGTTCTGGAATAAAAGGTTTACTGAAAATGGCTGTAAAGAAAACAGTGTATTTTTCTGAGTACAAATAAAAATGTGACTTTGTAAGTAAATTAATATGAAAATCTCTCAATTATAAAAAAAAAATCCTGGGAGAGAAAGACAGGAGACGAGACGTGATCTTCACATTAAGATCACAGAAGACAATTAAAAGACCTGTGAGACAAAAGAGATTGGCCACAGAGCATCTCGCGGGGACCTTAAACATGAGACTTTGTGCCAAGAGATTGACCCAGGACCATCTTGCGATGACGCAGAACATGAGATTCATGCAAGACATGCCCCACTTACAACCAATATCAAATAAGACCACGGGCAGCAAAACACTCAGTCGTGTGAGTATAAGGATTTGAGGACACACAGATCCAGGGCTCTCAGCGCATATAAAGGGTATAAGGACAATACATTATAAATGAAACATAGACGACAAAGCAAAGAAGAAAGCAGTGCGGAGAAAAGAGACTCAAAAGCATTGGAGAGAAATAAGAGCAAAAAAGAAAAAGAATAATCTAGGTGCAAATGCAGAAAATAAGGAAAGTAATTATCAGCCCGGAACAAGTGGAACTGAAAAAAAAGCACATCCAATCGGGCTCAGAATTAAAAGACAAAGAGTAAAAGACAAAGTAGAGCTTCATAAACACATTCGCAAACGTTGGCGCTATTTACATGCAGAGCAGATTAGAGATTATGAAATCAGTGGAATTCGAAAGGCTCAAAAAAAAACGGCGCGATACACATGTAGTTAAAGAATATGACAGTAGGAAAATCAGAAAGTATAAAAAAAAAGAAAGTAAAGATCGCAGTAGCGCAAAACAAATGGAAATTATCACTCAAAAAAGGGAAAATAATCACCACGGACCAGGTGTCACTGAAAAAAAAGCAGGACAAAGCGAGGTCAGAAATAAAAGACAAGTAGAAAACAAAGTAAAACGTCATAAAGAAGGTTACAAAACAAAAGGGCCAAACACATGCAGAGCAGGTTAGAGATAATGAAAACTGGAATTCAAAAGACTCAATAAAAATGTAGGCGCAAAACACATGCAGAGCAAGATACAGAATATGAAAGCAGAAAAAAACGACAGTGTCAAAACAAAGAAAGTAAACATCACATTAGTGCAAAGAAAGAGAAATTATTACTTGGAGAAATAACGAAAAGACGAATAAAGATTAAATACAGGAACATAGGTGATATGTCAGAAGTATGTAAATATTGTAAGGCTTTGAAGTTTCAGTCAGAGAATTTCATAAACGGAGTTTACCTCACATGCATTTATTGGTTACTTTGCAAAAAAAATTATTAACTGCTGATGATGTAGATCGTTTTGTCTGTGCTGAAATTCCAAACAGAGAAACCTATCCTGAATTATGGTGCAAAGTCATTAAATACATCTCACTGACCACATTTAAAAGATTCAGCATATTGGGACTCGCAAGATTCCAAATATTGTTTTTACAGAAGTTCTGAAATAAAAGTGAAACTACTGAAATAACAGCAATTCAAAAAAAAAAATCTTAAAAGTGTGTATCCGGAAAACCAAACACGGGGGTTGGCGTGCAAAGCCCCCTAGTACTCTAAAAAATAGAAAGAGAGTGCAAGGTGTTCATGTGTAGGAAATGTCAGATCTGCCAACAAAAGAAGTCGTTGGTCCACTTTTATGTCACTCTAGCCGATTCAGCTTGCTTCGTAAATTGCACACAATTATTACATATATTTAAAATATGGAAGTAAATATTAATAGAATTAAACTAAAGAGTTTTTTTAAGTATTGTAGTTTCAAACTGATGTATGGTGGATGGTACTTTTAAATGTCATATTTAGGTCTTTCTGTTGATGCATCAATGAAGTGTGTGTTTTTTATTGTTAAGATGTAGCAAGTGTGTGCCTATCTATGCCTTTGAAGAATGAGGACTAGTTGGATTTTTCTTTGTTTTTGTTTAAGATGATTTTTCCAAGCATTTCTGAAATGCAGTGTTGCACTCTTTTGGAGCCATCTGGAAGCTGGCTTTATAAGTCAGTGATGGCAGGACGTCAGTTAATGTTAATTTTGCTGAGGAATTCACTTGACTCACTGGTTTTCTCAAGGATTCGATCAGCTGCACTCGGCTTTTCCTGCCGTTTGATTTGATACCAGCATTAAGTGTCTTGCCACTGGCTTCGTTTGGTTACCTTGGTGACACAACTGTCCACATGAGCCAAGACACAGGACTTAAAAACAAGAGAGCTACTCATACAAAAACAAATACGAATAACCTTTGGGAAGCATTTTCATTTTTATTTTTATCTTTAGATATGCTTTTGTGTTTAACCTGATGTAATTTGTTCCCTTCAGTTTTCTGTAGCAGTACAGGAGTGACTGAAAAAATGTAGTGTTCTTGCTTGACATTTCACATTGCACAAAGGAGGAAGACAAGGGTAGAATTTATTATTCATCTTTGGGTAAATCACAAAAAGATTGATGGGTGAATTTCAAAATACAGTACAAGGCTTTTTGGATCAAATCCCACTTGTTTTATATTTTGGAGACTTTACAAAAACACTCAACCTGCATATATCTAAGAAAAGGCTGGTATTTTCTATTGTTACATACATATACAGAGTGTTGAATGGTGCTTATCAATATAAGGTTATGGAAAAATTATGTTTATTTTAGGCTGTCTAATTTTGCAACTGTAATCTTTTATAATAGTCAGAGTTCCTGTACGGGATTCCACTTACTCTTGTTCATACATGCATTAATATTCAGTATTTTATTGTTATTAATTAGCCTAAGAGTTCATTTTTGTTCTTAAATTGGACATTGGAGCCCTTAAAAGAAATAAAAGTGAAAACAGGAGGAACATGCAAATGTCACACACAATCCAGATTTACTGTGAACTGGTTAACATACTGTATAGTGTATAGAAATCTATGGTTTGTTATTTATATCATATTATGACCTAGTCTTTTTCATCCATTAAACCAGTCATCCTTCCACTTTCTGAAAATATTCCTTCCAATTTAAAATTGCAGTTGGCCAGAGATTATTCATGGCAGATCAGGTGTAAGACTACAGCCAACTGAGTTTGGACCAACAGTTCTTTGCAAGGCACACTTACTGACACATCCACACACTTAAACATCACCAGTTGGCCAAACACATACAGTATGTTTTTTTGGTTATGGGAAGAAAGAGCAGGTGCACCTGAAATAGGACTGGCTTCGAAATTCATCAAGAAAAGATGTCAGGTTCTTTTACAGTTTAATGTATCTACAGGCAAAATGTCGTTACTAATAACACTTGGCTGCTTGTATTGAGAGTTTGTTCAATGTTTTTTAACTTGTTTTTATCACTGTGCAAGCACTATAATGTCCAGTATTTTCCATCTTTTTCTGAAGAAATGGGCACTCACTACAGCTTCTTCTTCTTCTTCTTCTTCTTCTTCTTTTGGCTGCTCCCGTTAGGGGTTGCCACAATGGATCATCTTCTTCCATATCTGTTACACCCATCACCTGCAAGTCCTCTATCACCACTTCCATAAACCTTCTCTTAGGCCTTTCTCTTTTCCTCTTCCCTGGCAGCTCTATCCTTAGCATCCTTCTCCCAATATACCCAGCATCTCTCCTCTGCACATGTCTAAACCAATGGAATCTCGCCTCTCTGACTTTGTCTCCCAACCGTCCACCCCAAAGGGAAATATTGTAGTACTCTCCAATGAAAGTGTGATGACATAATTTGTAATGTAATCTAATAACATAGTGTTGTGCATTATTAAGTCCTGTATTTCTTAAAATGACATTATTTGTAATCTTTTGGCATCAAATGTCTTCCATCATTTATTAATTGCACTTGTTTTCAGTAATGCAAAATTCAAAGTTTTTATTTTTATTCATTTATTAGCTTATCTATTTACTTATTTTTGCTAGTTTAAAGATTTATTGTGCTGGCCTTTCTCTCCTTCTCATGTGTGGGGGGTTGATTTGTTATTCTTAAACTTGCATTCTTTGTATGGAATGTTATTTGATTTTAATAAAATCAATAAAATGTAAAAAAAAAAAAAAATGTTCTGGATTGCTTGACCATGAAAGTCCAACATAAAGCTACTGTTTGAAATTGTGTTGGTCAAGATGATTTTGAAATCATTGTTCCAGGGATGGAATGAATAATCCATCAATTTGTTTATTTTCTGACCCCTTACATTCCATTCTAGGGTTATCAGGAGTCAAATTCTATCCTGACATCATGAATTTAAGGCAAAAAAACACCCTGCACTTTTAAACCTAAAGGCACTAGAGTAGTTCTTCAGAGCAATGCCAAAGAAGAACCATTTGTGTCCCACAAGGATCCATTCACATGAAGTTTCCAGAAAGAACCTTTATTTATTAAGCTCTTTAACAGACTTCATACAGTAAATAATAATGAATAGATATTAAGATATTTGTGAAATACCAATGGTTCATGATTTTAAAAGGACTCTTGCTGCTTAATAACACAGGCTAAGTCTGGGTTTTCTTAATCTGATAGGGCCCTGTTAGGTAGGGTAATTCCATATACCATACATTAAAAATTTCCGGTTTCTTTTAAATATTAGGATGTTTTTCAAAGCACAAAGAATCAACTTAATATGCAAGGATCCCTTCCCAGAATGAAATGAGTTATGAGGTACCACACAAACCAGTAAAGAACCATAAAGTGTCAATATTTTTAAGAGTGTGGATGTGATACAACTCCATTGCAGGGTACACTCGTGTAATACACATACTGGTCTATAACATTAATGTTAGAGGTTTAAAATATTAATGATGTCTATAGCATCATTATTGTCACATGTCACTCTCCAGCACCATGATAAGTTCTGTCTTCCTCACCAGCAAAATCTTACTTACTTGTGTGAGTGTGTCTGGGTGCGTACAAGAGTGAGTCCTGCGATGGACTGGTGCCCTGCCTAGGGCTGCTTCCTGTCTTACACGCAGGGGGATTGGAGTAGGCTCCAGTTCTCACGACCATCAACTGGGTTATGTGGATTCAGTAGTAGATGGATGGATAGTGGTGAGGATCCCCATATCATTTAATGGCTTCTCAAAATTCTTTATTGTTTAGTAAGTTAAATCTTTATTATTTATTTTATATTTATTATTCATTAATGGGATTGTAGTGGATGTTATAATTGGTTGTCTTATGTATGATTGTTTGCATTGTGCTTACTTTAACGCTTCTTTGTACAGCACTTTGGTGCAACCTCTGTTGTTTTAAATGTGCTTTTATAAATAAATAATCGAGTCTAATCTATTATTTAAATTATTTTGTATTTAAAGACTAGAGGGCTCTGCCCCCTGCTCGCTTCGCTTGCTAACCCCTGAGCAGGCTCTGTAGCCACTTTGTGGATCTGCTGCTCACATATGGATAAGCGGATGTATAATTTTAAAAGACTGTAATTTAATGGGAATTGTTGCATGTGTATAATAGAACTATTTTACATTACAGCGAGTAATTAACCATAGTAAAAAATAGTAAAACGTAATAAATTGAAAGAAAATTGTTTCATGTTGCGTTAGAGGTATTTGTTGCATTATACATTTTATTTTTGTACTGTTTAGCTTTGAAATTAACACGCAAATACTTAATACTCAGAAAAATACTTAAACTTACACTTTTACTGTAAAACCTCATTAAAAACAATTTTTTAAATTGGCAATATCGCATTGAATTTTGATTCCGTGTTTGGACTTACATTGCGACAACGCAACTTATAACTGCCCGTGAGAGAATATCATTTCTTTCTCTCTAATAAATAAACCGACTTTTTCAAATGTTTGTCCCTGTGATTTGTTAATTGTCATAGCAAAAGCTATTCTAATGGGAAACTGTAAACGTTTTAATACGAATGGCATATCAAGATCTCCTTTGGAGTCTAATGTTACCCACAGAAGATTGTCATTGCCGTGTAACAGATCTGCAATTTTCGCATTAATTTGTTTGACTTCATTGTTTCTCGTGGCTAGCATTGCCCATCTACTTATTTCTTCTGTTGATAACCCTTTAGGATGAAATTCTTCAATAAGATTTGGACATAATAAGTCTTCTTTTATTGGGAACTTAAAGTGAGGAAAAGTAAAAATTTATAAGAGCTGAGAGCGCAAGAACTCTGTCTGACTAAAGCAATCACACAAATGAGAGGAACGTGGGTATGGTTGAAAATGGTTGAGAGGAGGGCAGGATTTGAAAAAATCTCTTGGCAATAGTCTTGTCTCAAGATTTTCTTTTATAATAGAGAGACGAGAGAGTACATAATTAGACTGCTTTCTTCAAATTCAGAAGTCATCAATCATGTAGATTTTATTTCTGGAAAATGCTTATTTTTTATTTAGTACAAGGGAGGCATATTAGTGCAAACTAGAAATAGATAGATAGATAGATAGATAGATAGATAGATAGATAGATAGATAGATAGATAGATAGATAGAGAATGACTTATTCAAGTTAACATAAAATCCGCAAATACTCAAATAACATCTGTTCACAGCAGTTTTGTTCAGAAGGGACAAACAATGAATTACACCTTAACATGGTGGGCTATAACAGCACAAAACCACACTGAACTCCTTTCTTCTCACCTTTGAACAGTAATGTGAAACTGTAGTGCTAATATGATCACTAAAGCTGGGTGGATGAAAATTAGAAAATGTCAGCTGCTCGGACGAATCTTAATTTCTTCTTTGATGTTCAGATGAAGTGGTCCTAATTTTGAGTTAAGTACATATGTCTCTGGATTCACCCTGCTTTGTCTTAGTTGAACAGATGGCAGGTGATAGAGTAATGTTGTTGCTATGCTTTCCTGTCAAACATTAGATGTTTAAATACCAGCAGAGCATCGTTTAAATGCCACCATGTACCTCAGCATAGTTGCCGACTGTACGCATCTCTTTATGACCACAGTGTACTTTTTTCCAAATGGATTCTTAGTGAAGGTAACGGACCGTGTCACATAGCATGGATCATCTTACTGTTGTTGCTCTACAAACATGACAGTGTCTTCAGTTTACTTAAACACCCTGGACAGTCCCCAGATTTCAATTCATTTCAGCAGCTTTGGGATGAAATAAAATGCAATGATTTGTGGCCTTAATGCGTGGCAGACATTCTGGAATTGTGTGATCCTATCACGTCAGTCTGGATCAAAGTCCAGGCAGCACCTTGTTGAATGCATGCTTTGCAAAATACCTGCTGTTCTGTTGGCAAACTGGGTGGTCCTAAAAGGTCCTAGATAAAGTTACCAATAAGTATTGTTTTTTGGCAATGGAACAAACAATGCATGAATATAACAAAGTCTTAAATGCAGATGGTGAAGAAAAAGCAGAAAAGCAAACACATCAAGAAAATAGATGTGCATGTTAAATGTTAAAAAATGTCTTTTTATGTAAGAATTTAGATTGGAGAAGGAAGAAGCATTACAATATGAAGTAACCAGAGAGAGCTCAATGATGATTTTTGTTGTTAATTTTTTCATTTCTCTGTGCCAGGACTAATTTATTTATTTTTTGATACTCATTTCTTTTATCGCTCTTGACTCTTTTTTAAGTTAATTATATGGTCTTATAGGCTTTCCATACACTTATGTTCTTCATTTGTTGGGTTATATGTGTCTTTTTATTTGCCTATTTTAACTGTGAATTTCCCCAAGCAAAGCCCTATCAGAAAACATAAACAATGGCAAGTATGCAAACTGATATAATCCATCCACAGCATCACAACATTTACTTCACACCAGAACAAATTTACCTTACAATGCTTAATGTTGGAAGAGAGAGGAAGTGTGAGATAGAGTTTTCATTGCCAAAGAAATACTGACTTGTTGCTGTGCCTTCAGTTGCAATGCTTTCAGACAACCTGAACCTTCTGATTCCTGGCCAGTTCTACATTGAAACATTTCCTGCTTGTTTGTACCTATAATGTAATTATTTGTAACATTTGTGGTTAAGATGGCAAAAGAAATAACACAAGGTGCCTGGATGTATATGTATCTGCTTCACAGAAGCCATGGCATCTTGATCTGTACCAGCAGTACACTTCACGCACCCCTATTGCAGAAACAAGGCCAGGAGACTGCCACTTGATGTTTGCAATGTGTTGACTAAACATAAAACAGCTTTCACTCTGTGTCAGGTTTAATGTTTCTTTATCAGTGTTTGTTGTGTATGGCACAGTGATATGTCTGAACATCAGAGGAGGTGAGCTTTCCAAGCATCCTTGGCATGTTTTTCTATGGCTCTGATGTCTCATAATGTTGCAGCTGGTGCAGACTCGGAGCAGTTGCAGCCGCCCAGCCACACGCTCCTCAGCAAAGCAATGGTTTGTGTTGCACAGCGTCCTGAAAAGAGCAACAAAAGAATGCCTTGGCACTCTTGGAAAAGTAACTGGTTTGGAGTATTACTGATAGAGAGATAGAGAGCCATGGCTGGGATTTTTTATGCATGTACTTTTATAGATCGTTTACAGAAGTCAGAAATATGTCAGCTTGTACATGCAACCTAGCAATTCTGTCTCTCTGCAAATAACTGCCATGCATGGTATGCGTTGTGACATCCCGAACATCATGAATCATGAGCAACAAACATGAAGTTTAGTGTAAAACTTCATTCCTTGTTAACGAAGAATTTTCAAATGCTTAACCAAACAAATGGTTATCTGAAGCCTAAGGTACATATGGAAGGAGCACCTTAAAAGGACACAGCAGAACTGCAGTTGAAAGAACTGTCCACCTTTTCAAAGCAGTGCAGCAATCCAGTGGCAGACAGTGACATTATTACTCTAAATGATGTTTGGCGTCTTGTTTCTGATGAATACGCCAATTCACTTCTCGGTATATCAGTTATGTTTTTAACATTTGTATTGTTAGAGCTAAACTGCATGTATAATCCAGTTAGTGTTTTATTGTAACATACATGGGAGGATTGATGACGTTTTTTAAGTAATGCAAAATGAGTATAACTGGTGATTTCAATTTTTAATATACTAAGTTTTTGTTTAAATAAAAAACATGATGAGAAATACCTATTATTCTATTATATTATTTTAATTGTTAATTTAAAAACGAATCTGTCACAATTTTCAATATGCCGGAGTCCAGACACTTTTTTCTATATGATGTACTTTCTTGTTGTTTGATTTTAAAGAGACATTTTGAAGAAACACAAGTTCACATAGCAATCTGTGACCAGGGACATCAACTGATTTGGTGTAGTTTTTGCATAAGAAATTGTCCTTGGGAGACTGCGGCAAAAAAACAAAACTATTTTGAAAGATGTTATATTAATAAACCCAGTTAGCAAATTTGCATAGTCCATTGAATTGCAAAGAAGTAGAAAAACTAATGCAAGCACTATAAATGTCGAATGTTAAATCAACATGTGTAATTAAGCCCCGAGTCCAATTAAATAAAGCAATCAGCCTCAAGTTGTGATTTTCATTGGCCAGCTCGTTCTGAATTTCAAAATCCTTACATTTTTGTCCTTTCAAACAAGTCATTGCATTTGCCAGCAGCATGATAAGACTTTCCATTGTGGTATCAAATGCTGTAGATCCTTCAGTTCTCATCCATGAGTACAGAGGAGTGGAAAATGATCATGGCCCTTTTTTATCTAAACAATGTATTTTTTATTTTAATATAAGTACAGGTTCCTCTGTAATAGTCTTTTAAAATGGTTTCAAAGTATAAGAGATTTAGAATATATGCTATAGTGGTTATTCACCACATCTGTAAATCTGCAAACAGACAGAGTGGCATTTAGGTGTAATGAGAAAGCAACAAAACTGAATGTATTAGTAGTTTGTTACTTAAGAAGTCAAAAATACCTTTTAGCCAGAAGTACCCATTCAAACAGAACATATTCTTAAACAATATGGTATTATTTGATTTTAAGCAATCATGTACAGAAGGGAAATCCATCCCTAAGCTAATTTTGCATCTTAAAGGAGACAGTAGAAGTTCTGGCAAAATATGTATTAATGTTTACCAAAGCTTTGCCTATAGCTGCACCCAGAAGCATCCTCTCCACTTTTAGAACAGTATACCAAATAAATCTCAAACACTTTAGACACAATTCCTGTCGCAAATGTTAACTTTTAGTGGTTCTAGGTGACTCTCCTTTTACTTTCTCCAAATGTTGTATATGCATATGTGTCGTTTTCTTCCTTTGAAACCTTAAAAATGAGGAAAGGAGTGTCCAGCAGTAATTCTAACAATCTCCTTGTATATTTTTGGCATTCATCAGTCAGTTTCATATATTATACACTTTTAATTGTGACATTATTAACCCCTCTTTGTGTTGCATTATTAAATAAAAGCTTTAAAGTAAGGTGGAATTCATTCATATTGTGGAAATGCTAATTTTGTAATAAATAAAAACATCTCTCTTCTTCACAAGACTAGAATTTGCATGTATCATTACAACTTTTATAGTTACTCTACAAGCCAGTTTAAAGTCACTCTCAGACTTGGCTGGCAAACACAAAGCACGTACCTGAACAGAGGCATGGGGGTGGCCTCCCTCAGATGGTAACTTCCCTGGTCGCTCTCCAAGTAGTAAGGGACCCGCTGGCTGTGGTGGTGGTGGTGGTGGTGGATAAACGGTGAGAGCTGTGGGTTGGAAGGAAGAAACAGCACAGGGCTGGTCTGCACACTCCCCAGGGAGTGCATATTTCCCTCAGGAGCTGAACTGTGTGGCTCTGGAGTAGTTGAGTGGTATCCCAAAGTTGCCGAGTTGTAAAGGGGCCCAGGAGCAGTAGTGGCAGCAGCAGCAGCAAACTCATATGTGCCATCCAGATAGCCAACCGGCGTGCAGGTCCTGTTTTCCTCCAAGTACATCTCACTGAGTGCCTTTTCACAGGGTAGTTTTGCGGGTGTGCCGCTGAATGCCTCCAGCTCTCTGTTATCAGTCTTGTGGTGCAGCAGTGCCACTCCGGGAGTCTTGCTGTAAGGTGGCCTGGCCATGATTAGAATAAACAGATAAGTGCCATGTTTTGTGCGTGTGTATGTGTGTGTGCGTGTGTGTGTGTTTGTGTGTGTGTGTGTGTGTGCATGTGCATGCACGAGAATTTGAGCTTCCTTTCTGCCTCTTTTTCTTTTTTTTTTTTCCTTTCTCCACGTTCCCACCTAGTGGCTCAAAAGAATATAATCCATCTCTCCCCAAAACTGAAAGCCACTCTCAACTCACAAAGAGATGTGCTGAATCTGTTGTGATGTACCTTTTTTCCTAGGAACAGCCCTCACCCTTCCACCCCCCCTTTTTACAATTGGGTTTCTAAGTAGATGCAGGAAATGAAGCAAGAGAGAGCTTAATAGTAAAAAAAGAAAGAAAAAAAAAACCAAGACTTTAACTCCCCATTTGGGCTTATATGCATTACAAAGATGCTGGCAACAGTCCAGGGCAGGCTGTGTTCTCCTGGCACTGCCTTAAAATATCACATCAGGCACATATAATTTAGTGGGGCTCCTCTAAAATAAATCTTTGACCAGAATGCATAGCCGAGCTCAGTGAGAAATGAAAACAGTCTTTTCTTTTTTTTAAATGTGAAAAGCTAAGCATATCCTGTTCACAAACTACTGGCAAATTGAACACCGGTGAACGTTCATTCTGTTTTCTCGGAATTACAACCTTGTGTTTTTCTCAGACTGTCTTATTTACTTGCAGGCACCTCTGCAGTACAACAAGCCGAGGTTTGTTTTCTTTTGATTAAAACAGAGTCCTCCATGTATTCTGAATGTTCCAATTTGGAAAAATGTCCGACTGCTCTGTTAAATGTGTATCATATTTCATTTTCTTTGATTTATTTAAATGAAAGACTCCTGAAAATGGTCACTGACTCCTGAAAATGGTTATTTGCATGTGGCTTTCATAGTTTGCAATAGAAGGAGCAGAGTGAAGATCAGAGCCATTATTGGCTGTTTATGGAAGAACAAGTCCATAAGCAGCTCATTATATCAAGACGACATAAACCCAGATTAAATAGCATGATTTCTTTTTTATAATATTGGCCAGAAGAAATTGTTCTTAAGTAAATGTCATAGATTGGTAGACCTGCTTGTAATGCCATGGTTTGCCACTGGGGGCATCCAAGGTACATGCATGAGTGTACTTTTAAACTTGGAGGTACTTGCTTAATGATTTTGACACTACACACAAACTTCTAATTACTTTCTTCATGCTGTTAGTTTATGGAAGGCCACCAGTCTAAGATTTTACAGTGTAGTAAACTGATTGTTTTAATCTCAGGGACCCCTAGAAATCTTTTTTAACATAAGGGACCCTTATTTTACTAACTTTAAGGTAAGGGTAAAGGGTTGGGGATAGACCTTACATTTTTAAGTTAATTAAAAAAAAAAGTTAATTAATCTTACAGCTTCTACTCAAAGACTCTTAACCTAAGAGAGTCAGAAAACACGATTTTAAGGGTCTTTTTTAACGTAATGGGCCTTATTTTACTAACTTTAAGTTAAAGGTCAGGGACTAGAGGTTCAGCAGAGAGCTTTGAGTTAGTTGCAGCTGCATACTACATGAGGATCTGCACCACTACAGAATGAGAAGTTAGTCCTGTCAGACCACGAAGGAGAGTTTTAAAAAAAATTGCATGCTTTAGATTTTTATATATCTATTTGGCTACTAAAAACCCTTTTAGGTTCTCAAGTGTGTTGTGTTGAATAACTTAAGCAAAATATTGACAAATAAAGAAATCAAAAACATGTATTCAAATAAGTTTTACATAACTGTATTAAAACTTGGACACTTTGAGATGTTATAATTATATCAGTATGAGGAGAGTAAAACATATCTTTTGGGTGGGAGATTCATTAAATAAAATTAAGGGAGAAAAACTCAATCAGAAGCATAATTTTTAACAAGAATAAGGAAAAATGTGGCAGCTTGAAAAATGTTAGGCATGTAGTCTTGGGAGTATAATAGAATGTTAGGCATGTAATCTTGGAACTAAAATAAACTCCATTTTCAAGTGCAACAAAAGTAAAATATGTGTGTACAGCGGTTAAAATGAGATGACACTTAATACTACTACGGTAAACAGTGGACCAAGAGTGCAGATTTAATCATTGTGGAAAGGATCACTGCTATTAATGGAAGATTATAAAGGGAACACCTTTTTCAGAATATGCCAAGAAGTCATTATTTAAGAAACATTAAATTATTATTATTGCAAATAGATCTTTATTTTTCTGCATAACTAGGGGGCTTCGCTCACCAACCCCCGTTTTTGGTTTTCAGGATACACACTTTTAAGATTTTTTTTTCTTTGAATTGTTGCTATTTCATTAGTTTCACTTTTATTTCAGAACTTCTGTGAAAACAATATTTGTAATCTTTCGAGTCCCAATATGCTGAATCTTTTTAATGAGCTCCGTGAGACGTGTTTAATGACTTTGTACCATAATTCAGGATTAGTTTCTCTGTTTGGAATTTCAGCACAGACAAAACGATCTACATCATCAGCAATTAATCATTTTTTTTGCAAAGTAACCAATAAATGCATGTGAGGTAAACTCCGTTTTTGAAATTCTCTGACTTAAACTTCAAAGCCTTACAATATTTACATATTTCTGACATATCACCTATGTCCATATATTCGATCTCTATTCACCTTTTCGTTATTTCTCCGAGTAATTATTTCTCTTTCTTTGCACTAATGTGATGTTTACTTTCTTTGTTTTGTTTTTTTTCTGCTTTCATATTCTGTATCTTGCTCTGCATGTGTTTCGCACATACATTTTTATTGAGTCTTTTGAATTCCAGTTTTCATTATCTCTAACCTGCTCTGCATGTGTTTGTCCCCTTGTTTTTTAAGCTCTTTATGAAGTTTTACTAAGTGTTCTACTCTGTCTTTTATTTCTGACCTCGCTTTTTGCTGCTTTTGTTTCAATGACACCTGGTCCGTGGTGATTATTTTCCCTTTTTCGAGTAACAATTTCCATTTATTTGTGCCCCTGTGATCTTGACTTTTATACTTTCTAACTTTCCTACTTTCATATTCTTTAACTTTCTCCACATGTGTATCACCCCAACTATTTTTTTTTGAGCCTTTCGAATTCCACTGTTTTCATAATCTCTAATCTGCTCTGCATGTGTATAGCACCAACATTTGTGAACGTCTTTATGAAGTTCTACTTTGTCTTTTATTCTCCGTCTTTTAATTCTGAGCCTGATTGGATGTGCTTTTTTTTCAGTTCCACTTGTTCCGGGCTGATAATTACTTTCCTTATTTTCTAAATTTGCCCTAGATTATTCTTTTCTTTCCAATGCTTTTGCATCTCTTTTCTCTGGCTGCTTTCTTCTTCGCTTATTTGTCTACGTTTCATTTATAATGTATTGTCCGTATACGCTTTATACTGTATGCGCTGAGTGCACTAGATCTGTGTGTGCTCAAAGCCAAAACATGACTGAGTGTGTTGCTGGCTGCCCTTGCTCTTATTTATTTGTAAGTAGGACGTGTCTTGCAAGAATCTCATGTTCTACGTCATCGCAAGATGGTCCTGGGTCAATCTCTTGGCACAAAGTCTCATGTTTAAGGTCCCCACGAAACGCTCCGTGGCCAATCTCTCTAGTCTTGTGGGTCTTTTAAGTGTCTTCCATGATCTTAACGGTCTTACTGTTTCTCTCCAGGATTTTTTTTTTATAATAGAGAGATATGCCTTACAATTAAAGGCTCTTTATCTAATAAACCTTTATTACTTGCTTATCCCTACATAAATCCATTTTCAGAACCCACCTTTTCAGTTCACTGCATTATTGTATAGTTTTTTTAACTGAGTACAGGCTTAGAGCAGTTATACATATTTACAACTATAAGGCACTAATAGTAAATTATACAACAGATACTTGAGCCAATGAAGCGCTTAGAGGATTTGGTCCAGGTAATGATAGGTGGGGAGTGACACAGTCGTTAACTAGACTGTCTCTTTCTCTTGCTTGATTTGGCTCAAAAACTAATCAGCACATTGTCATCTCATAACAGACTTAAATTTTGAGTTTGGCATTTTTCAGTCCAACCATTTTAGTTCTAGACCGTCCTCAAGCAACTGTAACACACACACACACACCCATCTTTGAGATATCAATGTTTTCGGTATCAGAGGACTCCAAAACATCGAGATCTGTTGAAAATCGGAGATCAAAATTTTTGACGAATATAAACTTTTCGCTCCTCCCCTACAGATGATAGATTATGGTGGGGGAAGGCGCAAAGCAGAAAGTAAGAATCAGATCTAGACGGCAGGTGGGCCAAGCTCATGCAAATTCACCCACTCTCAATTATACAGGGCCACTCAAGCACAGGTAAACATCTACGCTCCGTAAACCCAGTGGATGGGTCACCATTCAGAGCTGGGTGCTGTAACCTCAGCCCCATATTAGGACTGATTGTACAAATTCTGTTTGGATATCAGTGCTAGTTCTTCCAAGATCTTTTCAGCATAAAAGTCATGGTCCATACCACACAGCAGTTACAGTTCTGATACGTTGTTTGCACTGTGTGCCTATCCTGACCATATTCATTTTTGGACTCCTCTTTATATCATGTTGAAAAGGATGCATAAATCAGGAAAACATCCCAGACAATATGCAAATCTTGTTCATTATTTCTCTAAAATGTTTTTGTATTGTCTTGTGTCTGAGCTATTAAGGTATACTAAAAATTTGTGAATTTACCATTAATATTTTAATAACTACTAAAACTTTTTTATTTAAATTGAGAAGCAGGAGCTACAGTATGACAATAAAGCAACTATTTTTTTCTGTGACTGTGTTTTGCTGGAACTTTTTCTGCCCACATCCTTAAGACGTACATGACAAGTTAATAATCCCAGTATGAGTAGGTGTGTGTGGCCTACAGGAAATCGGCATTGTTCCCAGGGTTGATTTCGGCCTTGTGCCTTGTTGCTATGAAGATGAGTTCCAGATCCTAAAAGATCATTGAATGAAATAAGTGGGCTTAAAAAACAGGTGGATAGATGAAAATCAATTTATTGCAGCCAAGGATGTTATTTCCATCCTGGTTTTATATTTTATGCAATTTACACATTAAAATATTCTTTTTTACCATGACACACCAGTTAATTTTGGTTTTTTATAACTCTGGGACCGTGGTTCAATTCCTAGGAGCTCTTGCTGTATGTTTTTGCATGTTCTACCTATTTTCAAATAGGTACCTTCCAACAGTGCAATGAGCTTGTGTTAGTTTGATAGAAAACTTCAAATTGACCTTGTGTAAATGACAGCACCTTGGCATCTGAGACTGGCTCTAGCTGGCAGTAGCTCTACTGCCAAATGACCCTGAGCAGGAGAAAATGAGTATAAAAAATGAAAGCATGGCATAATATACAAAATATAGTTAAAGTTTCTGTTTCTTGGATATAGATCTTTACACAGTCCTTGAGTTCTGCTAGTCCTTAAGCAAACACAGTTAAAGTCTAACTTGAAGCAGGGGCAGATATGGTTACTGCTTTCCTTATGTAATGTTGGTTTGATAGTGCATGTGTTTTAAGGCTTCTGACTTAAAAAGGTAAAAGCAGTGGATTTTCCTAGACAGTATAATACAGACAGAATTAACTTTCAGTTGACTGCAACCTGGCACACAATTCACTGCACTTTCAGTATATACCTGCATAGTCATCTCTTGTTTTTTCATCTAAATTTAATTAAGGAATAGATCTAGGTGCTGCGGTGGGTTGGCGCCCTGCCCGGGTTTGGTTCCTGCCTTACGCCCTGTGTTGGCTGGGATTTGCTCCAGCAGACCCCCGTGACCCTGTGTTCGGATTCAACAGGTTGGAAAATGGATGGATGGATGTATCTAGGTGTCATATTTTTCTATAAATAAATGAAAAAAGCATATTGTTAACCACTCTGCTAAGACAAATTAATGTTGTTCTTACATCCAGAAGAGTACCTAACTAGCTGTGTTGATAGTCATGACCATGCCTGACTTAAAATGTAATTCAAATTTTCAGTATTGTGCAAAGGCTTTCAGTCACCCAAGAACATTATTTTACACCTAGTTATCTGGCCAGCAAGAGTTTATTTGCCATGAAAACATCATAAAACTTTAGAATAAACACTGATATAATAAAAAATAGCAAGAATGTCTTGTATTTTATTCTTACCTAATTTTATTTGTTCTCTTTTTTTGTAACTTTCTCTTTGACATCTCACTTTGATATACTGGTGTTCAATAAAATAATCCATCCATCCATCCATTATCCAACTCATTATCCAACTGGGATAAAATAGTCTCTCTATTAAATAAAAAATTCCTGGGACGAGACAACACTTTTTCAAAGAGATAATTTCATGTCCCGTGAGATGAGACTTTGTGTCAAGAGAATTAACCATGCCTGGAAATAAAAGACAAAGAGTAGATAACAAAGTAGAATGTCGTAAAGAGGTTCAAAAATGTTGGCACGATACACGTTAGAGATAATGAAAGTACTAAAATTCTAAAGTCTCAAAAAAAATAATAATAAAGATCGCATTAGCACAAACAAACAGAAATTATTACACAGTGAAATAACAGAACAGCGAAAAGAAATCGAATATTTGGACATAGGTGATATGACAGAAGTATGTAGAAATTGTTCGGATTTAAACTTTAAGTCGAAGACTTGTAGATGATCTAATTCGTGTTGCCATCAGGGAAAAGTAGTGTTTCTTTCCAACGAAGAGGTGTATCTGCAAGAATTAAAAGATTTGCTGTTTGGTGAAAGTGAAATCCACATACGCAAGTGGCAGAGACGCGAGCAGGGGGCAAAGCCCCCTAGTAATACAATATAATAACTGCTGCATAATAATAATCTTGTCAAGTATTTCCAAGCTTCTTGCAGAATTTTCCATAACTCTTTTTTTGCCTTTGGCTGTTTTTGTTCTTTTGCCTATCCTAGTCATCTGGGATAGCCTGTCTAATATTGGTAATGTTCAATCTGCAGATATCTAATCCAACGAGGTGTTAATTGTGTTTTGGCGTATGTTGTTATCATGCTGAAAGACATTGTTTTTGACAATAAGTTGTTTTACTGAATGTATAAAATGATGAAGCAAAATGTAATTATATCTTTCAGCAGTATATATATATATATATATATATATAGTAAGTGCCCTAAGGAATCGACTGTCACACTGACTAGAATGAGGAGCAATTCCTGGGCTGAACAGGAGGGCATAATGGATGGACACTACATATGGAGGTGTAAACTCATTGGGATGGTGCTTGATTATTATCCCAGTCAAGGTGGAAGATTAATGGATATACTTGGGGAGATTGTCTGTCAAGAGCATTTCCTTCAATAGATGACAATGCTTCTCTGACATGGCTCCAGTATGGACACCTGCAGGGATCCATGAGAATCTTAGTCCTAAAGTACAACCCTATCAGAGTCCTTGGATGCCACCAGAGGGTGCTGCAAGGAGAAGAACTCCATTTTTGGGGCTTATGCATGACACTAAAGCACTTCTTCCATTCAGTACTCTCGGGTCCATAAAAGAAACCACTTGACCTCATCCAGGTGAGCAGGAATAAGGTGGAAGAGAACAATGTTTGCCTAGAAGAGTATGGAGAATGATTATTTGATTTGTTTGAGATATCATTTTGTACATTGAAGAAAGAACCTACAAAAGCTTATGCTGTATAATAAAAGTCACTTTTTTGTATCCTTTACTGAGTGGGTGTCTTTATGTTTGGAGCCAGGGGCTCTGGCATACTGGTCACAATATATCAGATATATATAAGGTATCGATTAAGTTCAAGTAAGGAATATCTTCAGGGCTCATTCAAGGTAAGCAGATAGGTAAGCAGAGATGGGGCTGTATTGTTAATGGGGCCTGCTAGGCTGGCACCCCAAATCCTTGCACTGTCTTTCTTTATCATTATTTCTACATAGTTTAATGTCACAGATAGAGGGAAACTTAAAACAAGAGGGAAATGGCAATATTTGGCAGTATTGAGAATGTAAAATGCACTTCATTGTACTGTTTAGTTACTGAAGCCACGGTTGGACCTACAAGTTGCACAGACAATTAGATTTAATATTTAACACATCATAAAATCATATTTAAATATTAATTTCATTTATAAAACAGCTAGCAAAATACCCACTTTTGCAGCGGAGAAGTATGGAGAAGACCTGTACTGGAAATTGGAGGCATTTGAATTGGAATGGTAGGTCAGAGGGTATGAGAGGGATGCGAGGAATAAATACAGTCTCCCTGAGCCAGTTCCAGTGAAGAGAGTAGCCTCAATGAGGTTCTTGTCCAGAGATTTGATCTGAAGCCTGGTGCTGTTACTAAGTTTTAGTTGTTGTAAGTTTCGTAGTAAAGCGGTGGAGTTAACAAAAAGGCAGGAGTCACCAGCAGGAAGACGTGATGCAAGGCCAACAATATCAGGTTTGAAGCAGTGGAGTAAATGAAAAGACAGGAGTCACCAGCAGGAAGACGTGATGCAAGGCGAATAATAACAGGCTTGATGAGGTGCAGTAAAGAAGAAGAGAGCAGTGAGCATGATGAACAGCTAATGAAAGTAAGGGAGCGAGAGAGGAGGCACATAAGCGCAGGATGTCGTTAATGTATATAGGCAGGGAGCCAGCCATGTGGTAGGTGCATGGACAGCGACCATGCGGAAAAAGGAAGGGGGACCATCTCTGCCGTTTCATAAATTGTCTGTTAACGGAAATAAAGAATGAAACCGCCAAAAGGAGAGGTCAGTTCCAAAAGTTCCTTACGCCATAATGGTGAGAACTACCAAAAAGAAGACGTTATTTTCGAAAGTTCATTATGGGGCACGGTGCGTGATAAAACATAATTAACATTTGTAAGTACAGTGTAAAGGAGGGAAATTTGGGCTTCCTACGTATATTGGAAGTCGCAGAAATAGTGAGGAGGGGTTTCCCCTATCTATATATACAGTTTAGGGGTACACCCATTTCCCCCCCTTAGGTGTTGCAATAGGACATGAAACATACCTAACTTTCGTAAGTACACTGCAAGGAATGAGCACGCGAAATTTCAGCTTCCCACGTATATGGAAAGTGGAAGAATTAGTGATGAGTCAGAGAGGGCTTTGTCTTTTATATGTATAGATGTCAGTCAGTCATTTCCTGAACAGGGTTGTGAGGGATGCAGACGCCTATCCAAACTAGCATTCGGCAAAAGGCAGGAGCAAACTCCAGGTAGAGTGCCAGTCCGTCGCAGGTTGAAAACACTTACACACCAAACACACACTAGGGCCAAATTAGTATCACTAATGCATCTAACCTACATGTCTTTGGGAGGAAACTGGAACCCATGCAGACACGGAGAGAACATGCAAACTCCACACAGGGAAGACGTGAACTCTGGTCTACTTACTACAAGGTAGTTATACAGATAAAACTGAATCCGGCCAACCATCCATTCACTCATTTTGTCATCGTTATTTCTGGATTACTGCCACAGCCTACCAAAGAATGGGACGGTAGTCTATTGCAATGTCTATTCATCTAAATCTAACTGAAAATGGAGATTCAATTCTTTTCATCCAAAAGCTTCCTTAAAGTTTTTATTGCTCCATTTTTCCCTAATGGATTCAGGAATACATCTGTTTATACCTTCAGGTGCTGTAATAAAATGTTTGGTCTCCAGTTTCATTCTGGTATTACCTTGTGTCTGTACTTTTCACGTTGTTTTTGATTTCATTCAGTTTTCTTCAAGTGCCTGAAAATAAACATAGAATATGTAACTCTATGTGTGTGTGCTGAAGTCCAGTCTAGACAGAAATGGTGGCTTCAGGTTGCATATCTGTGGGTTTCACCTCCATCTTCAGTAGTTGTACCCTTACGTAAATAAACTCTGCAATGGTGGCCTTTTTGTATCAATGAAAAAGTATTTACTGTTTCCAATGATTAACTTGCTGAAAAAATATAGAGTAACATGTAATGAAGCTCAGCGTGAAAGTCACTTGTAAAACAAAGATTAGTTGATTGTTGCTGGGAGTTCATGTAAAGTTCCTTGTTAGCTTGGCCCAAGTTTTCATCAAAACATAAAGTGATCTTTCTACTGGAAGCTGAGCGAGCATGGTTAACAAAAAAAATCAACACCTGCAGTTCTGCCATGTACATTCCCTCTCTCTCCAACCTCCATTGTTAAAGCCAATGTGTTATAAAAATGTCTTCAATAAAACACACGCTCCTCTTCAAGGTGTCCATAACCCCATTTGTTTTTACTGCTAACATGGGCTTTAAAAAGGAGAGCTAACCTGCAGATAACCAATCAGATGTAGCCCTTTATCACTTTGAGTGGAGGCTAGACAGAAAAACCAGCTCCTCCAGTGACAGCAAATAAATAAGAAAGACAGCTTAATAATGACACCGAACAAAAATGATAACATTAAACCCACAAAATGTAAACTGCTATTATGGTACAGGGATGATATTTAAGTAAGTGGAATTTATTCAAACACTTACTATTTCTAAGTATACCAGAAAATAAGAAATAAAAAGTGGAAAAAATCCATGTATATTTCAGCAAATGTGCAGGAGCTCACCACTTGAACTACTAAACGAAAGAAAAAAGCTTCTATTTCCTAACAAGGGTGCAAAATAAGCCCTCAATTGGCGAGGCTACCTTTGAGCAAAACAATAACATGTCATTGGTAGCTGCTTACACCCTTTCTGTATCTTTTAAACAGCCACCAAAAGTGAGTATGAGAGTTGTTTCTGGTTGATTTATTTAAACAAGAAGTACTTAATTAAATTTTGAATGCCTGTTGTGAATGGCCAGTTATGAAATTAGTCAAAAATGTTAATCCAAGCATTTAACCTTGTTACCATTCAAACGGGAAATGGTTGCATGTTCAGAATCATGACTGCTTTAAAATATATTTGATAAGATTTAACAGACTGCATACATTGTAATTTTGATATACTGTCATACACGTGCACATGGGAGGCAGCTAAAGAGTCTAAATAAGAGTAATTGGACACCAGACTAGGGGTGGCAGAGTGCGTTGACCTTTTTTGCCGCTTTCCTACAAACCATTCACAGGAAATTCTAATTCTGGTCTTCTGATGACGTTACTTTCAGTCCTGAACCCATGGAGGAGGACCCTTCCAGTTCCAGCCCCTTTAATGACGTCACTTCTAGATGCAATCCTATGGAGGAAGATCCTCCCAGATCTGGCCCCTGACGACATCATATCCTGTTTTGGCTTTTAAAACCGCTATTTAACAAATAGTTGGTCAGTTCTGTTTTGGACTCCATTCTGAGCACATCAGTGCTAGCAATTTACCCTTTTTTTAGCCAGGGAATATTATACAGGTGGTTGCCGCAAACGTTTTTATGACTCTTGCGTCTGCTTTTTGTGACAATACATATATTTCCTAAACATTTTAAAAGGTAAGGCCTATAGAACACAGTCCTAGGTGACAGACTAAAATACTGACAAGAAAAGCATAGCTATGACATTATGAAACCTGCTTAATCGAACTGAGGGCCAGGGGGCCCTGAGCCTGTCGCAGAAGCACTGGGCATAAGGCAATAACAATTATTGTCATTTGGAAGGGTATACTCACAGTGGCATTTAAAGCCAGCCACTTCTGGGTTTTTTGCATCTCTTGACTTACTGCATTATATTGATGTGGTTCTCTTCCCAGCAATGAACTAGCAAGTTGTTTTCTCTGTTGCAAGTACCCGTGAAACCTTTTGATTCAGGAAGGAGGCATTCTAGTCTGACAATGGTTACACTTTAAGTGCAAGAATACCTACTAGTGTTTAAAAATGTTAATAGTCTCAATGCTATCCATAGTGCAAAGATGTTATCTTTTGAAAGGAAAAGAGCGTGAGCACATTCCCAAAGTGCATTGCATGTACGGAGTTACTAGTACATGATTTGCATATCTAACCATCCATTCCCTGATTGCTGATATTGATCATTAAACTTAAAAAAGTGATTTCAAGATTTAGTGTGCAGATAGTTGCAAACTTGGCTTAAACATCAGAAAGCAGGGGTTATGATGAGAAGAACTTTTCCAGAATTAACCAATCAGAAGCCAAGGATTATGATGAGAAGAATGTTTCCAGAATTACCAAGTGGTGTACCTCAGGGAACAGTGTAGGGGCCTCTGCTCATTTTAATGTTTATACAGTAAATTACCCGGATTAGAATATAAAAAAACTAACTGGTTAAGTTTGTGGATGATAACAAAATAGGAGGAATGGCAGGTAATCTCAAATCAATTGAATTATTAGAGAGAGTGACCTGGACAGAACACAGGCATGAGCAGATACAATTTAATGTAAATAAATTAAAGTATCATGCATATGAAGTAAGCATGTTAGATATATACTTAGAAATGGAATTTAAAGCTTGTACAACTGACTGAATCATAGTCATTGCACACTCTTATCTATCTACATTAAGGCAGTGTGTACAGAAGGGATCAAGAAAGCTAATACCATGTTGGGTTAATATAGTTTGATGTGTAGGGTATAGATCAGTGGAAATTATGCTTAATCTGTATAATGTACTATTGAGCCTCGTCTCGAGTACCTTGGGAAGCTTTGGTCTCCATCTTGCAAAGAAAGACATAGAACTGGAAAAATTCTGAAGTTTAAAAAGTATGAAGAAAATTAGTATGGCAGATCCAAGTTATTAGTTTAAAATTAAGTTCCTCAGTAACAACACGGGGACACAGAGGGAAAGTTGTCAATTGTAAAGTTTGCAGTGACCGTCTCTTTATACAGCGAACCAGCAGATTCTGGTTTGAGCAATTTCACCAATCAACACTTCTAGCTATTTAGAATTCTAATTTATCTTAGCATGAATAAACAGTTTTATGATACCAATGCATTGAGAAAGATATCCGATGCTGTTGAGTATTGTTACTCTGGGTTCAAATGTAGGAGTCTTCTTGTGCTGGAGTGAACTTTTTTTTTGCTACATGGTTCTTTACTATTTACTATGCTTTACATTAACTTCACGTGTTTGTTGCCTGGTACAAATCTTGGAATCGATATTTAACCCACTTCCTATTGTCCAAATGACTTGAAATTTTGTACACTTACTCACTTCCGATGACAATACATGAATCAATAATAAGTTTCACTAATTGATCAATAAAAATAAAAGCGTGGGCGCTTTTCATCAATCAACATTCAAAAAAACACTTCTTAAAATCTTAGCAAAAGCACCCACCTTTTATTTTACGAGTGATATATGAGAGACTTATTTTTTACTTTTTAGTACACTTTTTAACTTAATATAAGTGTGTTTTTTAAAAAGTATATATATATATATATATATATATATATATTATACATGATGTGGTGTGATGCTGCTGTTCTCTGTTAGGGTCTTTGCTGTGTCCACTGCAACTTCATAGTGAAAAACATTACTCTTACTGCCAAAGCAGTTGGTAATGAAGTTCCCTTCTTGACTTAATGGCTGCTTCTCAGATATCAGACAGGGCTCAGACACTGGCCCAGAGCTTGGCTTGGCAGAGTTGATCTTAGAGCTGTTTCAGGGCATCCTGCTCCTTTCTCAGAGGGTAGGAATTTAGAGACCTTAATACTATTTTTAAGAATTTAGGGGAATAGATTGGTGTGCTTGGTTAGGGTGAATGGCCCATTCTATTTGAAATGGTTCCAATCTTCTAATATATTCAGGTGTAGGAGGAAATCCATGCACTCAGAGGAATTTTAAAAAGACATCACACTGATAGTATCTTTATTTTTTACAATTTGATCTCATGTTGTAAAGGAACTTCCTCAAGATCACACCTTAGCCACTGGGGTACGTTTCCCACTGATGAAGTGAATACAGGTAATGAAATGTTTGATACACTGGTCAATGTTGACAACTTTCTTAATATTTAACATTTTAAAGAATAATTACAATAATGACAAATGTCAGAAAGTATGAAGATAGAATTGGATGCTATCACACAGTTTTCTGAAACCTTGAAGTTAAATAATTGACTTTGCTGAAAAAAGGCTTTGAGTATAAAAGTAAAAAAGCAAAATATTACAATATTGCAAAATTTATAATCGGAACAGCAGCATTAAAAGTATAGTGGAGATACATGAAAACTGTCAGATTATAGGCAAATATTAAGCAAATGTAAATGTAAAGGTAAAATGTGGCAACCATTCTGTGTGTATCTTTTCAAGATTGCTAAAAGAGTTACTAGAGTTACTCAGAGTAGTACGTTTACCATGCAGTGTGCACTTGTCATTTTTTTTTTCATTTTTCATAGTTAGCTAAACAAAAATGCAATGTACTTTGCTCTTCTTGACCTTTTTTTTTCGCTTTACAAGAACGATTTTAATTAGAAAGCAAAAACCTAGAATTTTGTATAAGCCATAAGTCATATTATTTAGTTTAAATTAATTTTTATTTATATCTTTGGACATGATTAATAATCAGCTTATTGATGCATATAACGCAAATGTATAATTGTAATGTAGAAACTATGGTAGGTTATTATAAAAGCAATTACATTTCTAATTTAGTGGTTAGGAATTAAATATAATTTATAGAACTCAGCTTATTTAGAGAATACCGTATTTCAAGGTGAAGTGTAAGTTCTTCTTGTGCTTTCAGAATTGATCATCTGGCCCCAATATCAGGAAATCTTTTGGGTGACAGGATGTCCGGTGGTTGGTGACCACCATCCTCATGCCAACTCTCTCTCTGTCTGGTTTTTGTATATTATTTTTCCTCATAGATGTGCAGGCAGTGAAGTGGAATCCGTTGGACTTTTATTTGTATACACTGCTGTCTCTAAAGGTATTTAATTTATTGTCTGCAATACAAATTTAATATCAAAACAATGTGAATTTTAAAGTTTAAATAATATAATTACAAATATAAATCTAGCAACCATTAAAATCATTAAACTATTTGAGAGTCTTTATTATACAAGGTAAATACTGTTAAACAAATATAACTCAGGTGTTGCAATTTGGTGTATAAAGATATTTTCATAGAAAATCATAATATAAAAAATAAAGTTACGTTCGGTATAGGACTTTGCGGTCCTCACTACCATACGGGGGCTCAAAATCAAAATAATAAATCCCAACAGGGAACAGAGTACAGAATTTATCTCAATAAACTGTGGTTTGTTTTGCAGGTCACTTTGACCTCTATATCTGTGTAATGTTGATCTATCTTCAGGTAATCTAATTGAGCAATCCGTACCACATCATAGAAAATAATTAGGAGTAGTAGTATGAATACCAAAAATACATAAAGTGTGTGTGTTTTTTTAACTTGCATAACACGCATTTTTTCCATTGAAATGAACAAAATGAATACCTTACCTTTAAAATTGGTAACAATGCACCTTAATTAGGATTGTCAATCATTTGTTGACCACGTAAATTTCAATAACGCTTGGCCAGCTGTGCATAACGTTTTTTGATGGCCCTATGCCAAGTTATTTCAATTAAGTTCTCCACCCTTTTGTTTATTCAAGTTGACAAACCCTTGTACTAAAAATAACAATGTTCCTTCACAGCACACTGATTAGCCTCATGCATCCACCATGCTAGTTTCGAATCTCACAGCCAAAGGTTGATTGTATGGTTTTCTATCTAGGTACTCTGACTTTTGTCCCAGTTTCCAAAAACATGCAAGTTAGATTAACTGTTAGCTCTAAAAGGGTCCACTGTGAGTAAGAATGACTACATGAGTGTGTGCTGTGATGGACTACCACCACAACTGGGTTGGTTTCTGCTAAACACCAGCTTTATGGAACCATTAACTGGATTGGTGAATAGCTTTCACCAAGCAGTTGGGTCCAGGGCTGCACTCAATGCTCCTATGATAGACCTCAGCCCTTATAACACTGAAATTGATTAAGCATGTTTGAGAATTCTATGTTGTTTCACTGCATTTTGATGGAACAGCTTCCCATTCCAGGTGGAATTCTGCTATGTGCTTAATGCTGCAGTTCTCAACCAAAATCTTAAAGGTGCCAAAGTGGTTCTTCAGGGAGATGCCATAGGGAAACCATAGTTTCCCAAAGGACTATCCACATAAAGGTCCCAGGAAGATCCCTTTATTTATTTAGATGTGTAACAGATTCAGCAACTTTAATCAGCAATGGTTCATAAAATGAAAGGAAAAATTAACATTTATCTTGCTGCCTTCAAGATCTTACTTTACAAAACAAACCACAATGTTGTCTCCAACAGAACAGGAAATGTCAAATGTAGATAGTTTAAACTATTCTCACTGAGGAATCAAGAGTCACAATCACTAAACCAAAACACTGTGCTTTATAGTTCAGTAATATATACGGTATCAACAAGTCATTATAGGACTATCAGCTTTAATTGTAAAACTAAAGAATAGAATGTTTCTGTTAAGAAAATGTTATTAGTACCTTTGAAACTATTGAATTATGCTTCTGCCATACCTTTATTTTGTACTTAAGAGTGTAGTGGGTTTCTTATCACAAGCTTGACTATTACATCGTGCTCCTCTAATACGATACTATACTTACTGCTTTCCAGTTACGAAACTTATAGTATACATCTTCATCTTGTATTTGCGTGTTAATTTGCAATCATTGTCAATTTGTTTGCACATTTGTCTAGACAACTATGAAAGGAAAAAAAACTATAATAACTCACTCATTACAATTCATGAATAAATGTTACCTCTCTATATTAAAAATGCTTTTTATACTTATATGTTGCATCTTCTAGTATCCAAAAGTTCTCCATGTATATCAGTGTATGTATCATTATTTTAGTTTGCAGTCACAAAGTGTGATAAAACAGAACAGTTTACATCCATCCATTTCCAAACTTGCTTATTAGGATCAGGGTGGCAGCCGATCCCAGCAAGCATTGAGCACAAGGCAGGAACAATTCCAGGACAGGACGTCAGTCCATCCCAGAACACATGTTTGAGAACATTATTAAAACTTTGACATTTTAATAGGTCACATTATTCAGAACACATTTTCTTTTCAGCTGTAGTTCTGGTTAGTTCCACATGACAAGAAACAGTAAAGTTATAGTTTTGCACTAAAGTATTTTTTTGACTTTTTAAGTTTTAAGGCTAGCAAAAGTAGACATGACAAAAGTGAGAAAACATTTTTTTATACAAAATATGGTATAAATGTTTGTGTGCATAAGTGTACTTATGTGAAATGTGCCAATAATTACATAAATTGTCAGTCTGTGAAATTAAAAATATCTTAAACCTGATAAATAAATATCAACCTATGTACACATTTACAAAGATAAATGTTGCTATTTTACTTAATGAGTAATATCATCTCATATAATTACAGATTAAATAATTCATCTACTATTACTATTATAAAGATAAACATTATATATATAATTTTGAATATACATACAGTTGTGTGTATACTTTGTATATATATATATAAATATAGTATATATAGAGAATACAAACAATATTATTAACCAACTTGTCTCTCTTTAATTTATCCTTTTCTCATATGCAATAATGTATGTATAGTTAAAAGATAAGGCTAGTACCCACTTTCATTTATATTTTGAACATTTTCATGCATTTAAATATGTTTAAATTCTGTGTAATACAGATACAGTATAATTCACAAATCTATGTAAGAATATTGGCATAATTTTAAGTATACTGAAAAACAATAAACAAAATGTTTGAAAAATGCTATGCTTTTTATAATGACTTACCTTTAGTGCTGTTAGCAGCAGTTCCCTGGCTTTCACTGCTTCAGATTCAATACATAGAAACTAAAGCATACTTGTGCATGAAACCATTGCATCTAGAGGCTGTGATGGTGGAACTAGAAAACCTTTAACTGTGTGAATGCAGAAAATCCCCAGCGCAGGTCATAGTAACATGGTAACAGTGATAAACTGTCAATAATTAAGAGGTCAGAACGATTGCTGGTTGCCAAAATACATTAAAACAAATCTTGTATTTTAAGCACTTTCACCCCAGAATTTGGACGAATTGGTAAAATGTGTTTAATTAGGACTTCTAAGCTGGCCCTCAAGGTTACTCAAGTCAATAACTGACTTTCAATACAGACATAATAATTATAAAAAAAATATATTGTTGTAGTGAGCTCTTGCTAGGTATGTATCCAGAACTAGACAAGAATATTTTTTTCTTCTGTTAAGCAATCTAAGATGCCTAGAAAGTGTATTCTCCCCTTGGAAGTTTTTCACATTTTTTGTTATACAACTTTGAATCACAGTGGAATTATGTGGTCTGTTCTGGCATTGATCAATGTTAAAATGAATATGGATCTCTGTAAAGTGGTCTAAATTAATTGCAAATATAAAACACAAAATAGCTGACGGCATAAGTATTTACCCCCTTTAATATGACACACTGAAATCATCACAGGTGCTGCCAGTTGGTTTTAGAAGTCATGTAATTAGTGAAACGGAGGTCACCTGCATGTAGTCAGAGGGGTTTCAGCTGATTGTAGTTTAAATGCACCTTATCTGGAAGGTCCAACTTGTGAAGATTCAGTATTGAGGATTAAAGTACACAATAAAGACAAAAACACATCAGGCTGCTCCATGAAAGTCAGGCGGTGAATACAACAAAAACCCAAGACATTGAATATCCCTTGGAGTCCAGTTAAATCAGTCACTAAAAACCAGTCACAGCTGTAAATCAGCCTACAGCAGGACATTCAGAAAATCGTGTAAGAAGACGAGTGAAGGACGCCACCAAGAGGCCTATGAGAACTCTGAAACAGTTCATGCTACAGTGTCTGAGATTGAAAAGGTTCTGCCTACATCAGCTGGTGCCTGGGTGCTTCACAGTCACTACTTTATGGGAGAATAAAAAAATAAATAACGTCTTGGCTAGAGTTTGTCAGAAGGCACATGAGAGACCCTCAGGTCAACTGGAAAAGAGTTTCTGTAGTCTGATTGGAGACCCAGATTGATCTTTCTGGCTGTGAGACTAAACAGCATGTTTGAACATTACAAATAATCACAAACACACCATCCCCGTCGTGAAGCATGGTAGTAGCAGCACCATACCATGGGGATGCTTTGCTGCAGCAGGCCCTGGAAGGCTTGTAAGGGTAGAAGGTAAAATAATGCAACAAAATACAGGGAAATCCTGGAGGTAAACCTGATGAAGTCTGCAAGAAACCTGCCCTCCTCCAGCAAGACAACGACTGCAAGCAAAAAACCAAAGCTACACCGGAATGTCTTAAAGACATCAATGTTAATGTCCTAGAAGAAAAGCATATTAAACTCACTGTGATTCAGTGTCGTATAATAATGAAATGTGAAAACTTAGAGGTGATTACGTTTTATAGGCACTGTACAGTACCTCTGCCTATAATGAATGAAAGTAATAAAAAGATGAGTTAAGACAAGACAAAGTACTTTCAGTATCTGTATGCAACATCTCTTGGATTAAAATGTTTAACGGGCATACATATAGCCAGCTATGAAGAAAGCCACTGCTTTGTGAAACCTTAATTTGTTTGTATACAATGACAGTAATATAAGATGCTGGAGTTATGTGCAGCATTTAGAGTGAACACAAAATGGACTACAGAAGCACTTATTGTGTTAGCTGTGTTAAAACTACTTTTAATGATTATGTCAGTTGTCACAAAAAGCAGAAACAAGAGTCATAAAAAGGTTTGGGGCAGCCACCTATATAATATTCCCTGACTGCAAATTGGTAAATTGTTAGCACTGATGTGCTCAGAATGGAGTCCAAAACAGAACTGATTAGGTTAGTCAAAAATGTCGGCTTTAAAGGCCAGAAAAGGAAGTGAAGTCATCGAGGTTTGGACCCGAACGTAACATCATCAAAAGGGCCAGAATTGGAAGTCTCTTCTGTCATGGATTCTTCACCGGAAGTAATGTCATCCAAGGGTCCAGAACCTCAAGTGATGTTATTCTGTCTGGAACCGTAAGTGACATCATCAGGGCCAGGTGGAATTTCTCGTGAACGGTCTGCAGGAAAGTGAGAAAAAAGGTCACTGTTATACAGTAGATCAGTGTTTCTCAAACACTAGGCTGCCACCGATGGGTTGATAATTGCTATTATTTATAAAATTAGTGGGTCACTGTAGGTTGCTACTTTGATGATCAAGCTCAACCCCCTCCCTTCTCTTTGACACCAGTGGAGTGGCATGGGTCATGATGGCATAGGATAAAGTGGGTCTTTACACTACAAAAGGTTGAGAAACACTGCTATAGATGTAAAAGGGAAGGGGGTAGTGTTAAGCTATGGTAACTTATAACGTAGAAAGAGTATGGGATTTAAGACATTTTGTTAAGGTATAAAGTATAAAAGGGGAAATTAGGCTCAACGCAGGATCACCATACAACAAAACAGACACAAGCCTAATTATCGTTCTGCCATGCCACAATTGACCAGCTCATGAATTGCATTGTGAGTAGCTGCCGATTGAGCCCTATGTCATCTTTTAAAAGCCAGGGGACAGACACCCCTTACAAATTTTTACACATATGCATACATTTTCTGCATTATTCATGAATAGAAGTGCTTTTCCCTACTTCTAGTTGATATGGCTGTACTGTACACACACGTTCCATCTGTTTTGTCTACTTATCTACTATGGATTAACTTTCATTTCGTATCTGTTGTAGCCAAGTGCAGGAATGACAGGTTGATTAAAATGAAAAGTTGGGACACCCACCTGGTCATCACGTTTAATACGATTGTCCACTCGGGCACAATAACAAAACAAAAAGCTCTCTAAGCTGTTAAAAGTAGGGGTCATTCCTTGGAGCTCTGTTTGATGGGTCACTCTTAGTGGGAAATGATGCCTCCTTCCAGGCAGCCGACCTCCTTATAGTGTACAAATTGGAAGGGATGGAGCTAAGTGTCTTCACTGGGCAGTTTATTAGCTGAGGGAGAGAAGGAGAAGAGAATGTTAGCAACAGTGCCCCCTGTCACCCTGGTGGCTTATCACATATCTTGATCAAGCCCATGAGGAAATCCTACAACACACATGCATGACACTGTCTATTCATCTATCTTGAAGACTTGACTGATACAGTTCCATTTCAGAAGCTGGTGTTAGTAGAAAGTACATGTTTACTATAATTCCATTTTTTTGCTGGCTTTATTGCAGCAAATACTGTAGATGATCTGCTAAATCATCTAGTACTTGAAATGGGATCATTTTCCCCCTAACCTATGAATGGCAAATGGATTTTTAACTAGCTCTTTCTTTTCTTGTTTTCTGTTAAAAGGTGCATGAGAGCTATTGGAATTTGTCCATATTAACCAAAATTACTAAGAAAATGTCATCTAGCAGTATTGTTGAGATTCAAGTTCAAGTTTAAAGTTATGTATACACAGTGCAATGAAATTGTTGTCTTCTTAAAATAATTGCAGTAATACAAATCAATAGAGGTTAGGAGCATGCACTGATACAATGCGTTGCCATACCCACTACACGACGAACCACCTCAGGATCCCAAATTAAGACCCAAGCACAGCGGTGCAACTGGTGACACCACAGCACCTCACTAATTTAAATGGAGTGGAACAGTGTGAGGTTTTTTACAGTGGCGGGAGTGCCAATCCTGTCACCATCCCCCAAATTTTCCCTAACAAACACAAAAATAAATAAATAAATAAATACAACAGCAGACAAACAATGCAACATATATATATATACAGTATACAGTTAGGTTCATAAATATTTGGACAGCGACAACTTTTTTCTAATTTTGGTTCTGTACATTACCACAATGAATTTTAAATGAAACAACTCAGATGCAGTTGAAGTGCAGACTTCCAGCTTTAATTCAGTGGGTTGAACAAAAAGATTGCATAAAAATGTCAGGCAACTAAAGCATTTTTTTTAACATAATCCCTTCATTTCAGGGGCTCAAAAGTAATTGGACAAATTAAATAACTGCAATTTGTCCAGTCTAATACTTGGTTGAAAAACCCTTTGCTGGCAATGACAGCCTGAAGTCTTGAACTCATGGAGATCACCAGATGCTGGGTTTCCTCCTTTTTAATGCTCTGCCAGGCCTTTACTGCAGCGGCTTTCAGTTGCTGTTTGTTTGTGAGCCTTTCTGTCCGAAGTTTAGTCTTCAACAAGTGAAATGCCTGCTCAATTGGGTTAAGATCAGGTGACTGACTTGGCCATTCAAGAATTTTCCACTTCTTTGTTTTAATAAACTCCTGGGTTGCTTTGGCTGTATGTTTTGGGTCATTGTCCATCTGTATCATGAAACGCTGCCCAATCAATTTCACTGCATTTAGCTGGATATGAGCAGACAGTATATCTCTGAACACCTCTGAATTCATTCGGCTGCTTCTGTCCTGTGTCACATCATCAATAAACACTAGTGTCCTAGTGCCACTGGCAGCCATGCATGCCCAAGCCATCACACTGCCTCCACCGTGTTTTACAGATGATGTGGTATGCTTTGGATAATGAGCTGTTCCACATCTTCTTCATACTTTTTTCTTGCCATCATTCTGGTTGAGGTTGATCTTGGTTTCATCTGTCCAAAGAATGTTTTTCCAGAACTGTGCTAGCTTTTTTAGATGTTCTTTAGCAAAGTCCAATCTAGCCTTTCTATTCTTGAGGCTTATGAGTGGCTTGCACCTTGCAGTGCACCCTTTGTATTTACTTTCATGCAGTCTTCTCTTTATGGTAGACTTGGATATCGATACGCCTACCCCCTGGAGAGTGTTGTTCACTTGGTTGGCTGTTGTGAAGGGGTTTCTCTTCACCATGGAAATGATTCTGCGATCATCCAGCACTGTTGTCTTCCGTGGACATCCAGGTCTTTTTGCGTTGCTGAGTTCACCAGTGCTTGCTTTCTTTCTCAGGAAGTGCCAAACTGTAGATTTTGCCACTTGTAATATTGTATCACTTTCTCGGATGAGTGTTTTCTGTTTTCACAGCTTAAGGATGGGTTCTTTCACCTGCATGGAGAGCTCCTTTGACCGCATATTGTCTGTTCACAGCTAAATCTTCCACATGTAAGCACCACACCTCAAATCAACTCCAGGCCTTTTATCTGCTTAATTGATGACATAACGACGGACTTGAACACACCTGCCCATGAAATAGCCTTTGAGTCAATTGCCCAATTACTTTTGAGCCCCTGAAATGAAGGGATTGTGTTAAAAAATGCTTTAGTTGCCTCACATTTTTATGCAATCTTTTTGTTCATCCCACTGAATTAAAGCTGAAAGTCTGCACTTTAACTGCATCTGAGTTGTTTCATTTAAAACTCATTGTGGTAATGCACAGAATCAAAATTAGAAAAAAGTTGTCGCTGTCCAAATATTTATGGACCTAACTGTATATATTGTGGAGTACAACCCAAACAGAGACAGGCAGACATGTTAAACTCACCCCACACACGTTTATTAACACAGTCCATATTTACAAAGTGCTCAAAAACCCCCAAAGTCTCGGCCACTCAATCCACAGTGTCTTTCACTTCAGGACGCCTCCTTGCCTCTTCTCCAAGACTTGTCTTCTCCTCTTGTGGCCCCTTTTATACGCACCCAGATGTGCTCCAGGTGTCCTCCAGTGACCTTCCACCGACACGCCCCTGTGTGGCGTAAGCACTGGCTGTGTACCCAGAAGTACTCCGGGTGTCCCCGATCCTCTTCCCCCCAGCACTTCCGGGTGTGGCAGAAGTGCTGAGGTCCAGGGCTCTCTAGGCACAGGGGCGCCCCCTGGTATTGACCATGGGCCCCTACAGGGTAGAGCTTCAAAGCTCTGTACCCGTGGCCCCCAAAGGAACCAGGGTGGTTGCCCCCACGTGGTCTGGGGAGAACGTAAGCCCTCTTCTGGTCTTCCGGGTCGCCACGCCAGTCACCTCTAACTATATATATATATATATATTGTGGTATATGGTCAGCCATTCATCCCAACCAATACCCCCAGGCCGCCAGAGGGAGCCCTTCCTGCAGCATGGAGGTGCCCCAAATTCCAGCAGGGCATCATGGACAGTGGAGTTTTCCTATACAGCCCAGCTGCATACCCTGGGGGCCACCAGAAGACGCTGCAGGGAGGCTCAAGTATTGGTTTCATTACAACCCAGAAGTGCGTCACAGTCACGGGGGCAGAAGAAATGTCGTACTTCCGGGTTGAAGAAAGAAGTTTTTATCTGACCTGGAAGTGTAACCAGTCACATGGGCGGAGAGAGAGAGAAACACTTCCGGGTCAAGGACTTTAAAAAGGACTGTGGGAGATCCCAGGGTTGAGCTGAGTCAGGTAGCAGAGGGACAATGCGTTTGGGAGTGGAGTATTGATTATTGATTGGATTATTGTTTATTGTGTATGTGTATAGTGGAGTGGAGGGTGCTTTGTGCACTGTATTGTCCTAATAAAAATTATTATTGGACTTTTATCTGGTGTCTGGTGTCTGGTCTGAGGGTTCAAGGGGATGACAGCGCCCCCTATCTATCACTATATATCTATCACTATATATATATATATATATATATATATATATATATATATATATATATATATATATATATATATATATATATATATACAGTGGGATGCAAAAGTTTGGGCAACCTTGTTAATGGTCATTATTTTCCTGTATAAATCATTGGTTTTACGATAAAAAATGTCAGTTAAATATATCATATAGGAGACACACACAGTGATATTTGAGAAGTGAAATGAAGTTTATTGGATTTAGAGAAAGCGTGCAATAATTGTTCAAACAAAATCAGGCAGGTGCATAAATTTGGGCACCACAAAAAAGAAATGAAATCAATATTTAGTAGATCCGCCTTTTGCTGAAATTACAGCCTCTAAACGCTTCCTGTAGGTTCCAATGAGAGTCTGGATTGTGGTTGAAGGTATTTTGGACCATTCCTCTTTACAAAACATCTCTAGTTCATTCAGGTTTGATGGCTTCCGAGCATGGACAGCTCTCTTTAACTCACACCACAGATTTTCAATTATATTCAGGTCTGGGGACTGAGATGGCCATTCCAGAACATTGTACTTGTTCCTCTGCATGAATGCCTTAGTGGATTTTGAACAGTGTTTCGGGTCGTTGTCTTGTTGAAAGATCCAGCCCCGGCGCAGCTTCAGCTTTGTCACTGATTCCTGGACATTGGTCTCCAGTATCTGCTGATACTGAGTGGAATCCATGCGTCCCTCAACTTTGACAAGATTCCCAGTCCCTGCACTGGCCACACAGCCCACAGCATGATGGAACCACCACCATATTTTACTGTAGGTAGCAGGTGTTTTCTTGGAATGCTGTGTTCTTTTCCTCCATGCATAACGCCCCTTGTTATACCCAAATAACTCAATTTTAGTTTCATCAGTCCACAGCACCTTATTCCAAAATGAAGCTGGCTTGTCCAAATGTGCTTGAGCATACCTCAAGTGGTTCGGTTTGTGCTGTGGGCGGAGAAAAGGCTTCCTCTGCATCACTCTCGCATACAGTATCTCCTTGTGTAAAGTGCACCGAATGGTTGAACGATGCGCAGTGACTCCATCTGCTGCAAGATGATGTTGTAGGTCTTTGGTGCTGGTCTGTGGGTTGACTCGGACTGTTCTCACCATTATTAAGCTTCTGTCTATCCGAAATCTTTCTTGGTCTGCCACTTGAGCCTTAACTTGAATTGAGCCTGTGGTCTTCCATTTCCTCAATATGTTCCTAACTGTGGAAACAGACAGCTTAAATCTCTGGGACAGCTTTCTGTATCCTTCCCTAAACCATGATGGTGAACAATCTTTGTCTTCAGGTCATTTGAGAGTTGTTTTGTGACCCCCATGTTGCTACTCTTCAGAGAAAATTAAAGGAGGAGGGAAACTTACAATTGACCCCCTTAAATACTCTTTCTCATTATAGGATTCACCTGTGTATGTAGGTCAGGGGTCACTGAGCTTACCAAGCCAATTTGAGTTACAATAATTAGTTCTAAAAGTTTTGGAATCAATAAAATGACAACGGTGCCCAAATTTATGCACCTGTCTGATTTTGTTTGAACAATTATTGCACACTTTCTGTAAATCCAATAAACTTCATTTCACTTCTCAAATATCACTGTGTGTGTCTCCTATATGATAAATTTAACTGACATTTTTTATCGTAACAACCAACGATTTATACAAGAAAATAATGACTATTAACAAGGTTGCCCAAACTTTTGCATCCCACTGTATATATATATATATATATTGTGAACGCTGGCCCTGGCACAGACAGATGGACAACATGTTTTCACCCATCACACCGTTTATTTACACTACTTACACAGTACAATCTCAAAAATCACGTGCACTCACAATCCCCAGCGCCTCTGGCACTGAATCCCCCAAAGTCCAGGGCCCACAGTCTCTGTGCCTTGCTTCCTGGCCGCCTCCTGTCCTCTCTCCAGCTCCGTCACTACTGCCTCCCGACTTCCACCAATGACTGGTGGGAGGCGGCCCCTTTTATGGGAACCCGGATGGGCTCCAGCGGCTTCCCGGCACTTAGTCTTGGCCACACCCCTGTGTGGTGGAAGTGCCGGCTGCGCACCCGGAAGCCATCCATGTATCCCTTGTCGTCTTCCCCCTGGCACTTCCTGGTAAGGCGGAAGTGCCGGGCTCCCGGGACAAATAGGCAGTGGGGCGCCGCCTGGCGGTGGCCACGGGTCCCTACAGGGCTGGGCTTCCAAGCCCCCTACCCGAGGCCTCCTGCATAACCAGGACGGACACCCCCTCTTGGTCTGGAGGAGGCACACACCCTCCTCTGGTCCTCCAAGGCGTCCCCGGCCGGGCTCCATCCCCGGCCAAAGACCACACGGGGTAAACCAGCATCGGGGCGCCGCCTGGTGGTGACCACGGGTCCCTACAGGGCTGGGCTTCCAAGCCCTGTACCCGTGGCCCCCAACATAACCAGGACGGACGCCCCCTCGCGTTCTGGAGGAGGCACAAGCCCTCCTCTCCTCCTCCTGGGCGTCCCAGCCCAGGCCCCGGCCGGGGACCACAATATATATATATATATATATATATACACATTTCTAATCAATGTACACAGTTCAATCAAGAACACATAAATTATTTGTTATTATGACTTGCTGTTTTGTAGCTTTTCAACCTGTGGATAGAAACTCTTCTTCACTCTCTCCGAATGTACTGATTTGTCGTACACAGAAACAGAAAAGGATCAATCATGTGGTGCTTTAGACACTCAAATGATGGGCTACACCAGGTAGAAAAGGCATTAAGGTGCGAAAGAATAAGTTTAAACTTGAATCAAGAAGTTTATCCACAGTCTGTAAAGCAACTCTTAACCCTAACCTGAACACTTTGATCCCCTTGCTTGGGCGAGCTTTAATGTTATCAGTTTTTATTTTGTAAGTTATTTAACTGTCCTTCTCAAAGGCACACACTGTAAGCCTGTAAAAATAATCATCTTTTACTGATGCGGGACTTGTTTTGAGATAAATTAATCAAAGTGTAATATCAGTGTTTTGCGTGAGGAGTCTATGTGCAGGACCATCTATCTCTCTTGCTATTTGGTGCTCACCCACTCCTTATGTCTTGCTCAAAACAACACAATCAACTACTTTGAGATTCCAAATGCAATACAGCATGTGCAACACAATGAAAACAAAACTATGACCATTGCCTTTAAGTTTTTTAAATGCTGTTTTATAAAAAAGGCAAATGATGAATACAACAGTCAATCATCAAATGACATAACAAACAGGATATAGTGTTGCTCATTTAAAAAACATGAAACTCACCTGTAACTTTAACTTTCAAATACCAATAAAGCTGGAATGTTACACTCACATCATGTATCCAAGATGAACCACTGGCTTAGTACGGTTTGGTTCTCTGAGCTAGGCTGGCATGCACCATTAACAGTCTGCATTGCCCTGGATGAACACCAAGTTTTTCTGTGAATTAATGAGATTATTAAAAATTTTAGTATATGTGTTGCTGAAGCGAGTTAAGCACAGCTTCTTTCAATATGGAATGTTGTGCTTTATAGAAGTTTCTTCAATAAGTAAATAAATGTTTTGCTATCTGTGGATCCACACCCTTATTTTGTTAACTGGGGTCCACTGTACATTCTTAAAAATAATCATTCTTTAATGGCATTATATGGTTTGTTACTGTGTTGTGTGGTTCCTCATAGAGCCAATGCACCATTTCATTCTGGGTTGAGCTCTTTGTATATGAAGTTGCTTCTTTGTGATTTAAGAAACTTCCTAATGTGTAGAAAAAAGTGAAATATTTAATACTTTGGTAGACTACCTAGCATGACATTAACAAATTAAGAAAACATGAACATAGCTTATGTTGTTGTATGCAGTTAAGATTCTTTTAAAATCATGACCCATTTCACAAATCACTTACCATCTATTAATGGTTATTTACTGTATGGAGCCTCTTAAAAGTCAAAATAATTAAATGTTCTTTCTTGAACTTTCATGTGGATGGGTCTTTTGGTAATGAATCCCCTGTGGCATTTATCTGAAGAATAACTCTGACACCTTTATTTTTAAGAGTATACTGGAACTCATTATGTTAGATAACCAGGCTTATACTGGATATGACTTGAAAAAAATGAACACACTTCAACATAATTAAGCCATAACTTTAACCAATGAGTGATGGTAGTGAATATCCACTTGGAGATATTTCAGACATAGTAGATATAGCAATACCATTAACAATTACCAGGATTCGTGACTGCAGTCTATTCTTTTTCTTCTATTTAGCTAAAAAAAAAACAGACAGGAAATTGGCAGACAAGTCATTCCAATGTGATGCTTTTGTGAAAAATAGCCTTCTTTCTAATGGCACAAAAATAAAAAACAAAGACTGTGGCTAACGGATGGAGAAAAAGACATTTCAGTTTGTAAAGAAGAATTACATCGATAAAATCAAATAACTTGAAAGGTATGATATTTCGGATCTTTTTATTATGTTGGCAAACCATTGTGTAAAAAAAAGGCTAAAGTGATGAAAAATAGACTTTTTCTCACCTGCATAACATATTTTTAAATTGTTTTGATCTTTTTGTTTTATATCATAAAACAAACGCTAATAGTATTAATTCATTTCAGAATTTCTAGTCTTGTAGTAGAATTAAAAACCTGTGCCTCACACAATTATTTTTCAGAAGTAAATCACTCTGACACTTCAGTGTGATATATTGTATATTTATGCAATCATTTATACAAATGTTCTCATTAGAGGGTCATGGGAACCTCTTCTGGCAGCAAAAAAATGAAAAGTAGAACCATCTATAGAGGAGATGCCAGTCTAAGAGGGGGCACATTCACACAACCACTGTAATCACATTCTTACTAGAATAGTTTATAACTGCAAGTTTACCTGACAGGCACGTTTTTTTAAGATGTATTTCAACCGATGTCAAGGCTGGCATACAATCTTAGGTCTAAGAAGCTGGGAAGCAGTATCTGTAACCGTTGTACGTATTACCATTCAATAATACGAAACTGTTGCAAGTGATACAGTTTCAGATGTGCAAATAGGGCCTTACTATTAATCACCAAACTAATGAAATAATAATCTGTGAAAGGATTAACTACAACTGCTTTTGTACAAAAACATCTGAGCTCTTGGAAAGTCTGAAAATTCAGGACCTTATTTCGTGCCAGAAAAAAATGCATGTGCAGGAGTCCAAGAGGTTTATTTGCTCTGGTTATGAAGCAAGACTAACAAAACTAAGGCTAGGCGCGTGTCCAGCTTCAAAGCTGTAGCCAGGAAGGTACGTTTATTTTGTGTAGCTCTTTCCAGGTTATTCAGCTGCATTAGGAAAAATTAACATTAATATTTTAGATTGAGTTTTTTTGTAAAAGTTTTCTTTTTAAACACTTGCACTTCATAAATACTTAATTGTAGGGTATTATGGGGCTGCATTGGTTACCATTGCTGCTTCATGGCTCTAGGTACCTTGGTGTCATTCCCTGTATGGAGGTTACACATTCCCTGTATGCCTGCATCGGTTTTCTCAGGGTATTTGTGTTTCAGTCTTCCTCCATAAACATGTTTGGTAGATTAATTGGCAACTCCAACTCGGCCAACCTTGAGTGACTATAGAGCTGAGCCTGTGATAAAGTCAGATTTTTGTTCGGAAGTGTTTCCTGCTGTTGGGGTTTTAATCTATTAATGGAAAAAAATAATTCTCAGAATGGATGTTTTGTTATGGTTGTTGAGAAGAACATTATAAATATAGGACAAAGGCAACAATGGAAAATACATTCTGATAGTAAGATGAAACTGTAAACTTCAGGCAGTTTGTATTTCCTTCTGCTTTGCCAACTGGTATGTACATCATAAATGATGAAGAAAGCTTATATCCGCAACACAGGAGGAGGACAAGACCATTAGCATTGTCCCTTTTAAGGAGAGGAGTTCAGGAACCCCTTCCATAGTCTCATCTCCGTGTTAGACCCAACCATGATCCATCATGCCCAGGCTCTAATCGCTCCCCAAGGGTGCTTCAATGAATTACTGAGTGAAGAGTCTGAATACTTGTGTGGATGTGATGTTTCAGTTTTTTAATTGTGATAAATATGAACAAATTTCTAAAATCCTGTTTTCACTTTGTTATTATGAGATATCGAGTGTTCTTTGATGTTTAATTTAAATGATTTTAGCACATGGCTGGAACTTTTAAAAAAAGAGCAGGGGTCTGAATACTGTGTTAACTGGCAGAAAACCTGCAAATCCAGGTGTGCAAAGCTTGTCGCATCACACTCAAGACACACATTTTCAACTGTGGGACCTCATATACTGTATATATAGGTGTGTGCCTTTCCTAATCATGTCCAATCAACTGACGTGGACTCCAAACAATGTGAAGAAACATCTCAGTAATGATGAATAGAATGGCATGCACCTGAGCCAATTTCAAACGCCAGAGCAAAGGGTCTGAACATCTGTGTCAATGTGATATTTCAGTGTTTTATTTTTAATAACTAAGGGGCTTTGCCCCCTGCTTGCTTCGCTCGTCAACCCCAGTGGCTAAGATTGCCTGTGTAGTCATTTTTTCTTTGTGATGAAATTCTTCAATAAGATCTGGACATAATACATCTTCTTTAATTGCGAACTTAAAGTGAGGAAAAAGTTAAAATTCATAAGAGCTGAGAGAGCAGAAACTGTGTCTGACAAAAGCATTCACCTGAATGAGAGGTGAGATTACTGTGTGTGTGGTTGAAAATGGTTGTGAGGAGGGTGTGACTTGAAAAAATGTCACGGCCAAAGTCTCATCTCACGGGACTTGAAAAAATCTTCCAAAAAGTCTCGTCTCGTTGCAGGATTTTTTTATATAATAGAGAGATTTTGGAAAAGTTTCTAAAATACTGTTTTTGATTTATCATTTTATGGGTATTGCTTGATGTAGGAAAGAATTCATTTAAATGATTTTAGCACAAAGCTGCAACATAGCAAAAGGGTGTAAATACTTTCTAAATTTTTTCCTGTGTATAGAAAAAATATTTTTGCACATTATGAAGTCTTTTGCAGCATCATGTTTGTTTCGTTATGGTTTGTTTAGATATTGTTCCTGTTTCTACAACATTGCTGTGCATTACGTTAGATGACCAAAAATGTAATGTGTGACATCACCACTTCAACAGCATTATAGTCAGCATTGTGCACTTCCTAGCTATATGAAATGGCAGATGAAAATTCTACTTTTTGGCATGTGTATTTTTCAGTGTTGACTTACCATTTGAAAGACTCCTGTGCTTCAACTTTTTTCACTACAATTTAGTTTTTAGATTTTTAAGAAAGATATGACTGATTTTTTGAAGTAGAATCTTTGGTTAGCTAAAATGTCTCTTCTTCTGATGTGTTTAATTTGAAGAACACAAATCCAGTGGTCTAATTGGTTTTCTGGAGAACAACAGGCTCTGACCTTAGCTAGGTTTTCTGACTATACGTATTGAACTTTTGGCACTTTTGTTTTTTCTAATTTTTGTTTTTTTGTTGTTTTAACCTCTGCCTGTTTTCTCTCTTTTTCTGTTATTGGTGATCAGTTTCTCTCCTTAATTTTCTAAAACTGCTAGGACAATAAACATATTCAAATCATTACAGGAAATTGCCTTCTGCACACTCTCAGCACCATGCTGGCCAGATTGTTTTATTTATTACTTTGTGAAATAGATGTATCTCTTCATCTTTAACATACTTGTATTGCTGTTTGAACCCAGAAGAAGAGAAATGTGAGCTGCTGAATGGATAACAAGAGAATGCAAAGATAGTAAAAAAGTCAAAACTGCTCAAATACAAGTGTTGAGTTTGAACTCCTGACAGCATAGTGTGGGTCTCAATGACACCTCTAGAGCTACTGGCTTTACCTTGGAGACAACAGGGCTCTAACTATCCCATTTACGATTTCTTTGCTGCAATTTACTGTCCTACAGACCATGGGTTGATCTATTTTCAGTGCTCCTTGGCTTCAATGTCTGTCTTCTCTATCTAACTCTAAACACAAACTGGATGGCATTCTCTCTAGTATCTTGAAAGAATAGCACGTCTTTTCCAACATGATGCATTTAGTGTCTTACTCTGACACCATCAGAGGACAAACTTTTACTGCAGCATCTTCAGTGAAAGAACCTTCCCTTCATTTGAAAGCACCTGTTACCCATGCTGGCGTATTATGGTGGTGTGGGTATCTCTCTGACTATAAACACATAACAACAACAACATTTATTTATATAGCACATTTTCATACAAACAGTAGCTCAAAGTGCTTTACATATTAAAGAATAGAAAAATGAAAGACACAATTATAAAACAAAATAAATCAACATTAACATCGAATAAGAGTAAGGTTCAATGGCCAGGGGGGACAGAAAAACAAAAACTCCAGACGGCTGGAGAAAAAATAAAATCTGTAGGGATTCCAGACCATGATACCGCCCAGTCCCCTCTGGGCATTCTACCTAACATAAATGAAACAGTCCTCTTTGGATTTAGGGTTCTCACGGAAGGGCTTGATGAAGATGGTCACGTAGACTTCTTCCTTTTAATCCGTCCATCATTGTTGGAGCATCATGAAGCTTTGAGTAGGTGGAGGTGGCGCAGGCCACCACCACAAAGAAACCGGAAAAAGAAACAGAAAAGAGAGTAGGGGTCAGTACCGATTTTAGAGCCACCATGAATAGTTGTTATGATGAATTGAACATACAGAGTATCAGGATTAAGTTAAATTACGATTAAAATGAAGTTATAAAAAGGCCATGTTAAAGTAATGTGTTTTTAGCAGTGTTTTAAAGTGCTCTACTGTATCAGCCTGGCGAATTCCTATTGGCAGGCTATTCCAGATTTTAGGTGCATAGCAGCAGAAGGCCACCTCACCACTTCTTTTAAGTTTTGTTCTTGGAATTCTAAGGAGACACTCATTTGAAGATCGGAGGTTACGATTTGGAATATACGGTGTCAGACATTCCGATATATAAGATGGGGCGAGATTATTTAAGGCTTTATAAAGCATAAGCAGAATTTTAAAGTCAATTCTGAATGACACAGGTAACCAGTGTAGTGACGCTAAGACTGGTGTGATGTGTTCTGATTTTCTTTTCCTAGTTAGGATTCTAGCAGCTGCATTCTGCACTAGTTGCAAACGATTTATATCTTTTTTGGGTAGTCCAGAGAGGAGTGCATTACAGTAATCTAGTCGACTGAAAACAAACGCGTGAACTAATTTCTCAGCATCTTTCAGTGATATAAGAGGTCTAACTTTACTTATGTTTCTTAAGTGAAAAAATGCTGTCCTAATGATCTGATTAATATGTGATTTAAAATTCAGATTACAGTCAACAATCACCCCTAAGCTTTTTACCTCCGTCTTGACTTTTAATCCTAATGTATCCAGTTTATTTCTAATAGCCTCATTGTATCCATTATTGCTGATCACTAAAATTTCAGTTTTCTCTTTATTTAACTTGAGAAAGTTACTATTCATCCATTCTGAGATACAAGTCAGACATTCTGTTAGTGAATCAATAGAATCAGGCTCATCAGGAGCTATTGATAAGTACAGCTGTGTGTCATCAGCATAGCTGTGGTAGCTCACGTTGTGCCCTGAGATAATCAGACCTAACGGAAGCATGTAGATTGAGAATAACAGCGGACCCAGGATAGAGCCTTGTGGAACACCATATTGGATATCATGCATCTTCGAGTTGTGATTACCACAACTAACAAAATATTTTCTCCCTGTCAGGTAGGATTCAAACCAATTTAAGACACTGCCAGAGAGGCCCACCCATTGACTAAGGCGATTTCTAAGAATGTTGTGATCAATGGTGTCAAATTTGGCACTCAGATCTAAGAGGATGAGAACAGATAAATGGCCTCTGTCTGCATTTACCCGCAAGTCATTTACTACTTTAACGAGTGCAGTTTCTGTGCTGTGATTTGTTCTAAAACCCGACTGAAATTTATCAAGAATAACATGTTTATTTAGGTGGTCATTTAACTGCATAATGACTGCCTTCTCTAGAACTTTACCTAAGAAGGGCAGGTTAGAGATGGGTCTAAAATTTTCAAGAGCCGAGGGGTCAAGATTATGTTTCTTAAGTAGGGGTTTAACTACAGCAGTCTTAAGGCAGTCTGGGAAGACCCCCGCATCTAATGACGAATTTACTATGTCCAGAACATTATCAATTAGCACGCCTGATACTTCTTTGAAAAACCTTGTTGGTATCGGGTCAAGGGCCGCAGGTGGAGGTTTTAATTGAGAGATTATTTTCTTTAAATCAGGTAAATCTATCCTAGTGAAAGAGTTTAATTTGTTTATAACAGGATGTTGGGGTTTAGGGGGATCCTTAGTGTTGGGGAGATATACTATGTTATTTCTAATATCATTAATTTTTTGATTGAAAAATACAGCGACAGCCTCACAGGTTTCACTGGAAGCACTTAGGAGGCATTCCTTTGAGCTACCTGGGTTTAGTAGGCGATCAATTGTTGAAAATAAGACTCTAGATAAAGAGAGAGATTGGGAGTATGCGCTGGTTACAGAGCGTTGCTGCACCCAACACACGACAAACCACCTGGATTGAGATCTGAGTACAGCCGTGCAATGGGTGACACATTAGAACATTAGAACACTCTAGACGAGAACAGGCCATTCAGCCCAACAAAGCTCAGCCAGTCCTATCCACTTGTTTCCTCCAAGAAAACATCAAGTCGAGTTTTGAAAGTCCCTAACGTCTTACTGTCTACCACACTACTTGGTAGCTTATTCCAAGTGTCTATCGTTCTTTGTGTAAAGAAAAACTTCCTAATGTTTGTGCGAAATTTACCCTTAACAAGTTTCCAACTGTGTCCCCGTGTTCTTGATGAGCTCATTTTAAAATACAAGTCTCGATCCACTGTACTAATTCCCTTCATAGTTTTAAACACTTCAATCATGTCACCTCTTAATCTTCTTTTATTTAAACTGTAAAGGCTCAGCTCTTTTAATCTTTCCTCATAATTCAACCCCTGTAGCCCTGGAATCAGCCTAGTCGCTCTTCTCTGGACCTTTTCTAGTGCTGCTATGTCCTTTTGTAGCCTGGAGACCAAAACTGCACACAGTACTCAAGATGAGGCCTCACCAGTGCATTATAAAGGTTGAGCATAACCTCCTTGGACTTGTACTCCACAGATCGTGCTATATAACCTAACATTCTGTTAGCCTTCTTAATGGCTTCTGAACACTGTTTGGGAAGTTGATAGCTTAGAGTCCACTATGACTCCTAAATCCTTCTCATAAGGTGTACTTTCGATTTTCCGACTGCCCATTGTGTTTTCGAACCTAATATTTTTACTTCCTATGTGTAATACTTTACATTTACTGACATTAAATTTCATCTGCCACAAATCTGCCCAAGCCTGTATGCTATCCAAGTCCTTCTGTAATGATATAACGGATTCCAAATTATCTGCTAATCCACCTATCTTGGTATCATCTGCAAACTTAACCAGCTTGTTACTTATATTCCTATCTAAATCATTTATATATATTAAAAATAGCAGCGGCCCTAGCACTGACCCCTGTGGAACACCACTCTTAACATCAGCCAGTTCTGATGAGGTTCCTCGCACCATCACCCTCTGCTTCCTGTGTCTGAGCCAATTCTGCACCCATCTAAAAACATCACCCTGAACTCCCACTTCTTTTAACTTGATGCCCAACCTCTCATGTGGCACCTTATCAAATGCTTTCTGAAAGTCCAGATAAATAATATCATAAGCTCCACTTTGATCGTATCCTTTTGTTGCCTCCTCATAGAATTCCAACATGTTAGTAAAACACGACCTCCCTCTTCTGAACCCATGCTGACTGTTCAGAATAACTCCTGTCCTTGTCATGTGTTGCTCAATCTTATCCTTAATAATTCCTTCCATTAATTTTCCTGTGATGCTTGTTAAGCTTACTGGCCTATAGTTGCTTGGATCTGCCCTGTCACCCTTTTTATATAATGGGATGATATTTGCCATTTTCCAGTCCTTTGGAATCTCTCCAGTGCACAGTGACTTCCTAAAAATATGTGTCAAGGGTTTATATATGTACTCACTAGCCTCCTTAAGAACACGAGGATAAATATTATCTGGGCCTGGTGATTTGTTTGATTTCATCTTATTTAATCTGAGCAGCACTTCTCCCTCTACAATTTCCAAATCCCTCAGTACCTCCTTAGTAGTTGTTTACCTCTGGCAGGTTATCCACTTGCTCACTTGTAAACACCTCAGAAAATGTAAGTTTAGGGCATCTGCTATTTCATTGTCTGTGTCTTTTAATTCCCTTTACTATTCCTGATGAACTTGACCTCCTCCTTAACTGTTCTTTTACTACTAAAATACTGAAAGAATCTCTTGGGGTCTTCTTTCACCTTATCTGCTATATTCCTCTCCAACTGTCTTTTAGCCTCTCTGATATCCTTCTTAATGGTTGCCCTCATGTTCTCATACTCTACTTCTCTTTGCAGTCATTAGTCTTATATGCCTTATACAGCAGTTTTTCCTTTGCAACTTCTTTTTAAATCTTTATTAATCCATCGTGGAGTTTTTTAGTTTCCTATTACTTCCAAATTTAGGTATGTATCTGTCCTGCATTACATGTAAAACATTTTAAACCTGTTCCACTGCTCCTCGACTGTCTCCACATTTAAAAGCTTATCCCAGTCTATCCTACTTAGACTTTGTCGCATCTGCTCAAAATTAGCCCTACTAAAGTTCAACTTAACAATTTTAGTCTTTGCATCTGTACTCTTACAAAATACTGAGAATTGTATTACATTATGGTCACTTGACCCTAGTGGTTCAATCACCTCTACACCCTCAATTCTATCCTGATTATTACAGAATACTAAATCCAGACAGGCTTCACCCCTTGTTGGTGCTTTAACATGCTGTGTTAAAAACAGTCATGATTACTTCTAAAACTCCTGCTCTTGTGCTCCTCCATCTGTAAGGTTATCCCAGTTAATATTTGGATAATTAAAGTCCCCATGACTATAATATCCCCTGTAAACTTGCCTTTTGATATTACTAAAAGATGTGTGTTGAAATTACTGTCTGAATTGGGTGGTCTATAACACACTCCTAAAATGAGACCTTTTCCCTAATATTTTCCAGGCGAAGCCACATGTCCTCACTAAGATGGGGCTCATCATCCAACTGAAGATGACTTACATTTAATTCCTGTTTGGCATAAACAGCAACCCCACCTCCTTTTCTTTTCTGTCTATCCTTCCTAAAAAATGTGTATCCCTCTATGTTACACTCATTCCCATCTTTGTTATTTAGCCAGGTTTCCGTTATTGCTATAATTGCTCTGCTACATAGAACTGCAACTCACTTACCTTGTTTTTGATACTTCTAGCATTAAGGCAAGCTATTTTTAATGTGTTAATCCTTCTATCTTTACGTGTTTGCTTTGAATTTACATTACTATGCATTTTTATTTCTACACCATTGTTTGTTCTTCCATGTATAGATCTAAATCTGGCCTGTCCTAAACTCCCTGCCCCCATTCCCTAGTTTAAACAATCCTCGACTAGCCTACACATACGCCTCCCCAATACATTGGTGCCCCTCGGTTCAGATGTAACCCGTCAGGCGGAACAGGTCCCATCTGTTCCAAAAGGAGTCCCAATGCCCCATAAACCTATACCCTTCTACCCTGCACCAAGATTTGAGCCAGCGTTAAGCCTTCTAATCTCCTCAATCTTACCTGGACTGGCGTGGCACAGGCAGAACTGGAGAAGACTACCTTGTCAGTTCTGCTCCTCAGCTTGGTACCTACCTCTTTGAATTTGGATCGCAGAACTGACAGACTCCCCTTATGTATGTCATTTGTTCCAACGTGGACAATGACAACTGGATCCACCCCTCTGGCCAAGAGCCTATCCACCCTTCCAGGGAGGTCTCCCACCTGTGCCTCCCGGAAGGCAACATACGTGTGAGACTCTCTCTCTGGAGCACACCTGCACTTCAATCCCCCTAATGATTAAGTCCCCAACTATCACCACCTCTCTCTTTTTGGGAACTGGTTTTGAGGTGGCCCGTTGGGGCTCCTCAACCCTGCCTACCACCTCAGAATTATCAGAGTCACCGTCCAGCTCCGCCAGGACATGATAAGGTTAGACACTTCTAATTCTGGGGTTGATACCCCCAGACAGTGTGCACCCTTTACTTTACGCCTTGTGACCGTGACCCCCCTATTTCTACCTGTCTGGTCTGGAATCTCCTCCCGCGCCACCTTAGGGGTGCACACTATCTCTCTAAAGGACACCTGGGCCAAGTCTGCCAATTCTCTATTACAACGCAGCTCAGCCAACTCCTCCTCCAGTTCAGCAACCCTGAGCTCGAGGTGCTGGATCAGCTGGCATCTTTTGCAGATGTAGCCCTTATAGACAACTGGCTCCAAAGCATCACCTAAAAAGTCCAACATCCAACAGGACTTGCATTGCACTGACATCATTATTCAAATTTGATTTGGGATTAGTAAACTGCCTTAACTTTTTTTTTTTACAATTAAATTTCTTCTTCTTTCGGCTGCTCCTTAACTTAAATGGTATTACTAAGGTCTGCTACAGATATTTTACACCTCAGCGCCACACTGAAACAGTGTGAGATTTTTTTTTAAAGTGGCTGGAGTGCCAAACCTGCCACCAACCTCCAGATTTTCCCAGCAAGTTGAAGGACCTGCTGGTAGGGCTGGATGCAGAATATCACCATACCCAGGACAGAGCAATTGCAAGTTAAGGACCTTGATCAAGGGTCCAACAGAGTAGAGTCACTTCTGGCATTTTATGGGATTCGAACATTCCACTTGCTGATGCAAATCCCTAGCCTCAGAGCCACTACTCAACCCCTCATAGACAGATAGATAGCACATCATTTATTCCCATGAGGAATTTTTTATTTTTACAGAAGCTCACTAAATACATACATAAATATTATAACAAACAACAAACAACAACAACCACAACTCGCTCAAAACCACACTGTGACTAAAAAGAATGTAAACATCTAACTTAGCCAAAGATAAAAAGAGCAGTCACATACCCTCATCGAGAGCCATAAATCCTTTTGGCTACCCTCTACATTGTTCTAATTACAGTAATTAATTACATTCAGAAATTTATCAGAATTCCTATACTATCCCAGTCCTGTTAATAATCAATTCACACATCCATCCACATCCTATTGCTATCTCTTGGCCATTGGACAAAAATAGCCTATAGTTGCATCTGAGGGTGTAATGCAAAACTATTTCTGAGAATGTAGGACCAACTTAGTGTTGCCAATCACACTAAATTGTACACCTTTGGTGTAAATGGGAGAAAACTGGTGATGTGGGACACTCTGCAAACTACCTACAGACTGTGATCCAGGTTTCCTGGACCTTTAAGACAGCAATTAACAACATTGCCAATGAAAAGTCAACTGATTAAAAATGATTAAAGAGGTGTTATACATAGATTTTGCACATATGAGAAAACTGATGTTGCTTCTATATTTGTTGCATTATATATTGTGAAAATGAACAGCCTTGACACACAAAAAAAGGTTTGGGGCAGCCACCCATATACTTAATTCCTGGCTGCAAAAGGTAAATATAAAGTAGAGTTGTATACACAATTGAGTTCAAGACAAAACTGATTAACAGAGGGAAGATGGTGGGTTTTTAAGATCGGCCACGGGAAGTGATGTCACTGGGACCCAGAACTGGAAGTGATGTCCTCTGGCCAGAACCAGAACTGATGCTGCTGGAATTAGGCCGAATTTCCCATGTCTGGTCTGCAGAAATAAAAGAGGAACTCCCCACTGGTTTGGTGTGGAATTACCTTCTTTTGGTCCTTCTAGCTGCATCCCACACACATGTGTGTGACAATATAAAAATTCAAAGGTAAGTGGCTTTTGCATACAATAAATTTGCGTAAGTTATTACAAGTGAATATCTTCATAGTCTGACCTTGATTTTGCCATTAAATACATTAAAAGCCAGGGAACTGGGGCAGTTAATTAAATCCAATATTTGAGTTTAATTCATGAATATTTGAGAGCAGTGTACAAAATGAAGGGATGGAGATCACTGTTTTCATGTCTTAGAAACACTGGGCTCAGAGGTCAATAGTCTCATCATCGGCTGAAGAGTTAAATATTTTTTGTCATCATTGGGTAGGTTCCACAAATCAATAATCACTGATAACTGCTTACCCTTAACCTCGCTGGCTTTTTAAGATAGCTGTCTCCACAAGCCAAATAAGAACATTCTGTTCTGGAGTCCCTATCCATTTGTATGCATTTTGTCGCAATTCACGAATATTATAACACCGACAGGTGCAAAATGATCCTCAGCTTTTAAAAACTGATTACACAGAAATGTTTTGCTAATCTCTTCAGACACGATAATAGAACATATTGTACAGATTAAGATGATAAATTTATAGCAGCCAAAAATCAAGTCTGGGTTCTACACATTATCAGTGGTAAATTATTAAACACTGACATCATGCTGCCAGGATGTATTTTTAAAGGGTTCATTAACCCAGACAGATAAATATAATTAAAACCAGCAACAAGATGTCTTATTTATGTTTTTAAATTGAAAATGCAAAATCCTATTTATTGGGTAAAAATTCAGATTATTTATAACTCATTTTTATGTAATAATTTAAACTTTATGTTTTTTTGGTATATAGTGCCTGCCTTTAATGAAGTTTTATGTGGTAAGTACATTTAGCATACTTTTATAAGTTTTTTAATATAGCTTTCCGCGATGAGATCAGTTTTTAAAGGTTTGTCAACATAGCACTCTAGCTTCTGTCTTTGTTCTGGTGTGACACAGTAAGCTTACTGTTTAATTGTTGTAGTGTTGCGCATCCTCCTACAATGTTTGATTATTCTAGTTCTACTTCTGTCTTAAGAATGCTTAATAAAATCAACCACTTACTTTCTGATTAGTAATTACAAAAACAATATTCTCATAAGGAAAAAGTAGATTTAATCAATTTCCACAGTTGAGGCATCACTAATATGAAGTAATGCAGTGTAACATGCATCTGCTGCGAAGCTCAAAAAGGGAAAGCAGTCCTCAAAACCACATAAAAATCAGACCTGCCCTTATTTCAGATCTAGTGCCACTGGACTGGCCTCACCCCAGGCGTCCAAACCCTAATTTGAATGATAGACTTCCGGCCTGTCCAGGTTCAGAAATGGAGCTAAGGTTTTTTACTTTTTTAGGATTTAAAGAATTTATTTTAAGAAGAGGGAATCACAAACAGACAAAGCAAGAGAAGAGGGCAAAACATTAAGCAAACAATTGAAGACAGAATCTAATAAACCTTAAAATAAATGCAGGGGTCAAAGGCCAGTAAATCCAAACAAGATGCACAGATCAGAAACAGGAATTGAAAAGCAAAACAGTGTCAAGGCTGCTCCTTCTATCAGCATTCATTTATACAGCTGAGGCAGTCCCCATGCTGCATCATCAGGTGGCATCGCCTCCTTGGGATCCAAACAAAGAAGACAGAGCAGATAACAGAAAACACTACATGTATTCTTAACATACTAAATAGCACACTATTACAACATGCAAGTAACAATATAACATACTATTACACAACTATAACTCACACAAAGCAAAACCAAAAACAGAAATAATGACATAACATATAGAATTATGTTTAAATAATAACAAAAAGATTAAATGAGCAAAAAACAAACTTAAGCCAGGGCAACAAGCCTGGCTGACACAGAATACCTCACCAAGGTTCTGACTTGTCTGTATCTGAATGTCTTCCTCACAATAGTCACGCCATTTTGACTTTCAATAAAATAACAAGAAGCAATGACTTCACCATGGGTTTGCCATGAGATTCCCAATATGATCAGATGGTACAGGAGAGGTGGCTGTAGCTCTAGACACAATTACTAAGACTTTAATTTAGTGATAGATATCAAAATAGAAACATTACAGCAAGTGCTCACTTCTGCATTCCAGTTTCCATTCCTTGACATTATAACATTCATATTTCTTGAATGAGGGGAGAAAACTGGAGAATCTGGAACTCCACAGAAGCTGTGCCCAAGCAGAGAATCACATCCTTAAGTCTGTAGCAGTGAGGCTGTCGTATTAATAAGGGGGGCTGTAAATGGTTTTACACTAGGGGGTAATCAAGTGTGGGGTAATAGCAGACCCCCTTCTTCTGTACTTCTTATTACATTGTTAATTTAGGCGGTATACTGCAGTGTTGCAGTTTTTTTGGAGGTTGACTGGGTCTAGAGCATGACCGAACAATAAATGTCATTTTGCTTGAAGGCTGCTGTTGTCCCTTCTTCATTCATGATTCTGGAAGATATTACATTGGCAATGAGAAAATCAGAGTTAAAGAAAAAGAATTGAAAAAAAGAAAGAGGTAAAAAAGAGGTTTTAGACCCGACTGCAATGGTAGGATCTATAACTCGTTTAGATAGTCACAGTAGGTCTTGGCAGGAATATTATGAAGTGTTGTCTGAGGCAATTAAGAGATATGTAATTCTGCTAAGTTCAGCAGGAAGTCAAACTTTCAGTCTAATGGGTAGTTTGTAAGCCTTAAAAACCCTAAATTCTATGAGAAATTAGTAGAACTATTAAAAAATCATTTTTAACCTTAGGGCCAGATATTTTGTACAACAGTTTATATTCAGTTCTACAAATGAGAAGGCAAGAGAAAACATAATCGAGTACATGGTAGTTCTTTATGAACTTGAACAAAATTATGGAAATAAGCTAAAAGAAATGTTACAGGACAAGCTGGTGTGTGGCATAGAAGGCAATCACAGTCAGCATTATTTGTTAGCGGAGCCTGACCTCAATTTTGAAAGAGGACTAAAAATTGTATAAGTAATGGAGACAGTCAATAACGACGTGCAGGACTTGCAAGGACAAGAATGTTTTTGTTATATGGTGTAACAAAATTGGTATGAACTTTCATAAAGAAAAAGTTGCTATGCAGATTGTAATTTTTACTGTGTAAATTAAATTTACTTTCACATAACGTCAAACAAGGCAGCTATTACAAAGCATGCAAATCGGCTGGCAGTATACAGGGTGGTGTAGAAGTAATCACTATAGGCAGGGGCAGATTTTGTCATTTTGTGGCCAAAGGTAATCATAGGCATGGAGCCCTCCACAAATGTTATTATCCCCCCTTTTCAGTCCTTATTTATCCAAAAAAGACCAGTTTGTAACTTGATGTACAATGATGTCCAGACATCTGGAATTGCATTTATGACAAAATACAAAACATATTCAGGTTAAAAAATGCACCTCATATAAAATCTTATTTTCACTGTACGAGAACACTGTACTTTGTATTTTCACATGGAAGATCTGTCTTTGGTTGTCCTCATTTACATTGGTCTTCTAGCAGGCTCTCTGATAAAAGTGTCTTATGGTCTTCTGTCGTCTATCTTATCTCAAATGGGTTAAAAGATTTTTCCGGCTATTGAAACCATCCCCACTTAGCTGAGTACTTTTTTCTTAGTTTCAAAACAGATGGCAAGAAAAGCACATTACACAGTGTTTTTTTTTTTCACTGTTGATAATTCAGGACATGCTTATCTTTTCTACATTCTTCATTTGCATGTAATAGTTACTGCTTGTAAATCTGCACCCCTCTTCATTTTTTGGAAAAATTCTTGTCCTTGACCTAAACTGGTCTTGTCTGCACTATTGAACAATGCTCTTTATCCAACATCTTCATGTTCATTACTAAGATGACTGCTATTTAGTAAATGTTGATTATTATGAGCATCGCTATCTTTGTTACTTTCATTACCACTCCCAGTCGAAGTCAAAGGATCCTGTTAGTTTGCCTTGCATGCAGCACCAGTATCGCTTGAGCAACCTGGGATGGCACCCGGCAACTCCTCTTCACTAGCAATGCTAACACTAGTGCTCGTACAAGAAACAACTTCTTGCTGCTCTGTAGTAATTTTGGTGTTGTTAGCAACCAATATGAAAAAGGTTGTTACCTTTGGCAGTTTTTGCTAAAAACTTTCTGCTTTACTCCCGCTTCCGCCTTTTTTCAGATCCATTTGGGGTAGCTTCGCTTCATTTTTCATTGTTCACATGTTGAATTCTGCAAATGCATAGTAAGATTGTGGAATAGTCCAATGTATGGTGGACTGAGGGCGGAGGCTGCAAAACTCATTATTAGGGATTTTGATGCCATTTTAACATATGAATTTTTAGAAAGATGTCATTAATATGCAAAAAGCAAATAAAAACAAAACAAAAAAAACTTTTTTAATCATACGCTTGAAGGATTTTATGGGGCCCTTGGTAGCTGGGGACCCAAGGAAATTATTAACTTTACCTAATGGTAAGTCCACCTATGACTGCAGGATAGCAACTGTCTGACATGTTGCAGATGTGGAAGAGGGTATAATGCAAAAAGAATGTAATTTCTTAAATGAGCAATACCGCAAATGTAGCAGAAAGGGCCATATTGTGAAAGTACGCAGGCCCAATCACCTTTTCATATGTTAAAAACTTTTGGGAAAGAAAGGCACAAGCAGAGCAGAGCCGAGAAAAACCAAAAAAAGCACTTCACATTAGTGATAACTTTGAAACAGACTCCTGTGATGGTGAAGATGTGTTCACTATGCATAACCTGACAGAGACAAACATTCCAAAGGTTGTACCGTTTATCTTGATGTTAACAATTAATAATGCTCCTGTAATGTTTGAAGTAGACATTAGATGTAGTGTATCTATAATGACAAGGGTTGAATATTTTAAATTAGAGCTGGTGAAAAAGAGACAGCAGGATGAATATCCTTCTTAAGCTTCTGTTTTTACTTCAAAACATCCCCATATACATTAACAAATCAATTTTTAATAAAATTAGTTTCAGTCATAACCTCATTTATTTGGAATTTGAAATATCCATGCATTCAAAGGGAAACTCTACAATGACCTAGTTCAGAAGGTGGCAAGGCTCTGTCTAATTTTCAGTTTTATTATTGGGCGGCAAACATTCAAGCTATAAAAACCTGGACATTGACACAAATAGATGAACACACACTAGCTTGGTCTGCAATAGAAATGAAATCCTGCAGTACTTCTTTATATTCCTTGTTTTGTACCCCAGTGCACAGAAGGTATACTAACAACCCAATTGTCCCTTACTCAGCCAGAATATGGAACCAATGTAGGAAGCACTTCAAGTTAGAGAATATTTTATCTGTAGCACCTCTACATAATAATTACATTTTTCCACTCTCTCAAACTTACACAGTTTTTAATGTTTGGAAAATGTATGGGATTAAATAATTTAGAGATTTGTATAGAAATAATGTCTTTGCATCCTATGAACAATTACACTCTAAATTTAGTTTCCCATCAACACAATTTTCCATTATATCCAAAGTAGAAACTTTGCTAAACAAAATCTACCCAATTTTACTCACCTCCCACCTATTTCGATTCCAGAAGAGATATTGAACAGTCTTGAGGACGCAGGCAGCATTTCTATAATATATAAAAACATTTTCAAGTCTCTTCATTTTAAAAATCCCAGAGTAGATTGGGAAAATGATCTTGTATTCAACATTTCATAAATGGAGTGGAAGGCAGCCCTACACAGAATTCACTCTAGCTCCATATGTGCAAAACATTCAATTATTCAACTTAAAATATTTTATCAAGCACATCTATCTCATTTAAAATTGTCCAAAATGTTTCCAGGCCAAGAGCCAACCTGCAAACGTTGCAATCGAGCTCCAACCTCACTAGGCCACATGTTTTGGGCGTGCACCAAATTAACACCTCTCTGGACAAAACTCTTTGAGTGTCTAATGGGACAGGTTGGTGTCACAATCCTAACCCATTAACAGCTGTGTTTGGTTTACTCCCAGATGGGCTTAAAGTGGAGAAGGACAAACAAACTGTAACTGCCTTTATTTCACTATTAGCATGTTGACTTATCTTGCTAAACTGGACGAATCCTAACCTATCTCTCTTAAGTCAGTGTGTAACTGATGTCATATACTATTTGAAACTGAAAAAAAAAAAATCAAATTCTCTCTAAGAGGATGTGTTCAAAATTTTTTTTAAAACCTAGGCAGGATCTAACCAATAATATTTCAGAATAAGCATTTGTTTTGGTGAGAAAGACTCCTTTCTCTCTTTACTACTCTCAAAAGTTTCACTCTGGCTGTTGGCCTTCCTCTCTTTCTCATGGGTGGGGGTAGAATTGAATTTAGTTTTGATTGTTTGGAATGTTACATGCTTTTAATAAATTCAATAAAAGACACAAAAAGGGAAAAAAGAGCATTAAAGAGGTGTTCCTTTCATTTGAAGACCTGAAAAGCAGAGAAAGTTAATGAGATTGGTGTTACAAATGTGACTGTACAATATTGTCAGTTTGTTAAACAATTTCCACTTGTAGTGGTGTCTGGTAAAAGGCCTAAACCTTCTGGGCAGGGAATAGATTAAAGAATTAGATATAGACTGCTGCAGCATAAATCCAATTGTCAGGGAGACAAAGACACTTCAGAGGTGTTGAAACAACATTAGGTTATTTTTAAGGAAGATTTAGGAACCTGGCAAATCCCACCAGCCAAGATATATATGGATAAGGGAATAACATCCAGGTTTTTTAAGGTGAAACTGGCCACTACCTTATGCAATGAGGCAAAAAGTGGAGGCTAAATTAAACAGATTCCTTAGAGAAAATATTCAGCCTGGGAAAGTCTTTGAATGGGCTGCTCCAATAGTTCCTGCTTTAAAGCAAGATGGGTTTGTAAAGATCTGCAGAGTCTACAAACTCACTGTCAATTTGGTGGTCAAACCAGAGCAGTAACCAATTCTGAAAATCAAGGATTTATTTGGAAAGCTGTCTGGTGGCAAAATATTTAGTAAACTGGATTTCAGTTATGCTTATCAACAGACATGTTTGCATTCAGAGCCTAAAAATCATGTTGCCATCAACACTCAGAATGAATTATTTGAAGTAAATTGTCTTCCCTTTGAGATGCCCTCCAATCCCACATTGAACATGTACCCATGTATTTGGATGCTATCCTGGTGACAGGCTGTAATGATCAGGAACATCTGGTAACACTAAGTAAAGCGCTGAGTAGGTTTGAAGAAGCAGGCTTATCACTAAAGAAAAGCAAATATACTTTCTGAGGAATTTCAGTTTCTGGGTCATCAAGTGGATGCTACAGGGCTTCATTCACTCTCAAATTATTACGACTTCATGAGTTCCCAAGCACCAAAATCCCATACTTTGCCCAGAAGAGCAAATGTAGAATTAATGTAAATAAAAGGTTTATTCCAACAAAAAATGCTATAAGATGTAATATAATGTAATTGGTTTGCATTTCATGGGGGTCATGTGCCATTATTCCAAAACAGGGCCATGAGGCGTTACTGGTGCAATTACACTAGTGTCACCTGGGTATATCATGAATAAAGGCCCTAGCTAGATATTTTTGGTGGCCAAACCATAGACTTGATTGTGATTGAAGTATTAGTTCAGTCATTTGCCAAGTGTCTAAAACACAAGAATGCTTCAGTCACAGGTCCTCTACATCCCAGAGAAAGGCCAAGCAAACCATGGCAAAGACTGCATATTGATTGCATTGAAAAAATGATGGGTTCCTGATAGTTATAGATGCCTGTTCAAATAGATGAATGTGTAGCCTGTGTTTTCTTTCACTTCAGCTGTTACTATTGACTGCTTGTGGCAAAGTTTCAGGAATTGGGAGCTTCCTGAGATGGTAGTTTCAGTTAATAGGTGCAGTTTTGTGAGTTAGAATTTAAAGAGTTTGTGGAGAAGAATGGAATTGTTCATGTGACCGCTGCGCCTTTCATGCCTCTTCAAATGGTTTAGCCAAGAGGGTGGTGCAGACCTTTGAAGGAAGCCAGAGAAGGATGTAAAGCTAATAAAGTTGCCAGAGTATTGTTCAGCTATGGGATAACACCTCAATCCACTACTGGTCTCTCTCCAGTCTCTATCAGTGGGCCAAAGTGGGTGCAAGAGGTTATAGTAAAGATGACTGGTCCAATATCATACATGATCAAACTGTGGGATGATTAAATTGTAAGTAGGAATTTAGATCAGGTTCTTACAGCTGAGGTGTCACTCGCTGAACTTAGGTCGCAATCCAGGAAGTTCACTGTGCAGTGGGTGCAGCATCGCACTCATCGCATCACCTCATGCTCCCAACCTCTCCCCCTCCTCTCCTTACAGTTCCAGAAGACTAATAAGTTGACACTGATGACATGGTTTTGAACCCAGTTGTCTCAGACACGTAGTGTCAAGGTGTGAATGAAACAAGTGATGTAGACACTCAAAGAGTAGCAATTCCTGTTTGCAAGTCCTAAAGGACTGTTAAGAAACCAAGCTCCCTGAAAGACCTTAGGCTATAAAACCAGAGAAGAAACCAAGGCGGTGTCAGGTCTATCAAACCAATTTACTGTTTATGTAGTGTTTAAGTCAGGGGTACAGTTCTTGTGTTTAGTTAAAAAACTGATAGTAAAATGTGTATATACTGTATCCATAAGAATAGTTAGTTCTCCTAGTGAAATCATATATGTGGGGTTACTACATAGAAAGATACAGAAAGTGTTTGCTTAAAGGAGAAGAAGTGCAGTATTATTAAGGAGAACCCTAAATAAGTTATCACTAGGGGGCAATCAAATGTGAGAGTAATAGCAGATAAATTATTGAATTTGGGTCGTTGGCACACAGAGTTGCAGTTTTTGTGGGTGGTTGGTGGAGCATGTTCGAACAATAAAACCTGTTTTGCTTGAAAGCTGCTGGTATCCCTTCATCATCTGTGATTCTGGAAGATATTACAGGGGCACTTAATATGATCATAGTTATTTGTTCAGTAATACTGACTCCTCCTAACCATTTAACCTGAACTTATCTGATCTCTAGATGTTAACCTATGTTTACTCTTTCCCAGGATTGTTGGCCTTACACTGCTTTGATCTCTCAAGTATGGTCCCAGTTGCTTCAACAACAGGATATATTAATGGATAAAATGTCATTGTGATTTTCAGAATGAAATATAGGACTGATATTTCCTGTACTTTGAGGAAAACAGTACATCTACCTTAGATTTTCTGGGCACCTATTCATTGTATATCTGAGGCAAGAGTTTAGTTTTGACTAGTGCTGCTAGGATGTACCACTTTATTGAAGAGATCTGAATCTTGTCATTTAGTGTCTACACATGCATTGACTATTGACCCACTTGGACAAACATAATGATATAAAGAATAATATTATTCAGTTATAAAAATGTTTTATGAACATGTTTAATCAAATAGTTTTAATATTTTAGAGGTAGTGTTTGAAGGCATGCAAGCATAAAATAGATGTTAGCATGTTTCTTGAAGGTGGCACAGTGGCGCACTGGTTCCTCGCAGTAAGGAGACCTGGGTTCGCTTCCCAGGTCCTCCCTGCATGGAGTTTGCATGTTCTCCCCGTGTCTGTGTGGGTTTCCTCCAGGTGCTCCGGTTTCCTCCCACAGTCCAAAGACATGCAGGTTAGGTGGATTGGCGATCCTAAATTGTTCTTGGTGTGTGTGTGTGTGTGTGTGTGTGCCCTGCGGTGGGCTGGTGCCCTGCCTGGTGTTTGTTTCCTGCCTTGCGCCCTGTGTTGGCTGGGAGTGACTCCAGTAGACCCCTATGACCCTGTAGTTAGGATATAGAGGGTTGGATAATGGATGGATTGATGTTCCTTGAAAAATAGCCTCAGTCACAACTGTCACATCATCGTAAATGGCCAAGGAAGTGCTAATCAAATATGAAAGCCATCTTGATTATGTATTTTGCCATTTCAGGCGTTGTTCATTAGGAACATGTATTGAGTAGTGCAGAGTTGGGCAACATTGATCCTGGTGGGCCATAATGGCTACAGGTTTTTGTTCCAACCCAGTTTGCTTAATGAGAAGTCAATCATCGCTAATAAATCACTTATTGATCAAGTGGCATTTTTCTGCTTCATTTTAGTTGTCTCGCTTATTAAGATTCCAAAACCCTTAAGTGCTTATTTTAGTGTTAAACATCTGCATTCAATGTTTTTCAGTGGCTCCTTATTAACAATAAGATGCAAATGACAAAAGTAACCAGCAGTTCTCCATCTAGTGCTGTCTAATTCCATTTGGCAGAGTGAAATATCGATAGTCCTCAGCTTACACTTCTGCCGACATGTATAACCCTGATTTTGTATGCAAGTCGGAAATTCTGCCGATAATGTCAATTAATGGAAATATTGGCAATAATGCATAATGTTTAAAGCTTTATTCCTTAATTTACAGAAAAGACATTTCAAATAAAATGACAGTGAGGCAATATTACTGAACTCACAAATAATTTAAACTAAAATCAACCATGCATATGAGCAGCATATTGACCTTATGCTTAAATATCCTACAATTTCTGACATTGATAAAGTACCTCATAGAGGAAACATAACAATGGTACCAAAACCCACCACTAACTGATGACTGAGGAATTACTAAGTGTGCCATTTTCCCTTCTCAGCAGTTATACTCTCTGAGACAGCAACAGCTGAGACTCTTATTTAGGATTCTGGGAATTCTAAGCAGCAGTTTCTACCTCTCAGCTAAACAGCCAGCTGCTGATCTTACTTGTGGCTGTTTGTGCTGCCGGTTACATTTAGCAGCACATGCAAATGAAAGCACAAAATTACGGAATATTGTTTGTGTAAGTCTGTAGTTTGCAGTACTGTTCTCAAATGCTAGTGACAGCTGCTACATATTCATCATCTAAACTAGTTTGCTTCATTTGTTATTTAAAAAGATGAAAAATAATTGCAATTCAATTAGGGAGTTTCATGAGCTTGTTCCTTTCTGCAGAAGTGCTGTAACCCAAGACCTGCCTGTGATTAGAATTTAGATGATTCACACAAGGTTAGAGTGTAATAAAATAATCCATATACATTTTCAAATTGTGTTGGAGAAAAAAAAATTCAACTCTATCAAAGTTTTTTTTTTCTGTATCCAACTATGCAATGTCACAGAGTTCTTCATTTATTGGGATATTTAGTTTAAAACTAGGGGGCTCTGCCCCCTGCTCGCTTCACTCACCAACCCCCAGGCAGAAGCTATGCGCTAGCCACTTTGCGGATCTGCCACTCGCGTGTGGGGAAGCAGATGTACTATTTAAACAGATTGTTATTTTCATGGGAATTGTTACATATGCATAATAAAACTAACTATTTTACATTACAACGAGTAATTAACCATAGTAAAAAATATTCAAACGTTAAAAATTTTAAGAAAATTATGTTTCATGTTGCAGTAGAGGTATTCATTGAGTTATATGTTTTAAAAAATAATATGCTTATGATAATTTTGTTTCTGGGTATTCTTCAGCATTTTTGGAGGTTGTAAGTATCAGAGATTACTTCTGTATAATTATTTCTGTCATACTGGGACTTTGAACTTTATATATTATGGAAATATATCATGAATATTTAGATATTATTTTTAAAGTACAGTAATCCCTCCTCAATCGCAGGGGTTGCGTTCCAGAACCCCCCGCGAAAGGTGAAAATCCGCAAAGTAAAAATCATATGTTCATATGGTCATTTTAATATATTTTAAGCCCTTATAAACTCTCCCACACTCTTATAAACATTTCCTGCACAGTTATACAGCATAAACCCTTTGTATCCTCTTAGATATTAGGTAAGTTTCATTGAAATTATGTATGTAAACACACTGTTTATATACAGTAAAACCTAAATATTATTTTAAAGATATCGAGCATCTCCAATATCACATATTTTACAGCCATTACTATAGACAAGCCACCAGCAATAAATATGTACAATGCAAGAAAAATTGTATACAGTAAATGTGTGTACAGTGACACTAAACGTACATACATGTACTAAGTACTGTAAGTAGAAAATTAATTATGGTTACTCACCAACAATGACACGATGACTTGTCCGATAACGATGAGTTTTACTGCACAACAAAGGAGAGCATTACAGCTCTTCTAAAGGAGCCATTTCAGGCAATTGTGTTGCACCACCATTGTTCTTCTTCCAGCAGTCTTCAATACAAATCCCTAAAGCAGATTCCATCCGGACTACTGCCTTATTACGTCCCCTTACAACTCGTTTTGCACCCTGGTTAAAGGACACTGCGGCCGTAGATCTTATATTCTTTTCCTCCTTTTTAAATAAAAAGAATCAAGGGGTGGGGATCGATCTGTTCTTAACATAATTCTTTTTTTTGTAAAAACTTGATTGCTATGTATTGATTGTAATAAAATAAATAAATAAATAAATAAATAAATAAAAAGAATCGTGGACTCATTGATGCCGTAATGGCGTCCAGCAGTAGTGTAGCTGTTCCCTTCCTTCAACATATCCAAAACTTTTACCTATTCGGCAATCGTTAGCATCTTCCATTGGCGCTTGGGCACGGCCCTTGAAGCAGTAGCAGGAGCACATCGTTTTGGAGCCATAACGAAGGGTTTGACTATGCACAAAGATAAACACAAAAGAGCACAAAAGTTAACTCTTTACACAGCAACAACAACAACATTTATTTATATAGCACATTTTCATACAAACAGTAGCTCAAAGTGCTTTACATAATAAAGAATAGAAAATAAAAGACACAATAAGAAAACAAAATAAGTCAACATTAATTAACATCGAATAAGAGTAAGGTCCAATGGCCAGGGTGGACAGAAAAAACAAAAAAACTCCAGACGGCCGGAGAAAAACATAAAATCTGTAGGGATTCCAGACCATTAGACTGCCCAGTCCCCTCTGGGCATTCTACCTAACATAAATGAAACAGTCCTCTTTGGATTTAGGGTTCTCACGGAAGGACTTGATGATGATGGTCACGTAGACTTCTGCCTTTTAATCCATCCATCATTGTTGGAGCATCATGAAGCTTTGAGTAGGTGGAGGTGGCGCAGGCCACCACCACAAAGAAATCGGAAAAAGAAACAGAAAAAGAGAGTAGGGGTCAGTACGGATTTTAGAGCCACCATGAGTAATTATTATGAGGAAATTGAACATACAGAGTATCAGGATTAAGTTAAATTGAAGTTATATAAAGGCCACATTAAAGTAATGTGTTTTCAGCAGTGTTTTAAACTGCTCTACTGTATTAGCCCGGCGAATTCCAATTGGCAGGCTATTCCAGATTTTAGGTGCATAGCAGAAGAAGGCCGCCTCACCACTTCTTTTAAGTTTTGTTCTTGGAATTCTAAGGAGACACTCATTTGAGGATCTGAGGTTACGATTTGGAATATAAGGTGTCAGACATTCCGATATATAAGATGGGGCGAGATTATTTAAGGCTTTATAAACCATAAGCAGAATTTTAAAGTCAATTCTGAATGACACAGGCAACCAGTGTAGTGACATCAAAACTGGAGAAATGTGTTCGGATTTTCTTTTCCTAGTTAGGATTCTAGCAGCTGCATTCTGCACTAGTTGCAAATGATTTATGTCTTTTTTGGGTAGTCCTGAGAGGAGTGCGTTACAGTAATCTAGTCGACTGAAAACAAAAGCGTGAACTAATTTCTCAGCATCTTTCAGTGATATAAGAGGTCTAACTTTATTTATGTTTCTTAAGTGAAAAAATGATGCCCTAGTGATCTGATTAATATGCGATTTAAAATTCAGATTACAGTCAACAATTACCCCTAAGCTTTTTACCTCCGTTTTGACTTTTAATTCTAATGTATCCAGTTTATTTCTAATAGCCTCATTGTATCCATTATTGCTAATCACTAAGATTTCAGTTTTCTCTTTATTTAACTTGAGAAAGTTACTATTCATCCATTCTGAGATACAAGTCAGACATTGCGTTAGTGAATCAAGAGAGTCAGAGTCATCAGGTGCTATTGATAAGTACAGCTGTGTTGCTATTATGCAACAGCGAAACGTTGATGCTGAATGAGCGAGACGAGACTTCCTGGTTAAAGCAGCGGAATCGAATTCGGCACTACGTCACTTAGCCAATCAGCACACAGGAACTTAACTGTGTGCTCTGATTGGGTAGCTTCTCAGCCATCTGCCAATAGCGTCCCTTGTATGAAATCAACTGGGCAAACCAACTGAGGAAGCTTGTACCAGAAGTAAATTGTCAGCAGAAACCCGCGAAGCAGCAAAAAATCTACGTTATATATTTAGATATGCTTGCATATAAAATCTACGATAGAGTAAAGCCGCAAAAGTCGAAGCGCGATATAGCGAGGGATTACTGTATATTGTAATCTCACCACCAATGTGGGTTAAGCCCTGAATTGCACTGAGCCTTAGATAGCTGAAACTCTAGAATGCACTGAGAAGTACTGAGATGAACATTTAACCATTCCACCAATGTAAAATGCCACCCTGAAAGCTGATGCCAATCACTGGATTAGCAATAAGGAGGCATACTTGAAAAGAATACCACACAAAGATGGCAAAATGTGAAAAAGTGTTGGTTGTTAGCATAATGAATAAAGGGCATAACCTAATGCAAAGTGGGCTTGACTGAAATTACCAGACAAAGGTGGCAAAATGCCATTAGGTGCTGTCCATTAGCATAAGCAGGGATTGTCAAAAATCTTATCTATGTTAAGCAATGTATAAAAATATCTCCCAGCCCAGGAATACTGGCTTTATCTTAAGACAGTGCATGGCTGTTTATTATCTTTAATAAAAGTCTAAACTTAAACCAGAAGGCTTTTGGACTCTGCATGATTTCCTGGCTTTGGAATTGTATTCTATGACAATATTACTATTGTTATGGTTTCATTTCATTTTGATGTCATTTTGCTTTGTTGTGGGTGCTGCCATTTTGTGGTCCTGTAGCCATAACGAGTCACTCAGTTGCTGGAGGTTTTTTATAAGCCAGTACTACATGTGGATAAAACTAACATGTTTTTGTGCAGTTTTGTTGTGCTTTATTGGTTAAGAATTCTAGTGATCCTCCTTTTAACAATGTGCGAGGTTCAACGTTTTGGATTTAGCAACAGGTCTATTAATATCCATAATATACTTTGCCTCATTTAACGTTAACATTTTAATTTCTGTATATCCTTTAATCTTAACTGCCCAATTTGTCAGCACTGCTAACAAGTTTGTAAAGGGGTGAACTTTATCTAATGTGTTTGTCACAGCTTTAGCCAGAACATTAAAATTATTCTTTAATAAAGAAATTGACATATAGAATAAGCAGTCTAAAAATTTTAACTGTTCTTTGGAAAAAAGGTAATTGACGCCTAGTATAGTGTTTTAAGTGAAAAGTTGCCTTCTATAGCTTCTGTAAACATGGCAAGCATTAACAAGCCTGGTTTGACATTTTTTTTTTAAATAAGAGTTAAATGCTGTTTAAATAATAGATTTAATTATATTACATTGGTAGCAGTGTTTTTGGTGCCATTAAATTTGTGTCCCATTTATAAATAAAAATAATGAATTATAACTTTAGGTAAAATATTCCCTTAAATATCCATCCAGCTATATCCTAACTACAGGGTCACGGGGGTCTGCTAGAGCCAATCCCAGCCAACACAGGGCGCAAGGCAGGAAACAAACCCCGGGCAGGGTGCCAGCCCACCGCAGGGCACACACACACACCAGGGACAATTTAGAATCACCAATGCACCTAACCTGCATGTCTTTGGACCGTGGCAGGAAACCAGAGTACCCCCATGCAGACACGGGGAGAACATGCAAACTCCATGCAGGGAGGACCCAGGAAGTGAACCCAGGTCTCCTTACTGCAGCGCTACCACTGCGCCACCATGCCGCCCCACCCTTAAATATATTAATTTAAATGGAAAATATGTTATTCTGTTGTTAGACCAATGGTGTCTGCCAGGAATATTTGTGTGATCAGCTTAGAATGTATCTTTTTTTTTTTCAAAATTAAGTTAGTCACAACGTTATTAATACACTATAATTTAAATAATATTTGTTTTGTATGAGCAGCACCACAATGCTATTCTCCAGTTAAATAATGCAAGCAAAGCAATATACTTATAAGATGATAATAAATTAAAAATCTGAGTGCAGGACATGCTGTAATTATGTGGATTCCATGCCTGCAGATCCACCAAGACTTGGCGGTGTTTATGAAAGGAACACAATCCCTTACCTTACCTTGACTTCTTACATTTTTCAGATTGTACATTATCATTTTAACCAACACACCTTGACCATCTAAAAACAGATTTCCTTCAGTCTGTCCCTTCTGACATGGTTTCCTTCCTGAGAAATTATTATTTCTTAGTAGTACAGTAACCATTTTTAGTGTCAGTGTGTTTCCTCTGAACTGGGTAGGGCACATCCTATTTACAGGAGAACAATTAACCCATTTAATAAGCCCCCACGACCAAGTATGTCCAACAGATATTAATGGGTTCATTGGCACTGAACTCATATACCTTACACTCAAACCTTGGAAATCACAAATAATGTTTTCAAAAGAGTAACAATAATGAGACAAAAATAATATTGCTGCTCTTTCATCACACTTAATATTTAAACTACAAGAGCTGATATTCACACTTAAGCAGAAGTAACCACAATGTAAAAATGCAAGATTTATATGAATAGTCACTAGCTACAGATTTCGATGTCTTGTAGGTCAAGTAATAACAACATAACATAACATAATGTAACAGAATGGAACAGAATAGAAAAAAATATAACAATATTTTCAAAGTACTCAATCCAATTCATGATTAGAGCGGCTTCAGTCTGTCCTGTCAGAAAAGAAAAAAAAAAACAACCTTGGATGAGTACGAGTCAGCTGAGCCGATCAGAACTGCCAATCCACCTGACATGGGGATGTGGGACGAAATCTGCGGCCTTTCAGAGAGAATGTGCAGACTCCAAACAGGGGACGCCTGGGCATGGGTTGAGCATACAGTGCCTATAAAAAGTTGTCATCTCCCTGTGAAAACAGGTCTTTAAATTATTTTCAAATATGAAACGTAAAATAACTGATCAGATTAAGCACCCCTCTTGCAGTCAGTATTTAATAGATGCACCTTTTACAGCAATTACAGTCTTAAGTGTGTCCATGGGTATCTACCACCTTTGTATATCTGGATACAGCACTTTTCCCCTGTTCTTCTCCACAGAATTGCTTAGGCTCTATTAGGTTGCATAGCAATTATTAGTGAACAGTCATTTTCTCATGTGAATTGAGATCTGGACTCTTACTCGGCCACTTCAGGACGTTAACACGGTTGTTTTTTTAATTATTTCTGTGTAGCTTTGGCTTTGTGCTAGGGGGTCATTGTCTTGCTTTAAAACAAAGAGTGTAGAAGTGCATCAGGTTTTTTAACCAGAATATCGGTGTATTTTACCCTCTACTCTCCTAAGCCTTCCAGAGACTGCTACAGAGAAGTATCCCCACTGCATGATTCTGCCACCACCATACTTCACAGTGGGGGAAAGTGTGTTTGTGGTAATGTGAAGTGTTCAACTTACAGCAAACATGAGGTTTAGTTGGATAGCCAAGAACCTCAATTTTGCACTCATCACACTGTAGAAGTTTTTCCAGCTGGGTTCAAAACATCACATGAGCTTTCTGGCAAACTCTAGATGTCATGTACATTTTTTTTTTCGAGCAGTGTTTTTCACGATGGATATTTTCTTGTATCCATCCCCTGACCTGTGCTTTTGTGAATTTCCCCTTGGGATTAATAAAGTATCTATCTATCTATCTATCTATCTATCTATCTATCTATCTATCTATCTATCTATCTATCTATCTTCAAGTCACCTTTTCACAAAGTTTATTGGAGTGTTATTTTATTTTGTAGGTTAGACCACCATTCTGACTCACCACTAGCTGGACCCTCCAGATAAGGTGAATTTGTACTACCATGAATTGAAATTCCTTTACTACAGAGAGCTGATCTCTGTTTTAACTGATGACTCCTTGTGTGACTTCTAAAACCAAAGCAACCAATCACTGCACCAGTGATGATTTATACGTGTCTTATTAAAGGGGATGAATATTTATGTGATTGATTATTTTGTTTTATATTTATAAATAATTTAGACCAGGGGTCACCAACTCTGGTCCTGGAGGACCACTGTGGCTGCAGGTTTTCATTCTAGCCCTTTTCTTAATGAGTGTCCTGTTTTTGCTGTTAAATAACTTCTTTTGAACTAATTTGAATTGACTTGCTCTTGAAGACTCAGACCCCTTGATTGTTTCTTTTTCTTTAATTATCAGCCAAACAATAATGAGATACAAAATGAGACAAAACAACTGGTGTCCATCACACAATATCTGAAAATAAAGAAAGATGAAGGACTCAGGAATGTCAATCTGCTCAGGTCCCCAAAACATTTTAACTGTGCTACTGGGTACCATTTAAAGAAAGAAATGAAGCAATTCAGAGGAACGTTGAAGAAATTCAGGGGAACAAATCTTTAAAAAGCAATTCAATTAAAATTAATTCACAAGAAGTTAATTAGCAGCACAAACAGGACACTCATTTAAAAAGGGTTAGGATGAAAACCTGCAGCCACGGTGGTCCTCCAGTACCGGAGTTGGCGACCCCTGATTTAGACCATTTTGCAGAGATCTGTTTTCACATTGACATTAAAGAGTCTACTTCTGTTGATCCATTTCAAAGAAGACAAACTAAATCCACTGTGATTCAATGTTATATAGCAATAACATGTGAAAACTTCCAAGGGGTAAATAATTTTATAGGCACTGGAGAAGCCTTATAAAAACACATTGGACACACACAAAACATTTCAAAATAATTATTGTTTCATGTATACAACCATGTATGAAGTAGTCAAAGTTAACAGAAAATGTCTGTGACTTACTTTGTGAATTACTTGAAATGTGCTGTTTGCTACTACAGCCATACAAAATAATTGTTTTGTAGCCCAAATTTTGTGCATTTGGCCTTTAAATTGGTGTTGTGGAGTAATGTGCATTTTAAACATAGGGACCAATTGCATTGTCTTCTACTTTTGTGTATACTCTTCATTCCAGATGTAGCTCCTTCAGATTTTTACTTATTTGATGGTAGATGCCATCTTTTTAAAAAGTTTGAGAATGATAATAAGGATATTAAAGACAAATATGTGTGCTTGCTTCTAACTAGCAAAGGTTGTTGCATTTGAGGGAAGCTAAGCAGAAAACTGAGTAGAGTAGCAAGTTAATCTCCTATGAGAATACTAAAAAAATTCTGCAAAAGAATTACTAGCCATAAAAATGTCATAATGTTATGATCTCAGTGACATCAGGAAATTAAACAATTGGGGTAAAAAATAAATTAGGCAAAAAAGAGTAAGTAAAAGTCACAGATGATCAGGATTACTGTAAACCTAATGAGTAATGAGTAAAACCAAAATCATACTTTATAGATAAAAGAGTCAAAACAAAAACAAGTTCTAACATTGACTCTGGTTTCTTAACCCTAATTATTTCAAACAAACTTTATTTAAAAGAATCTTTGATCCAATAAGCAGATGTTTGTCAATGCATGCTGACATTTTTAAATAATAACCACATGTTGATATCACACATTGAAAAGATTGCTGTCAAAGACAGCATCAGATCTATAAACAGCATGGTTGCAGCCTTGTAAAATTCCCGCAGAAGCGAGTTACCCATACATAAAACAAATAACAATATGGGGCTGATGTTTCATCACCAGCAAATCAATAAAATATTCCAACTACTCATACTAAATGTATTCAAAGGATTTGAGGGTTAGCGGCTGTATTCCAAGCCTTTCCTGGATGTTTATGCTTCTCACCCTGTCTCTAAGGGAGAACCCAGGTACTCTGCTAAGAAAGCTCATTTCAGCCACTTGTACCTGCAATCTTATTCTTTTGGTCATTACACAAAGCTCATGACCATACGTGAGGGTATTGACGTAGATCAACTGGTAAATTGAGAGCTTCGCCTTCTGACTCGGTTCCTTCTTCCCCACTACAGATCGATACAGCAATAGCATAACTGTGCTAGCCTCCCCAGTCAGTCTGTTGATCTCGACATCCCTCTTTTCCTCACTCATGAACAAAACCCTGAGGTATATAAACACCTCCACTTGAGGCATTAACTCACCTCCAATTTGGAGAGGATAGTCCACCTGTTTCCTACTTAGTACCACTACCTCAGATTTTCTGCTTCAAACTTGGTCTCAAACCATCCCAATGTATTTCGTAGTTCACAACTCAATGAAGCCAACAGGACTATGTTGCACACAAAAAGCAGTGATGTGATGCTACAGTCACCAACTGAACCCCCTTCTCCAACTGTGCCTTGATATCCTGACCATGAACATCACAGGCAGGATTCAAGACAAAGCCCAGCCCATTGTGGTGTCCCACACCCACTGGAAATGGTACCGATGTTTTTCCATGTATACGGACACAGCTCTCACTATAATTATACAGAGACCGAATAGCCCTTATTAGGGGCCTTGGAATCTCATACCCTCCCAGCACCCACCATGGAACACAGTCATACTCCATCTCTAAGTCTAAGTCCACAAAACATAAGAAGACCAATTGGGCGTACTCCCATGCCCCCTTCAGAATCTTCATGAGGGTAAAGAGCTGGTCCACCATTCCACGGCCTGGATGGAATTCACATTACTCCTCCTGGATCTGAGTTTCTGTGACTGAATGGAGTCTCCTTTCTAGAACCCTGGCATAAGCTTTCCCAGAGAGGCTGATGAGTGTGATCCATCAATAGTTTTAGCACACCCATCTGAACTCTTTTTCAAAAATTACAGAGAACACCTCCTTTTTTCATCCTCATGGTATTCCTCACCTCTGGTGTAAACAACTGAGTCCTTGGGTTGCCACCTTCAGGCCACAGCTCTTTGTAGCCGCTTCCACAATGGAGGCTTTAAACAAGGCCCATTCAAACTCTTTGTCCTTAGCCTCCCCTGGGATATGTGAAAAGCTGTTTAGGATGTTGTAGTTGAAAGTATTCTATATAGGAGCCTCTCCCAAACATTCCCAAGTCACCCTCACTACTCGTTTGGGTTTTTCAGGCCTGTCCTGGCACCTCCCCCACCATATAAACCAACTGACCACCAGGTGGTGGTCAGTGGACAGCTTTGCCCCTTTCTTTAACTGAGTGTCCAGAGCATATGGCTGCACGTCTGATGGTATGATTATGAAACTGATCATACTGTAGATCTTTGGCCAAAGGTAATCTGGTAACATATACACTTATGAGCCACCCAGTGTTCAAACACAGTGTTCATTATGGATAAACCATGCCTAGCACAGAAGTCCAATAACAACACATTTACATCAGGTTTACATCAGGACGGCCATTCTCCCAATCATGCCTCTCCAAATGTCTCCATCATTGAAGTCTCTCAGCAGAACTATGGAGTACCCAGCTGGAATCCTTCCAAGCATCCCCTTCGGTGACCGCAAGAAGGCCTGATACTCCGAACTGACAGTCAAAGTCCTCCCATCCGTTACCTCAGGCTGCACAGAAGCATTCTTCTAATTCTCGAGACAAACTTCAACATGGCATCAACCAGGCAAGGACTCATTAAGAAGCCCACTCCCACCCAGCTACTTGTTTCAACATGATTTAATTGTGTTTATGTGATATCTAAGAGAATTATGCCAATGTAAATAGAAAAACCTACAATTTGTTATCATTAACCTAGAGTAGTTCAAATATTCATCTATTCACTTTCAGGAAGAACTGTCATAACATGCAAGTACATTATGGCAGCACTTTACATATTGATCTTTAATAGAAAAAATGTGTATAGTTTACACAACATTATGTTAAATTCTCCACAAATTAATTTACTTCCATGCACTTTTGTATAGTATTTAATTGTAGTGCTGTGTGTATGATTTAAAAGAATCAAAAGCATTTAACAAAACTATTAAAAATATGAATTTATAATAAGTCATGAACTGATTTCATATGTTTAGAATGATCTTTTTTTATAAGGGTAAAAGCACACTCTTTGCTTTGGATTCAGTAGAGCTAGTTGCATGCTCTGTAAAATAGAAGCATTTTTAAATATACATTTGACATTCTAAAATTTTTTTTCAGTGTGGCGATGAAGATGGACACACCTTGGTTCAGTGACAGTGGGCAAAACATCACAAAGGACAAATCCTAAAGAGTAACATTTTCATGTGCAGGCAAACTCACTCATCACTTCTGTGAAATTAAATTCAACTCCTCTACTTTTTAAATTGTACCATTTGAAAGACAGGGTTTTAGGCATTCTACAAATGGAAATTGTGAAAACGTGGCAAAAAAGTCAAGGCAATGCCTAATTTGTTGGCATGGTTGTGTGCAGTGCTACTTAAATGTGAGAATTGATATGAAATGCCACATTTTAATATTTTCACCAAACCGTAATTTTATTATACGATGCTTTTGTAATCTTTTTTATGTTAAACAAATGTCTAAACCAAACAAATACAAAACATATTTTTTTTATTCATTTGTTTAGAGGGGCAAATCTGTCTGGATGTGGTCATGTTTCCTTGTTATATTTTTTGTAATTTTTTAATCTTTTTACATTCCAAGTGATGGCCTTCTGTATTTGCATGGATATTTTATTCAAGGTACAATGATTTAAATGTAGAGATTGTTTGCCCCTCATTCCCTCAAATTGTGTATTCAGAGTTTTAGCCTGTACAGGATCCTTTCGTAGTGCATGGTATACTACAGATGGGAAAATACATGTGTAACTGTTGAGCCAGTGAGAAACTGCACAAGCAGCTCTTTACTTATCTAATGGCACCTATTTTCAGAAGGGCCAGTCTTCCACTCCTCTATCGTCAGACTTGTTCGGCATTTTGAACTTTTCCTGTTAGTGCAGCAAGTGAGAACACAGCCGTAAAGACATAAATGTAACAATCCTAAAGCAGTAATTATCATAACTATCACGGCCCAGAATAAGATCTTGCTTAAAAGGTAGGCTACAGTAAAGGTGAGAAAGAACTAGTCAGGGGTGGAAGGTAGTGTGGAACCATGATGCTAAACCATTCATGGTCCTAAAACATCTCTCCAAGAGTCCAAGATGGTGTGCTCCCACTAAAACCAACAGAAAGCTCCTGGTGCCACTTCAGACATGATGCTGTGTGCTGCCCAGAGGTATTCTGACCTCAAGCTAATTGTCCATGACCTTCTTAGTTCTTTTTAAAAAGAGTAAGGCACCTGCTAGGTTACATGTCCTCTTGTTTCTTGGGGAACATACAAGTTTCCTTTTAGTCCACTACTCTCTCTCTTTAATACAGGTGTCCCTGTTTGTTGCTTTTCCAGGGTCTTCAGTAAAGGTACAAGGTTTATCATCCTAAGGTTTATTACACTCTGCTCATACTGGAATATGCAGTGTGGAAGTCTGTCTGCTCTAGGATTTCTCTGGGCAAGTACCATATGCCATTTTACTGCTAAACTTGCCCCAGCGCCTGTTGCCAGCCAACACTCCCTTGCCCTAAAATCCCTTTCTTCAAGCGTTTTCACTATCACTTCAGCAGGCAAGAACAACATTCAGCATCCAGTCCCTTTTCATCACTACGCACACCCAAGTTCCAAAGTGCTTAAAAAGCTTCCAGCGAGATCCCACATGCATGCCTGCAATCTCTCACTTTATTTTAAACTCAAAACAGAAATACGAAAAGCTTAAAAAACTTTAAATCATGCCAACACAGAGCACACTGGCAGTGACTCCTCACAGCAGAGCGAACTAATAAAAGCAGCCAGGGCCCAGTAGAATTCAATGATGTCATATTCACAATCAGACCCAGGGATTCCCAGCAGCTTCTTTCCAGCACAACGTGTAACATCCTGAAAGAGAAAAGCCCTGTAAAGGGAGTCCTCTGAGTGAGTGCAACCAAATGGTGAAACAGATGAAGAAGCATTTCATAAAGTTTATATTTATCACAAGAGCCTGCAGTTGTACTAATTTCTAATTCTCTCCCAATTGGTTTCCAGCCCCAGCTTTTAACAGAAATAAATTTTCTGAAGGCTTCAGCTATAGCTATATGCGCAGAGAGGAATTGTGAGACCAAGTTAGCAAACATTGAGGTTAAGTCATCAGAAGCATTTAGCTATCTTCTGCAGAGACGAGTGTTGCATGTTTCAGCCACTCCAGGCAAACCAGGCAAAGGGTATGCACTTTGGTCATTATATTTGATAATGAAACCTAGCATTCTCAAAACAGTTCATCTAATTCAGGGTCACAGGAAGCTAGAGCTTATCCCAGCAGCACTGAGTGCAACGAGGGTTCCAACACTTGACCAATCAATAACATGGACCTCTCATTCACTCATCCACACAGTGAAAGTTTGGAATTCACATTTAATGTAACATGCATATCTTTGGAAATGTGAGAAGAAAACTGTATTATCGTAGTATTTCCCTCTACTTACCCTTTACCTGTTTTCTCAAGGGTAAATGTTCTTGTCAAGTTCGTTAACGGGTTGGTCTACTGTTGCACTTTAAGATGAACGCACACACACACATAGATAAACACACACACAGACCCTAACCACAACAGTGCCCGATGAATGACACACACACGGTGATTAACCCTTAGCACTTTGAACCACACAAGTGATATAGGAATAACAGCCTGTTATTCAGCACTTCAAGAGACTTACTTATATTCGGCACGAACAACATACGATGTTTTAGTGATATCTCAGACCTAAATATTACTTTTGGTCTACAAGAATACATTTAAACATACAAAGACTCAGCACTCTTGACTATAGGCCATTTATCAGCCAAGAAAACCTTCTTTATTGTACTGTCCCTAACTTTTGAGTGGCGCCCTCCAAAACTCATGCAAACTCCACCAGGCTTGAGATTTGAACCTGGACATTAGATCTGTGTGCACTAACCATAAACATTTTTTAGGAATATTTTACATGTATTAATAGTAATTAAGGCATGCATTCTGCGAGCCATTTCATTTTTGTTACTGAACAGATAACACCATGACAGTATATATTGCGGCAGAGAAATTTATACAACACTCATGATAAGTTTATGAACATGAGTGGTAATTTTACACTCCTAGCTTAGTAATTGTGCTGGAGCAGGTCAGACATGTAAACTGATAGAAAGTGTAGGATAGACAGAGATGAAGACGGTTCTGATTCATTAAAGGGACACATGGAATGTAATCAGTTTAAATTACAGAAAATGGCAATGGAGAATTTAAAGGCAACCAAAAGATGTTATGTTTCCAGACATTAAAAATAATATAAATACTCATCTTAATACATTAGAACCAAATACAGGTAAAGGCTAAGCAGGGTGAGTATCTAGTTTCTTTAGAAAAATATGAGACAGCATTTTTCTATAATAAATCCATCCATTCATCCATTAACCAACCCGCTATAGCCTAACTACAGGGTCACGGGGGTCTGCTGGAGCCAGTCTCAGCCAACACAGGGCGCAAGGCAGGAAACAAACCCGGGCAGGGTGCCAGTCCACCGCAGCATTTTAAAATAATAAAACATGAACTGTTTAAATAATTTATGTAGTGTTGACATGTAGGTCATGAAGCACAACGTTGGTGACTTGCAGTGCTGTGCTATTCTGTAATTGCTGTAGACCAGCACTAACAGCACGCTTGTCGACTACTAACTGTGAAACATTATGGAGGCTTTCTAAGATTGTATTCATTTTTAACTTTAAACTTTTCAGTATGTTCGGATATCTCTGACCTCAAGGACACGATGAAAAACTTGTGAAAATTGCTTTGCTTAGGTTAGCTACAAGTAGCCAAGAATTTCTTGTCAGTCAACGAGTTGATCAGGGACATATAGCTTTACATATAAAGATGTACTGTATATTGCAAGCATATTTTCTTTATGTAGAGCACTTTTGTATTGTAATCACAATAGAAAGGTATAACTTAAATGTGAGAAATCTAAATGCTAGCGTAATCAGTCATGCTGGATGGGATGTGTTCATTTTGGACGCAAGCAGATTCCGTAAGGGAACTCCACAAAGCGAATGATGTATCAGAACATTACAGTTTACCTATTCTTTGCAGAGCGAGTTTATCCTAGGATGTTTTGTTTTTAATTTACTGTGTGTCATCGTTATTCAGCTTGCAGTGTAATTGTCAGATTTTACTAATCCATATTCACTTCTTGAGAACAGGATGACACACAGACAGGAATAGATGCATCATCCAGGCTATTAGGCTGTGATAGGCAATCCAGCAAGTAAAAAGAATGCTCCATATTTACAAGAACCTGAATTTGGGACTTTTATTCAGTCTGCTCTAGTGGCATGTCCAGTTGATTTAGCTCTTATCTGTAGGGTGCATTAGTTTCCATAGAAACTCATTTGCAGTGGCTATACTTGTTTGATGCAGCTAATGAAAAGGGCATTATTTAAAGACTTAAACCCATGCTTTGAAGTATAAATAATTTCTATGAAGGCATACAACATATTTATTTTTATATCTGCTTTATATCTTGTTTATTCTAATCATACACCATACTGGTATAAACCATAGGTATTCATTCATTCTTTTTCTGAACCTATTCTTTTTAGAAAAAAGAGTTGCAGGAACCCCTGGCAGCAATGATATAATTTCAAGGGGACACACTCATAGAAAAGCCAGTCCAGTGTAGCATTGGCATCACACCTAAAAGCATGCCATTGGACTGTGGGTGAAAACGGGAATCCTAAATCTATGCACTCTAAAGGAGAACATACTGCACAACCGCCAAACAAAAGACACCCCGGCCAAGACTACATCTAGGATCCAAGAGTTGCTGCCCACTTAAATAATTTAAATAGTATTGTTAATTTAGGTACACATGCATAAAATTAATACTTTAACTTTATTTTCAACTGAATAACTTTTTGTCTTTTTTTGCTGATGGGGTTCTAGTACTAGAGAAAAAAAAATATTCACCTATTATTTGAGACAATATGTTGTGAACAAATAAGCAAAAAGTACAATCATAAAGTGTTGGGGAATCCACTCTGTATAATGTAACAGCAACTTTAGCAACAAAACGAGTAATCACAAAAGACAGAGTCAAGTCTGACTGAATAACAGAATGAATTCTTGGGATTTTATAGGTAGAGGACAAGAAGAGGAGGGACCTCAGGCAGAAAAGAGGTCTGCAGTAGGGCGTGATGGGGAAACAGAAAAGTAAAAAAGTGGTGAAATGACTACTCAAGTACTGAGTAACTGTTTGATCATAAAAAATTATTTATTTTTTAGAAATGTTGTAATAAGACAGACAAAATATATAATAATGTGCAAATTCTGTCATTTCCAAATAATAAAATAAAAAAATGAGTAAAAATAAATAACAGCTTTACAAAATAAAGATGCATAAATAAGTTTCCCAACAAAGCTTTTGAAGCAAATACCTACAGTAGGTAACCTGTACAGTATGTTTGAACAGTGCAAACTACTTACAGTGACAAGATACACTGTACACTGACAGTTTAATACTGCATATTCACTTGGCCTCCAAATAGCACAGCTGATAGAAAATAACATTAGAACATGGCAGCTTGTGCACGTACAGCAAGTCTCACTTTATCTTCACTGTCTGTGTCTGTGCATGTTTGGTTAAAATGTGCTTGTTCTTCACTCAGTGAAGTGATGGTTAAGCTTCAGCAGGAGTTGGCTCTCATTTTTTTAATGTATTCTTTCTTTCCCTGTCGGCTGTCTGTGAGGAGTTTGTGCCACTATGCCACCACAGTTTGTGTGTGGTCATGTGACTGCATTGCTAAGTCTAATTTGTGAAACAGAGCCATGTGATTATTGTTGCTATGTCTGATTGGTGAAACAGAGCCATGTGATTATTGTTGCTATGTCTGATTGGTGAAACAGAGTCTTGTGATTATTGTTGCTACGTCTGATTGGTGAAACAGTCATGCAGTAGATCTACAGACGGCTTCTCTCTGGCAAAAATATAGTGTATCTAATGGAAAAAAGTAACGATTTGAGTGTTGCCCAATGTAGCGGAGTAAGATTAGTGTTTCGTGTAGGAAAACTACTCTTAGAAGTACAATTTTTTAAAAAAGTTACTCAAGTAAATGTAATGGAGTAAATGTAACTTGTTACTACCCACCTCTGCTGTCTATTGCTGTTAAAGGACAACTTGCACTACAGAGAGTAGAGCAGTGCGGGTTTGGTTGCTCACATTAGTGTTTTCCAGTTTCAGATTTTTATTGTAGGTTCACAGTGTGTTCAGTTTTTACACAAGTGTAGTTTTAGATAAATATCCTTCATATCTTTTAGACTTTTTGTATAGGAACGTTTTATTACCCATTTCAGAATCGGTACACTTTGGGCACTTGAGGTTTTGTTTCATAGAGCTGTACTATAGTAACAACGTTTTTTCTTTACATTTATTTAAGGTTTATTTTATAACCTCTTCTGGTGTTCAAGTGCTACCTGAGTCTGCCAACTCTCCTGACCTTAAACCCACAAAGCACCTTTGGGATATCCTGGATTGCAACATCTTTAGAAATTACCTTCTGCTTTTCAATGACTGGTAGCTTTGCCAAGTGCTTCCATTCTACATGCCACAACCTCACATTTAGGGGCTCATTGGCCCTTTGCACCAAACGGGTCAAGCAGAGATAACTGGAAAATACTGAAGGGCATTTTTTTGTTAGATTATATGTATATTGTGTGTGTGTGTATATAATACTATCATGTATGGCAGAGTAGGAGAAAATAAAGGAATAGAACAAAGGATAGAGTAATCAGTGATTGCTGCATTGTGGGCAAATCCACATTCAGTTGTTCAAAATTAAAATGGAGTACTTTTCAGGCTACTCTACTTTCTTGGGAAGTAAACATTCAGCAAAATGTATATAAGTTTTAAAAAATATTTCAAACTTGTAGAGTTAAACTAAAAAGCTTTAGTTCCTGGGATTCATTGAGTATTGTCATATATTTAGACATTAAATGAGGAAAGGGTTGTGCTATGCTCTCCAAATCATGGTCAACTGTATCCTATTTGCTTTATCCTTAAAATGTATCTAGAACTTGATTGGAGTAGATCTGTGGTAAATTGAATTAACTGGACATTATTTATAAAAGCACACATCTATGTATATAGGGTGCCACAGTTTACTCTGCATGTTAGGACAAAAACCAAGCCATGACTTCCAAGGAGCTCTCTGTTGACCACGACGATCAAGCTTGTGATAAGGCATAGATTATGGAATGTGTTTAAAACCATTCGAAAAGTTATTTGATTGTTTACAGGAGTACAGTGGCCTCAATGATTGTGAAATTGAAGAAGCTTGGAACCACCAGGATTCATCCTAGAGTTGGCCATCCAGGGAAGAAGGCATTGGTCAATGAAGTGATAAAGAGCCTAATGGTCCTTTATTGAGATGTAAGAACCTGTCAGAAGGCCAATTATCTTAGCAGCACTCAATCAATCAGGTTTTTATGGTAGATGGCTAGATGGAAGCCTCTCTTGAGTAAAAAGCATATGACAGGCTGCTTAGAGTTTGTCATATTGCATTTAAAGGACATTGAGAACATGAGGAAAAAGACTCTCTGGTCTGACAAGTGTAAGAAAGGCGCTATATTGTGCCCGACCCGACACAGATTCACACTGGAGGCACATATAAAATAAAGCGTTTTTTCTTCAGCTTGAGGGAACGTCTTCCCTGTAATCTCTCCAGCCACAACACAGTCCCAAGCACTCAACACTAAAGTCAAAAACACTCCTCTCTATTTCACCATCACCCCTCTACAGCTTTGTCCTCCTTCCACCCGACTATGGCCTCTCGAAGGGAGTGAGGCGGCCCCTTTTATCATGAGTGGTGGTTGCTGGCTCCTTTTATGGCCCACCTGGAAGTGCTCCAGGTGCTTGATCACCTGTTTCCGGTGCACTCCCAGGTGGGGCTTACGATTAGTCCAACTGGGCTCAGGGACCCATTCCATGCCTCCTGGCGGCCACCCCAGACCCCAACAGGGCTGTGGAGAACTCCATCTCCCATGAGGCACCACTCCAACCCAGGGGGGAGGCCATCCAGCATCCAGGGGGAGGTACTGCACCGTCCATGACTGCTCCCCTGAATACACATCCAAGGGGCATCCCGGCCGGGTCCCATGCCCCTTTTCCAGATGAGCCCCGTGGGGAGATGGCATCATCAGTACTACGGCTCTGCCCTGTGGAAACAAAAGCAAAAGGTCCGGGGGTGTTGCCCCAATGTCCCTGCCACTCGGACGTCCTCTCAGGACAACACCACCAGATGTGACCACAGTGGCCACAGTCGTAACATCGCCGCTCCCCTCCCGACTAATTCCTGCAGGAGCGGAAGCAGGATGGAAAGCTCTACTCCCTCGTCAACTCTGTTGGGGCCACCTGGCGTCTCCGCCCCTTCGTAGCGCAGCCCTCCACTGCCTTCGGGCAGACGGGCTCACACTGCGTTTTGTCATGTCCCCATCTTATTTTCCCGGGTCCTGCTCTGGGGTGCACTGATGGTCTGGGTCTCCTCATGGGAAGAAGGGAGATCCCTTACCGTCTGCACCCCTGTGGACACCCGCGAGACTGATGCTGGTCAGTCATCGCGCTGCGTCTCTTGTAGGAATTGGGGCTGCCTGGCAAGCAGAACGATCACTGATGCCACTGTGCTCTGCCCTTCCCTTTCATATACGACACAGGCTTCACTTACATGTACCGCCCCATTTAGCAGGCTGGAGGAACTCATGCAGCGCCCCTTCAGCTGCTCGTAAGTGACCTCCAATGGCACACCAAGCTTCTTCTCCAATACCTCCAGGGCATCCTACAGAGCCTGGAACACCTGCAAGAGGGAATGCAGGGATAGGAGGCCGCCCTCCACTTCCCGTGCAGCCCAAAGCAGGTTAAATTTCCTCGGTCTCACCTCGTCCTCACCTGCCGACAGCGGGCCATCGGGGCCCAGCACTTCACTCGCCGGCCCCCTCGGGTACTCACCAGGAGCGGCGTGGAGATTCGCCGTCCCCATCTCTATTCTTTTGTTGACAGGGCGCCGACACACATTCCCCACCCTGTTACCTGCATTTGGGAGATGGGGCCGCTCCTCCACCGCCCCCTGCTCACCAAGGAAAGCCACATCGAGGAGATCATCTAGGTGCTCGTCCTCCACTCGATGACCTGTAGGGAAAACGGGTGCCGGAACTACCTCACTTACCCTCGAACTCACTCCGCCGTGATTCGGCGCCCCAGGCCACCAGTCCCTGCATGGACCTCGTCTTCCGGATAGCCTCTCGTCCGTGTGGCCTCTCTTTGGCACACGCTGACCGTGGCTTCTTCCAGGACAGCGGGCAGGCGGTCAGCCGCCAACCTTGGATTCCGCCCAGCTTTCTTTCTCCCCATACCAGCTCTGGAAGATTATGGAGCCTCGGGCTCCTGCCGTGGGTGTGCGATTCAGTGCATTGTCTCAGGCGCGCGTGTCCAGCGCTCCTGCGCCGTGCGCGTTCCTCGCGCTACTGTGCCGGGTTCTTACAGAAATTTTTTCACAGGTCATGGCCCAACAGACAGACCGGAATCCTGCCGACTATGCCACTGTAAGAAAAGCGCTATAATGCGCCCAACCCAACACAGACTCACACTGGAGGCAGTTTTATTCATCTTCAGCTGGAGAGCACGTCTTCCCTGTAATCCCTCAAGCCACAACACAGTCCCAAGCACTCAAACTGAAGTCAAAAAAACTCCTCTCTCTTTCACCACCACTCCACCTCCACAGCTTTGTCCTCCTTCCAGCTGACTCTAGCCCCTCGAAGGGAGTGAGGCGGCCCCTTTTATCATGCCCCGGATGTACTCCAGGTGCTTGATGATGGTCTTCCGGCAGCACTTCCTGGTGTGGCAAAAGTGCTGCCCTTGCACCCGGAAGCAATCCGGGCGTACACAGTTCCTGGAGTGGCAGCACTTCCTGGTGTGGCGGAAGTGTGTCCTCCAGGGCTCAGGAACCATCCAGTCAGCCCCTTGGTTGGGCCACGGACCCCCACAGGGTTGAGCTTCCAAGCTCTGAATCTGTGGTCCTTGATGGAAATAAGAGGGGGTGCCCTCTTGCATCCAGGGAAGATATTGCCCCCTTACCAATTCTTCCCTGATCCAGGCGTCCTGGTGGGGCACGGCCCCTGGCCGTCTGACAACACAAGATAAAAAATTAACTCTTTGGACAAAATTTAAAGCAATCTATCTGGCGAATGCCAGGCACTGTACATCACCTGCCTAATATCATCCCTGTAGTGAAGCACAGTGGTGATAGCATCATGCTATGGGGGTACTTCTACATATGGCTAAAAACTTGGAGAGTGGGGTTTTTATGTGAGTCATACATGTGTGTAAAAGTGAAGATCGGAGGGGGTCCCTCTTAAAGTTCACCCAATGGTGAATGGTGAATTACATTGATCAGAGGCTATGTTGTGCATGAAGGGCAAGATGACCAGGGGCTTAAGACTAAAAGATCACAGGCTTAAGCCCCTGAAGCAATCCTCTCCTGACACCACTGATCTAAACCTCATCCGATATCCAAAAACACTTTAGCCTAAATGTTTGTAATCTTTATTATCTTTATTTTCTTGCCAGATTGAAGGTGAGAGAGAAAAAAGATAAAGACACCAAAATGAAGAGACGTAGAGAGAAAAATGTATACTCTGTAGTTACTCAATGAGGTTCAGGACAACTGGCAATTGGTGGTGCAGATATGATATGGAAAATGCAAACTAATGAGAGAGCTGACCTTAGAAAGCCATCTGACACTCACTATGTGTCTTATTGATGGGGGCAGTTGTCCAGTCCTCATTATTCATGAATGTGTTGGAGACATTTTTTTTAATATCCCAAAATTAAACCACGAAGAAATGATTGAAAGTGGAAGCACCAATCCAACAACTTTCTTTATATTTGTTTCTTGATCTGGTTAGCAGCAGTGGCACATAAATAGCACCGATTCTTCACGGCTCCCACATAAGTGCTGCAAGCCATAAGTTTAAAGTATCAGGATTAGTGTAGTGGTTTGATGGTAACTACAGACCATTCTTTTATTCATTTTATTTTTATATCTTTTGTGTGTATATCTACAAACCATTATTGCTCAAAGGCAGTGTTGTGCTATGCTTCCAAGTTACACCATTGCTTTCTTTACACTGGCTGTTGATTATATGAGAAATGTACCCAACAGAGAAGAGAACACATATGCTTCCATCAGGAAAAGATAGCAACAAGAATCTGTGAAAAAACTTAAAATTACTTCCATCTCTGTTTCCTTGTCATAAACATACAACTGAAATGGAGATGTGATGTTTTCCAAAACTGAAACCTTCATCGTTTCAGGGTTCACATGTTTGGTGTGTTTCCTTTGATCTTATGGAATGACAGTACAAAAATTGACTTTAACTTCAAAAATGCTGAACCTGTCCATTTAGTAGAACATGGGTCAGTTAGCATGCTGGTATGATTTCATCATTTTCTTTTTCTTAAACAATAGTTACAACATCAAAGAAACACAGAAATGAACAAGAGATTTATATATTACATGGAACAGATATGAACAGCCACTATGTATTTTCTGAACACATATCAAAAAGATAGCAATAAATAAGAAAAATTTGGTATTAAAAACAGACATATGTTTAGGGAACAGGTACAAAGCAGTGATCCAAACATTTAGAATCCTCAGCTAACCTTCTGTGCATGGCTGAAAGTACAAATATATATATTGAATATATTGAAAGGCTTCGGATGGATGACATCAATGCTCTCGACAGGCAGTCAGATCCAATATAACATAGTAACCATCTTGTTATGGAGCAAACATTATCACTCTTCTAAACCCAATATTCCCCAAATTTTTGTAAGCATAAAATGTTTTCCTTGAGTTTAACACAGGTTTGTCTGAATAGATTAAAGATAACAAGAAAGCAAGACAAAACATTCCTCTTTTACAACTCATTTTTATCAAGATTCAGTAAAAAAATAAAAGGTTAGTTTTTTCTTTTTTATTCTTGTTTTTTTACTTTTGCTAAATTATCTGTTGTTGACATTAAATCAGTTTACCACAGTGCCATTGATTATTAGATCATTTAAAAGAGTAAACTGTGAACTTAGAAAACATCTGCACTTTGTTTTCTAATAAATGGACTCAAAAGCAAACGTTTTTTTTTTATTTTGTTTTGACTAATGCTGTCTTGACTTGGATTATCTTCTAGACCTTTTGATTTGGTGACTTTAAACAGATTTTTGGTAATGTTTCCCTCCTGACTTTCTCACACACATATTCAGAAGTGCTCATACCGAGTCATTATAGAGCCACTAATTAATTTGAAAAACAAATCTTTGGGATGTGTGATTAAACCACAGTACACTAAAATACACAATTAAAGAATAAACAGAATAAACAATTAGAGAATAAATAGCAGGATTTTTACATCTGATGCAGTAATTTGAATTATTTAATACCCAAAAACAGTCAGATACTGAAAACAAGCGATTGATGATAACAGTTTGTTCAACATTCCTGCATCCCTTGGATAGGAAAAGACATTTCCATCTTAACGGCTCCAGTTTTTAGTTTACAGTAGTATTGCTGAGTGCAAATTTCCATATTTAGCAGAAGGACATCAGAAGACTTGACTTTATTAGTACCTTTGAGGGTTTAAACAACTTGGACAGACAACTTCAGTGTTAAAAGCACAAAAAAGGAAATACACATCAGCTGAAGAATGACACCTCTTGTAATTTTTTTAAATTAATTTAACTTGAGGTAGGCAACTGTCAGGTAAAATAACCACAACTACACACAGTGTCTTCTTCAATACAGAAAGCCAATAGTGCCATAGGATCAGTGGTATCTAGAAAATTAGACCTTAGAACTACTCAAGGGACATCAGTATTGCCAGAGTCAATGTGGAAGATTAAGCATCCATGTAAAAGCTTTAATTGGTAATATTTTCTTCATTCATTACATTCTTATGTTTTTCTTGTTTTTAACTTTAATAGATTCATCTTTAGTTATTAATATTACTTGTATTTACAAGTATCCTTGATACACATTTTATGGATGTGGTGAGAGAGGACATGCAGGTGATGGGTGTAACAGAACAAGATTCCGAGGAAGATATGGAAAAAGATGATCCGCTGTGGCAACCCCTAACGGGAGCAGCTGAAAGAAGAAGATTTACAAGTATCTTTGATGCCTTATAGTTCTCAAACCCCAGACTAAACTACAGCCATGATGCCCTTTGCATTGCCTCATTCTGATTAATTGTTTTCAGTTTAATTGGGCCTTGCTCAAGATTGTGAGCACCCCTCTGCTGAACTAGTGTCCCATTATGTTTCTGTCTCGGCCTTTTCCCTTTCATGATAGAAGTTTTCTCATCCACTACCATAAACAATTTTTATTTTCTAATTTGGTAAACATTTTTAACAAAGGAAGCCATTAAATAAGATCATAATTTTTGTTTTTAACTTAAAATCTGCACTTTTCATTCCAGTTCCATGTATTATTATTGTGTACATGACCCTCAAACTGTTCACAGCAGGATGCAGTGAACAGAACAGCAAATCATGTCGTTCAGGCATATAGCATAAAAAGCAGCATAGGTTACAACATAATCTATAATAGATGAATTTAATAACAGTGCCATGAGAAACACTTTAGGTCAATGTGTTATCCATTTATCTACACATTCCCTTACACAGTTTAGAGAATGTGCCTCAATTAAACATTACTATAACAACGTTACATAACATTCTCAAACCTGTCCTAGTCCAAATCTAGGTCACAGGCTATCCCACCATCATCAGGGGCAATGCAGGAACCAATTCTGGATGGGGCATCAGTCCTTAGCAGTGTCCGCTCATGCACACACCCACACAGGACCAATCTGCCAAGAGTTGGTGGATTGGAAGTCTTTCTTACTTTTTACGGAGAGTTATTCTGGGATTGTCCCAAAAGTACCACTGCAACTGAGATAATGATTATGTTAAAAAAATGATTTAAGGGTCTCTCCCTGCTGTTGGACCACCGAGTTTGGAATGAAGAGGTGATTTGGGTCAAAGACTCTACTTTCAGGGAAGTCGTGTGACTTTCATGCAATCATAATTACATATAAAAGTTATATCTGCAGTATCTACCTATCATTATTTTTGGTTACGTTTGAAATATTTTTGGGTTAGTTTCCTACCTCCAATAACAAAATATATACTTTGTTTTCCTCTTATTCTTTTTTTAGCAAAGATTCATGTAAACAAGAATGTATTTAAATCAGGAAATAATTAGGTCACAGATTAAAACATTCACCATCATTGTCAGTTATGATTTAGTAGTACTACGATACTGCATTTAAAAGCATTAAAATAGCATGTTTCGTGTAGTTAAAATATATACATAATTTGGCACATCATTTCTTACAAATCCAAAAAATATAAATTGTTTTATTATTGCTTTATTATTCAACAGGTATTTTGTATTGTAGTAATTTACTTGGGAAATGCTACTTTACTTTATTATACTTAATTTACAAAGAGAAATATAAAGAATAATATGTTAGTGAGAGAGTGAGAAATTCCACATTTAAGAATGTTTAAATCTTACAGGGGCTGGAGAAATAGTCAAGGCTGCTGGCTGGGCAGAAATGGCACGTCTGGCAGGAACACACTCTCCATGGAAGTCTTGGCAAAAGCTCTCCCTGGAGTTGTCAAGGCAAAGGCAAATGCCAGCGTGGGAGTGGTGACTGTGGATCAGCTTCTCCAAGCGTTTTATTATTTCGTAGTCAGGCAGTGCTAGGGTGCTGACATTCAGTCCTAACATCTGTGAGACGACCTCACGGAAGTCAACTAGCTGCAAAAACAAATAAAGGAAAAAAATAGAATGGTCACTGGTACTGTACATTGATCAAACACAGATGCCATAGAGGGATATATTCCATCTTAAATTTAACAAGATCAACTGGAAATCTTTACATATTTCTAACATTATACTTGAAGTCTAGAACCAAGCTTAATAATCTTTGCAGTGCTTTATTAATAAAGAAGGTTTCAGAACACAAAAGGCAGCATAAGGCCTCTTGCTGGCCTTCCCATATATGGTAGGTACTGCCAAAGATATTTTAAGTGGAATTCACATTTCTGTTGGGTCTAGATCAGGGGTGGGCAAAGTCAGTCCTGGAGGGCTGCAGTGGCTGCAAGTTTTTGTTCCAACTTAATTAGAAAACAATCCTTGGCAAGAATTTAATTTCATGACTTGTTAGTGCTTTAACTCTGTCTATGTCAGGTCATTCTCATATCCTAGATTTTTTCTTTCCTTTCTAAGGATATCATCCAAATGATTTGAAGTCTAAAACAGAGGAGTAATGCTCAGTTCTTCATTTTTCTCTCTTCACATTCCTTCCAAAGTATTTAATTAAACCAAATAGTGCATGATAAATACACAGGTATAAATGGTAACAAGCTAAATGGAGAATTGCTGCTTTCTTTTGTCATTTGCACCTTACTGCTAATAAGGAGCAACTAAAAACTGAGAATACAGCTGTTTAAGACTAAAATAAGCAATAAGAGTTCAAAATCTTAACAAGTGAGACAACTAAAATAAAGCAGAAGTGTTACTTGAACAATAAATGCTTCTTATTAGGCCATTGGGTTGGAACAAAAACCCACAGTCACTGTAGCCGTCCAGGAAAAACTTTGTCAACACCTGGTCTAGGCTGATGTCGATATTCTCTCCAAACATTTTTAATCAGACTCCAGTGTTTGCTTTAAAAAAAAACAAGATGAGATATTCCACAAATGAGAGAAGATCATTCAGTCCATCTGACTTGTTGGTTAGCCAGTACCTAAGCTGTCCTAAGATCTTGTCCAGATACTTTTTAAAAGTGGTTGAGATTTCCACTTATGTACACGAGTTAGTAGTTTGTTCCAGACTCCATACTCACCTGTGAACTAAGTGAATACTGCAAACATTATCCAACACTATCCTTTAAAACATTTGTTTCTACATTTGTCTCATTATTAGTATGATTGTTAAAACCTCTCTCATCACTAGTCTGTTTGCCCTAAATTAAAAATGGCTGCAGTCACACTAGTCCCAAATAAGTCATGGCATATTGTGAATGATCTAACCAACTATTGATCAATCTCTAGCATTCCATTTCTTGTTAAAATTCTTGATCACATTGTCTTTGCCCAGTTACATAACATTTGGCTCTAAACTGTTTAATGTATTCTGTTCAAAATTCAGAAGAGCACTGAAACTGCTCTTGTCAAAGTTAAGAATTTCTCCTCATATAAGAACTATTCAAATCTTAATACTGCTTGAACTCAGTCCTGCCTTTGACACGGTTTGCCACACCCTTCTAGTTCACTCTCTGGAGAAGCAGTTTGAAATTTCTTGGACTGTGCTTGATTTGTTTAAATCTTATTTACTAGAGTGTTCTCAGCTTGTTCTCATAGGTAATAATAAATCTCACTCTTTCTCAATTCAGTTTCTCAAGGATCGGTTTGGGAGTCAATTCTGTTTTAGCATTCGTGTTGTCCTTATGGCATGTAATAAGGAAATATGGTTTGGGATATCACTGCAATGCAGATGTCACTGTACTTTGGCATGAAGCCTTAATTTGTTTGTACCACTACTGTTCTTATCAGTTGCTTCCAGTAAGTCTATTGTTTGTCCAGATTGGTGCAGGGTCCAGATGCTCACCTTTTTCCACTTGACCCGATCAAAGGCATCCTTGAGGGTGGCATTGATGTGACATATGTCTTCTCTTAACCTATCTATCCAACATGTCTTTGGCCGGCTGTTTGGTTGTCTTCCATCCAACCTGAGATGTAATGCTGTCTTAGCCAACAAATTTTTGTTTCTTCTGAGCACATGTCCATACCATCATAGGTATGCCTTTCACATCTCCTCAATGATCGATAACATTCCCATCATTTTCCACACATCTGCATTCGTGACATGGTCCAAATGTGTCAGTCTGAGTTTCCAAAGGAACATCTATATTTCCATGACGTGCAGTGTTTATTCATGTTTGCTTCCAGGAAGCAAAGTCAGGAATATAATATCACCTCCACAATTTAAACTGCACAAAGCCTGGAGTTATTTTAATAGTCATTCCTTCATCTCTGCACAAAATTACCAAAATTAATCTCTTGATTGATAGCACTCACTGATTATGCAAGTAATATTGGAGTTAATTTTTGCAGTTAGCTGATATTTGAAGCACGTTTTAAAAATATTAAAAACAAAATTTCTTTCTATCACCTTCATAATATTGGCAGAATTAGACCATTTCAATTATAGTCTTTGTTGAAAGGCTTATACACAGCTTTATCACTTTTAGATGAGGCTACTGTAATGTGCTTCTTTCCAACATGAAAAATCCCTTACGAAGCTCTAGTGTGTGCAAAACTGTTCATACTTAAACCTCAATGCAACATCATGTTAACCCTGTACTTTCATCATTACACTAACTTCCTACTTATGCACACACATTCAGAGCAGTCTATGGCACAGTCACACAAAAAAGACTCAGATAAACTCTTTATCCCATAGCACTCCCTCTGCTCTGCTGTCTTCTTTAATTTGCTCACCTTTTTGAGCAGTGCTCCTCATCTGTGGAATGTTCCACCAATAGTTATTGGAGAAACGCACACTTTTAAATGCTTTAAGAAGCAATTTAAAGCTTGTCTTTTCAAACCAGATTTTAAGTGTTCTAACACCTTTTGAGATCTCCTTTTAAAATTTGATTTTATTAGTCTCTTTTCATGTTCTTATGTTTTGTTCTATTATTTTTATTATTCTGGTTTGTTGCATGTTTAATTCTGCTTGGTAAAAATTGTTATTTTAAAATCTTTTTCTCAGTTTTATAATATTTTATAATCTAATTTCTTGTTTGTTGGCTTTGTAGCATGTTAGCTTTGAGTAAATTGTGTTATCAATAAAATTAATTATTATTACTATTCATCCAATTCTGACTTCAGAGAAGTCAGGCTCTTCTCTGCACCATATTTTATCTTTTCCAGTTTTCTTGGAAAGCTCTTCGATCATCTGATTCTGTTTCAAGGTCTTGACCTTTAATGAACAAAGGTATGTTGAAAACATGCATGATCAAAATAGGCACTTCTTTATTTTTACCTTTCAGTAGAGAAGACTTTGTGGGATGATGGCACAGTGGTGACTGATCCAGCTTTAGGGGTTTGAATCCTATGCAAGACCATGTCTGTGTAAAGTATGTTCTTCCTATGACTGCATTCTCTGTGTGACCCCCTAAGGCTCCAGTTTTTTCCCCTGCACATCCAAAGAATTGTGTTTTATTATTACTACCAGTAACGGCGCACTGCATGATAACATGCAGTGAATACACTTGACTTGAGCATTCATAGTTTTCATACTCTTTTTCTGTCTCTGTTTAGAATTCATTTGCTCAGAGGTTGATGCGCTTGCTGCTTCCTGAGCAGCTTCTCTCTTCTCCACCCTAATGGCCTGCTTCTTCTCTTCTTTCATCGGCATCTTTTCGCGTTAAAACTGATTAAGTCAGTGTTTGCGTTGCAATTACTTAGTACATTTCCATTAATTTTTCACTTAAGCTGGCATTTAAGTCTTCAATCTGCCTCAAGAATGATTTAAGATATGAAGGGGTAGGGGAAGTGACAGTGCCCTGCTGGCCGTGGCCAAGAGTTGATTCTATAATAAAATAAAATAAAAATGAAAAGAGCAATAACCTTGGAGGTCAATCATCACCCCTTAACTGGATAGTTGAGGTCATGTAATATATGTGTAACAAATTTCAGGTCAATAGTTCAAATAGTTTGCGAGCTACAGGTGATTTAAAATCCTGGACAGACAAACGGACAGCCACAGTTGCATATTATATAAGATTTCAGTAAGTACATGCAACATTTAAATATTCATAGAACCTAACAGTAATCATATGTTAAAAGGTAGATTCAGTACATTAATTCTTATTAATATAATTTAAATAGTAGAAATGCCTCTGTCATGTCAAAATTAAGAAAATTACCTTACTGTAAAATCTGAGGAACAAGATGGTTATGCAGATGGAGTGGTGGCTCTGTGGCTAAAGGATCTAGGCTAGTAACTCGAAGTCTGCCGGTTCAACTCCCAACAGTGACAGAAGGAATGCTACTCTGCTGGGCCATTGAGCAAGGCATATAACCTGCAATTACTCCAGTGGTGCTATGCGAATAGCTGATCCTGCACTCTGCCCCTAAAATTCTGAGTAAGTTGGGATATTTGAAAAAGAGGGATTAATACAGTATACCTAAAAAGTATAATAATTTCTAGCTGAAATTGAACACCAGACCTAAAATCTCAGCAAGAGCTTTAAAAAAATGCAGTAAGTTTACTTACAGCTGTTAAACAGAAAATTCTCAAGGGGGTAGTTGGTCAAAGTATAAAACATGACTTAAAACATAGCAGACAGGATACACAATAATTCTTGGATTTGACTCTTTCTCTACTGTCTGGGGGTGAGTGGGAAATGCTGTACTTTGAAATGGAAGCCAAAGGGAAAAATAAGGGCCACAACTCCATACTCCCTTTTATTGTGAACAATTGGCACTGTGCCATTATGACGGTGGGGATCATTGGCTATCTTGTTTTTTTTTTTTTTTCATCTGGCTATGGACAACAAGAATTTTATTTCCTGGACTCCATCTCCTGTTAGTAGGAATTACTACAGGAGCAGACATATCCTCCCAATACCCTTTCAAGTGTAACAATGGACTAGTACAGTTCTAAGTTCTCTAGTGCTTATTTTTATTTTAGGAACCCATTAAGACTCATTCCCAGAAAAAAATCCTTTAAACATTAAAAATGTGTTTTCTTTTTCTAAATTTTAACTCACATTTTTATTTAGAATGAATAATACTTGGTATATTAACATGAAAATGTATTCTATGATCCAAGAGTTCAGTGTTTTCCTTTATTAAATGCTCAATTTAATAGCAACCATTCCTTAGCATCCATTTTCATAGGAAGATTGCTTTCTCTGCATAACAACTCTCTCAACAAGTCTTCATTTTTTTTAAATAACAAAGACCACTTTCATTGGAATGGTTGAAACATATTGTCTGTTACTTGAAGTCAAATAAAACCATGTATTCTTGTGGTTTAAGTTAGGTCTAAGGCCTGTTTACATGGAGATTCAGATATGGACAACGGTTTAGGATTCAGATTCAGAATAAGAACACTTTATTGCCAGTTAAAGGAACTGTTCTTGGTATTAATCCTGTAAATTGAAAACACTGGACAATATAAACAGCAGCCAACAAACAAAATTAGCACCAGTAGTGTGCTATGATTACAAAGATATGATCAAATTCTAATTGGACTGCATACTAACAAGAAGTATCAATGACAACTAGGATGTAGTAGAAAAGGAAGTGGGTTGCACCTGAGTGTTTTTTTCACAAAACTGAATTGCTACAGGAAAGATATGGTGATGATGTATAGTATTTCCCTGCCTCTCCCGTTTCACCACATCCTCCAGGCTCTTTTTAAGAGTTGTCAGCTCACTAGTGACCGCCTCCAGCAGGTTTCGGGTTTTCTCACGCTCCTCTTGGGACTTGTGGGACGTGAAATCCAATTCTGACTTCAGAGAAGTCAGCCTCTTCTCTGCACCAAGTTTCATCTTTTCCAGTTTCTTCAGACTCTTAGAAAGTTCTTCAATCATCTCATTCTGTTCCAAGGTCTTGATCTTTAATGAACAAAGGGGTGTTGAAAACATGCATCAAAATAGGCACTTCTTTATTTACACTTGACAATACTTTGGGGGTTGATGACACAGTGGTGACTTATCCAGTTTTATGGGTTTGCATCCTACACATGGCCATTGTATTTGTAAAATATGTTCTTCCTATGACAGCATTCTCTGTGTGACTCTCTAAGACTATAGTTTTTGTCCTATACCCCCAAAGAATTGTGTTTTAGGTTTATTGGGGATTTCAAATTGGTCCTACAATGAATTTTCCCACTGTCCAAAGATGTTTTCACCTTACCAATATAGACTCCAGCTTCTGCTGCCTTGATTTTGATTAGGCAGGTTTAAGAATGTATGTACATTTTGTATATGTAAAGACTGAATCAACCCTGAAGTATCACAGTTGCATCCGCCCCAGTTATCCAATTGAGGATCACAGGGTACCAGAGCTCATTCTGGCAGCATTAAGCAAAACACAAAAATCAAGTATAAATGGGACTTATGGGGTGAATGCAGAGATATATGTTAACCTCACAATGCCTTTGGCATATAATAGTAAAATCAGAATTATTTGGAGAAAAACACAGATCTGGAAAAAACATCCAGACTACATAAAGGCAGTAACCAAGCTGGAATTCAGCTCTCAGGCTCTGGAGTTGTGCGACACCAACGCTAACCACTGTCCTACTATGCTATTCAGATATTACATGTCTTATTAACTTTCCTGTATTGAACAGTTATTTTTAATTTTTTACTTTTTTCAAAACTTGGTTTTCCAATGTTCCATGATGCAGTTTTATAAAACACTAGTATATAATTTTAATGGAAGAATAGACCACATAACATTGTTTATGAAAACTGGGTAGGTGGGAAAAACAGAGAGCCAGAAGAGAAAATATGAATTTTAAAGTATGTGATACTAATGTAATAACATTTTTGATTATATCGCTTTTATCTATATTTTCTGTGAAAGGGAACACAATGTGCCCCCCAGAGCAGGTTCGTTACTAAGACTATTTGATCTTGTGATTTACAGAAACACATTGCATAATAATGTTTAAACATTAAAATATTAAAACACTTAATTTATGTTGTGACAGTACCAGAAGAATATTTTTTAGCTAAAAGGTTTTCGCATAACCATTATAATTTACTGACTTTAAAACATGACAAGATTTAAAGTACCCTACTTTACTAAATGTGACTCTGGCATCATTTGGCAGGCACTGATTTCATTCTAAGCAATGTATGTTGCCCTTTTACAGCAAATTCATCTTTCAGAAGCCTATTGAATTGGCCAAAACATTTTTAAACAATGAAAAAAAAATACAGACATGCTCATGAAGGATTCATCAGAGCCTGTGGATGCCGAGATAGCAGCAAAAGATTTATCTAGGACTAGTTCTAGGACTGCCAAGATTTCAATGGAGGATTCATCAGAGCCTAGAGGTACCAGACAACAGGTAAAAAATTCAGTAAGAACTAGGGGTATAGTGTGGAGTTTTCTGTGACTCAACATGTCTCAAAATGAATGTAAGATAGTTAAAATTCAGCCTCGGGACATGTTGGAATGCTTGCCTGTGTACAGTCACTCACTGCATAGGAGATTGAGACCATCCTAGAATAGCAACATATTGGATGCAGAAACCTATTTAATGTTCATTGTTCAGCTATAAAAGTCATTTTCTGTGTTATTTAGTAGTAAACTGCTGCCACCTATTGGTGGGTTTCAGTTGACTACATAATTTTTATTTAACATTATGCCAAAATGGATTCGAAGATGTAGTTTGTGGAACTAAAGAACTAGTGGTTTAATCAACAGTTTAAAAAGTCGCATAACCTATTAGCTGAAAATGTAATGCTAACCTAATTTGTGGTTCTTACTTGATCAGCCGCCTTATTTGATCTATGTGTCTCCACTGTTAGATACCTGACAATATATACTGTAAATGCAGAGCAGGCTGTTAAATGTCTTTAGCAAAATCATTTTATGTAGCCACTTAAAATCACATATTTAAACAATGGCAAAGTTTAATGCTGGTCTTATTAGGTCAGCATTTGGCTGTCTATAATTCCCTCTTAGACATACAGATACAGTGGCTGTTATAGGTTTCCACCATATGTACACACTAGCAGGCGACTCTGCACACTGAAGGCATTCTCCCTTCTTTTGTGCTTCTCTATTTTGTGCTTGATTGAAATTGGATACCTCATCCTGCCTCAAAACTCACTGCATCGAATTCTCTAAGACAAAGAATAATAAAAAAAAAAAGTAAAGAACTACTTAAGACATTTTAAATTAGGAAGAATGCCCAGTTAGGGCTGGGTGGTCCTTTGACCTGGAACCCCTACAGATTTTTTTTCCTCCAGCTTAACTGTTTATTTTATTTTTTTTTTTTTATCTCTTAACCCTGGTCAGCTGACCTTATCATCGGACTGTCATCTAGAGACTAAACAATTCTATATTTAAAGACTATTTCTCTTTGTTATATATCTATCTTATGTAAGTCTGAATTATTTTTGGTATACTATTTATGCATTACTATTTTTAAAATCACAACATGTTCTGTCTTTCTGCTTAGACCTTTTTCAGCAATAATATTTGTCTAGGAATATTAAGGTATAAGGAAATGATTTGCCAGTAGGATCAAGGAAAATGAAATCTAAACTAAAAGCCACATTATTTAGAAAACAGGCCTTAGAAACAAGTTGGTAAAATTTCGTCAAGAAAGCACCTGTCATATAGTACTGCTGACAACAGAACATAGTCTAGTAGAGAAGTGAAAGAAAGCATAAATTCATGTGTGAAAAGTTTTTATACAAACTATAGGGAAAGTATTGGAATCATCCAAAAAATCAATTTTAAGATTTTAATGAATCTCAACGTTTTAGAACTCCCTGTGTCCGAAAATACCATTTTTGGAATTATGTCTGTGTGTCTATCTGTGTTTGTGTGAGTGTGTGTAAACACAATAACTTGAGTATGCATTCACTCAAATCAACCACATTTTGTGTACAAGTATTAGGTACAAAACGTAGATTTCTATTATCTTTTGAGCTATTTCCAATAACCGGAAATGTTACTTTACCTGAAATATATATATATTCAATTCTATACATATTCTAAGCAATTTTTGTCTCTTTGTATTTTTTGCAAAATGACCAGTTTTTCGAGATCATCACAATTTTCCATTTGATGTTCAAAAGGTAATACGAAAATTTTTGCTTTACATAAACAAAATTTTGTGTACATGTATTACATTACACACATTACTAAAGTCTTTTGCTTTTTACCCACTTCTGCTTACTGAAAGTGTTAATTTACCTGAATTTTTCGCCAAAATAAAATTATCATAACAATTTTTTTCATTCATGCAGCTGCAGAATCAGATTTATTCAAATTTACTTTTATAATAATTGTTAAATATATCATTAATTTGATTACATTTGTTGTTGATGGTTCTTTAATGTACATAATATAAACATATAATCAAATATCCATCCCCATATCTGAGTCTAGGGGAGACCACTCCCGATTTTTTAAAATATATGGACAAATCAAGATTTGATCTTTAATCAAATAATATCTCTATATAAAGATGGTATAACAAACATCACACCACATCTACATTTTGTAGTCCATTGTATTATTTAAATAAACATAAATGCAAGTTTCATGTGTGGAAAGAGTAAGTATACCCCTACCTCAAATATCTAAAAATAGAATCGGGTACACCAGATCAGATGCAAAAAAAAGAACTTCATTACAGAGAATCTTGGAGGAACCTGTCTTATTTAAACCTCAGACATTTAGCATAGTTTGATCTTCGTTATTGAAGTTTGCATTATCACCATAGTTAGATTGAAAGAGTTCTACAAGGCATTAAGAAAGAAGGCTACAGTTGATTATGAGGGAAGGGATTTATGAAGATCTCCAAGCAGTCAGAAATCAACCATTCCTCTGGTAGATCATCTAAAAATAGAGATTTTAAACAACTGCTAACTTGTCCAGGGTAGGCTGCCCCAGCAAGTTCAGATCAACAGCAGAGTCTCTAAGAACCCCAGAATTCCATCATGGGACCCAAAGGTAGCTCTTGCCAGTGTTGATGTCAAAGTTTATGAGTATACCACTAGAAACAGGCTGCACAAACTAGATCTATAAGGGATGTGTGCCAGGAGAAAACCTTGATGTCCAGAAAAAACATCAGGGCATGACTAAAGTTTGCCCATGAATATCTAGACAAAGACCAAGACTTTTTTACAACAAGCTCTGGGCAGATGAAACAAAGATTACTAGTTATTTGACTCCAGTACCAGCGACATTTATGGTGAAAACCAAGACAGTATTTGACAAAAAATGCCAGATGTAAAGCATGGTGGTGTAATGTTATGGTTTTGGGCTGCTTTGCTGCATCAGGGCCTGGGGCAGCTCATCATCAAAAAAACTTACATGAATTCTTCATTGTACCAGAGAGTGCTTGAGAATAGTGTGAGATTGTCTTTCAGAAGATTGAAGTTCAAAATAATCCATAAAGGAATGGCTGAACATAAAGAAATGGAGAGTTCAGAAGTTACCAAGTTAAAGTCCAAATCAGAATCCACTTGAGATGTTGTAGTGGAATTTGAAGCACCAAACACCACACAGCTGAAAGAATTCTGAATGGAGGAGTGGGAAAAATTTTTTCAAATCAATGTTAGAGACTAATAGTTACAAGAAATATAGGTTATGAGGTATCAATGCCAGCTATTATAGCCCAAGGTGTGCTTACTTTTCCCATAAGGTATATCTGTTCATTTTTCATTGAATAAAATACTGCAGTCAATTTCTATTATTTATTTTTTCAGTTAAATCACCTTTATCTATACATAATGTTTAAAAATATCAAATTTTGATATGTCCACATATATTAAAGAAGATAAAAGATTTTTTTTTTTTTGTAATATGTGACCACAACTAGTGAGGAGTGAAACATGTAAGTATCAATTCACATACAGTTTTACAATACTGACACTAAATCTCATTTCACTAGCAATTTAGCAATAGCTTCTGTGAGGTTTTAAAGGTGTTGTTGGGTTAGTATATTGCTCCCTACAGACTCATTCACAGTTCCATGTTTATATGTAATTTTTTCTGCAACAAAGTAATGCCTGCACACCTGTCAAATCAGTTCTATTTATGACTCTTGTTCATGTGATTGTGGGCTGAATGCTTTCCTGACGAAGACACACAAAAGTGCACCATCATGCACCTTACTGCATTTTCTCTACATGAAAATTAGCAATCACTTATTATAACCTAGTGATTAGTGTGCGATATGAAACTTGTATAAATTTTAGATTAAGCTACAGGACTAATGTACCTTGGTTCTATGATCTTTATCAAACACCACATTTTTATATAGCAATGTTTAAACAACTTGAACTTTGAAAAATAAAATAAAAAATGCACTTTGTACAAATGATATGTCATTATCAAGCACCCATATTGTATTGCCATAAAACCAAACTGCTACACTTTTAATTTTTGACAACTAACCTTAAGTTCATTTGTATCTGAAAGCTTAGCTTTTAGGTCTGTGTTGGAAATCCGAGAGGAGCCAAGTTCTTTCTGAAGCCTCTCGACCTTCTTCTGCAGCTTTCGGACATTGAGGGTGGCTTCATCATGCTCTACTGCCAGGGCTGTACGTGCCTTCTTTTCCTCCTCCAGTTGAGCAATCTTCTTCCGCAGCATTTCCATGTGTAATTCTTTGCTCTCCAGCTGCTCTTTCTGAGTCTTAACCTGGAAGGAAAGTCATAGGAATTAGGTCAGATGCTATTTAATACCTATTGGGTTTGGGTCAATTTATGAAAAAGGTAAAATAGTACATTTGATATAAAAAATGCAAGCAATAATCAGTGAAAGAGAAAAAAGTAAATGGTCTAGGAATTAAGAAGATTGACTTGATTTCTCAAAGTTGAAATTTAAAACTCAGTCTTGGCTTGCTGTCTCATTCAACATGTCTGCACTCTGACTGTATGAATATGTATCTGTATAAACTGAGTTGTTCATAATCATGCCATGTACTGCAGTAATTAGCACTGTTGCCTTATAGGTCCCAAGACCCAAGTTTATATCTCATCCCAATCTTTGTCAATGTTGAGTTTACATGTTCTCTCTGTGTTTCTTCCCCTCCCAAACATGTGCTTTTTAGATTTGTCTTTATTTTGGCCCATTATAAGTATATGCTATAACATACCCATGTAGGATTCGTTCCTGCCCATCTGCTCAATGCTATTGGGATTGACTCCCCACAGCCCAGTAAACAGGCTAAGAAAAGGGATTTATGATAATTTGGACAAGCAAATATGAAATTCACCATACTCTGATATGATATACATATGATACTACTATTACTTAGGACTCGTTTATACTTCAAGCTCAGAACACGTACACGCACACATCATGGCTGCCACGCATTCCCAGTTTTCATTTGATGTGTCCTCTAAGCATGTCCTCAGAAATTAACATGACGCATGCATGAGTTGCAGTACCAGCAAAAAGTCGGATGGCGAAGTGTGATAAAAGTCGGAATGTGATGTCAGAGTCTCTGTTTACTATCTACATGTGACTGAAAGCCGCTTTGAGGATCCTCCAGTATCGATATGCATGCTTCGATATTTGATGAATGGTTCGATGTAGCAAAATGGCAACATACAAATGCATTCACGGTGCTTTTATATTCAAGAGTTACATATTCCCATTGTAATGACACAATACATTTTAAAGGTCTCACATATCATTATCTGTGCCGTTTTTTTTTTTTTTTGCACCTTCACAATAGCAGCAGAATGTACAGCAGAATATTTGAGCCACAGAGAAAAAAATTAAAAGGTGTATTTTGTGATTAAAGTAGATACTTCAGCTTTAATCTCGAAATGTCCACTTTAACCTCATATTTTACTTTATCATTAAAGTAGACAGTAGTAAACATCATCTTAAAACCGACCCAGTTGTTAATCGCTACTTGCTTCTAGGGCTTCCTCCTGACCTGACAGCAGCAATAGCCACACAGAACACATTCAATTTATGATATTCCAGCTCTCTGCACATTTAGAATCTTAGACTTTCATGTTGAAATGCATTAAAGTGTATGTTACATTTTACAGATAAGTCATTAACTTCATTTAAATAAAGAAAACTGATAATAATTACACATGTTGTGGCAGCACTGTCTGCATCACAGGCAGTCACATCCCTGGTGTTCCCTGCCTATAGTTTGCATGTTTTCCTGGTGGGTTTCCAGAGTGTGCTCCAGTTTCCTTCCAAAGACATGAAGGTTTAGGGATTTGGTCACACTAAAATGACACTAGTGCATGTGTGCGCTTGTGTTCACCTTACAATGAACTGATGCCCCGTCCAGGGAGTGTTTCTGTCTCGCGCCCGATGCTTGCAGGAATGGGCTCATCCTTGGATTGATGGATTTAATCATTAAACATCCTTTTCAGAGATATTGAGGCAAGGTGTCCTTGGAATTTAATGGGTGATTTGGGCAATTCAACACAGCAAAGCCAAACCTGTTCTCACTGTGATGATATATGTGATAGGATTTACGTATAGTACACACGCAAGTATTAACAGTAAAATGCTTGCGTAGCAGCTGTGTCCACTGGAGCACGCGTTGCCTCATGTGAAGTAGAAACCTGGCCTTAGAGTACTTTGTAATTATTTAATTAATTTGCATAATTATTCAATGATTAAATGAAGAAAAAGCAGACACAGTAGGCCACAGCAACCCTATTAGACCAAATAAGAGAGCTCAGTACAGTCAGTACTGTACAGTACAGTCAAGTAGAAAAGTGTGAAGAACAAACTAAGAGGCAGATTAGATTACGAAACACAATGTAAGATGTTATTATCCTTGTGCAAGCACGTACAATAGGTTCAGTTAGGCTTGTCGATAAATAGTGAATGGTAGACTTAGAGAAGTTTGTAGAATATTGGGACGCATCATCAGAAGTGTTCCTCTGGCTCATGGGGTGTTTTGGCCTTTCAGACTATACACCCTCACCAGAGGCGGCCAGCTATAGGGTGATCAGCCCTAAGCTTGCGTCCCATGCCCAATTAGTCATGAGAGTCATTTTGGTGTCAAATGACTGACATCTCATGAACCTAAGTATGGCAGCCTAAGCTTGTTACTTGGGGGCCCAGCAAGGGGCATTCCTCTACATCGAAAGCCACTGACTACTTCTTTCCGCTTTAGCATTCATTGCTGTCAACATTTATACGGTGATCCAGATGTAATTATGCAATTTTCATTATGCTATAACTTATTAAGTTTATTACATTGAAAATCACCCGAAAAATCCCGGACCATTGAGAAGTGTGTGAACTGACGACATGAAGAACAGTATACAGTATATATATGTGGATATGTTAATATATATGTGTGTATATATGTAGATATGTGTATATATGTAGATCTGTATATATATATATATGTATATATATGTGGATGTGTATATATATATATATATAGATATGTGTATATGTAGATATGTATATATGTATATGTATTTGTATAGATGTTTATGTGTGTGTGTGTGTATATATATATATACAGTATATATAACAGTGACAAAACAATTACATTGACAATCATGTTATGTTATTTTTAAAATGTTCCCTTTTCTTTTTCTTAACTTCTTTAACACACTACTTCTCCACTGCGAAGTGCGGGTATTTTGCTAGTTTAGAATAAGAGAACAATGGATGGATGGATGGATAAATGACAGCTCATTAAAACACAAGATCAAAGATTAATGCATCATTGAGAAATTGGGTGAAATAAGAACCTGCACCATTATGTATCCCCCAAGACTGGACTTAGAAACCACTGGACTATTCCAAATGGACACCACATAAATGTGTATGAATGGGGCCCGTGATGAACGGGTGTCTGGCCAGGGCTCGTTCCTGCCTGCTACCCAGTCCTGCTAGAATAGGCTGAATTGTCAACTGATGCTATTATAGAACCAGACAAAAACATCTCTGTATCACACAAGGTGCAATTAAATATTTTAGATTTCCTCCTGCAGTATCTTTTTTCTAAATATTAAACATAACAATGAAGGCCTTATGAGTTTATTTTTAAATAATATGGGCAAAATTGTTATGTCTTTCATTGTTGAATTTAGGTAGTCTAATAAGTGCCTTATGATCTCATTACATGAAGGTCAAAAGATTATACTGTTAGGAGATTTACAAATATAATTGAAGTAGTAGCACAGATGGCCAGCATATTATGGAAAAGGTCAATGAAGTTAAGCATCATGTAAAATCAGGATCACCCCTGGAGTTCACTCTAATGCATATTATGAGGTGAATAATTCCATTTTGTAACAGGTTTGTGCCATGCCTGCCACCTAGACGAATCCACTGCATCCACTTAACAGTGTCATTTCCAGGCAGAGGAGTAGCTTCAGTGACAGACTTTTGTCACTGTCTTGCTCCACTGACAGACTGAGGAGATTGTTCCTCCCCCACACTATGCGACTCTTCAATTCCACCCGGGGGAGTAAATGCTAACATTACTCAAAGGTATTGTCTGCATTTTTATTTTTATTTTTTTCATTTTTATTACTATTTAATTTAATATTGTTTCTTTGTATCAGTATACTGCTGCTGGATTATGTGAATTTTCACTTGGGATTAATAAAGTATCTATCTATCTATCTAGACTGCCACCTAGATGTTGGTTTTACTACCAACTGTCCCCTAACAGACTGGAAGAAGGGGTGAATTGTGTAATATGACCCAATTAAAATAATCTGCAAGCATACACGCCTTTACAATCAGCCTTTCATGCTTCCCAAACTGCCAACTCAGTTATATAGCTTCACCTTGTACAACCTTGCTCCTTGAGTCTTCCAAATGCATTATGTCAAACTGAATTTAACATATCTAAAACTGATTTTAGTTTGGTGATGGTGGTCATATTCACAATTGTCCTTTCTCAGCTGTAAAATGCTGTTCTTCCTTTAGAGGTATCAACATCCTCTAGTTGTTCTCAAGGACTAGTGCTCTTCACATCAGGATGGTGTGTTTGCAGAATGGCCTGTTCTATTCAGATTCATCAATTTGTTTTTAATAATGTTTATTTTTTTATTTCGAATTTATAATAATATTCTAATGCTCTGCTGGTGTTTCAATAAGCCCAAACATGTTTGCTCTGACCGTTCCTTTGCCATCAGGAGGCACTTTTTGCTAGGGTCTGTACTAGCCAGCACTGGAACATCTCAGATACAGAGGCATATTTAACCTGATTCCATGTGTGTTTCAAAGACAACTGATTAAATCAGGGGTTTGATAAGGTGAATCACAGCAAAATAGGCAAATGCTTGAGAAATCAGTCAGTTCCGTTTTATGTATCTATAAGTAAAGGAGATGAAAATTCTTTTTTTTTGCTTTACATTTGTACAGCTGTGCATTGGTGGTACAATGGTTTTGTATCTTAGCTGCTGGAGACTTGGCTTGAATTTCAACCCAGTGTCTGTCACAGAAATCCCAGTTAAATATATAAAGACTACATATTGTAACTGAATAAAATGGAAAACTTGAATAAAATGAATAAGACAGAAAATTGGAAAAACATATGGATGGGGGATAAATACTTTTCATAGTTATAAAATAGGTATGGTACCTTTCTCTGCAGGTTATGTGCCAAAGTCTTAGTTTCAGTCACTGCATTATTCTCCAACTTGACTAGCTGGTCAGTCCGGGAAAGTATAGCATCCAATCTCATGTCAAATCCAACATCTGCTGTAAGTCTGTCCAGTTTCATTTTCTCTGACAGCTGATCTAGAAATCTAAGATACTAAAATGGGGAAAAAGTGTGTTTTTAGATGAAATGACTGACTGCAGTGATCTGACCAGGCCTAAATACATAGTAATCCTTCAAACTAATTAGAAGGAAGTTAATTAAAACATACTTGATGCCTGTCCTACGAGCAATAACAGCATGCTTGAAATGCAACACATGCACAAAATAATTACAGGCCATAACTGGCAATTAATACTGGAAGGCCTTATGTTCAAACAGCTACTCATTCACTTGTCCATGTTCACAAATCCACTTTCTCAGTAACATGAGGTACAAAGCAGAAACCACCATAACATATTCATAACCATGTCTACACTCACTTACTCTTGGCCAGTTGACAGTTTCCAGTTAATCCAAATTGCATATTATTGAAAGGTAAAATGAAACCTAAAGGGCACTTAGATTTGTTTAAAAGCAGCCATCCACACATCCCTCTCTTTATCCAATTCAGCATCATAGGCCCAGTGATTTTCCATGTAGCAGAAAGTAGCCAAACCTAGACAGGTGACAGCCTATCACAGCACACATTCACACACCAACACCAATAAATATGGGTCCAATTTAGAGTCACCAATGAATGGTACATCTTTGGTATATGGGTAGAAAACCAGGAGAAAACCCCAAATATGCAAAGCCCTTTTATAATGAAACCAGCCTTGGATTTGAACCTAAGACTCTAAAGCTGTGATGCAGCAACATTAACCACTGTGCCATGCGGTGCTAGTTTCAAACTAGACTATTATCTCTGACTGTTTCAATGCAATATTTGAAGTACCTCCAAGTTAACTTACACTCTGCTTATCGACACTCATGCTGTCCCGAAGTACATCGCCTGTGATCAGTTCCCCTTCTAGCTTACTGAGTTTTCCTCGGAACTCAGAAAGATGACGTTCAGCCTGCTTGGCTCGCAGGAGTGCTGCTTCAAGGAGCTCTGTTTGCCGCTCAAGCTGCTCTGTCATCCGGGACACTTTGGCTTCGTCCTGAGACAATGCCTTTTGAGAGAAAAAGAGAAAAAGTGACGCTGATTAGGTTCACATCAAAGCAACTTTAGGAAAGAGCAAAAATAGCTAAGATTGGTGAAGTGGCATGCTTTACTGCCATGGACCTTAAACTATATGCTCATGTTCCAGGAATCAGCTTCAGATCATGTATGTTTTGTGACATGGTCCATTGAGCCTGCCAGAAGTGTCAATTTAAAAAATGGAAGGCTGTGACTATAAAAGGATGCACATGAACACAACAACATTTAAGGACACTGTGGCATGGGAATAATCCTCAGTTGGCATTAAGAGGTCTGATATGTGCCAACAAGACATTCCACACACCATTACCCTAATACCACCCTGCACTACTGATGTAAGGTAGAATGGATACATGAATTCATGCTGTTTATGACACATTCTAACCCAACCATCTGCATGTCACAACACAATTCAAAACTCCTCGGACCATGAAATATTTTTTCAGGATTTAGTCATCTAGTGCACTCTGTAGTCTCATCTTTCTGTTCTTAGCTGACAAGAGGTGAAACACAACATGGTCTCATGCCGTCATAGTTTATTTGCTTGGGTCTGACATGTTGTCCATTTATTTGTGCCCTTCTGTACATCACTGTTGAAACAGCTCTTATTTTGGTATTTGTGACCTTTCCATGGGCAGTGACTACAAATGCCACCTGAAAAGAGTAGAAGGCAAGCTGAGATAAATATGTTTTAATTGACATGCAGAATGATTGGTAGTCTTATGGATATTTCAGTATATCTGAGAAATTAAATCATACTTAAACTTTCCCTTCCATTGCTCTCTTTAGGTAGGTTGTGTTTTGATAATTAGCTGAAATAATATGAATCGAGGACCAAAAGATGAAACGTAAGTCAGAAAGGATATGAAGTTTTTAAATGACAAAACTCAAACCAATCTTTTGTCAACATAAAACAAACCCCTAAATCATAGTTCAACTAAAACTGCCAAAGAATCAAATACCAGAAAAACTAATGTCAAAAAACAGAGTGGTAAGTGTCACAGTGATTATCTATCAAAATCAGATGAGAAGGAATTGAATATTGTGACCTTTATACTGTCGCACTACTGACATCATGAAAACTAAACATCAGAATTGGATTCATTAACCCATAAAGCCATAACATATAAATAATTATTTAAACCTATGCCTCCAAAAAGGAATAAAAAACCATAGACAGCATATAATCACAACAGGTAGAAGAAACACATTTTGATCTGTATCAAATATAGAACTGCTTGTTTTACGGATCTAGAGTGCGTGCATTGCAATCACATTTCTCTCTATTATATAAAAAAATCCTGGAATGAGACAAGACTTTTTAGCCTGGGATGAGACTTTTTCAGAGAGATACTTTCAAGTCCCGCAAGACGAGAGTTTGTGCCAAGAGATTTAACCACATCCGTTGCCAGAAATAAAAGACAAAGAGTAGATGACAAAGTAGAACGTTGTAAAGAGGTTCCAAATCGTTGGTGTGATACACATGCAGAGCAAGTCAGAGATTATGAAAGTACTAAAATTCTAAAGTCTCAAAAAAATGATAGTAAAGATCGCATTAGCGCAAACAAATGGAAATTATTACTCGGTGAAATGACGTAACAGCAAAAAGAAATTGAATATATTGTTCGGATTTAAACTTTAAGTCGGAGACTTGTGGATCATCTAATTTGTGTTGCCATCAGGGAAAGTAGTGTTTCTTCTAAATGAAGAGGAGAATTCAAAAATTTGTTGTTTTGTGAAAGTGGGTGGCAGAGACGCGAAGTGGCTGGCGTATAGCGCAGGCTGTGGGGTTGGCAAGAGAAGTTAGAAGGGGGCAAAGTCCCCTAGTTAAAACATAAAACTGAGATTAATTAGAAGGAGAACAATGTAGAATTACCTTATAAAAGTGCAGTGTTACATGCCTTTAGGACATTTTTGCACAAAGATTTTCAGCACTTACCTGTCTTTTGTGCTAATTTGCTTATTGCCTGGCTGAAACAGCACCTCAGAATGAAGACAAACAACAGCAACCATGCAAAAACTGCTGCGTTTAACTGTTCAAAGCGAGGATGTATAACACTAGTGTTAGTAAAAGTCAAAATGAAGTTAAAACACAGTCAAGCAAACCTTAACAGAATTCAACACTGGAATATCAGCTCTGAGTATCCTTTTATTGTATCCTTGGACAGTCAACGCACCTGCTAGTTTGACACAGCAGAAGATTTGCAAAGTACAAACTGTTACCTCAGGGAGAAAACGGACATAGCAGAACAACTAGATGAAATCTTTTGGCTATTTAACAAACATCAAGTAAAGACAAGGCTGACTCATGTCATGTTATTTTCTCCATTAAAATTCCATCTGAAATGTAACTCAACCAGTGCCCTTTTTTACTGGGACACTTGGTTTCATTTATAGGAAACAATGAGTATGACCAATAATCACACACATTTTTGTTACTGAGAAGTTAAAATGCACTAACATTAATCTGCTTATAGTATTTATGCAATTATTCTATATTCTATGGTGCCTGGTAAGATAACAAAAACATCCTTTCAAGAATTTCCAACCACTCACATTGCAAGAGAAACCACAACTGATTATCTGGTGATGGAAATTAGGGTTATATTTTGTTAATGTAAATGCTGAACACTCAAACTTAGAAATGCAAAACTTTAAAGCATGCAATTAGAGAGATGTAAAATTATTTTTTTCATTGGTACATCCTGTGTGTTGGGTAAGAATTAACTATGTAAATAAATGATTAACAAATGTTTATCTGTTTAAAAATTGTCTAGTCTGTACAAAAAACACTCTTTTCAAAAGCTGAGTATTCCTCAAAAAAAACAGCTTGGCCCATTTAGGCATCCTTAATCTTTTATTTTAAAGAATCTTTAATAATTCATACATTTATAGGGATTCTACAGCCTAAACTAAACTAAAAAGCACTTAATAGAAACCATTTTAATGCTGTTAAGAAAGCAAGCAGAAGCGATACCTCTTTCTGGCTCTCCACTTTGCGGTTTATCTCCACAATGCGCTCTTTGATGGCCTCTTCGGAGGGTTGAACCATCCCACTCTGTCCACTCAATAAATCTGCCAGTTCCTCCCTGAAACCATGTAACAGATTTTGCGTGGACCGCATCTCATACTGGCTGCTGCGAAGGCTTCCATCAAGATCCTTTGAGCGCTTTTCCAGGGTCCCAAGCTCTTGTTTGGAGACTTCCCATGCGCGCCGATTAGCTTCAGCTCTCTCCAAAAGGGCTCTGTTTTCTCGTTCAAGGTTTCGTTTACCCAAGACAATGCTCTCTAACTCCTGGTTGCAAAGCACAGAAAATCTAGTATTAAGAAAAAAATTACAAAAAAAAAATAATAAAAAGATACAGACTTATGGTGTATTCATCCAAACATTTACAAACCCAAATAATCCAATTCAATGTTGACAATAGGGCAGTAGTCTCTTCCAGTAGAAAGAAAGCCTGAACAGAGCACCATTTCTTCATTAAGATACATCCATATGCTCACTCCCACAATCGCAACAGGACAATTTAGACCATTCACATAACCTAATGTACATGTTTTGGGAAGTGTAAGGACAAAGCCAATACTAGGAGGATATCCTAATCATATATTGGGAGAACAAGCAAACTTCACATTCAGATCTAATTTCCTGTACTTAAAAGTTACCCATGTCACTAAAATGAAAGCAACTTTTTACATTTATTTCTAAATATTTTCATGAGAGCACTGCTAGATAAAATTAATACACATGATACTAGACACTAATAATAAATGTATGCAATGTAGACTGTTTGGCCTCATCAGGCACAAAGAATATTTTCCACTTTCTGTGTCAGTCATGTCCAGATCTGGCAATTTCGCACAATAGTGAGTAGGTAGTTCTGTCGAAAAAAAACCTGAATAAGAGCACACATTTCTTAAGTTCACACCATTTACAGTATATGCTTGCTATTTGACCCACTCCTCAAGGCATTTTTGAAAACCCGATTTCAGTTCTAATCAACTTGGATTGCTTGTGGAACTCCATTTTTTGACACCCATTGCACGCCCAACCTACCTGGAAAGGGGTCTCTCTCTGAATTGCCTGAATTTCCCAAAATTTCTTCCTTTTTTCCCTGCAAGGATGCTTTTTTGGGAGTTTTTTTTTGTGTGACTTTTTAGTGAGTCAAGGCTGGGGGGCTGTCAAAAAACAGGGCCTGTTAAAAGCCCTTTGCAGCACTCCTTGTGTGGTTTTGAGCCACACAAGAAATAAATTGTTGGTATCCTTGTTGTTCTTACACATAAAGCATGTATCACCAGAGCAGAATCAGAAAAGCTCCAGCAAAGCTAAATTTGCAAGATGGCCATTGTAATGTTCAGCTGTATGTTTTCTTAATTTTATCTTCTCTGTATATGGTCATAGCAAAGGAAACAGTACATTGTAGAACTACACAGAGAAGCTAAAATGAATTTGTAGGATATAATACTGCAATAAAAAAATTCTGTCCAAAGTACAGTAAAAAGGGTTAAAAAAAACTACAGTATACACAGTTTTAGTATTACATGATTGGTCATCTAAAGTGTCCTAAGTTATTCTCAAAGAAAAACTTTGAGAACCAAGAATGATAACTTTTTTATTTGTTACTTACCACATGTTGTTTATAGTAACAATAGAGAAAAAAATGTAATCTCATTTATCATCAGTAAAGGATATAACAAAGTTCCTGACACAATAGACTTCTATGGGGCCAATGATGAAGAAACAGCAAACAATATCAAATCAGCCATGAAAAAAAATCTCAATTCACTCATGTTGCATAATCATATGTCAGATATTCAGCTGTATGTTCTCAACATCTCAAACATATAATATGCATTTTTGCTAAGATATTGCTAAATAAGCCACTTTCAAAAAATGGTCAAAAGCTGAGGAGTTTGTTCAACCAGGATTGAGCTTTTGATTGAAGACCCACCTCTCTCCTCATTCATTGGTTTGAAAGCCACACCACCATATTTCTGGGTTTTTCAACAAAAGTTTGTGAAACTGCACTGCTGAATTGACCAAGGGGTACTTTCCTCCTGATATGTTTTCACTCGCTTTTCTTTCCTAATTGTTCCCCTCTTGCAGACCAAAGTTGCATTGCTGAAATTATGTGTAGTGACTGTAAAACTGAACTGTAAGAAAAGAATTACTTACTTATGTTTGATAGTACAACAAAGACATAAGAGATAAGTTGCTTTTTCCTTTTATTTTGAATGTATAACATATATTTTGTTTTTTCCTCTTTATCCTCTGCATCCTTGTTGTCATATGCCATGGTAACCAATGAATGAATTATTACTGGGCAAGACTCCTTAGCAATGGGTGAGAAGGAGGTGGGTCTACAATCCAATAAATCATTATTGCTATCTGCTTCCATTTTTGCTGTTATTGGTTTGATATGTGTAGTGTGTCATTGTTTATAGGTATGTATGTACATTCTAATACTTTATACTGTAGCTGAAACCCAGACACATGAAAACCAATTCAAATTACACATAGGAATCATAAGTCACCCAACCGAGTATCACCCACCCCATCCTATAACCCACCAAGCTCAAAGTACCCACCACTATATGTACCAACCATCAAACATCCCCACATGGCCCAACCCATTTCACCCCATACTGATCCTGGAAGAACTGGGTTACTCTTCTACAGGGAAAGTCTGTGGTGTGGATTGGCTCATTAGCCACACAGCCACTCTGCCCACCTGTAAGAAATATTAAGAGATATGCGGGAAACCCCAAGAAAATAAATGCCCTTGTACCATTCTCTTCTCTTAAATCACAATCATCTAATGAAAACAACATCTTCAGTGTACTATGTCACAAGTTAATAGATTTTTGACATCTTGCATAATCACAAGTAAGAGGTATATGGAACAATGAGTAAGTGATTATTTTCTTAGAACTCCTCAAGCCCCTTAGCCCAATGCCATTTCTTATGTAATTCATCTTCCTAAAGCATTCACAATGGCTGGCTGAAATGGATTAGTAGCAACAGATACCTGACGAAGGGACTCAACTTCCTTCATGGTAGATGCTGATGCTTTCTGTTCTCTGGCCACTTCTGCAACAAGTCTCATGATGGTCTCTCTACTGGCTTTGGAGTCAACCTCATGGGTTTCCATGCTCTCCTCAAGGATGGTAATCTTACTCTTCTGTCTGGCATTTTCCTGACAGAGCTCATCCAACTGCAAGACATATGGTGGCCATAAAAAACAATGAACAACATTCAGTGGTGGAAGTGAGCAATAGCCATACTGCAATTATGCACCTTAATTAAGAGGCACTGAGATCAGACTAGAATTGCAAGGACAAAATAAATTATTTGAAAGTGAAATCTGTCATGTAAGTATGTGCCACTCCAAGGTATATTAAGTGAAATGTTAGCATAACAATATGTTTCTAATATTGCTGATAAAATTGACATGATAGTGCTAGTTTGATAAATGATTTACCTTGGAAATAATATGTTCCTCCTTTCCTCCATAATCAAGGTTAAGTAGGGCAGAAAGGTGGCTGAGAAACTCCTTGTGCTTCCTCTCCCAACTGGAAGCTTTTTGCTGAGTGTCATCCCATTCATTCATGTAAAGTCTGATAAGCGGAAATAAAGCGTAACAGTTAAAGTCTGCTAAGTCTGCTGCTCCTGATCGAATCGAAAATGAAACACATGCATCAAATGATCTGCTGAAGTACTAACTGCCTCCATTTACTGGCTTTCTATCTACTCCAGACTTACTCTCAAGACTCTACTGTACAGCACCACACATTAATATACCCACTTTAAACAATATGATCCTGTGAAGGAATGGAGATCTTTGGATACTGTTTGTTCATGACTCCTCTGCTATGGTCAAATGTTCATTCAATGTGTTAACATTCACTCACCATTCATTCTTATCTGGAATCAAACCCACCTACTCTACAATGTACTATATATTGAAGTGACATTCTTAGAATCCATCAATGACATTTAATTTTTAATATTGCTTCATACCTTCCTCCTTTGAAATTTTATTTGCTGTTTTACTGTCTGCATTATAGTGTTCACGAAAGTCACCCATTCATCTATCTACTTCTTATGCAATTCAGGACCAAACTGAAGTAGTAAACACATTTGGATAGGGCGTAATTACTACACCATGCTTAGTCTCTCATACCAGACTAATTACATTCACCAATTACCTAAACAAACATGTTCTGGCAATGTGGGTGGAAAAATGGAGTAGCTGGAGAAAAATCTACAATGCTACATGTTAATAAACCTCATACATGTTCAATCACAAGGCTGCAGAACTTCATTGGGTATTATAGCAACTTCCCTCCTAATGCACTTAGACCCTGCCACTTGCATTCAAAGGTACCTGGCTGCACTCTGCAACTTAGTATGTAAGATCATGTGCAGCATTATTGTGTCCATGCTCAGCATTCTGGGATTTAGGTCAAGCCATAAGGTGCCAGAATCTGAGCAGGTAGCTCAGATGTTGGTACATGTAATGATGTGAATGTTGTTACAATGAATAGCACAGGCCATATGAATAACTGAACATTTAGCCACAAAACAAGCCAGCTACTGCATACAGTACCATCACATCTACTTAAGCCACTCTGCCTCAAAATAACAGGCCACTGAACAATTTCATTTATCAGTCTCATATTGGCATCATAGATGGCTTGTGCATAAATGGAATGTAACTGCTTACGGTGAACAAAAGCAGCTTTATTCTCACTGGATGTCCTTATTGCAACACAAGTGCAGTAAAGTGCTCCAATTACGATATGAAAACCAGACAATCCTGCAAATTGTCTTGTTAAGTTGGGAAAAACATGTTACATTTAATGTACTGTATGCACACCCACGCCATATGAATGCTGGATGTAGCACCTCACTTTTATTTCCCACCTTCTCCAAAATCTTGCACACAAACGGGTCAGAGCTGCCACAAATATAAGCACATTTTTCCATCACGATTTCTTTTATAAATCCCAAAGTTAGTATGGAAAGCTAAATTTCAAGCCTCTTTTTGTGTGTATACAGGTTTTATAAATCTGACAACCTGAATTGGTGAGGTAGCACTGCCAACCAGGGGTACTACTGTGTTGCCCGTTGTGAAACTCATAACATTACAAAACCTGCTTATTCCAAAGCATGGGCATTTTGGTTACCAATTTGCTCACACACATACTCAAGCAGAACCAATTTAGAATTAGGAGTCAACCTAACATACATCACTTTGGATGTTGAAGAAAACTGGAGGATCCACATAGACAATAATCAGGCTGGAGATTCAAGTCCAAGGATGGCTAATCCAGGTGAGAGCAGCACCTAATGCCAAAATAGCTTATAATTTCCTGGTCTTCTGCAATACATTTCTTTCTCAAGTTTTAAAGGTGCCCAAAGTCCTTATGTCTGTCACCCTGCCTAGAAATTTATTACACGTGTCTAGGAATCTGTGAGCAAAAACAAAAACAAAAAAAGCTTTATAACACTTATATAAAATTTATGCTTAACTTACCCCTAACATTTTCCATTTGCGCCCAGTGTTTTTGACAAAATCCTCTTTTCTAAATAACAAATTTGTGTTATTGACCTTTTGATAATTTTGAACGCTTCAATCATGTCACCTCTTAGTCCCAGTTTGCTTAAACTGATAAGGATCTATCCCTTCGATTTTTCCTCATAGCTCATACCTCACAGTCCAGGAATCAGCTGAGTTGTTCTACTCTGGACTTTCTTCACCACTGCTATGTTTTTGTAATATGGAGACCAGAACTGTACACAACATGGCAGAAGTGGCTTCACAACTGAATTATAAAGCTTAAGCATAGCCTTGTTTTACTTGTACTTCACACATCAGGCTATATAACTTAACATCCTATTAGATTTCTTGATCACTTCCGTACATTGTCTGGATGTACAGAGAGTCCAGTACACATATCATTTTATATAATAACAGATCTAGCCCAGTTGCCTCTTATCCTACCTAAGTATGACAAAATGTCATCTAATTAAACTTCATTCTTTTTAATTTCATTTTCAAAAGTGACAAAACAATATTTGTATCAGATACACAAGTGGTCTTCACACCCAGGGCTCACATTGAGTACATCAATCACATACAGAAAGATAGGAATATTGTTCAGAATAATTCCTAGTGCAGTTTTTTATTACTTATAACTTATTACAGAACTGTCCAAACATATCCAACTTCAAAACCCTTGAACCAGCAAAAAACGAGAACATGAATCCTCTTAGGAAATCAAGTTTTCTTCCCACATCCATAAGCTGTGCAGGTGAGATTATCTGAACACTGTAAATATTCTAATGTTTTTTGTTTATTTAAATTATTACGTTTTGTTTTACAAACACTCTAATCCAGGGTCCTGGAATTCGGCACAAGTGGCCATAACAAAAATTAAGCACAAAAATACTGTATTAGCAATAACTGCTTCAGCAGTAATAATTGACTTTTATTTCAAAAAAAGGGTAGAAATAAAATCCTGAAGCCCTTCAGACCTGTGTTTTGTTAATTGGGACAACTTGTTAGAATTTTTTTTTTGCCAATTTAATTTTTCTGTTCCTCAGTAATAAATCATCTGAAAGTTCTAACCCCAAGGAATGTTTTGTGTATTAATAATTAGGTTTGAGACACATTTAAAAAGATTTTGTACCTTCAGCTCTTGAAGTCTAAATGAAATGTTTTGATCTGTGGTTTAAGAAAATGAAAATTTCGAAGTTTTAGATATTCATTCTCATCACAGTGCCCTGAATACACACATATTTTTTGTTCTGTTTTAACACCATCCTAACGAATTCTTCTGCCAGAAGGAAGTACAGAGTAGACAGCTGGAACTAATAAAGCAGATGGACTTTGCAAATGCTGTAGTCCAGCCGAGTCATTTTGGACTGGCGGGACTGATATAAGAGACTGAACTTGCGCCCCGCTCTCCTTGGTCTAATCCAATGATTTTCAAGTTCAGTTCTGGGTCCCACATGGCAGACGTGTTACATCCCAATCAGGGAGTCTTTTTACCTTTGAGTGATCTCATTGTTTAATCTGTTGATGTTTTTCTCTTCTGATATTTTCCTTATTTTGTATTGAGAAAAGAGCTCTACTGGAAAATTTACATTTATAAGAAATTAGGAAATATTTGTATTTTGTCACAGCTTTAAACTCTATTATTTCATTTTCTTTTTTTTTCACTGTTCTCTTAATTGCATCCAGATACAGAGAATTAGTGAGTAGACAAAAGGGCAAATCACACTGAATGCTAAAATAGCTACAGTTATCAAAGGAATGGGTGCTGACCTGTAATAAATATTAGGGGTTTATTATAGGCTGCAACATAAATGATAATCCAACAAAAACAATAGTAATAATAATAATAATAATAATAATCCTTTTAACTAGTGTGGCATGAGAGGCACAAGAGCAGCAAATAAAATAAAAAATCAATAACAGGACTAGAACTCTAGGCTCTGAATGTATTGGTAAAGGTTGATTCAATTCAAAGTATAAACATATTTTCAAATGTGATTACATTAAAACTTGCATTAAAACTCCAGAAATATCATGCTCTGTTGTTCACCACCACCTGTGACCTGAATAATTCCACTCTTCACAATCGTTGATGGAGAACTAAATAACTTCTCCATCATTCTCTCACTGGAAAATCATGTGCAGCGTTAGGACATAAATTCAGATAAGCTGTAAAATGGCAGTTTTAGGGCAGAAGTCAAGGTTGGGCTTAGAGTGTTTAGTATTTAGTGTGAACAGTGCAGTGAGCTCAGTGTACTTTTAGGACGTGATGTCAATACAGTTTTATTGTTATGAACTGAGTGGAATGGGTTTAGTACAGGGTATTTACAATCTCCATGACAAACTTTAAAACTAACGTCAGATGTGTGATTCAACGTGTGTGTAGATAACAGTTTAACTTCTTTTTTTTTTTTTTTTCAAACAGCACACAGAGCCTGCAAATGCCTTCTTGTTCAATGTTTGCTTTTCTATCTACGTACATTAAAGTTAAGTCCTGCACATACAAATTTCTGTCCAGAAAATGAGTTGACATCAAGGCACTGTGGCTTTACAAACAGATGCTTCTGATGTCATGTATTGATTGGATGGTTATATTATGTTTTTTGCATATGCAGACTAGGACATAGTCAACAGGAATTATGGGAAAATGTTTAATAATAATCATACTTCAAACTCATTGAATTTCAACAAACTCATTGATTATATTAGGCTAGTCATTTTATTTCTAAAAGCTAAATTTGAATTATATGTTTATGGGGCTCCACAGTATGAGAATGATTATGTTGTTAACATCACTATACTCTATCTGTTAGGTTGGCAGAGTTAAAGAGAAAGCTATCTTTCCAAGTTCTTGTTGGTTCTTATAGTAAACAAATATCTTATTTTTTTCTTCTTAGAGAAGGTGGGTGAGGTGCTTGATAGAGTGCTGTCCACTGACTTGGTAGTCTTACCAAGTGATTTCAGTACTCATGTTGAGAATGATGGAAATTCTTCTTGGGGTGTGATTGGGAGGAATGGCCTTCCCGGAATGAAACAGAATGGGGAGTTGTTATTGGATTTCTGTGCTAGTCAGAGATTATCAATAACAAACACCATGTTCGATTACAAGGAAACTCATAAGTGTACCTGGTACTAGAGCACCTTGGGCCAAAGGTTAATGATAGACTTTCTAGCTGTGTCATAACAAAGATTTAGCCTTTTTAGATAAATGTGAAATGCAAAAATCAAAGAGAGCCTGCCAATACTTCCCAATTAATATGTGTTTTCTGAAAGACAGTTTTAGAAAGTAGTTCCTCTCTTGTGTCCACAGTATCCTACGTGAATTGCTGATAATTTCACTCAAAGCATCTTTAAGCATTTGCCATTGTGAGTTGACAAAATTGAAGATGCCCTGAACTGTAATTTTTTTTTGTGTGCATGTAGCTGTCATTGATTGTTGTTCATAAGGTCACATCTGTCTGGTGAATTATTTTCCATTAATTTTGGCAATTCAGGATAAATATAGTTACATATATATTGGATTTAAATGGCTTGCAAAATTAATTTGAACCATTAAACAAACAAAAATAGCCCAAAATTATAATGTAGTCACTTTTACCTTCAGTATAAATGCAGGTTTAGTAGCCTGTACAGTAGTTTCATTTTTACCATCATGACTTTACTCTGGCAAAGACTATGACCTAAGGCCAAACCTACAAGTGTCCTGTTTAGTAAAAAACAGCTTAAAAACATTAAAAGAGTACAAAATATTAAAAAATATAACCAAAAAATGACTCCTGTGGTGGGCTGGCACCCTGCCTGGGGTTTGTTTCCTGCCTTGAGCCCTGTTTTGGCTGGGATTAGCTCCAGCAGACCCCCGTGACCCTGTAGTTAGGATATAGCGGGTTGGATAATGGATGGATGGATGTCAAAAAATGACTCTGTCCTCATCTAATATACTTAAATATCTTCTGCATTTAGTAAAAATGTAGCATAACTGGTTTGTCATTTCTGGATTGACACAGCAAAAAACTATAACTGAGAAATAACAGCTCACTTCATTAAAGGGCTGGAATTTTAGGGGATGGGGGATGCAGTCTGGTTTTTAGCTAGAGTACATTTTCAAAAAGACTAATAACAAAAATTCCAGGATATAAAGCAAATATGTGGCACATTGTCAATTTCTTCCCTTTTTATTCCAACATCTGCCTGGATATTCTGCCGTCCTTGACACACTGAACAGCACTGACATTTCCGTAAAAACAACTTGTTCCAGGAAAGCTTCAAAATAACCCAGAGTGACGGCTGTGTGTTGCCTATCTAGGACTGCAAACTAACATTCTGTCTCATGGACCTTTTAACTTAACTTGTGAAAAATTAACAATTTGTACTAGCAGAGTGTGAGGTGTGTCTGAGTGTACCATTTAGAGACTAGAGTATAAAAGTTTATCACTGAACAGCACCAGTAAGAAGCTTCTCCTGGTAACCACATATGTTCAGTAGATTCCCGAGCACAAAATCCCAACATTTATGTGACTGCAAATATTAGAAAAGCATTTGAAATCTCCCAGTCGGTGATATAAGTTATTGTATCCCATGATCCACTCCAGCCACTATAATAGCTCTAAATGTCTGTGTCAGTGTCTCCATGGTTCCTGAAAAACACTGTGTAAGTTCACTTGCATGAATGTAAATCATGTAAGAGATTGTGTGTTCTGCTATGTCAACGAAGCCCTTTAATCTCTCTGTACTTTGTTTAAATTCAAGCATGAGTCAAGCCTTTGTTTCAATGATAATTCACATTATCAATTTATTTTCTCATTATAGATCACATACCTGTAATAGTTTATGCTCATCTATTATTCTCTTATTTCACTGTAAAAAGCCATGCCCTTTTTGTGTGTGTTTGTTTTGTTATTTTTTCAAATGTAAAGTATCTAGAAAGAAGTGTGAATTTTCATTGAGGTCCAAGTAATATTTGTCTTATCTATTGGTTACTCAGAAAAAAGCCTATAGTGAAAGCATTATTGCAGTGCTCACCATTTGAAAAAGCAGACTTTGTTTGTTTGAGTGTATTTAGTTTGATACAATGCTCACTTTTTATGCATATAGAATTGCAAGTGTAGTGTACTGAAAGTGCGCAAGAACTTATTGAAAGTGTCCTACATAACTTTGAAGTTTTGATCTATAACGAAGCTCTTCATATATGAAAATTATCAAAGCGGCATGCAGGAACAGGACTTTTGTGTATCATCATCAGTGCAGAGAAAATGTAACAAATCATAGGAAAATATAATATATAATATCTATCAATCTACCCTTGGCAAAAACAAAACAACATTTCTTTCAACATTTAGAAAATGTATCAAACAAGTCTAGAAGGAAAAAACAATCTACCACCATTTAACTTTCTAGTACATGAGATTTTTTGGACTGAACGAAATAGTGTGAAAAGTTTATTTGTACATACTGTCCATTTTATGATATCAGATTCAAACTTTAAAGCAAATTAGTTAAATGTAAATGAATCACAAACCAGAAATTGCTCAGTAGATCAAGGGACAACAGAAACCGAAGGAAATTAGATCAACACTTCTGAATCAAAAGAGAAAATGCAAGGTAGTTGACCCCAAAGGCATAGAGCAAGTATTGATGCTGTGGATCTCTGAACCAAAACCTTGGAACCTAATACCACTAAACTCTAGCATGTGTGATCAGAAATAGCATCTTGTATTATAGATCTTTTGTTTTATGGCATGCCACTTATTTGTTTTTAATGGAAGCAATTCGACAGGTCATTATTCTGGCTCTTAATTAAAAAACAGGTCTTCCTTATTGGACAAGGTCAACCCCAGCACACACAATAATGCTAAAGATCCAACTGCTGGCAATTATTTCTTCAATTCATCACTTCTATTCACAATGCAGTGCGATTAAACTTTTGCAGACTTACCGTAGTTTATTTTCAAGCTCCAGCATCCTTTCCTTCAGAGCACCATTCTCCTTGGAGGTTGATTGAAGGGCTAATTCTGTCCGAGTTTTCGATGAGGCCACAGTGCCTGATTCCTGTTCAAGTTCTTGAACCTGTGACCTGAGGGAACTGATCACAGAGGCTTGCCTAGCATTATTCTCTTTGTAATTCTCCATCTCCTGCCTCATTTCATGGATTAAGGTTTCCCTTGAACTGAGCTTTGCTCGGACTTCCAGGAGCTATAATACAAACACATTTTTTTAATTAAATTTGTACACAAAAGCATATAATAGTAGCTTTGTGTTCATAATTTTGCATAATACTCAGTTTTGCACGAATAAATAACTGGGAGCAAATGTTTGTGACCAACTTTTTTTTAATTGTGGATACAACTGCTGGAGCACTTTCTGCTGTCCGTAATACTAGTTTTCCTTTCAGAATGAACACACAGCGTTTGGATTCCAGTTAGTCAACTTGGATGTTTTCATGCTGGTTCCTTGTTTGTCTGGATTTCTTTTTGCAACCCACAAACTGTACAAGTTTTAAGAATGATTGGGGAACACTAAATTGGTCCCCGTGTTAATGATGCTAGTAAGTTTGGCTGTAATGGACTTATCCCCAAGCCAGAGCTGGTCACTGCTTTATATCAATCCCTTCTGAAATAGCCATTGAATTCCTACTATTGCAATGTGTGGTTTTTGGCATGCTGAAATTTGTTTTTGCATAGTTTTATGCTTATACATAGTGATTAACAGTAATGCAAGTGAAATTAAATTTGGAACAAAATTCTAATAAAAGTTGCATGTAACTACTAAGATTCTTGCCATTGACACAAGAAGAAATGTATTTATTTCCTGTTGTCATGAAATAGGAGTCCCAAAGCACATAAGTCCCAAAAGCACTTCCCATAAATTCCCACTAGAGGGGGAAATGCCATCAAAAACATTGTCTAGACACAAGAAAAGTCTTGTAGATTTACTCTTCACAAAAAGTATTCCTCAATAATAATGAAGCTCTGTGGAGCACAAAGGCAATGGGATTTGCTCAACACAATAAGAGAATCCTACACAACCGATAATCCCAATACAAAATCCCAAGAACAGTCAAAATGCTAAGCAAAATCTAAAAAATCCAGTAATCACAAACCAGCCTGAATTCACAAAAAGCACAAGAACTCATCACTCCCAAGTGCCTTCAAAATGAACCACCAGGAACTGTGGAAGACCCTCCGGATTTAAAGTGCAAAGGAATGGGATATCAGTCTGAACAAATAAATTTTTTTTCTATGCAACACTTGTAATGTGAACAATACTACTATTTAACTTTTATTTTATGTTGATAGGTTTTTCAAAAGTGTGTTCCCATGTTTATGCATGTTGTTTGGAATGACATTTAACTGGTACACCCAATTAAAATAAGACACAAAACTGGCACTAATCAGTGAACAGTACAAGAAGACCAAATGCTGAGCAGCTTACCTCCGCCTGAGAGCACTCATGTTTCACTTGAAGAGCAGCTAACTCACTGTTTGCAGTCTCTGCTGCCAACCGATAATGAATGAGCTGCTCCCTGGTGACTGGAGCATCCTGAATAGAGTCATGGCTTCCCTGGGAGAAATGAAAGGAACATGGTGAGCATAAGGCTATTATGTAAATGAACAATGTAATTCAAAATTATTCACTGATTGTTTGAAGTCAAAATTCATGCATATTTTTACTGGAAATAACATACTTTAGCTCATGAAGAGTGGTTATTTCTAGACTTTATGAATTAATGTGATGGTGTTTACCACTAGATTATTTTAGGTAACACTGAGAAAGGGACTTCTCTATCAATATCACAGCCAAGGAATGAAATTTAATTATTCATAACATTCATTCTTTATCAGAATGTGAAAACATTGAATTCTGTCTAATAGTGTGCCTCTTTAGAGTTACATTGCCTAAAATATATCAATAGTTGGACCCTAATTGTAGTTCTGGCCTTGCTAGGTCATGTGTTCTAGTAACGTTGTACAATAAACCCTTTTTGGGTGAAAATATTTGCTTACCTCCATCAGGCAGCATTAGATTTACAATCATCACTTGTTTCTAATTTTTTTTTTTGTAAAACTTGAGTTATGTGTACAGAGTGTTATTTGATTTTAATAAAATCAATAAAATTTTAAAAAAGATTTACAATCATCATTATAATAATATTTAACTGGTAATAGTTTTGAGACAAGGTTTTTAGTAGCTGAGATAAAAGCAGTTAGCCTTGTGTTGGTCTGTTTGGTTTCGAGCTCTTCATTAGTGATGGTCAATTTTGTAACCTTTTTCTGCAACATTTAACAGTCCCCACACTGATGTTTCCTTGATTATGTTGATCTCTTGAATAAGTGCCTTTGGAAAAACATATCTGTTAAGTGAACAAACGTATTATGAATGTAAAACGAGAAAAAATGCAATTATCTTTGTGTGAAACTATGTAAAACTTCTTTAGAATCTAGCAAAAATACAGTAATGTCATTCTGGAGTAAGTCTGCCTTGCTCCTGACAGCATTAATGCTTAAGGCTCAGTGTTTCAATCAATAAGCATAAGTATAACATTATAGTCTCCCCTTTTATTAATTTGATTTCTGCAATGGGTGTAGTTGCAGTTTTTCGTGTTGTATAAGACTAATAAATCTTACCCCTTTCTATGATTTACTGGATTAACAGTATTTTGGTTAGGATGACTTTTCATCGCAATTATAACAATGCCTGCTTGATTGTTGCATTATAACTTTTCTACTGCAATGCATATATATCTATATATATAATTCACTAAGGCAAGACATCCATGGAAAGCACGCCGGTTTGGGCGTGGATTCACTGAGCCGCCAAGTAAGACACTTATGGCGCACGCAGGATGGAACCATGCCCACCAACTCCAAGACCATTGGATACGACGACAACTCGTAGAGCCACGGCCACCAACTCGGATGCGATGACACAGAAAAACGCACCAACTCGGATGCGATGACACAGAAGGCCACATGCTACTCCAAGCCACGTTGACTGTTCATAGAGGCGTGTTTCTCGCGGAGGTGAATCGCCATATGCAGCGTGTAAAATGGTTTGCGAGGGTTATCCCATGGGATCCTTAAAACATTCCTTTACAACTGAGGTTAAAACACAATGAAGTAAGCAGTCTTTAAAAACCGAGTTTTCAGTTACGACGCACGACCGCATGCACCATAGCAAACTGTTTTACATGCTACATACAGCAATTCGCATCCGCGACAAACATGCATCTTCTTAGATGCTCCTGCACTTTGTACACACCCCCCTCCCACCTCGCTACTACCGTGGTCGGGTGTCTTGGTGGATTATATATAGAAAGGCAGCCAAAAACGCACAGAGCAATGAAACGTCTACGTGAGTCACAGGTGCATCTGGACTGTGCAAAGACAACAACAACTCGAGTGACGAGTTGGAGGTGGGCACATGAGCAGGCAGGGCATACTGAATGAGAAATCAGCACACTAGCATGACGGAGGGAGTGGAATGGACATCCTTCTCCTCTTCTCCCGTTCCACCCTCCATGCCTGAGCGCCGCACGGACGATTGTATGTTGCTTTTCTTGCTGATTTATTAATTACCGATTTTTTAAATGTTAATTTTCTCCCTGTACTTAAAAATCATTTAAAAAAACGGCCTGATTATGCGGCGTATGGTACGCTGGTTGGCTATATATATATATATATATATATATATATATATATATATATATATATACAGTATATATATATATAACATTTAGTTTCAAACTTACTATAAAAAGATAAAAAAGATGACAACAATTTATGCAAGTACACATTGAGAAACTATAGAAATTGTTTTACACTTAATTCAGCACAAATCTTAACTAGAAAATCCATGCACAGGGAAAGACATTTGGAGATCTCAACGGAGCCAATATGTTTTTAATCTGTTAACATATATTAGTAACAATTTTTATTACATATAAAAATAACACAAGCCTTTATATCCCCAGACATTTTAAATGACTGCTTCAGGAGTTGCAAAGTGAGTCAGCTTTGGAGACTAAGCTGGTAACCATAAGGTTTAAAATCCACACTGGACTAGAGTCCAAAAATAACTCCCGAATCCTTTCAAATGGCCTGGTATCCCACTTGGATTAGATCCTCTTTTGAGCCTGATGTAGCCAGGACACTCTCCTGCCCAGCATGGATTATGGGGATTTTGAAAATGGATGTCTGGATATTTAAATATTTCCTTTCAATCTAGCTTGACACAGTAGATCTAGTACAGTAAAATCTAACTTTAACTCTAACCTACTAAAGATAACTATTTTCATGAAATTTATGGAGTGAGTAGCTGAAGTTTGTCATTACTGTGACCAGCATGCTCTGCTCTATGCATCTCAGTATATATCAAGACTGATATACAGTACTGCACTTCTTGTAGTTTAGACAAAAAAGCCTAGCTTCTCTTTTTCTGTATTCTACTGGAAGGTTAAAAAACAGTAGTTGATTTATGGATTTTTTGTAAAGAATGTTCAAGGTCAAGGGTAATGTAGAGTATGTCATGTCACCATTGTCCACATCCATTTGCAAAGCCTTCTTCCATCCTTGTCAATTCTCCTCAGACAGTGTAGGAGTTCTATAGTTTCGCCTATCAGGCAAGCTATACCATTGTAACAAGGGAGTTTCCAACAACTTTCAAGCATTTATTTCATATGTAAAAAAGGGAGCTAATCGAATAAGTAAGCTAATAAGACATACTTCAAAGTTAACAGAAAAAAACAGAAAATTGTATTTATCATGCTGATGTCAGTATGAATTACATTAACTAACCAGTGGCTCTCTATTGTATGGGAAAATACTGCCAAGAGTGCCTCCTACAGATAAGGAACTTTGAAAAAGTGATACAGAGAATCACAGAGAAATAAGCATCAGTATAAGTGCAGGAAAGCAGTAGAACCCTGAAACAGCTATGGCCTGGTGTGATTAAATAAAATGAATAAAAAGGAATTTGAAGAACAAAAGCTGTTAATGGGACAGGTTCAAATTAGACTGGAAAGTAAACCAGGGAGGGGCTGGCCAAGTAACCAAGCCATTTTTTTGCTGTTTCAACCATCCTCACTTACCCTTTGATATTCTCCTCTGCTTGCATTTCTAAAATCAAATAAAGAATAGGTCAGTTTTTAAAAAAAAAGGGTAAGGAAGGGTTTATACAGTATATAAATACTGTACAGTGTGCTAACATAGACAAAGAATGCTTTAATTCCATGAAATGATCATTGCATTTGCTTAAAAAAGTGCCAAGAAAACAGTCAAAAAACCAAGCAATATTTCATGACATCATTATTACATGTTACATAGCTGTTTAATTTAGAGATGATCCACTCGACACCTGCAAATAGGTTAACAACTATTGCTAGTAACTGTGAGTACCTGCCAACAGTCAAGGCTGCAAGAAGTTCATCTTTTTCCTCCAACTGTCGCCTCAAAACACTAAGCTGCTCTTGAAGCTGCAAAGAAGAAAAAGACCAATAATGGACTAAGGCTAAGGGTGACCAATGCACATTTGAAATTCTGAAAAGAGAAAGGAACCAGTTGATGTAACACTGAAGCCAAGTTGGAATCCAATTATATTTGCCTAACAAATGTTATTAGTTTACAATGCCAATTGGACGGCCAATTACTGATATGCTGTGTATTATTACAAAAGTTGCATAATTAGAAAAGTATAACATTGCATTTTTAACACATTACAAATACATTTATGTAACAAGGCAGTGAACTGGTTAACTATGCTTTCTCACAACTCAAAGAAAAACTTTGTCAATCCCATAGCATTCACTTTGTTTCATTTGTTTTTAGTTCTTTATAGTCTTTATAGTGTAACTGTCATAGTAGTTGTAGGTATGAGGACTTTGCACGTTATTGAATGTCTCTGTGTGAGTTTTCTCCTTTATTTTCATCTTTTCCCTCTTCTATGTGGGTTCGATATGTTTGACCAATGTTCTCTATACAGCTTGGTCCTGCACCTACCGACCAGTCAAGCCCTTTTCCTTCAAATCCTCCTTTACTTTATCCAACCACCTCACATGTGGCTTCCCTCACTTCCACTTCCTTAAAATTCAATTTTCATCACTTTTTCACTCACATACTCATTGACTCTCATCATATGCCCATACCAGTTCAACCTACTTTCCTGTACTTTCTTAGAAATCTCTCCAGCTTTTTGGTTTCTCTAATTGTCTCATTTCTCTTCTTCTTCGTAACTCCATACATCCATCTCAACATTCTCTTTCTGCCACATCTAATGCAACTTCTTCTCCTATTCTCCAAAAACTGCCCATGTCTCAGCTCCATACATCGTTACTGGTCTTACCATTGTCTTAAAAACTGTACCTTTAACCTTTACTTTAATTCCTTGATCAAGCAAATCTCCTGACATCTTCTTCTAATTGTTTCACCAACACTGCACTTTGTGGGTTACCTCTGGATCCAGTTCTCCATCTTGGGATACCACTGATCCTAGATGTTTAAACTTATCCACACATTTCAATAACTCTCTCTGAAGGCTAATGTCTGAATCCTGATCATCATTAAACTTATATTTTCCTCCTATATCCCACAGATGTATGCATAATTTGTCTTAATCAACCCACTGTTCAAAGTTGATTCTACCTTGCTTCTGGTACCACTGGGATAGGCTCTTGGTCTCCACAACCCTATATTAAATTGTGGTCTCTTTAATGAACCTTGTGGTTGTCAGAGCAGCAGAGAGAAAGCATTAGTGCTTTTAGGATTTTGCAATGCAATAACTTTTAAGCAGTCAATGTTTTGATGCACATTAAACTCACATAATTAGTCTTTTTGTCAATGCCAAATTATTTCAAAAAGTTATTGTCAAAATTCTGTACATAATATCGCCACACTAAGTATTTATTTTTGATTTTCTTTGGATTGTTTTGAAATAAGTTACTGAAGATTTTTTTTTTTGCTGCAATCCAAATGTTCAGATACTTCTGATGAATCCTCACTTGAAGCTTGAGATTTAGTTTGTTTATAATTTTTTAAACATTTGCACATTTATGGTATATGGTTTATGTATTTTTTTGTTTTGAAATTTATTTTATTGTTATGATAGTAACATAACTGTTAATTTATTAATTATTAATTGTTAATTTTGAATGGTGGTTTTACTGGGTGTGTCACCATTTTGTGGGTTTTCTTGATAGATGTGTACATGTAGTTTATCGTTGCCATGTCTGTTAATTTTCATCTGACACAAATGTCACATGACATGTCATTGTGTCCTGCCTATTTAAATTGGCAGATCACAGCTACCCATTACATGAGCACCAGAATCAGAACATACTCTAATAAAATCTTGAAGATAACAATAATATTCTTCTTCTGGCTTTTCATTTTATATGCAAGGTGTTCTTCATTTTTAAATTGCCTTCTGTTTCCAGCCATCTCCATATTTACTCCTTTACTACCACATCACTCCAGCTGCTACTTGGTATGATTTTCTTTGTTTCTTCTGGAAACTCCATCTTAAAAACTCCTGTGTTTTCTTCTCGTTTCATACACGTCCAGACCACTGGAGTCCTCTTTTAGAGCCCTGATCACTTCACCCTGGCTTGTCAGTGAATATGAAAGTAAGCTTTTAAAGCAGGGGGAGGCAATGTTGGTCCTAGAGGGCCACAGTGGCTGCAGATTTTTGTTCCAAACCAGTTTCTCATGAGAAGTCAATTATTTCTGATGAAGTGCTTACTGCTCAAGTGACATTTTGATGGTTCATTTTAGTGGTCTCACTTGCTAAGGTTCCCCATCTTTAAATTCTTATTTCAGCCTTAAACAGCTGCATGCACTATTTTAATGGCTCCTTATTAGCAATAAGATGCAAATGACAAAGGAGCCAGCAGTTCTCTGTCTAACTTGTTTCCATTTACACCTGTGTGGAGTCATCATGCACTATCTGGTTTAATAAAACACTTAAGAGAAGAATGTGACAGACTGAAAATTATCCACTTTATGCTTAAATCATTTGGGTGATATCCTTGGAAAAGAGAAACATCTATCTATCTATCAGAACCTAACATTTCAAACTAACAAGCCATAAAATCAAATAAGGCCTAAGATTGGCAAGGATTGGTTTCTAATTAAGCAATTGGATTGGAACGAAAACCTGCAGCCACTGCGGACCTCCAGGATCAACATTGCCCACCCCTGTTCTAAAGCATAGACAGTCGGAGTAGTTGCATTTTACCCTTGTCTCTGGTGTAACCTGCCCTGTATCCAAATCCATTTCCTGTAGCTTCTTGGTAAGTACTTTATCCTAACTGAAGTATGCCCAACTCCTACTGAGCTGCACAATGCCTAGAAAGTTCAATGGGTGGACTTGAGTTTAAAACCTGAGCCAAATAGATGACTTCAGAGGACACTCCTTTTCATGGTGAAATGTCAGTTTAAGCATTGCATCTACCATTTTGTTTTAGTAGCTTGTGGTAAGATGAGGGTTGGTGCTCCATACTGTGTATATCTGGTCTGACTTTCCAGTGATCATGCCTTGTAAAAATACTGGAAAGTGTTGATCAGTTTGATTGATGAGAATTAATTTTTTACAGATGATTCTCCCAGGGCTCAACTGCTTTCTTACTGCAAATGTTCAAGCAACTTAACTCTTATCTTAGAGCAGGGGTCCTCAATCATGGTCCTGGAGGGCCGCAGTGGCTGCAGGTTTTTTGCTCCAACCCAATTGCTTAATAAGAAGAACTTATTGCTCAAATAACACTTCTGCTTCATTTAAGTTGTCTCACTCATTAAGATTTTGAGCCCTTATTGCTTATTTTAGTCTTAAACAGCTGTATTCTCTGTTTTTAGTTGCTTCTAATTAGCAGTAAGATGCAAATGACAAAAATGCAGCAGTTCTCCATTTAGCTTGTTACCATTTATACTTGTGTATTATCATACACTATTTGGTTTAATTAAATAATTGGAAGGAAAGTGAAGAGTAAAAAGTGACTACTCATGAGAAAAGTAAGAACTAATAATTTATTTTAGCCTTCAAATCATTTGGATGATATCCTTAGAAAGGAAAAAAATCTATGAGAATGATCTGACATAGCAGAAGTAAAGCACTTACAAGCCATGAAATTACATTATTGGCAAAAATTGCTTTTTAATTAAGCTACTGGGTTAGAACAAAAACCTGCAGCCACTGCGGCCCTCCAGGACTGTGATTGAGGACCCCTGTCTTAGAGAGACTGTCTTAAGTAAGGGTGATGTTCCTGGTGTATCATGATTTAAAGGTTTTGCACTGTTAATTTTCAAATGTATTTTTATGTTTTAATTATGTTTTATTTTTACCAAAATATTTTCTCATTATGTCTGTGATATGTCCGTAATGACATTGTTTTTTGTTTGAATTGCAACAGCTGGTATTTTTCTTAGCAGCTACAATTTTTGTTATTGATAACAGTATGATGCTGCTGCCATAAGTGAGTTTACATGCGCTTTAATAACCTGGTTATTCTCAGGCCATGTATACCCGTATTCCAGGGAGAAAAACCAGGATGTTGGTCTCTGAAAAACCAGATTGACACACATGGATTATTCTGTAAAGATCTGTTTATTTAGCCATGTAAACGCTTAACTGGGTTAGTTAAGGATTCAGTAGTCTGCGCAAGTCCATTCCATTGCGCATTCCACTTAGTTAGCCTGAACATGTCAATAAACTCTTTCAAAAAAGTCTTTGCTTGACACATGCACACAGGTAGAAAACAGAGGAAGCATCCACAAGGATAACATTCCTCAGGCAAATGTTCAAGTGACTGCATTTCTCCCTTTCCTCCAGAAATTGCTAAGTTCTAAAGTTTTTTTTAGGAAATGCACAATGTAGCAATGTAGCATGTAGTGTGCTACTCAGTAGCACCCTCTTGGGAAACACAGGCTCCAGTGCCTGTTTTCAGATTCAAAACAGCCATTGATGATGGTTAAACCTTTTTTAGCACATTTTCATAACATTATAGTGCTTTGCCACTTAACTGGACTCATGTATGTCAATGGGGATTTTTAGGAAACCAGGTTACTCCCCTTAACTGGGTTACACACCCTTTTTTTGACACTCTAGATTTCCTTTTGATGAAAATGTCTTTTTTTTATTACTATTACATTTTCATACTTCCAGGGCAAGTTGTAGACAACAGAATGCAGGGGTCCAAAGCAGACTTTTGTGAAGCTTTTTTAGGTCTTTCTGCATTATCTTTCAAGGGCAGTTGTAAACAAATACAAATATGAAAACTGCTATTTTCATACTCCAGGCAGTCTCGGACCCACATCCGATCTAAATGGTGGCCTCTCTTTCTCTCTGAGAAACTCAGACCAGCTCATTTCTTCTTTCAGACAGATCATGTTACTGTGAGTCTGCTTTCCTCTGTAAGGTATAAACATGTTGAATGAGTGAATAGAGCTGATCCAGTGTTGGAATATATTATAAAAAGGGGTTTACTGTACTCACAACACTTCCTGCTATGGTGCCCTATGCACACCCTTATGTAACACCAGAGATCAGACCCCTCCTAGGCTTGAACCAACAACCTTAATACCAGCCAAACTGAGCAGTAATAAAACAACTGGTGAAACATACTTACCCATGCATACCAGCAGAACACCACATTTGTGCAGCTGGCTGTCTCATATATGCAGTCAGTGCTCACAAAATATAATTAATTTGAAAAAATGTTTAATATTATAATCAGTCATACTTACCAGATTCTCCAGTGTCAGTGAGTGAACTGATGTCACTCGTATTTCAATGTCTCTCCTGGCAGATAGCAGGGATGTGGTAGATGGTGTCATAAGGACTCAACTTTGCCCTGATTAACTCTTGTATTTAAAAGAACTGCCATGCCCAATATCCAGCAGTCTTAGTTTATAGTATGCAGCACTTTCACATCAGAGATCACTCCGACACTTCATTCACACCAAATCAGATGTTTTAAAAATTTCAAATTTTAGAAAATCATTTTTATGATGCATAGCAGACCTGAACTGGGTCATGCCCTGACTAAACAGTAAAAAACAAAAAGATGACAGAAATCTTTACATTCATAATGATTATAATCTTGAGTTCCTGAACAATGTTACCATTTATTTACACAGCACATTTTCATACGTAGAGTTTGTGTAGCTCAAAGAGCTTTACAGGTAGTTAAAAGAAAGATTATGTTATGTCATGGTATATTCTAACCAGCTTAATACCGAATTGGGTTGTGGTTGGGGCAGGAATCGATCCCAACTAGCATTGGACTCAAGCCATGCAGTAACAAACCCAGGACAGGACACCAGTCCTAATTAACATTCAAAAAATGGAAGATTCACAGCTTTCTAAGTCTCTGATGATTAATATGGTAAAAGTTTGAAAACATATGATATGGTCAGATGGTCAGAAAGCAGTGGAAAACAAAAATTCCACCTAGTGGCAATGTTGAATATACAGTAAGTCCAATACACCAGGCAATCCAGTCTGGGCATTCAACAGTAATTCAATAATATATATACATGAAGAAGTCATAGAAGATTTTATGTTTTATGTGTATGATTATATGTTGATAATATCATACAAGATACGGATGGCCAAATCATTAAGCAATACTGTTTATTAAGCACGGGCAATAATGTACAATGTAGGCACTAGAACATAAGGAACACAGCAGTGTGTAAAGGCAGGTGCAATATAAAATAACGGGGAGCCACAAGCTGAATGTCACACGGTAGTGGAGAGAGGCTTTTCAGGCTGGTTGGATTGCGGAGGCTAAGCCGTCTCCAAAACAAACTGCGGAGTTCATATGGGTACGCGCAGCGTAATAAGCGTGACAGCATGTTGGTTCGAAATACACGGGTGTCATACGGAACCGCGACCTGGTACAATTTGAAACTCCCTTAAAAAAGCATTCCCTATACGCAGGGTATAGTCAGCCACCTTCATCCCTAACAGTTCCGAGCAAAGCAGAAAAGAATGCAACGTAAACTGGCGACTCACCTCCAGCACCAGCAGCCTGTTGGACGAAACTGAGTGGCCGGCGCGAAGCGAATCGTTTTTATTGACATCAATCAGCTTAAAAGCAGAATCAGGACGCTGACTGCTCATTTCGTGGCAGAATGAACTTTAATTTCGAAGAGGTTTCGCGGCAGAAAGAGATGCGGGCGGCGGGATGTCCTCGGTGCGCTCCCGTAGTGTTAGCGGTGTATCCTAGCAACGTGCAAATAGAAGCGACGGGAGTGGAGGGGGCGGAATAAGAAGCGAAAGTCCGGAAGGGCTCTTCGTTTTATCATTCTGACCATCCCAGTTAGTTTAATTTTTATGTCTCCCTGTGATGAATGGAAAGTGGTGTACCCGGAGAAAACTCCTCCTCAAAGACAGGTTAAAAGAACTGTCGTGCTCCATGTCTATCAGTCTTAGTTTATAGTATGTAGCACTTTCACATTTGAAACCACATCAAGACATTGAAATTACACTAAATCAGAAGTTTAAAAAAATTCAAACGTTAGAAAATCTGTTTTGTCCAATAATATGGCCACAATTATATATTTGGAAGTACAGCTGAGTACCTAAATGTATGCTCTGATTAAATAGTAAAAAAAAAAAAAAAGCTACGTTTCCATCAGGACAGTCAGATAGCTAATGATCACTGATCAGCATACTAGTTTAAGATATTTACAAGCACAATAGCTACATAAATGATACACAGTACTGTACAGTGGTGAACCTGATGAGGAAATACTTGTGAACTCATTAATCAAATTGATACAGTAATACCAACAATTCCAAGAGGCTCTTAACCAAAAAAAGCATAGAAAGTTTTCATTAAGCACATTTACTCAACAAGCAATATTTTTGTAAAGTTTTCACACTCAGTACCTTGCACTTCCTTCTTAACATAATAACCAAAGTTCTCCATTATATGCTGGCCAGTACTGGCTTAGAGATACATGGCTCATTGCTCTTTTGAAAGCAAAGCAAGTTACTAAAACTATATGGACAAAAGTGTATGGACACCCCTCCAGATAATTAAGCTCAGATGTTGCAGCCACATCTACTGTTAACAGATTCATATCTCAAGCACATAGCCTTACAATCTCGATTGATGAACATAGGCATTAGAATGGGTTGCACTGAAGAGCTCAGTGACTGTCATAGGATGCCATCTTAGCCATAAGTCAGTATGTGAATTTTCTGCTCTGCTAGATTTGCCCCGGTCAACTGGAAGCCCTATTATTATGAAGTGGGAGTATCTAAGAGCAACAGTAGGTCAGCCACGAAATGGTAGGAAATGCAAACTCACAGAGTGGGACCATTGAGTGAATGTGCATATTGTATAAACATGTCTTAACCTCTGTTGTATCACTCACAACAAATTTCTGGAAGCAACATCAGCAGAATATCTGTGCATTGGAAGCTTCATGAAATGGGTTTTCATTGCTGAGCAGGTGCACACAAGCCTAACATCACTATGTGCAATGGCAAGCATCGACCAGAGTGGTGTAAAACATGCTGCCATTATACTCTGGGGCAGTGGAAACAAGTTCTCTGGAGTGATGAATCATGCTTCACTATTTTGCAGTCTGATGGATAATTCTGGGTTTGGTGGATGTGAGGTCAACACTACCTTCCCGACTGCATAGTGCCTACTGTAAGGTTTGGTTGAGGATGTATAATGGTTTGGGGCTGTTTTTCAGGGTATGGGCTAGGCCCCTTGATTCAATGCTACAGCATACACAACCATTTTAGACAGTTGTGCATTTTCCAACTTTATGACAACAATTTGGGGAATTTCCAGGTCTATAGACAGAGTGGGATGAGTTTTAGTGTGGAGGAACACAAGTGGCCAGCACAGAGTCCTGGTCTCAACCTTACTGAACACCTTTGGGATGATTTGGAATGCCAATTGTGAGCCAAGTCCTCTCATCCAACATCAGTACCTAACTTCACAAATGCCCTTTTGGCTGAATAGGCACTAATTCCCACAGACACATTCTAAAATCCCGTGGAATGTCTTACCAGAATACTGTAGTGGAGACTATTATAGATGTATCGGGCAACTCCATATTAATGACCATGGTTTTAGAATGGGATGTCCAAGAAGCTGGTAGAGTTGTGATGGTCAGTAGTTCACAAATGTTTGCCCAGCGTATTTCATCCAATGTGCTTAACCTTGGAATTTCTTTTCCTAGATGGATGGATCATAGCCATTTCCTACTAATTTAATCTTTCAGCTTTTAAAATTCATCAGTTTTTTAGAGCCTATTTTAGCTGATTCAAAGTTGCAGGAAGTCAGAACCTTTGCCAGCACCACTGAAATCACCTGGCAGAAAAGGCACACTCATTCACTGCATGCCATTTATTAGCCTAACCAACCAGACTGACTCCTAGCTTGGTCAGTGTGGGTGGAATATGGACATTCTCCTAATGCGTACATGGAATACAAAAATGACTGCCAAAAACTCTATTCAGTTTAGCAATTAAGTCCCATGTATTGTTTCATTATCCAATATGCAAAAAAATATAACTGCTGTATAATCCATTTAGAATTGTCCAAGTGCAATGGACTCAATTGAGACTTGCAAGAAAAGTTAAAGGAGAAAGAAGAGAATGAAGTGAAACAAGTGATCTGTGGTCTGGTTACATATGGCTATTGGAAAAAGCACATTAAACTTCTCATAATGCTAAACCATTTAAAACATGCTCGGCAGCTATGAATGTTGATACGTATTTGAAGGGGAAAACATTCACACTCAGTGCAGATATTCATTTATTTATATATATTTGCACACATATTTGCATATATTCATATATTTACTGATTGTGTGAAGAAAAAATGACACAACCATCACCTTGCAATCGCTGAAGTTTATTTTTCACCATGCCACCTGACATAAGCATTTCACAATTTTAAGGAGATGCCAATCATCCAAGCAGTAGTAATGAATGGCCTTTTCGTTTGACATTTTTCAGCTCATCCATATGTAAACATCACTGCATGTGCCTTTGCATGTAAATGAAAAATGGGCACAGCTGTTTGTACACAACTCAGAGATATAGCCCAGTGTATAGCCTTACATTAAAGCTTTAATGGAAATTGTGCGTATTTCAGCTTAAATATAAGTGTTTTGTAAAATCTGGGGTGAGTTTCCCAAAATGTATGAATCCTAGAAGTTAACAAGCAAATATAATACACATACTACTTTTTCAAGAGTTTCCCAAAATCTGTCTTAATGTGCCATTTCTCAAATGAGTATAAAGTACTTTATTAATCCTGAGCCTGAAGTTGCTAAGCAAAAAGCATCACAAGTCAACTGTGAAACAACCAATTGACAATTCTTTCATTATAAGTTGTAATTTGTGGTTTCTCAGTGGGATGAAATAAGGCTGTAAGAAGTACTATGAAGCAAACATGACATCACAATTTAATAACTAGTTAAGCAAAATAGGCACAAAATCAAATACTCACTGCTGTTTTATAGGTATTGGGTGTATTGGAACTACATTTTAATTGTTCCAATTGACACAATACCTGGCAAAACAAACTAGTAGGCCTGGCATGGATACTTGCCCAAATTACAATGATCGCTCCCCACAAATATATGCCCTACAATTTAAATGCAAGAAGGCTTAAGCATTACCATCAACAACCATGATCAAATATAAAATAATACCAAACTTTAAATAAAATATTATGACTATAATGTTACAAAAGTCAATGACCCTCTGCTGTTGTGTCCTTTAAAGGCTGTTGATAAAAAAAAAACCACAACCATTACCCGATGACTGAACTTAAGACAAAGCATTACTGCATATTATGACAATGGTATCATCTTGCCAAGTATACATCTACTCTGAATGGCCAAAGAATTATCATGATATTCCCTTAAACTACTCAATCTGGAGACCTGTGTATATAACTTAGGTTAGGACAGAGACATCTTGTTTAACAAGCACTAGCTTATTAAGAAGTAAGTCCAGCAGCATGTGGATTATAAAGTATTTTACATGCTACATTAGTTACTGTGGGTTTTGGGTAAACACTTGTAAAATAACACATGATCTTAAGGTGAAGTTTATGGTGTTGTTAACACTATTCTGCTTTCAGGAGAATACCCCCGAACAAATTTGTGGTACATTCTTTAGGCACTAAATAATGACACTACATTTGTAGTAAATTATCATTTGTAAGTTTTGCATGTATTATGTAGAAAAATGGTATAAAAATATCATTGAATTCTTTGTATTTTCTAGTTTATAGTTTTGCCACATCCCACTAGGGCAACTTAACTATTATATACTCCTACTGTACATATAAGGAGTGATCAAAAACATTTGGCCTTGAACCTGAAGGGAGTATTGCTGATTTTGAGCGTTGCCAAAGAAAAGGTCCAGTCCCTTCATATGCTCCAGTCAAGAGGTAGGACTGCAAAATTCTGTCATGGCAGGACATCTATCAATTGTGACCCGTGGTTTTCCCGGCCTAGAGCTTTGACAACAGCAGAAAGTGTTGCCACCACGGAGTAAATCGCATTTGAGAACCAAAGAGTGATGGCACATGAGATAGACAATACAGGGACTACTTATGAGTCGGCTGAATCCATTCTTCATGAATAATTAAACAGGAGGAAAGCCTACTTATACAGGGAAGCCCAGAATATTGAAGTTGTAAGTAAGTAATAAATTCCGACTAAAGTAAAAGTGTTTCAGAACGGAGGATGTAAGTTTGATAAATCATAATGACCCAGGGAAAAAATCCAAACAATTTCAAGGCCCAAGACAGTGCCAGCAAGATCACGTACACAATGTTTTATGATGTAGAAATTGTAGTCCGTCATGTTTATATACCTCTAAAGGTTGATGTGACTGGTCAGTTTTATGATGACTTGCTTCAGGGATTATGACTGTCAATCTGGGAAAAGTGGCAAGGAAAGCACACCCCCTCTGTTGCATGAAAATGCCCCCAACTTACACTCAAATTACATGTCTACCAATCTAAAAGGTTACTTCAGTGTGAGCTCCTATGTAAAATGATGAACATGTCAAATTATCTATAGAACAGTGTTTGTATAAGCAATGTTTACTTGAATGGATTAGAAAAGCTTTCCAAACCTTATAACAAATTTAGTAGTGTTTACAGGGATTAAGCTAAAAAATACTATCAGTTTCCTTGTACTGGTGTTTCTCTTAATGCGTTAGGCTAAAAACATTCTAATTACCTCTCGTAAGTATAGAGTCCTGTGCTGCGATCATTTGCAACATTCCTGTTATGAACCATTTTGAATAATAGGCTGCTTTTTTTAAGTTGATCATGTGATATGAAGCCAACTGAACCTGTTGCAATATAAAGACTTTACAGTAAGCAATAAATAAAAGATTAAGCCATTAATGTTTTCTGAAAACAAATCACTGTTTGCATGGACTACTAAACTGAATTACTGCATATTTTCCGTTCGTCATCCAGTTTGAGTCAGCTGCGCTCAGGTTCTCACCTTGTCCATGTTTAAGTCCAACTTGTACATCAGCTTTTAAAGTTCTCAAACTACAAAGTGGTGCCGGCTGAAAACCCCGTAAGGCTCTTTGGAAGGGAACTGTGTAATCCCATTTACGGTCTCCAGTTAATTTTCTATAGTTTAGGTCACCCTTGAATAATATTAGGCTTGACTTTTGAAGGTCATTATACAGTTCTGGAGCTACTTGAGCCATGTCACAAAATTCATGAGGCAAAGTCCAATATTTATGGTCATCAAAGGTCCAAGTGCCATCCTTGCAATATTTTTTCCACTGAGCGCCACACTTGGACATGTACTTATGATTGGATCGTAGAAATTGCTTTATTGTCCACTCAAAATCCTTTTTGGTAGTGTCTGAGACGAACCATGGCATGTACTTTCCATGGAAATGGATTGTAGAGGCAAGCCTAGATGAAAGCAAGAAGTCTGCTAATATTAAATCCGTGACAAGTTCAAAGCCAGCATTGTCCAAGACAATGTCAACCCGAGGGAGACTACCAGCTGATGAAGAGTTAATTAACACTGACCAAACAGATTTTGAGTCATCGACTAAAATGTAAGGTTTGAGAACTTCTAAGGAGTCTATTGGACTGCACTGCTGTGAGATCGCCTGTCCAGATGAAACAGAAAGATCACACTTGTTTCCCCATAAGGTGACCTGTGGAAACAGGACAATTATCAGAGCACTCAGAATATTGGATACAGAAAATACAGTTTTATAAGAACAGAATGAAAACCTATTTTACAAAACATAAAAAAAGTACATTAAACCCACTTTTTTGCATCAACTATATGAGAAAAAATACTGAGGACAATTCAAATATTTTAAAAAAAGGTTACTGGTGTAGATTTTGACTACAAAAATTCTGTTTTACCTTTTGCTTTTGTCAGTCACTAACATCTGCATGTATGAAAAGCATGTTAGTTTCAAAATTCCTCGAAACTCCAACATACCTTAAAATATTAGTAAAGATTACAGTTCACATAAGGAGTGTGGGAAAGTTTCATTGTTCATCCCCATTCTGGGATCAAACCCTATTCCTTATGCAGGTAGCCTTGTAACAGACTTTTAAGAGCCACAACTGGCCAAGCTAATGAAAAATGTCTACAAGTCACTGCACCATATCAGACTCCCATATTAAAGACTTTTAAATATATCCATTAAATACATATTTGACAACATAATTAGATCATAAACTATATATTCCTTCCTAAATGTACACAATTTCCCCCATTCAATATTTTTATATTGCATGCAAACCATCAGAGTATGATACATGAAACTGTTAACGTGATATACAGTAGATTACTCTTCATTTATATCACCACCATGTGATAGCATTGGATACTACTTAAGGAATAATCTATGAAATGATTAAATTATATATTTAATAATCCTACATTTTAAAAATATTTTCTCATGTACAATGACCAAATAATTTCTTCCTTTGTCTGTTTTTTAAAAGCCATTCTAATAGTGTTCATATTATACCAGAGCGAAGCCTTCCACATATATACACAAATTTAATGAAATATTTCATTATCTGTTCAGGATTTCCAGATCTTAGCATGCATCCATGGCATACTTCAAAAATATTATAGTTAGTACTCTGTCATCAAAATGATGTTCATTCTGTTCACAAAAAATTCTTCTTTATATTGAATTTTAATAGCCTTACCATTTCAGACTAAAGACTTTTAGGGGCCTTGAGCATGGCCCTTAACATGAAAATTGCTCCAGGGGTGCTATATATAAAAAGACAATTTCCCCTTGTAGATTAACAAAGTATATCAAAATAAAAAAATAAAAAATATAGCACAATTAAATGTTTACATTCTGGACTGTTCTATTGGGGAAAAAATTGAACAGCTTTTTACTGCATATTTCTATCTGAAAGATAAATGCAAATAGAACTATAGTATGGATACATTCCTGGTCACTGAAGAGACCACATGTTTAATATCTCTAACTTAAAACACTCAGCAAAATAGCCATATTCAGCACAAAGACTCCACATTTTGTTACCAGTTCCAAATTTACAAACCTGCAGTAACTTTAGAAATTGTTCCAAAATATGCTCCTCTGACAGATCTTCTATTTTGTTAAGAACACCTTGTTGATATGTGCAAATTGCTATAATGGCTAGTTGTGATTCAAAGAAGCTTTTATTTTTTGCTTCCTCAAAAACATCAAAGTTACAAATGGGTGGACTGAAAGAAGGAGAGACAAGAAACAAAAACATAAATCATATTTTGAAATATCAAAATGAAAGTAATCTGACACATTCATTAAAAAGCTTTCCAGAGATTTAATTAATGAGGTGTTTCAAAGGTCCCTTAAACATGTACAGTATACTAAACCTTGTAAATATGAATGTTACGATAACACTCTACCCAATATGGATACAACAGAAAAGTGCAATATATAGTAGTTATCGCGTGATCACTTCAAACACAACAAACTAAAATATTGCATAATCTTTGAATGAATGAATATATATATATATATATATATATATATATATATATATATATATATATATATATATATATATATGGATATTTTCAGTAAAGATTACTTCCACAATAAAAAGGTTGCCTGTCCTTCTTGAGGTGTGGCTGTTCCAAACTTCTTTTAATTCTTTCACAGTGGACTTAACCTTTACCAATTTTTGTAACATCTGCAAAAATGTCACATATTGTTGCAGAATTTCTCTAATTCCTACATGAATCAATTCTCTAGCTTGTTCAATAGGTAATAAATACAACCAGACAACATTGTAGAATTTGCAGAATCTGCATAAACCAAAATGACAGGCGTTGAATCTTAAAACACATATAATGAAACTTTGAAATGACAGGGCATAAAATTATTAAAAGTTCCTCTTATTACTTATTTCACTTTTTTTTTTTTAGCATTACTTTAAGTAATAGCAGCACTAATGTCTAGGTTAAAATCTAAGCAATCAACATACACCTCAGCCTTAACATTTGCAGTGCAGTGTGTCCATCTGGTTGCTATGTCTCTTTTACATATAATTTGGTATTAGACTTGTAAAAGCAATTGCTAATGTTTGTGATGTGCCATTTGTTGGATAGCAAAGACTTAGCAACTGGATGGACACACAGACACCTCTCCTTTTTTTAAGGTGGATTAAACTAACATGTTTCATTTTAGCACCAATAAACAAAAAATGATTAATTACTTTTTGTTTTAATATTTCTACGATTTTTGCAACAGATTCTGGTCATTTCAAAAACTTGAAACCATAAAATTTACATTTTTACAAGTTTTACGGTGTCTGCTAACGTGTATATTGTTTTATCTACTAAGTGAATTTAATAATTAAGCCTAGCATAGGCTCTAGCTCTCCTGGAACCCTGCTGATGATAAAGTAGGTTTAGAAGATGGATGGAATAAATAATTTTGCAGTATAGTACAGTCATGGCCAAAATTATCGCCACCCCTGGAATTTTCCCAGAAAATGCACCATTTCTCCCAGAAAATTGTTGCAATTAAAAATGTTTTGGAACACACATGTTTATTTACTTTATGTGCATTAGAACAACACAAAAAAACAGAGGGAAAAAAAGCCAATTTCATTTTACACAAAACTCAAAAACCAGGCTGGACAGAATTATTGGCACCCTCAACTTAATATTTGGTTGCACGCCCTTTGAAAAAAATAACTGAAATCAAGTGCTTCCTATAACCATCAACAAGCTTGTTATACCTCTCAACTGGAGTTTCCGACCACTCTTCTTTTGCAAACTGCTCAAGGTCTCTCAGATTTGAAGGGTGCCTTCTCGCAATAGCAATTTTAAGATCTCGCCATAAGTGTTCAATCGGATTTAGATCCGGACTCATCGCTGGCCACTTCAGAACTCTCCAGCGCTTTGTCTTCAACCATTTCTGGGTGCTTTTAGACGTATATTTGGGGTCACTGTACTGCTGGAACACCCATGACCTCTGACACAGACCCAGCTTTCTGACATGACGGATTGTTCGAGCTGACACTGTTGCACCCTGAGCCTGCAGAACAGCTTGAATATGTTTTGAAGTTGATTGGGTCTGTTTATCCACCATTCGGACTATCCTTCGTTGCAGTCTTTTATCAATTTTTCTCTTCCATCCACGTCCAGGGAGATTAGCTACAGTGCCATGTGTTGTGAACTTCTTGATTATGTTGCACACAGTGGACAAAGGAACACGAAGATCTCTGGAGATGGAGTTGTAGCCTTGAGATTGTTGATATTTTTCCACAATTTTTGTTCTCAAGTCCTCAGACAATTCTCTGCTCCTTTCTGTTCTCCATGCTTAGTGTGGCACACTCAGACACGCAACAGAAAGGTTGAGTCAAATTTTCTCCATTTTAACTGGCTTCAGGTGTGATTGCTATATTGCCAGCACCTGTTTCTTGCCACAGGCGAGTTCAAACGAGCACTACCTGCTTGAAATAAAACAATTTACCCGGATTTTGTCTGGCCCATTTTTAGAGTTATGTGTGACATGATGTCAAATTTGGCTTTTTTTCTCTGTGCTTTTGTGTTGTTCCAATGCACATAAAGTAAATAAACATGTGTATACCAAAACATTTTTAATTGCAACAATTTTCTGGGAGAAATGGTGCATTTTCTGGGAAAATTACAGGGTGCCGATAATTTCGGCCATGACTGTATATAATATACAGTAAAGACATTTGCTTAACACTCACTAATTCTGATACTTTTTAATGATGGGTGTTTTTTTTTTCCTTTTTCTGGGGATACAGCACTTCTATAGAAAAACAGAAAACTTACTTAAGATTTAGTGACTCTTGGACTCTTCTATACATGTAACACTCCATGTACAGCCAAGGTGATTTAAACCAGCTGGGAACTTCATTCCCATCCAGAACAGCCTGTTGTCTCACCATATACTGATTCCACTCTTCTGTATCCTGTTGGTCATCAGAAAGCACAAGAACAGGCTTGTCTGTCTGGAGTTCATTTCTTAACTTGGAAAGGAGCGAAATGGCCCTTTTCTCAGCTTCAACTCCTTCCTAGGAAACATATTAAATATACAGCACATTAAAAATGAAAATATCTGCAGTAAACTGGTCAGTATAAATGTACTGCCATATGATCCTGCAATATCAAAGTCTGAAAAAGGCAAAGAATAAAAAAAGATAGTAAAATAATCTTATATTTAAATTATAAAAATAAAAAGTATTTATATGACAGACCTGGTGTGAATTAATAAACCTGTATAACTACATTATTTTATGTATTGCCTGAATTATTCATCCATCCATTTTTTAATAAATTCAAGTCAACAGGATTATAGGAAGCTGGGGTCTACCATGGTAGATAACTAGAGTTCCATTCAGGATTTGTCAATTGCAGACCACACTTATATCCCATCTTACCAACCCTATTACTGCCACCAATTATCCCAACAGGTGCAGTGTTTCTCCTACCATTGAAATAACTGAATGGCCCAAAAGCACTGCAGGATTCAATCTTGAGGTGAACTGAAAGGTGCACACTGCAACCGAGTTGTCTATGGTGTTTGTTTGCTTACTTTCTTACAGTGTTTCTGTTGTTAATTCAGCATTCTTTATATCTATTGGCTATCAAAATGATCCTAAACCTTTAGCTATTTGTGTAGCATATTAATTGATTTGGAAACAATGCAAACACTAATACACAACCTTGTAATTAGTCACACACTGCTATTCACTTAATGTGACAGCTTCAACAACTGAGGAGTGGTTAGATTTAGCAACTGTGGTCTTTAAATGGGCTGGGATTGGCTCCAGCAGACCCCCGTGACCCTGTGTTCGGATTCAGCGGGTTGGAAAATGGATGGAAAATGGTCTTTAAATGTGACACGCCTTCCATCTAAAGCTTGTTGTGAGTTACTTCATTCATAAATCTAACACTGCAAATTCACCCCATTTCAATAATTTAACTTACACAACACAAAACAGTATTCTGACCTCCTATACAGTGCATCCGGAAAGTACTCAGAGCACATCACTTTTTCCACATTTTGTTATGTTGCAGCAAATGAATTAAATTCATTTTTTTCCACAGAATTCTACACACAACACCCCATAATGACAACATGAAAAAAGTTTACTTGAGGTTTTCGCAAATTTATTAAAAATAAAAAAAAACTGAGAAATCACATGTACATACAGTAAGAATTCACAGTCTTTGCTCAATACTTTGTCGATGCACCTTTGGTAGTAATAACATCCTCAAGTCTTTTTGAATATGATGCCACAAGTTTGGCACACCTATCCTTGGCCAGTTTCACCCATTCCACTTTGCAGCACCTCTCAAGCTCCATCAGGTTGGATGGGAAGCATCGGTGCACAGCCATTTTTAGATCTCTCCAGAGATGTTCAATCGGATTCAAGTCTGGGCTCTGGCTGGGCCACTCAAGGACATTCACAGAGTTATCCTGAAGCCACTCCTTTGATATCTTGGCTGTGTGCTTAGGGTCGTTGTCCTGCTGAAAGATGAACCGTCGCCTCAGTCTGAGGTCAAGAGCGCTCTGGAGCAGGTTTTCATCCAGGATGTCTCTTTACATTGCTGCAGTCATCTTTGCCTTTATCCTGACTGTCTCCCAGTTCCTGCCACTGAAAAACATCCCCACAGCATGATGCTGCCACCACCATGCTTCACTATAGGCCTGGTGATGAGTGGTGCCTGGTTTCCTCCAAACGTGACGCCTGGCATTTACACCAAAGAGTTCAATCTTTGTCTCATCAGACGAGATAATTTTGTTTATCATGGTCTGTTGGTAGATCGCTGCAGAGAAGGTTCTCCTCTCTCCACAGAGAACCTCTGGAGCTCTGACAGAGTGAACATCGGGTTCTTGGTCACCTCCCTGACTAAAGCCCTTCTTTCCTGATCGCTCAGTTTAGATGGCTGGCCAGCTCTAGGAAGAGTCCTGGTGGTTTCGAACTTCTTCCACTTACGGATGATGGAGGCCACTGTGCTCATTGGGACCTTCAAAGCAGCAGAAATTTTTCTGTAACCTTACCCAGATTTGTGCCTGGACACAATCCTGTCTCGGAGGTCTACAGACAATTCCTTTGACTTCATGCTTGGTTTGTGCTCTAACACGAACTGTCAACTGTGGGACCTTATATAGACAGGTGTGTGTCTTTCCAAATCATGTCCAATCAACTGAATTTACCACAGGTGGACTCCAACTAAGCTGCAGAAACATCTCAAGGATGATCAGGGGAAACAGGACCTGAGTTCAATTTTGAGCTTCATGGCAAAGGCTGTGAATACTTATGTACATGCGCTTTCTCAATTTGTTTATTTTTAATAAATTTGCAAAAATCTCAAGTAAACTTTTTTCACGTTTTCATTACGTGGTGTTGTGTGTAGAATTTAATCCATTTTGGAATAAGGCTGTAGCATAACAAATTGTGAAAAAAGTGATGTGCTGTGAATACTTTCCGGATGCACTGTATATTATTATAACAATTTAAATAATGCACACATTGCATTGCATATTCAAATGCACACGAGAACATACTTAACTGTTTGAAAAGCTGGAGCATTTTACATTTTTTGCTTGCTTCACTAAATCAAAAAATCAAATTTCTTGTTTATTAAATATTTTTGTTACAATGAGTAGCATATAAAAATAACTGATGATAGAATGCAACTGCATGCAATATTAGGATTCTATTAAATCATACAATTCAAATCTGAGCTGAAATAGAGTATCAGTATGATGCTATTTTAAGCTTTGTGGGAAATTATCTGTATTCTGTACTTATATACAGTATGTATCTATAAATATAACTACATAGCACTGTCACTATTTATAACTTTTTTGAATGTGATTTAACTAAAACCTTGTATCAATTATGTGTAGGTATGCCTATTTTGGTTGCGATTCTGTGATTTCTGTTCACATTATTATTATTTTTGCAAGTATTATTTATCAGTACCACCTCTCTAAGAACTCTCCCACCCCTGGGTCAGAAACCAATGCCACAAACTAATCAAAATCTTCTAAGAGAAAAACTGTTGTAAAATTCTGGGATGTTTCTGAAAACCAGAGTTCTGAAACTTATGCAACTGAAGCATTGTGCCAGCAGCACTGAAGACCACGACACTCTTAAAATAATTACACAGACTAAACAAACAGGTAGTTGTAATATTCTATTTATTGTAATAGTCACAATGTATGACATCAGTTACATCAAAAAGTAATAATTTCAATATTTAGTGAACTGATGTGCAATTTGTTTAAATAAAGTGATACCTCTTAAAAATATATTTAAACTAAACTCTATAACAAAGTTAATAAGAATTTACATAGATTGCACACATTTCCTCAACAACCTTGCAATGCAATGCAGTAAGTGTGTTTACAAAAATCACAGAATGGATTAAATAATTTGGGTATATATTGTATTGTAACCGATTTTGACAATAACAATTATATCATACTTTTTTCTTAACCTGATTATTTCCATGAAATGTACAAATAGAATCAGCTTATTTTGGTAGTACAACACAGGAAACAACTCTGTAAGGGACCTGACCATTTCTGGAAAGCTGGAGGAAATTAGAGTACCTCAAGAAAATTCACACAGACACAAAAAACAGGCTTCATTTATAAAGCCTGTGTATGCACAAAGAGGCTTGAGATGAGTGTATGCAATCTCCCATGCAAACATCAGGATTTATAAAAGGCAATTTGACAGGAGAACATATGTATATTTATGGCAACTGACTCATCCATGTGCAACATTTCAGAGAACCTGCAAAATGATGACACCCTGGATCAAGTAGGGAAATGCAGCTAAACCAGCTCAATGAAGACTCCTGAGTATAGTAATTCAAATCACCAAGCTGTTATTAGAATGTGTGCGGACATGATAGATATATTATACCTTAAAAGTGATGAATATCATGTATGTACTTTACAGGTGCATCTCAATGAATTAGTATATCATCGAAAAGTTAATTTATTTCAGTAATTCAATTCAAAAAGTGAAACTCATATATTATATAGATTCATTACACACAGAGTAATACATTTCAAGCGTTTATTTCTTTTCATTTTTCTGATTATGACTTACAGGTAATCAGAAAATTAGAATATTACATAAGGCCAATAAAAAAAAGATTTTTAATACAGAAATGTTGGCCTACTGAAAAATATGACCATGTATGCACTCAATACTTGGTCGGAGTTCCATTTGTATGTATAACAGCATCAATGCAGCGTGGTATGGAGGCGATCAGCCTGTGGCACTACTGAGGTGTTATGGAAGATCTGGATGCTTTGATAGCGGCCTTCAGCTCGTCTGCATTGTTGACGATACCCTACCTCTTGACAATACCCCATAGATGGGATCCCATCTATGGGATTTAGGTTTGCTGGCCAATTAAGCACAGTGACACCATGGTCATTAAACCAGGTAGTGGTACTTATGACAGCGTAGGCTGGTGCCAAGTCCTGTTGGAAAATGAAATCAGCATCTACATAAAGCTTTTCAGCTGAGGGAAGCATGAAGTGGTCTACAATTTCCTGGTAGATGGCTGAGCTGACTTTGGACTTGATAAAATGCAGTGAACCAACATCAGCAGATGATATGGCTCCCCAAATCATCACAGACTGTGGAAACTTCACACTGGACCTCAAGCAATATGGAATCTGTGCCTCTCCACTCTTCCTCCAGATTCCGGTACCTTGATTTCCAAATGAAATGCAAAATTTGCTTTCATCTGAAAAGAGGACTTTGGACCACTGAGCAACAGTCCAGTCCTTTTTCTCCTCAGCCCAGGTAAGACACTTCTGATGTTGTCTTTGGTTCAAGAGTGGGTTGACACAGGGAATGAGACAGATGTAGCCCATGTCCCGGATACATCTGTGTGTGGTGGCTCTTGAAGCACTGACTCCAGCCACAGTCCACTCCTTGTGAATCTCCTCCAAATTTTTTTCTTTCCACTCAACTTTCCATTAATATACTTGGAAGCACTCTGTGAACAGCCAGCATCTTTAACAATGACGTTTTGTGGCTTACCCTCCTTGTGGAGGGTGTCAATGACTGTCTTCTGGACAACTGTCAAGTCAGTAGTCCTCCCCATGATTGTGTGGCATACTGAACCAGGCTGAGAGACCATTTAAAGGCTCGGGACACAATTGCAGGTATTTTGGGTTAATTAGCTGAGTGGAGTGTGACACCATTAGTCTACAATATTGAACTTTTTCACAATATTCTAATTCTCTGAGATACTGAATTTTGAGTTTTCATTATCTGTAAGCCATAAACAGCAAAATGAAAATAAATAAAACGCCTGACATATATCACACTATGTGTAATGAATCTATATAAATATATGACTTTTACTTTTTGAACTGAATTACTGAAATAAATTCATTTCTTGATGATATTCTAATTTATTGAGAAGCACCTGTATTTTAGTTCCTGATGATTAGTACTGCCTATTTGCAATGAAGAATTTTTTCTTTTTCATCCAATTACACTGGCTACCTGTTGTCACTTCATAGGGAACTAATCAAGTCAGGAATATCTCATTCAAGCTCCATTCCATAATGCCCACTGACCCTAAAGCCATTAACTGACTGGAGAGGCACTACATCCAGTTTTTGTATGGTGTGGGTGTACGTACTTAAAACATAACATGTCTCTACCAACATCTCCTAACAGCTCTCCTAAAGTAATTGAAGCGCTTTACTGCACTGATATTGCAGTAAGGGTCCCTAGCAAGAATGAAGATTCTTTTGTTAATTGTGAAAAGTGACATTCCATCATTGCAAAATTCATCTGTGTTGCCAATATGAGACCCATAAACGCTGTGCCTCAGCAGCCTGAGTCAACCTGTGACTCATTTATTTTGGGGCAGAGTAGCTTTGGCAGACATGATGGTAGTGAATAATTGGCTGAACCTTCGGTTTTTTATTTTGCCTGTACAGTACTACTTATTCTAACAACAATCATGTCATTAAATATACCAGGTCTTGTCCGTTAAGGGAGATGGACGTCTAAAGCTGAGCACCGTTACAGTGGCTTTATTTTTTTCTCTTATTTCTTATTATCCCGAGGTATCCTGTATTTACCCAACCCGAGGAGTTTCTACTACAGTATATAAACCTGAGTAACAAGAAAGAAATAAACGGAAAATGAACCTAAAACTACACCCAAGTCTAGACAGGCATCAAGCCCAAGTGCAAGGTACAGCCTTTCAGAGACTGACCTGGAACAGGCAGGCAGGACCCCGCTCTACTGCATCATCTCCAGTTGAGAGCAAAAATAGGAGTGAAGGTGCATGTGATGCATGTTACAATAGCTTGCCGATTCCAGAAGATCATTTGAAACTAGAGATGGCCTTGCAGTCCACACATTCATCTACTCCTCACGAGCCAGAAGCATCAGCTGTAATGGGGGTTGCTACTTCACCCAAGGAACACAAAAGCCGAAACGTTTTGTTCAAACTGAAGGAAATGATCGCAACAGCGGCCATGGCCATAAATGAGCTCAATAAAGACATTCAGAAAAATATGAAGAAAGAAATAAATGGCTTGCTCAAGACAAACAAGAAGCTGCGGCTGGAGCTGCAAGAGATGCGACAGGAATATAAAAACTTGGAAAAACGTATATATAATCATTTTGATGCAGCCTTTAAAGGTATGCTGGGAAAAATCGAGGAACACACTCAGGAAAATGCGTCTAAACTGAGAGAACTTGCCGATCAGCTGGAAGACGTTAAGCAGACATTCACGACTCGAATTGAAACAGCGGAACATTTGTCATCTACCGCCGATGGAAAAGCTACAGCTGCGAATTTCGAATGCGAAAAACTCGGAGACAGACTTGCCTCTCTGGAAAATGGATGCAGAAGGAATAATATTAGAATTGAGAATCGTGAAAGTCCAAACCCAGTGAAACTTGTAGCTGAACTATTCTCAAAAATAATTGGAGAGGACTTTAAATCAGATACCGAGATAGTGGCAGCTTATCACATACGTGGATCAAATACCTCTAAACCGAGGACTTTAATAGTCCGCTTCAAGAGATTACAATTTAAGCTTAATGTAATGGCTCTTCTCAGACACAAACAAGAGATTATATTTGAAAATAACCACATTCATATTTTTGATGCATCAGGTGGGAAGCTGCTCTAAAAGCCAATGAAGTTTTGCTGCATTGTGATTACATATGTATAAGATTGATTAGCATAATCCATGTATGATTGTTTCAGGGCAGTAACCAGGCAGGGTTTGAGGCACTTTTCATGTAAGCACATTTAAAAGATGACTGTGATGTATAAAGGTAAATTGCGTAGAAATATGTATATGCCAGGTTTTATAAATCTGATGTTTTGCAGTGCATATACTTTCATGCTCAAATCCATGCAAAGTATTACAAATGTGGCCCCTATCCTCTTCTGTAGTTTATGACTCTATGAAATTGCAGGCATTCAGTTTTACTAAATTTAGAGAAATAACTTTGCCTTCTCTTTTCTGTAATGATTAAAAACAAAATTCTACTTACTTCACCATGCTCCTCAAAGAACTTATTTTTATTCCGGTGGATTGTATCAATGACCTTTGTTAGAATTGTTGACATTCTGTCTCGTACTGTGAAGTATGCAAATGATCTATGATAAAAAACAGGAAGAAAAAAAAAACACATTGGCTTGTGTAGTTTTATGAAAAACAACCAAAGGCACTGGATAATGGATGGATGGACATTTTAGAAAGAAGAAAAAATTTAAATTGATCTTGCTTGGTTGCTTTATTAGAAGCAAAGTCAACTGTGTTTAATTTTCTGTAAAGTTGTAAGCACTACTAAATGGAAAAATGTCTCAGGAAAAGTATGGCCTGGCAGATGAGAGTATTAAGTGATCAAAATAGAAAGCATGCTCATATGAAGCTGTGAATAAACAACAATATTTTATATCTGAAAACAAGTGAGCAAAAAAGCATTATGTTAACAAACAACATAAAGGAATCTGCATGCTTTTCTTGTCTTGATTAGTATCAGTCTTCATGACTCTACAATTTCATATAGATGGTGCTGGAGAGATTATGGTGGAGATTGCTGGCATGTTTGAACATGCAAGTTAGATTTTCACTGTACTCTGAACATATGGCAATGATATTACTGCTACTATTTTATAATCCTACTACATGTCTTCTAAAGCTATACTATTGTTTATTAACTAGCACTATTCTTACTTTATTGTACAATGGACATTTGCTAGAAAATGCTTGTGATACAAGTATAAAGTCTGTGCAGATTGGGCATTTAAATTAATTGTAAGAAAAACTATATGATTTTGAAAGAATGCCAATATTTATCACTACCTCACTTTAAAAATGAACTGTTATAATTATGTTGGTTACATTTAATATAAATAATGCTTGCACAAATAAAATCAATATAAACATATATACTTTATCACTACAACAGCCACCGAGTGACCACTTTATCAACAACATATTAATAGATTTAGCATCTTGTATCAGGATAGTGGAAACTGAATTTAAAGATCAATTACAGATTACATGATTGTACATTGGACAGAGCTGCTACCATTCATGTAAACTATACACTCACACATGATTATTCTTGGGCCTCTTGTGCTTCCTACAAACCAACAGTAAAGTAAATGTCAAGTTCTTACTGGTCTGCCCTATGCAAATTTGCCACTGCGAACATTCCACAAATGGGTTCCTAAATGAAACTGATGGAACAGCCTCATCTTGATGCACCATCACCCAGTGCTAGTTAAAGCAGGGTCAGAAAATGAGCTTATGGATAGACAGATGATCAGTCACAAACACTAAGCTGTTAAATTTCATAAACACATGAGAAAACAACAAACATATTTGGTGCTTTTTTTAGTAACTGTAATGCTCATTATTTTAAACTGTACTTTGTTCCAATTTTATTGAGGGTATCGTGTTGTACTGGCTCTCTGTTGGAGTTTGGGTCCTTCCTACCTTGTGCTCAGAGCTGTGAGGATAGTTGTCAGCAGCTCTGAATAACCCTAATGAACTAGGTTAGAAAATGAACAGATGCAAATTCAACTTAATTTTCAGAGCCTCCTTAATTATTTTGTTTCAAAATATGCATTTGTAAAGTAATTTTAAAAATAAAGTTGCAAAGTTGTTGTACTGACTTGTTGTCATACAAATTGAATACGTTGATATGAATATACAAATTCCCAGGCCAGTAATTGCCAGACACATCAAAAGGCTTGCCAATGTTAAGGGACGCGTACGGATGGATGCAGACACCCGTATTCAACAACAGTAAAACGTTTAGTCCATTTTAACCCAGCCATGCCAATATGTAAAATATCTTCTCTATGATTAAAGTGTGCTACCAGTAAAAATATCGTGAACAAGAACTTTAAATAAATTATTACTGCAACTGAAAACAATATTTAGAGGAACAGGATTGAAGTAAATATGCGCCCGAAGTGTGCGTGTGTGTATTGAGTGTGAGTTTACTGTAATGGCTTTACAAGTATATCTGACAGTAAGGATGCAATACATTTCACATGTCTCTTTCCAAAGAGCAGTTTTGCACTACACTGAACTGGCAACCAGTTTATCAGTCAAAGCCAAAGCGAAGAAAACAACTGAGTTACTGTCAATCGTGCACAGCTCGCCTCTGCAGCCCCTTTCCCTCTCCGCTTCGGATCTGCCTGCAACGTTGGCAAAACCCTACTATATTTTTTAGAATCCATCAACCAAATATCCACTTCCGCTTCAAAGACACTGAATTGTGCTGCCAAATGACCAGCGTATAAAGAAAACAGACCCTTGGAATTTGGCAGAAAGCGACACTGGCACCACATCCTCAGACGCCATCTTCATAACGTAATATAACGCCCGGGTCCTCCTTCTTTTTATGGTGAAGTTGTTTTTTTTATTCAGTAAGGTACATTTCTGCCCTCTACTGTTGGGAGGATGAAATGCTCGTAGTCAGCGTCCGTTCCATCCATCCCTCCATCTCTCCATCCATTTTTTATTCCAAACCCGCTGATCCTGGCGGGTGGAGTCTAACCCAGCAAGCACAGGGTGACAAGGAATGAGCAAGCCCTTGACAAATTATTAAATATATTTTGATGATCCCTTTTTTACGTTTCTTTATTACTCACCAGAATATTTAATCAGATATTGCTTATTTTATTTGTTCTCAGTGGCCGCGTATGAAGGAATATTTCGGACAAAAATAAATAAATAAATAAATGCGTAAATAAATAAAAGTACTGTGAAATGTGAACATAAATAAATAATTATGTCATGAAATGAGAGCATAAATAAATAAATGTGTCACGAAATGTTTTTTGTTGCTTATTTATTTATTTAATTTTGTCCGTAACATTTCTGCAAACCGTCATGAATACGACTTGAAATAAAACTCACTTTCACTCTAACACGCCCTCTAGTTACTGATTGGTGAATCGATAGCATAAGAATTAATTAGAAAAATCCTTACTACTAGGCTCTCATTTCATGACACATTTATTTATTTATGCTCACATTTCACAGTACTTTTATTTATTTACGCATTAATTTATTTAATTTTGTCCGAAATATTCCTCCATAGTCCACAAGTAATAGAGATTATATAAAAAAAACCCGTGACCCTGTGTTAGGATATACTGTAGTGGGTTGAAGAATGACCGACTGACTGACTGAAAAAAACATCGCATCCAGGCTTAGTTCCTATCTTGAGCCTAAACCAGCTAAGACAGCGTTCAGTTTTTCTAATCTATGACCCAGATGTAGTCTAGTGATGAACCAGTGCTCAATATCAAGAACTCTCACTAATGACTATCTATATGTAAAGTCCAGCGTGTGAGTCTAAAAAGGTAAGAGATTCCAGAGTCCTGTCAAAGTTCATGTATGGGAGTTATAGTGTAATTATATTAAAAGAGCGGAAGAAGTTGTAGGTGCTGGGAGGTAAACCAGGCTCACTGATCTGCAGTGGAACTGTGGCTGATTAGATGAAGAGTTAATTGCACTTGCAACTAGAGAAAGAAAAATCATACATTTCCAGATGGAAGTATAATCGTTGCTGGAAAGTACTGTTGCACCCTGACCGTGCATTACGACGTGTCATCTTTAACTACTTTACCGATTTGATATATACAATCGAAGATACTTACAGTGGTGTGAAAAACTATTTGCCCCCTTCCTGATTTCTTATTCTTTTGCCTGTTTGTCACACAAAATGTTTCTGATCATCAAACACATTTAACCATTAGTCAAATATAACACAAGTAAACACAAAATGCAGTTTTTAAATGATGGTTTTTATTATTTAGAGAGAAAAAAAATCCAAACCTACATGGCCCTGTGTGAAAAAGTAATTGCCCCCTGAACCTAATAACTGGTTGGGCCACCCTTTAGCAGCAATAACTGCAATCAAGCGTTTGCGTTAACTTGCAATGAGTCTTTTACAGCGCTCTGGAGGAATTTTGGCCCACTCATCTTTGCAGAATTGTTGTAATTCAGCTTTATTTGAGGGTTTTCTGGCATGAACCGCCTTTTTAAGGTCATGCCATAGCATCTCAATTGGATTCAGGTCAGGACTTTGACTAGGCCACTCCAAAGTCTTCATTTTGTTTTTCTTCAGCCATTCAGAGGTGGATTTGCCGGTGTGTTTTGGGTCATTGTCCTGTTGCAGCACCCAAGATCGCTTCAGCTTGAGTTGACGAACAGATGGCCGGACATTCTCCTTCAGGATTTTTGGTAGACAGTAGAATTCATGGTTCCATCTATCACAGCAAGCCTTCCAGGTCCTGAAGCAGCAAAACAACCCCAGACCATCACACTACCACCACCATATTTTACTGTTGGTATAATGTTCTTTTTCTGAAATGCTGTGTTCCTTTTACGCCAGATGTAACAGGACATTTGCCTTCCAAAAAGTTCAACTTTTTTATCTCATCAGTCCACAAGGTATTTTCCCAAAAGTCTTGGCAATCATTGAGATGTTTCTTAGCAAATTTGAGACGAGCCCTAATGTTCTTTTTGCTTAACAGTGGTTTGCGTCTTGGAAATCTGCCATGCAGGCCGTTTTTGCCCAGTCTCTTTCTTATGGTGGAGTCGTGAACATTGACCTTAATTGAGGCAAGTGAGGCCTGCAGTTCTTTAGACATTGTCCTGGGGTCTTTTGTGACTTCTCGGATGAGTCGTCTCTGCGCTCTTGGGGTAATTTTGGTCGGCCGGCCAATCCTGGGAAGGTTCACCACTGTTTCATGTTTTTGCCATTTGTGGATAATGGCTCTCACTGTGGTTCACTGGAGTCCCAAAGCTTTAGAAATGGCTTTATAACCTTTACCAGACTGATAGATCTCAATTACTTCTGTTCTGATTTGTTCCTGAATTTCTTTGGATCTTGGCATGATGTCTAGCTTTTGAGGTGCTTTTGGTCTACTTCTCTATGTCAGGCAGCTCCTATTTAAGTGATTTCTTGATTGAAACAGGTGTGGCAGTAATCAGGCCAGGGGGTGGCTACGGAAATTGAACTCAGGTGTGATACACCACAGTTAGGTTATTTTTTAACAAGGGGCAATTACTTTTTCACACAGGGCCATGTAGGTTTGGATTTTTTTTCTCCCTAAATAATAAAAACCATCATTTAAAAACTGCATTTTGTGTTTACTTGTGTTATATTTGACTAATGGTTAAATGTGTTTGATGATCAGAAACATTTTGTGTGACAAACATGCAAAAGAATAAGAAATCATGAAAGGGGCAAATAGTTTTTCACACCACTGTATATAGGGTCAACCTTTAACTGCTTTCTCAAGCTGATATGTACCATTAAACATACTTATACGGGACCAGTGTAGCTACTGCTGTGTCTTATATAACCCTGTCAAGGAATTAACATGTTATAAGATCAGAGCACTGATGTTATCATTGTGCACTGAAAAACCAGGATGGTGAATTCTTATGCAACAATGACAGAAACATGTTAACTGCAGATCTTAAATTCTTTTTGGGTGGTTTCTGACTTGTGCCCAGTGCTGCTGGTTTAGGCTCTGGACCCCTTAACTGATACATTGGATAATGTGATTTTGTAAATAAGTATATATGTGAAAGAAAATACAATTTAAAACATAATCTGTATTATAATCAACATATATTTACACATTTTAATAATAGAGGGCGGAGCCTATTCTAACAAGTTTAGGGGCAAGGTTGGACACAAACCTGACATGATGCTATCAATGTGTTGGCAAAATCACGCTTACACCAAAGGAAACAGCGTAACAAATTAACTTTCTTTGGGAAGTGAACGAATTTCGACACATAAATGTCACACCTGTTTGGATTTCAAACTGTTTTCCGTCCCGCGTGTCCATTTTATTCAGTCAGGTGAATTCCAGTTTTCCTACAATCTTATACTTAAAATAATCTTTAACGGCGTTAAATAGTGTTGCACAATACATATAGAAATACATTGTTGTCTTATTTTTATTATTACAATCCATTATTTTGTCCAAAACTGTTACAAAAGGCAGTTTAAAAGACAAATGATCTAAAGTGATTTTTCTTTTTGGTTCTACGATATTAATTTATAATGCAATAAACAATCATAATCTTGCATCCATATGTATAGAGACTGACGCTTTGTAAGTAAAGAGGAACACTACGGGGCTTCTTTAAGAAGATATATAAGTGAATTAAAAAAAGGCAGCAGAGGAGCTGCAGCACTCGTCACGCCCACTTACTCGGGCGTCCAACTGCTGGGTACTTCACTATTTTCCACGCCCACTAAATCTCATGATTCACGACCTCCGCATTAACGTCACTTTGCTGCGCCCGTATTAGAAAAAAATGATAGAGGGCGGAGAGGTGTAAATTATGACGTCATATTAAAAAAATCCCTGCCGCCGTAGGGAACGTAGTTTTTTATAATGAAAATTGTTCTTATTTGTAAGATACTAGCTCATGTTTCCAAGTGAGCAGTGGGAATAACATTGACATTACCAGGTCACACATGTATGTGAGTGACCGTTGGACAGCAGTGCTGGATGTTTCCGGACAGTAACGATGCTTCTGCCAGGTACTTAAACTCAATGTTGGTGCGCTGATGTTGCGATGATCTTTAAAATCTGTTGTCGCCCACAAGGTTAGGTGCATTCAAGTGGATGGTCATGCTATTGCACTGCTCGTTCAAGGTCAAAAAGTCATAGTGCAGCCAATTGTAGTTATCGTTCGATGACCACACTGGAAACAGCTGCACGTGCACCTTGATAAAATTTGAGGCGCATAACTGCACCCTGATTTATTTGTTTTCATGCAGTGTGGGAAGAGCAGCTAACATAATGAAAGTAATTGTCAGTCTTTTTTCAAACGTAAAATACACCTTGCTTGTATTGTTACAAAATGGAATCGAACCTCGTGCTTTTATTAAATGAATGCAGTTTTTTTTGTATTCGGTAGTGACTTTTTTTTAGTAAACACACGGCAACGTTGTTGCTAAATTGACAACAAAAGTATTGGCAACTGAGAATAGCTGGAGTATGCGTGTACGTTTTCGTTTTTGAAAGATTCAAGTGTCCCAATCCACTTTTCTAATCTAAGCAATCATAACCTTCCCAAATGATGCTTGTACCCAAAATGCTTGCCTAATGTGGCAGAACAAAACCCGAGCAGGGTTTGTGTTTGTTTGTCAGTTAAAATTTAGGATAATTTTACATGAAGTAAAAACAGAAATGGGTGTTGCCTTGGACAAAACTATAATATGCTTTCTTTGATAACAACCAATGATTCCTGTGTTGTTTTGATTTTTAACCTTCTAAAATATTGCTAATATTAAAGATATGTTAACATTCTTATATTTACTTGAACATGTTTGCTTATGAAATGATCTGTACAGATGACACATCACTTCCTTTTAAGTTAACAAATTAACTACACATTACCTCAAATCCATACTCATTTACTTAGATATTACTTAAATCACTGTAGTGTACCTGATGTCTTGATTGTTTATTTCTCTGTATAGGTGCCATGGATGGACGGACATTTCAGTTTTATGCTGCATTACTGAAATGTAGTCACAGTGCACTCTTTAAAAATGCCTTTGCTGCTACTCCAGCTTCTTCACTGGGCTTTAGAACAGGACAGATCATGCGACATGTATGCAGAGTGTCCAGATACTTAGTACCAATGAGACAGAAATATTCTTTGTATTCATCACTCAGCACCAGTGAACTCCTGGGTTTTGGTTCTGGAAGGCTTAACTGTGTATTATCAAATGAGTTAATGTCAGTTCCCACCTTTAATCTCTGCCCTGTTGTGCTGAAGCACTTTTACTCCACTACTGCTGGGTCCAGGTTGGCTACACAACAAGCAGGACTTCCAGGGAAAAAACTACCAAAGGGACCAAGGACCAAACAGCCTTCTCGAGCCAATCAGCCACCACTGGAGATGACTGAGGTGCATGTCTTTCATACTGATATGCTTTATTCTAAAGTTTCTGCTTAAGAATTCTTCATAGTTTGTTTCCTTATAATGTGATAAGACAGGGGGCATCAGCATTTCAGCATTAACAGAATGTTGTGAAATGCATAGTGTTTCACTAAAAACACCTAAAGCACATCCCTTTATTCTGATGCCAAGTCTTGTTTTGAACACTTTCTTATAATATTTACTATAACAGCCATGAGGAACAGGAATTATGTATTAAAAATTCTCTAACTACAGTGATATGCAAAAGTTTGGGCACCCTTGCTTAAAATGTCTGTTACTGTGAATAGTTGAGCAGAAGATGAACTGATCACTAAATGATATTAAGTTAAAGATGACACATTTTGTTTTCAGCATTTTATGCAAGATTAGTGTATTGTTTTTGTTTTGTACAATTGTACAGTAAAAAAAGGAAAGGAGCACCATAGAAAAGGTTGGGCACGCCAGGATATTTGAGGTTTCAGATAACTTTTATCAAGGTCTCAGACCTTAATTAACTCATTAGGGCTATGGCTTCTTCACTGTTATTATAAGGAAACCTCATGTTATGCAAACTGCAAAGTTGCAAAAATTATGTGACTCCTCAAACCTGTCCCAACAACCAGCAGCAATGGGCTCCTCTAAGCAGCTGTCTAGCATTTTGAACAATAGAATAACTGATGCACACAAAGCAGAAGAAGGCAACAAGAAGATAGAAAATTGTTTTCAGGTAGCTGTTTCCTCAGTTCATAATGTTATTAAGAAATGGCAGTTAACAGAAACGGTGGAGGTCAAGTTAAGTTTTGGAAGACCACGAAAACTTTCTGAATGAACTGTTCATTGGATTGTTAAAAAGGCAAATAAAACCCCTGTTTGACTGCAAAATACATTCAGGAAGATTTAACAGACTCTGGAGCATTGGTGCACTGTTCTACTTTAAATTATTAAAGAAATGTGTCATGTTTAACTTCATACATTTTGGTAATCAGTTCCGCTCACTTAACTATTCATAGTAAGAGACTTTTTGAGCAAGGGTGCCAATACTTTTGCATGACACTTTATATATTTTACAAGAACTTGTTTAACTTGAGAAAGACTAACTTAAAGTTACACAAATAGAGATGCATTTTGTGGACGAACTCCAGACTTTACATACCATCTGAGCCTCTGCAACCTCACTGCTGTACATTTACAGTATGTGAAAATGGCACAACACACTGACAGTGAGTTATATACATTTTAGAGTTTCATCATATTTTTGTTTATGCATATGTTGCACGTTTTGAACACATTAAGTAAATATTCAATTTAACTAATTTTGAACTTAAACAGTCCAGCATTATCAACCATTTTTACTTTTAACATGTTGCTTAAAACCTGTTAGGTACTGCATCAACAACAGAAAAGCCAGTGTGTCAACACATACCTAGCAGTGCTTTTCTTCTGCTAGGTTTTTGGTTATGTGTAACATGGTAGAAAATGAATGTCTCGGTTTATTTCCTTGCTCCTAGATATGTTTTGTGAAGACTTTAGTCTGCTTTATACCTTAGCAGCATTACCACTTTTGTCAACTTTAAAAGGACTGTAAAGTTAAATTGGATTTATTCCTAGTGGTTTAATGGTCATTGTGTAGTTATACACTTTAAATTACTACACAATACACTACATATTACTAATGTTTTTAAAAGTCTTAAAAATTGACATGCTTTATGAGTGTTTCACTAACATTATAAAATATAGCTCTGCACTGTAATAAACACTACTGGACACACCTTACACTATTTATCCATTTTAATTGGTAGCATACCAACTTGACATTCCGTTTCTGTAAAACCATGGGATGTGTTGATGAAAGATGTGCAGTTTCACTGGTAATGCATAGAGATATTTAGTATGCATTTTCAAAAAGTGTTATTGTTTGTAAAGAATTTAGCTGAAAATGTAGCTGTGAATCACCCAGTCCTTTTCTGTCCTTTGCCTTGATGAAGTTCCCTCATCTCTATACATTTCATTTGATTAACAGTTTAGATGTATTCAGTTGTTATTCGTGTAAATTTACAGCTTGTGACATACCTGTTGTTTGAGCCCCTAGCTCATTTTTAAATTACAGGTTATCTTTCTGGAAGAACTCAGTATCCAGAGATACATCTAGTAGTAAGTAGTAAATTATGGTATTTATCCTGGATCTGTTTCAGGGTTTGTTTTGTTCACATAGTGTTTAAGTGACATTGGCTAAGTGGATAAATAATAGTAAGCTACACATATATGTAGATGGCACTGTTTTTTTATTGTTGTTTGCTTTCATGTCACTTATTTGAAAAAAATGCAGGAAATATTTGACATTATACAGATTATTTGTGTTTGTCCTTAGGCTATCACTAAGTGGAAGATTACCCTCAATACATCATTGCAAGTGTTTTTATTGACACACTAATTTTTATGTCTGTTACTTAGATTTTCATTTTTTCACCTATCTAATAATTATAAAACCATAATCCTATTCAGGATGGTGGGAGGACCTAACCTATCCAAGCAGCAAAAATGAACAAGAGAGGACCTAACTGTGAACAGAGTAGTAGCCACACCTGCACTCACCCACACATTTGTAAGAGGCCAATTAGGGTGTCCTGTAAACCTAAAATGCACGGTTTTGGGATATGTCAGGAAAACTAGTGTACCTGGAGGAAAAACCTATGTGTGTGTGTGTGTGTGAGACACTGAGACACTTACTGAGCCCATAATTCAAAGTAGTACTCGGGAGCTGTTAGGCAGCAACTATTAGGAAGTTATGTCACCATTACACCACAAACATGTGTTTTTTTTTCTGCAATTTTCAAAGTAGCCTCCATTGCTCAAAAAATATTGACTTCTCAAGTAATAATCAGTATGTAAAAGTTGTCTTATCTTTTTAAAAAAGTTTTTTAAGATGTTAACATTTAAAGCAAAAAGACTGCATCTTGCCACTGTAAGTTTATTAAGTCTTTATCTACAGTGCATCTAGAAAGTATTCACAGCGCATCACTTCTTCCACATTTTATGTTACAACCTTATTCCAAAATGGATTAAATTCATTTTTTTACTCAGAATTCAAGAAATCACATGTACATAAGTATTTACAACCTTTGCTCAATACTTTGTCGATGCACCTTTGGCAGCAATTACAGCCTCATGTCTTTTTGAATATGATGCCACAAGCTTGGCACACCTACCCTTGGCCAGTTTCGCCCATTCCTCTTTGCAGCACCTCTCAAGCTCCATCAGGTTGGATGGGAAGCGTCAGTGCACAGCCATTTTAAGATCTCTCCAGAGATGTTCAATCAGATTCAAGTCTGGGCTCTGGCTGGGCCACTCAAGGACATTTACAGAGTTGTCCTGAAGCCACTCCTTTGATATCTTGGCTGTGTGCTTAGGGTCGTTGTCCTGCTGAAAGATGAACCGTCGCCCCAGTCTGAGGTCAAGAGCGCTCTGGAGCAGGTTTTCATCCAGGATGTCTCTGTACATTGCTGCAGTCATCTTTCCCTTTATCCTGACTAGTCTCCCAGTTCCTGCCGCTGAAAAGCATCCCCACAGCATGATGCTGCCACCACCATGCTTCACTGTAGGGATGGTATTGGCCTGGTGATGAGCGGTGCCTGGTTTCCTCCAGACGCGACGCCTGGCATTCACACCAAAGAATTCCATCTTTGTCTCATCAGACCAGAAAATTTTGTTTCTCGTGGTCTGAGAGTCCTTCAGGTGCCCTATGGCAAACTCCAGGCGGGCTGTCATGTGCCTTTTACTAAGGAGTGGCTTCCGTCTGGCCACTCTACCATACAGGCCTGATTGGTGGATTGCTGCAGAGCTGATTGTCCTTCTGGAAGGTTCTCCTCTCTCCACAGAGGACCTCTGGAGCTCTGACAGAGTGACCATCGGGTTCTTGGTCACCTCCCTGACTAAGGCCCTTCTCCCCCGATCGCTCAGTTTAGATGGCTGGCCAGCTCTAGGAAGATGATGGAGGCCACTTTGCTCATTAAGACCTTCAAAGCAGCAGAAATTTTTCTGTAACCTTCCCCAGATTTGTGCCTCGACACAATCCTGTCTCGGAGGTCTACAGACAATTCGTTTGACTTCATGCTTGGTTTGTGCTCTGACATGAACTGTCAACTGTGGGACCTTATACAGACAGGTGTGTGCCTATCCAAATCGTGTCCGATAAACTGAATTTACCACAGGTGGACTCCAATTAAGCTGCAGAAACATCTCAAGGATGATCAGGGGAAACAGGATTCACCTGAGCTCAATTTTGAGCTTCATGGCAAAGGCTGTGAATACTTATGTACATGTGCTTTCTCAGTTTTTTTTTATTTTTAAAAAATTTGCAAAAACCTCAAGTAAACTTTTTTCACGTTGTCATTATGGGGTGTTGTGTGTAGAATTCTGAGTAAAAAAATGAATTTAATCCATTTTGGAATAAGGCTGTAACATAACAAAATGTGGAAAAAGTGATGCGCTGTGAATACTTTCCGAATGCACTGTATATTATTTCAGTCTCATAGGAGACAAAACAAAGTAGCTATCTTTTACTACTGCTCAGCATGACAAGAAATAAGAAGTGAATTACTAGGGTGCAGCTTGGCAAGATCGTGATTATTGAATAATTTACATACACTGTAAACAGTGAATTGACTTTTTATTGCCTAATGTTTAAAAGTGTAAAGAGTATCAATCTATCCATCCATTTTCTAATCTGCTTCTTCTTGTTTAAGGAATTACAGTGGTGTGAAAAACTATTTGCCCCCTTCCTGATTTCTTATTCTTTTGCATGTTTGTCACACAAAATGTTTCTGATCATCAAACACATTTAACCATTAGTCAAATATAACACAAGTAAACACAAAATGCAGTTTTTAAATGATGGTTTTTATTATTTAGGGAGAAAAAAAATCCAAACCTACATGGCCCTGTGTGAAAAAGAAATTGCCCCCTGAACCTAATAACTGGTTGGGCTAACCTTAGCAGAAATAACTGCAATCAAGCGTTTTGTGATAACTTGCAATGAGTCTTTTACAGCGCTCTGGAGGAATTTTGGCCCACTCATCTTTGCAGAATTGTTGTAATTCAGCTTTATTTGAGGGTTTTCTAGCATGAACCGCCTTTTTAAGGTCAAGCCATAGCATCTCAATTGGATTCAGGTCAGGACTTTGACTAGGCCACTCAAGTCTTCATTTTGTTTTTCTTCAGCCATTCAGAGGTGGATTTGCTGGTGTGTTTTGGGTCATTGCCCTGTTGCAGCACCCAAGATCGCTTCTGCTTGAGTTGACGAACAGATGGCCGGACATTCTCCTTCAGGATTTTTTGGTAGACAGTAGAATTCATGGTTCCATCTATCACAGCAAGCCTTCCAGGTCCTGAAGCAGCAAAACAACCCCAGACCATCACACTACCACCACCATATTTTACTGTTGGTATGATGTTCTTTTTCTGAAATGCTGTGTTCCTTTGACACCAGATGTAACAGGACATTTGCCTTCCAAAAAGTTCAACTTTTGTCTCATCAGTCCACAAGGTATTTTCCCAAAAGTCTTGGCAATCATTGAGATGTTTCTTAGCAAAATTGAGACGAGACCTAATGTTCTTTTTGCTTAACAGTGGTTTGCGTCTTGGAAATCTGCCATGCAGGCCATTTTTGCTCAGTCTCTTTCTTATGGTGGAGTTGTGAACACTGACCTTAATTCAGAATTGCAGTTCTTTAGACGTTGTCCTGGGGTCTTTTGTGACCTCATGGATGAGTCGTCTCTGCGCTCTTGGGGTAATTTTGGTCGGCCGGCCACTCCTCGGAAGGTTCACCACTGTTCCATGTTTTTGCCATTTGTGGATAATGGCTCTCACTGTGGTTCGCTGGAGTCCCAAAGCTTTAGAAATGGCTTTATAACCTTTACCAGACTGATAGATCTCAATTACTTCTGTTCTCATTTGTTCCTGAATTTCTTTGGATCTTGGCATGATGCCTAGCTTTTGAGGTGCTTTTGGTCTACTTCTCTGTGTCAGGCAGCTCCTATTTAAGTGATTTCTTGATTGAAACAGGTGTGGCAGTAATCAGGCCTGGGAGTGGCTACGGAAATTGAACTCAGGTGTGATACACCACAGTTAGGTTATTTTTTAACAAGTAGGCAATTACTTTTTCACACAGGGACATGTAGGTTTGGATTTTTTCTCCTAAATAATAAAACCATCATTTAAAAACTGCATTTTGTGTTTACTTGTGTTATATTTGACTAATGGTTAAATGTGTTTGATGATCAGAAATATTTTGTGTGACAAACATACAAAAGAATAAGAAATCAGGAAGGGGGCAAATAGTTTTTTTTATAGGTTTATACAATAATTTTTATATAAAATGTGTGTTGAATAAAGAGTAGATTAAGCTGATTAAGGTATCTTTACACAAGCAATGACTATACAAATGGCTTGGGTTTATCAGTATGGATCCTGGTTAGCAATTAAAAAAAAATCCAAATCTCAGAAGGAATGAATCTTATATGTTTACTCTGTTACCTAAGTGGAGACATAAATAAGTGAACTTCTCACTAAGAAGTAACAAACATATTGATTTATGATAGACTTTTATGACTTGGATGAAATAATCAAGCTTAGATTTTATATTAGAAATGGCGCCCATTCACATTACTCAGGAGAAAGAGTGTTTTTATTGTAGGTTGTGGTTACCTTATTTTTGTAATTCCTACTGAATTATCAAGAAAATAATTTAAAAGCCTGTACAGCAGCTGTCTTTGTCATCTACTCTTTGTCTTTTATTTCCGGCCCTGAGTGTGGTTAAATCTCTTGGCACAAAGTCTTGTCTCATGAGACGTGAGTTCTTGATATTTTTTAGTTTATAATTTAAAAACGGAATAAGAATCTGAAAATCTAACAACATCACATTAAAGTTCGATAAATTCTGAAAAGAATGATATAAAACATATATATGAAGTTTTTAAAATAAATCAGGTTTAAAGCCTGACAAAAAACGTGACATAAAAATGTCACATAAAATTGTTGCACAAAATCGTTGCACTTTTAGACTTAGGATTTTATATATTGTGACAGATTAGGGCTTTCTCACACCCTTGTACCCTCAGACCACATGTCAGAAACCAGATAAAAGTCCAAATAATTATTTATTATAATAATAAAGTGCACAAAGCACGCTCTTCTCCACAATTCTCCAATAACAATACACAATAACCAATCCTCCAAGCTCCCAGACGCTTAGCCACCCTGCCTCCCAACTCAGCTCGTCCGTCGGGGATTTCCCACAGTCCTTTATAGTCCTTGACCCGGAAGTGTTTGTCCCTCAGTCCGTGTGACTTTCTATCACTTCCGGGTCAGGTAAAACTTCTCTTTTTCTTCACCCAGGAAGCACATCGTTCTCTTTGTCCACATGACTATGACGTACTTCCTGGGCGTAAGGAAAATAGTCTCTGGGCCTCCCTGCAGCGACTCCTGGTGGCCCCCATGGTATCCAGCAGGGCTGTGAATAAAGACTCCAATGTCCATAATGCCCTGCTGGTCTTCGGGGCACCTCCATACTGCAGGGAGGGCTCCACCTGGCGGCGTGGGGGTATTAGCCAGGATGAACAGGCGGCCATACATCACAATATATAAAGTAGATCATAAGTAAATAGTACAGTATATTCAGTAGTACTCATAATATACATTTTTGAAAATACTTCTTTTTGAATATGATGATTAAAAATTGTCCATATTGGAGTGTTAGTGTCATATTTGCATTTGTGGTGCCCTGTCCAAGGCTACTTCCTGCCTCAAGCCTGATGTTGCCAGATTAGGCTCTGGACCCACATAACCCTGTATTTGTTTAAGTGAGTTTGGGAATGTTATCATAAGCTACTTTTATGAGTGAAATTACCATATTCATTTAAATCAGTAACTGCAACATAAACTGTTCTGTAGTGAGGTATTATGATGGTGTAATGGATTTTGGAATGTAAAACTAGTCCAGGTTACTGTATGCACATTCTCTCCATGTCTGCATGGGTTTTCCTCCTGGGGTAATCTGTTTCTTCTGAAAGATGTAGATCTTAGGTTAATTGGTAACCATTATATAAACTGGTCTCATATGAATAGTATTCTTTATATCCGTGTGCACTAAAGTGTATTGGTTCCCTGTCCTTGTTCCTGTCCCATCTTTTGCCATTGCTGCAAGCAGGTTAGAAAATGAATTGATTCTTTGTAGACTAAAAGTCGTTTTCTCTAAAGGCTAGGGTTGTGGACTGTTACAGTATTTGCTAAGATTACCCTGTTTAACACATTAATCATAGAGATTTAAGTGAATCTAATCTACTTTCTTGTTTTTTCACTTTGTAGGATGTTATGCAATGTATTGCATTTGCTACAGCAGATAACTATCATCTGGCAACATTAGGGCATGATTTGGTGTCTAATGGGTTTTATGAAATAACAGACTTGCCCAGAGGTGAGAGATTATAAATGTAATTAGCAGCTTATTTTTGCTTTTTACTGAATACATTTTTTGTGATACATTAAATCCTGATGCCACAGCTGTGTTCAAGTCAACTTTGACTCATATGTCACTATTAGAGAATGAAGTTGGAATAAAGTTTATCTAGGTAAATCCTCCACATTAAACATATGATATAGTATTCTGTATTCACTCAATTCAGATGCTGCTAATGTGCTGGTTGTTGGTACAGAGATGTCCTTGAAACCGGATGACCATGGAATCATCTTCTTTTTCAGGTAAATTGGAAATCAATTTATGCTGTATGTGTGTGACTTGTGCCTGCAGTGCTTAGTCTGTTGTTCCCTAATGTTGTTTTCAGGGTTAATGTGTACCTTGTGGTTTAGCATGACAGGGAAAAGCACAGGTTTTATGTGACACTAAATAAGAGAAGTCTGAAAATATAATGGTTAGATAGGCTGTCTTGTTAAAGGGTTTGGTATTAATAGCCAAATATGTCAATGGATATGTTTTATGTTTTCTTTAATTAAATCACAAGAAAACAGTTTTGAATTGTTGTAGTTTAATACCTCATCATTCACTGTTAAACAGTTGCAAATATGTTCTACTTTAGATTTTTCATGTTACCTGAAATACTTAATCCAAGATTTGAAAACTTGTTTTACATTGTGAGAAGAGTTCCCCAAACAGTTATTACGAATATGTTTTTAGTTACAAGAGATACTTTTCAGAATTATCTTTCAAAATATTTTCTCCATATCTCATTGGAAGAGTATTTATGTGTAAGGGCTTTCGCAGAAACAATGAGCTTAATGAAATCCCCCAGAAACATTTGCAGTGTTGAAATTGATACTGCTATAACCAGTAGTTCCACTTGTCATCATAAACCTGAACGAGAAATGGATTGACAATGAATATAATCCATCATCTTTATCCTGAAATCACAGTGCTGAGTGTAGATCTCTGTGTCACTTAACACTGCCCAAACAAAGACAGTAAAAATGGTGCCATCATTCTCCAACATTATGGGAGCTGTATCTTGTGATCCTGGGTGAAGTGTACAAAATTTGTGACAGAAAAAAATGTCTAGGAAAAAAAAGTATTTTCTTGCAGCACCTCATTTCTTGACTCCATGATGCATGTCTTTGCTTAAACAGAATGGAGAAGAACTTTTGGAAATGTCTCTCCTATTTGCCCTACAGCTTAGACCTAGCATCCTTGGAAACCTATTTGTTTTAGTTTTAAAAGGTCAATGAAGCTGTCAAGACAGATGTGTCATTATTTACAAATGCAAAATAGAGTTTTACAAAATTGGAGTCTTCACACATTTTTACCTGTGGCATAAGTTTGTAAGATTTTATATAGGTATAAATAAAGGTAACCAAGCTATGAGTAGCATGTAGAAGTTTCCTACTTATACAGTATCTTTATTATGCTATAAACTTACTATGCTCATTACTTTTGATAATGGCCCTTGTAAGTTATGCTACATTTCATAGAGCTGCAGTGAATTAATACCACATCAACATATAATATTTGGTAAATTTTTTCTCCTCTTTGATTAATATCAGAATGTAATAAAGGTAAGGTGTGTCAAAGGTTAAAGGTAATTCTGTATCCAACTTGTTTTCCCCACTTGAAAAACTTTTTTTCTAAAATAATCGGGGGCGACTTTAAAGCAGAATCTGAGATAGCAGTGGCTTACCGCGTACGCGGATCAAACACCGTCAGACCCCGACCAAGATCTTTTATAGTTCGTTTAGAACGATTATCATTTAAGCTAGAGGTGATGGCACTCCTCAGAAACAAGGAAGATATTATATATGAAAATAACCACATTCGTATCTTCCCTGACTTCTCTCCAGCAACAGCTATTAAATGCGCAGCCTTCTATAATATTAAACATCGGCTTCGGCAAGCCAGTGCCAAATACAGCCTCCTGTATCCGGCAAAACTGAAAGTGGAATGGCAAGGTCATTTCTATGTCTTCGCTAGCAAGGAAGAAGCAGAAAATGAATTAAGAAAGCTGATCCCGGGACTATTCTGATACATAATAGTGAGTCATGGCGGTAAATGATAAAGTTAGGATTAATAATCTACTGTCTGATCTATTAGTTTTAAAATACGGGTTTTTTATCAGCATATATTCTCATATATTCTTATTATTACTTAGTATTACTAGGGCGCTATATGTTTATGTTTTATTGTGCTTAATTACTTTTTCCTCCTTTTTTTTTTTTTTTTCTCTTTTTCTTTTCTAATTATTTCACGTGTACCCTAAACGAGACTGTTCAATATCATACCCTTGGTTTACTGTTATTGCTATTACTGCATTAAGACTTGTTATGCTTATTTTGGACACATCTTTAACACCATCACTGCAAGAGAACCACCTCTTTCAACCTTCGCAAACATATGCAGTTTTTAATATCTGGAAAAAATTGTAATTAACTTGCTTAGAGATCTTTATATAGACAACGTCTCTGCATCCTATGAACAATTACATTCCAAATTTAACATTCCAGCTACACATTTCTTTCACTATCTTCAAATCAGGAACTTTGTTAAACAGAACCTTCCAGATTTTCCTCATCTTGCACCCTCATCCACGCTGGAAAAAATATTGCTCAATCTCAAGGAATTAGACTCCATCTCTACAATATATAAAATCATTTTACAATCCCTTCCTTTCAAAGATCCAAGAGGACACTGGGAAAAGATCTCTCAATATATCAGAAAAGGAGTGGAAAGTAGCAATGCAGAGAATTCACTCGAGCTCCATATGCGCAAAGCATACAATTATACAACTCAAAATTATATATCGAGCACATCTGTCTCGACTAAAACTCTCCAAAATGTTTCCAGGGCATGATCCAACCTGCGAACGTTGCAACCAAGCCCCAGCCTTACTAGGTCACATGTTCTGGGCCTGCAACAAATTAACATTATTCTGGACAAAAATTTTTAATTACCTCTCAGACAGCCTTGGACTCACAATCTCTCCTAACCCATTAACAGCTGTGTTTGGGGTTCTTCCAGATGGGCTTAAAGTGGAGAAGGACAAACAAATTGTGATTGCATTCACTACACTGTTGGCACGCAGACTTATTCTGATAAACTGGAAGAACCCAAACTCTCCTCTTTTAAGTCAGTGGGAAACCGATGTGTTATATTATTTGAAATTGGAAAAAATCAAATACTCAGTTAGAGGATCCGTACAGACTTTTTCAAAACATGGCAGGATCTAATCAGTAATATTTTAAAATAAGTTTATAAAGCACAGAGAATTTATTAATTTAGGTATGTTTACAAGCCTTAAATTTTATGCTGTTTGGCTTGCTCTCTCTCTCAGGGGTGGGGATCGATCTGTTCTTAACATAATTCTTTTTTTGTAAAACTTGATTGCTATGTATGGATTGTAATAAAATTAATAAAAAAAAAAAAAGAAAAAATATTGCCCTTGTAAATTAATGTACAGTATTATAATTTTTTATTATAAATTGAAAATATACTTCAATAATAATTTTTAAAACTCAAGCTATACTATTTTTTGCAGGTGACATTTTTCTAAACATTTTAAAAAAGCTGCTGATTCCTGCCACTCAAAAATGTTCTTAATTCAATTACTTACATGCCTGTAGCTGTTCACATTGTGCATGTAAATGCTTGTCCAATGGGGATAAGTAAAGCAACAAATTCAGTTCACTTGTAGCAGCATTTTGGCATTGTGCTTGACAGCGAATAATGTATGTAATTACTTGATTTCATGACATTAAGTGTTGCTGCAAGAATAAATGAGAATGAAGCAAATTAAATCACAACTGTGCTAATGTATTGTATGTTTCAGTCTCAAACACTCTTAATGTTACAATTTTTTGCTGAAATTCATGCAGTGATCCACATGCACTATATACTGAAACACATAAATAGTTGCTTCTCTGGCTCCCCATGACCCTGAGCTGATTATATAGGTTAGAAGATGAATAGATTGAAGGAACCCTAACGGAATTGTGTTGTAGTTTCTTCATGTATTAGATATGTCCAGTTAATTAACAGCTGAAAAATTAAGAGAGATGTTACTTTATGTTTAATGGGCTTTAGAATTTCAAAAACAGGGAATAGACACACTGAGGGGTGTTTTTTATAGCACTTCAATGATAGTGTAGCAATATGTGTAAGGTGTCTATACAGGTGCCGGTCATAAAATTAGAACATCATGACAAAGTTGATTTATTTTAGTAATTCCATTCAAAAAGTGAAACTTGTATATTAGATTCATTCATTACACACAGACTGATGTATTTCAAATGTTTATTTCTTTTAATTTTGATGATTATAACTAACAACTAATGAAAGTCCCAAATTCAGTATCTCGGAAAATTAGAATATTGTGAAAAGGTTCAATATTGAAGACACCTGGTGCCACACTCTAATCAGCTAATTAACTCCAAACACCTGCAAAAGCCTTTAAATGGTCTCTCAGTCTAGTTCTGTAGGCTGCACAATCATGGGGAAGACTGCTGACTTTCATTTTCCAACAGGACCTGGCACCTGCACACAGTGCCAAAGCTACCAGTACCTGGTTTAAGGACCATGGTATCCCTGTTCATGATTGGCCAGAGGAAGATGCAATACGCCAGACCCAACAATTCAAAACGGCTGAAGGCCACTATTAGAGCAACATGGGCTTTCATAACACCTGAGCAATGCCACAGACTGATCGACTCCATGCCATGCCGCATTGCTGCAGTAATCCAGGCCAAAGGAGCCACAACTAAATATTGAGTGCTGTACATGCTCATACTTTTCATGTTCATACCTTTCAGTTGGCCAACATTTCTATAAATCCTTTTTTTGCATTGGTCTTAATTGATATTCTAATTTTCCGAGATACTGAATTTGGGACTTTCATTAGTTGTCAGTTATAATCATCAAAATTAAAAGAAATAAACATTTGCAATACATCAGTCTGTGTGTAATGAATGAATCTAATATACAAGTTTCACTTTTTGAATGGAATTACTGAAATAAATAAACTTTGTCATGATATTCTAATTTTATGACCGGCACCTGTACACATATCACAATACTGCAGCACTGTCCAGGAAAATGTACCATACATAATGTTTGTTATCTGCACTTTCTGAAGACTACTGGTAATAAGCAACATTTTAATGGCTGTAATTAAAAAGTGATCTGTAAAAAACTAAATTTTTGTAATTTACATTTTATTAATAATGAATTCTTTGAAATAAATAAATTACATTCTTGTTTATTAATCACAGGCTGCATGAGTTTAACATGAACAGTATAAATTCAATACACAGTAACTGCTTTTTATTATTTACATTACAGGGATGTGGATATAAAAAGTTATCCTGACAACATGAATACAATCCCAGAAGCAACACTAGAAGGAATGCCAGTGCATAACAGGACACTCACAAACACGTGCATTGACATTAGTCAATCTAACTTGCAATGGGGACCAAGGCATGAAGCAATTATAGACAGTATGCCAGTTCATCATAGGGCATGTTTACATACATGGAACCAATAAACCCACAAAGTTTACATTGCTATGTGATTTGTCTTTCTGTTTCAAAACATTATCTGCATTAAAATGATTAACATTGAATTTATACAAAAATTTGTGTAAGAGCATTTGCACTACACTAAGTTATATTGTGTTTTAAACTTCTATAGAACCTCTTCTCTTACATGCAATAGCTCTTTAAACAATTACAGTGTCAGAAATGTGCTTATTTTACTCTGCACTATTTTATTTTCAAATAGGCTAATTCTGGTCATTATACATATTGTCTTTTTCAAATTTGTGTCACTCTACATCTTAAAGTTTTAGAAATGTATTTTACATTGTATCATTCTTATTCTAACTAAAAGTAATAGTCTTAAATCATCCATGATGTGCAGTTCAGAAACAAAGAATACAGGACTAAACATGTGATGCAGATATAATCATTTTCTCTTTCTCTCATGCAGGGAAGGCTCAGTTGTCTTCTGGAATGTGCCAGATAAAACGGTATGTTACTTTTTTAATTGACAAATTTCCCAAACCTTGGCTTTTATTACTCTTTTCTCTATCGGGCTAATCAGTCTGTTCTCAAATTGTCCACCTGGCTCTAAGTTTATTTTACTTATAACTCAAACAAGAATTAAACTTCCTTCTTTGATTTACATCTGGGCAAACTTTACTTCTTTAATTTACTACAAAGAAGTTAAGCTAAGGATACTGTTCTCCCTTTACACCTAGCTGTCAGTAGCCTTTAAAGGGCTGGGTCCCCAAAGCTTCCTTCTTGCTGCCCTTTCTCTTGTGGAACTTTACTGTGTATGTAGGAGAAGAGTCATTTACTCCTTGCATCTGGTGAGCTATGCCCCCTTCGGCGTCTCACCCCTAGTCTACCACACTTTCTTCTTTGCATTAGTCTACCATCCCGTTACATTTCAGTGCATGCTCACAAGTAACCCTCCCAATCCACCCACCTACACTTGTTTAACAAAAACCTACCCATTCTAATATGATACGTTGCTTCTCTATATACCAATGTGAGACTTTCCCCTACCCTGTTCCACTGTAATGGTGGCCTTGTCCATAGGAACCTCTTCCCAGCAAGGTGCCACCTTAACAAAACAAAATGGCAGTTTTAAAAGTCTGCGCACAGCCTGATATTAATCCAAAGGAAGTTTTGTAAGTAAAATGGCAGAAATTAATTGGAATTATATGCAAACCTAATAAAATTGTAAAATGGCCAATATTTGGGGCAAAATTTAAATAGTAAGCAGAAAAATGCAAAATGGCTAATACTTAAATCTATGAGTTGTGTAGAACTTAAGTCAGCATTGTCACTATTAAAGGCAAAAAGTATGTAAATTAGTATATTAAATATAAATAAAATTTATTAAGAGATTAATATATACTGAATAAATTTAAAAAGTAAAAAGCAGTACTTTTATATGTAGTAGGTTATGATTAAACCACAAACTATATATAAACCAAAATGTTAGGCCAGGCTTGAAATCCACTAAAACTTGATATTATTCTAAAAACATTAAATGCTAGATGTGAAGAAATGCGAAGAAATAAAATTGCACAGTGTACACTGATGTACCATAGTCATAATTTCATCTTTGAGTTTCCTGAGTATACGGCAAAAAATTGAAATTTTGATTGAATTGTTCTGGTATTGAAGAAGGGTCCATTTGCATTTCAGACTCTTTTACTTTTTATTTGTTGTCATCAAATCTTTATTGAAACAAACAACAAAATAAAGCATATGTAGTAATCAGCAGTTACAAAGGAGAAATTACAGAATAGGCTACACACTAACTACCACTGCCATGTATGTCTTTTCGATGCGGGAGGAAAACCGGAGTAGAAAAACCCATGCAAACATGGGGGAAATGTCAAAAACCCTTGCCAGAGCTCAAGAGAAGTAAGGCAACAGTACTAATCACTGTTTCACCATGCTGCCTTTTAAATAATCCTCAGTTTAAATTAAACTCCTTTGGAGTGGAAACCTCAGAATTAAAAACAACTTTTTAATACTGAGTAGCATCTTGGAACTAGAAACATTATTTTTTTTTTAATTTAGTAGACATATGCAGTATACTGTAACCACTGGATTTTCGGTGTATGTTTCAAATTTAATTTCTGTTCTGATTGAAATGTGTTCTTACAACCTTGTATTTCACATTGAAAGTTATTTTCCATGTTTTCTTTTTGTTTTTCTCCCCATTACAGTTATCATTTTGGTATTTCTTACTGTTTTAGATGAAACTTGCAATGCGTATACTGGAGCGTCATGAAATTCAGCCATATGAAATTGCTCTGGTACATTGGGAAAATGAAGAAATCAATTACAAAATGGCAGAGTAAGGTGTTGTTTTTTTCTTTTCTTTGTAACATTTTGTGTAATTGAAGGCAGTACAGATTTTTAAAGGATTTATTAGTACCTGATGATATTTACTCAAAACATGTTACGGTTACACTTATTATTATGTTTAGAATAAATCGTATCAAGAATTAACAACAACAACAACATTTATTTATATAGCACATTTTCATACAAAAAAAATGTAGCTCAAAGTGCTTTCCAAAATGCAGAATAGAAAAATAGAAGACACAGTAAACAATAAAAATAAGTCAGCATTAATTAACATAGAATAAGTAAGGTCCAATGGCCAGGGTGGACAGAAAAAACAAAAAAAAAAACTCCAGAGGGCTGGAGAAAAAAAATAAAAAAAATTTTATATAAAAAAAAAGAATTTGTTATATCAAAATATGATAAATATTACACTTTTGTTTTTGCCAGTATAGTGAATCTTTTTGACAAATATTTTAATCTGCTGTTTTGTATTATTTGCTTATATTTTTTACTCTCCCCATTATGCTGGGATTCCACCTTTACTGGTGCCTAATATTACAGTTCTATTTTTTACCATACTACACAACAAATCTAATTCAGATACACACCTTCTGTTCTTCTCTGTTCAATGCCTGTTTGGACTGAGCCATGTATTTTCATGTACATATATAGTAATAATTATACTTGTATCTACTGGTTAAACATCTTATGTGTAAAGAACTGAGAAGAGAGTCTTCCACCTTTAGACACTTTTAACTGTAAGTGGTAGCTGCAGCAGCAGTATTAGGATTGACACAAATATAGAATACAGTGAAATTCTTACTTGCATGCAGCATCTTGCCACTAACCGGCACCTTGATGAAAGTTCTAACAGTTCTTAAGTCCTTGATGCACCTGACGTTACCTGGCAGTCACTTAGAAAAACTGAATCACTTGATACATTTACTGTAAATCTTTTCTAGCAATTGGCATATACTGTATATAATGGGTATTCAGGCTCCAGACTAAACAACCTGGAATTGGAAAAAGCATGTAAAGCAAATAGGTGAATGGATATTTGTAATATATGTTTGAGTGTTAGACAAAGCCGAGGATGCAACAAAAGGGAAAAATTTATGTCAGGTTTATGTATGGATTATTAATGTACTTCAGCACATATCGTTCTAAAATCAAAGTTAACATTACTTTCCTGTTAAGATTTTAACAAATGACCCACTTCAATTGTATTTCTTCTTTCTATTGAAAGTAATTTGTGTAGTACTTCTTCCTTTGTTTCAGTATGGGAATACACTCTGTGGTGTTGCCTGCTAAGCATCATTCACCAGTTGCAAACCAGTTATCTTTTGGGCTCCATAGAAGCTGTTGCATCCCCTGAGCTATAGAAAGAGTGTCACTCTGCCATACAAATTGAAGAGCTCTTATTCTGCGTGTGACATGTTTCCATGTGTGCAACATCAGACTGCACTCTTTCCCAGATTCCCACCCCCATAAGAACCTGGACTATTCAAAATGAAGCTCATACAAATCTTTTGACCTGGAAAAATGTTGATATTATTTGCTGCCTTGCTTTAGAGAATATCACTCCAAGTGCATGTGTTACTACATGCAGTGCTTCAAATGCATGCAATATAATCAAGTATGACTTGAATAACTGTGCAAAAACAATGACTGACATATTTATGGAAGAAAAAAGACAAGTTGGTCCTGCATAATGCTACTGAGGTGTTCGCACACTTTATGGACCATTTATTTTACAACAGTTTGTTTTTATAAAACACTCTTCCCTTTCAATCCCAGAACACAATAAAGTATTACAAATAAAGTATAGTTAAACTAAAGCACAACATTACATGAAGAAACAAACAGAATTTCATATAGTTTATGCATAGAAATATACATAATTACGTTTGTTTTTATACAAATTAGATTGTTAAGGAATCCATATGCTAGATTAAAGAAAAATATAAATTCTAGTCCCAATTTCTAACTATCTTAGGCCAGCCTGTCACACAGCACCACTCTGGCCTGTATGTAGTGATTCTGCCAAATATTGATAATCTTGGGGATATATGATGAAGGTCATTTATTACTGGCAGCAATTCTAAACTACCAGTCTAAGATAACTTCATCAAAATGGCCCTGACACCATGTGCCTTTTCAGGACTAGGGTAGACCAGGCCATTTATCTTTTTATGTCAAAAGAATTGCATTAAAATCAGCTATAAACTTAATTGTAAAAAAAAAAAAGTGTGGTGATTCAAGAACTTAGTTTTTCTGTATATGGCCCATGGATGACACTTTGGATTTCACATATTTTAATATCATGTATAGTCCCAAGTGGTATACTGTATAGTATGAACCCACACAACATATAGAAATGAATGCAGTGTGCAACATGCAGAAGTGAGTGCAGTGAATATATAATAGTAATAAACACATACTAGAAACTCTGTTTTGGACAGCTTGTCTACAGAATACAGATTTTAAAGGAATGATCCAAAAATGATATATTTTTAATATTTTCTTGCCCCATATGTTTTGTAGTAATGAGAGAGAAAAAAAAAATGCTAGGCATAAACAGGAAATTTAATTTGTATGCTATTGAGTTTTTGAATTGAAGATCCCTTCATTCATTAGTCAAGAACTGTATTTTCAATCACTCATTCCCATGCAAATTGCTGAGGTCTTTAACCTCCTTGGTGTTAAACCCGAGTGTTACTTAGAAATTCTATTTAAGTATGATTAAGCCAGAGTCAGACATGGAGAGACATGTAATAGTTTGCTTTACACTGTTAAGCCCGAATACGTACAGACCATATTCTGTTGCCATCAAGTGGATAAAGTAATATTATGCTGCAAAAAATCATGAATATTTATTTGCATTTTGCTTCTAAGGTAACTCATAAATATTCATTAATGAGAATGGCATGTAAACGAGAAGCTCTAAAGATAGTTTTAGTACAAAGTGAAACTGAACAGTCAGTTAAATCAAACAGTAGTGATGGCAATGTCAAATGGTCATCAGATACTGACATGGGTAGTGAAAATGATGCATACGGCACTATGTGACCCAACTGCTGTGATATGCCTGGTGAATTTGGTTGCCTGAAGCTTCACTGTGGTGCCTGGCAAAAAAGGCAAAATTACTGTGATCAAGTAAAAAGACAAGAAAGATGTTTCTGTTCACAATGTATCAACTGTTGTTTGTGACAGGGGAAATGTGAAAGTCACTAAGTTTTTTGTTGTGGTAGCCTACAATAACAGAAGGAGAGTCAATTGTGTAGATCAGACACTGTCCTTCTACCCATTCATGCTTAAGTAACAGAAACAAATATTTAAAAAATGTTCAAAGAAACATACTTCTACTGTCCTGATTGCAGTATCAGGCTGTGCATTGGAAACTGTTTCAAAACATGTCACACAAAGAATGTGTACTAAATCTGGATCAACACAGCAGTGGACACTAGACATACCTTTCCTAGTGTGTTTATGTTGCTGTTTTGATATTTATATGTGTGTTACACAAAATAAGTTTCTTTGATTGAAAAAAATTCAGTGTTTTTTACTAACTTTTCCAGGGGTAAACATAAATCTGCCTTTCTAAGGCTTTATGTTTTATATATTTCCTGAACAGAAAGCAGCTGGATGCTGGGAAAATTTCTATTATTGCATTCACACCACTCTGCCAATGACAGTACTCTAAGAAATTTTAGTTGCAAATATCTCAGCAGTATTACATTCATTAATAGATTTTCTTTTTTTCTTTTGCAGAGGCAATTCAAAATTACTTAATGGAAATATCATTTTAAATTGTGATCTTGAACCTGAGCAAGCAATATTGGAGAAATTTGCATTTTCAAATGCTCTTTCACTGTCAGGCAAGTGTCTTTATTCCAAAGGCCATTATATATGTGTTCTCAGTTGTAGAATGTCAGTCAGTCAGTCATTATCCAACCCGCTATATCCTAACACAGGGTCACGGGGGTCTGCTGGAGCCAATCCCAGCCAGCACAGGGCGCAAGGCATGAACAAATCTCGGGTAGGGCGCCAGCCCACTGCAGAGCACACACACACACACACACACACACACACACACACTAGGGACAATTTAGAATCGCCAGTGCACCTAACCTGCATGTCTTTGACTGTGGGAGGAAACGAGAGCACCCGGAGAACACAGGTGTCCTTACTGCGAGGCAGCAGCGCTACCACTGCGCCACCGTGGCGCCCTTTAGTTGTAGAATGGGATGATGTAAATGATGTAAATGTAAATTTCACACAGATCATTTCTGATTCTTCTTCTTCTTTCGGCTGTTCCCGTTAGGGGTTGCCACAGCAGATCATCTGTCCACATATGGATTTGGCAAAATTTTACACCGGATGCCCTTCCTGACGTGACCCTCCCCATTTATCAGGGCTTGGGAATGGGTTAGATAATTTCTGATTCCATAGGCAAAATAATAATATTTTAATAATTAAGCATATATCTTTTTAGGCATCTACCAAGTAACATTTATATAAGGCAAAGATTTCTAGCATAGTGCCAAAGCCTCATTAATTGGAGCTTAAGAGCATTCTTTATCATTTATCACCATCAGATCGGCCCAGCAGCACTTTGGTAAGAGCAGTAACTTCATGCAGCAACATTTTTTAATTTTACAAAATAATAAAATGAAACATTGGAGTTTTGTGTGACCTTTCAGAATTAAATTTATATACAACCTTTAAACATTGTCAGAAATACTTTCATTTTTTAAAATTTTTAAATTTCCTGAAACACAGTTCGCATCACAATGCTGCATAAGGAGCCCCTGACAATCAAAATATCTCATTTTCATATTGAAGCTACATGTGGGATGTTAGCATTCTTGATTTGCACATATACTGTATATATATATATATTGATTTGTCATTTTGTAAAATATTGTTAATTTTGTAATGTTACTAAGGTGCTAGTCTCGTTCAGAATGTCTGTTTAATGCATCTTAAGTTTGTACTGGACATGTTCAGCTGATAAAGGGCAGATGCTGCTTTAGCTTACAGGACAGAGTTTGAACTTCCCAAATAACTTAGAAAAGCATCTGATATGTGTAAAACATCCATCCATCCATCCATCCATTAACCAACCCGATGTATCCTAACTACAGGGTCACGGGGGTCTGCTGGAGCCAATCCCAGCCAACACAGGGTGCAAGGCAGGAAACAAACCCCGGGCAGGATGTGCAAAACAGTCAAGTTTATTTTCACATTCAATCTCGCAATCACAGTACTGAATAAAAATCGTTTTGGGCGTGAGGAATCAAACAAAAAATGTATATATTTAATTGCTTTTTAATACCTGTTGTGTGTGTTTGTTTTAAAGCTAATATTTTTTCACATTTTTCCCCAAATTATACATATTTGTGATTTAGTTTATTTTTTGATTTGTCTGTTGTTCTGAGGATGCAATGTATTGCGAGACTATTGTATTGTGAAGCCTGTATTACAACATGTATTGTATGTGGATTAAGTGTATCATGTCATGCCTAGTAAATCTATAAAATAGGGTAGGAGTATCAAAAATGTGCCTTGTCTTAGATGTCATTATTTAAACCACCAGCCCTGGATGGCAGGAAGATTTTCTGTGTTTATAAGTCCTTCACTGTTCTCAATTTAGTCTCGTAAGATAAAAGATAATTTTTATAAATAAAAAAGCTTATGATTTGAAGAAGTGCTACTAAATTGTTTTTTTTTTTTTTTATAAATTAAATCAGACTGGTCCAGTTGTGGATTTTTGTATTGGAATTCCTAGTTCTTTATTTAAAATTCAATTGCCTTTGAGAAAGCGTCTGTCTTACATATAGTAGTTTTTCAGATTTTAACTGTTGGAATTTTGATGTCATAGCCTTACTTTTAAATATTACTAGGATCTTTTCTTGAGACATACACCTTGTTTAGGGTTCCTGAGTTAGGCATCAGGTAAAAGGACTTGACAAAAAGAGAGTCATTTGTCTTCCATAGTCCTGCTTCATGAAGTCAGAAGGTTCTTTTATTCTAGCTTCAGTACATTAACCAAAAATGTTTATGGCTATTTAAAACTACACTGTTATCTAACTAAACTTGATGTTTTTTTCTAATTCTTGAATTGTTCTAGCTGTTGCTATAGTGGTCTTTTATTTAAAAGATCCAAAATTTGGATGAAACTGATCACCCTCAATCTCTTCTACCAGCAGTGTCATGGGGTGCATAATATCTGACCCATATGGTTAATAAAGGCAGACAACAAACAATATGTTAGTACTCAAGAAAGAAAAATATGAAAATGCACTTATATGAAATCACTAAAATAAAAATCCTTTAAAATTATCAAAATCCCACAATAATTAATTCAAAACTTACTAATTTTTTGCCATTTTCATTTTTGACACAATATACTGTAAGGTACTGAATGTCAAGTAGACAGACATGAAAAACGTCATTTTCATACTGTAGGCATGAGTGACAGTGCTACCAAACGAAAGAGTTCGGTGACCCACATTGTGGCATTTTGCTGACTGCACTATTAGTGACAGGGCTTGACAGTAGAAAATGTAGGATTTTGGTGAAACATAAAAACTTTGAAGAGATTTTTGTATTCCTAACTTGAAAGATAAATTCTAAAATGCAAAAGTTGTACAATAATCAAACATTTAAATTTGTAATCTGGAATATTAAAGATCTCAATCATGAACTCTAGAGGAAAAAAGTGTTTTAGTTTTTTAGTTCCCTAAGGTTAAGTATAGCAGGAGACCCATTTAAATAGCAAGAAGATCCAATTTTAGTTCAAAGGAGATTGGTTTGGTCAAGTTTTTCATTGTAACTACCGTATAGTATGAAGACTTAAGGAGTGGAAATTATGATTCAAAAAGCTATCCTCCACATAACTTATGACAAACTGTAGTATCAGACTGTATAGCGCAGTATATTATGAAATGGTCTCATTCAAGAAAAACAAGAATGCTTCAGCAGTTTGAAATCAGGAGTGGCAGGGGTTAGTTATAATCTTTCTTTTAGGGCTTTTCCTTGGAAAAATCAAGGTTTTCAGCAAAGGGTGGTACATATGGCTTTAAATTATTCTGTAAAATTTAGTAACACATCTCAAATGCAACACCAAAACTAGTTAGTAAATAGGTTATTTGCTTAAACATAAGTTTCTGGCTAAGTCAGAGACTGTATCTTTTACAACATGATTTTCATGATGTCATGTAATATGCGCAACAGAAAATGATTGTTTCGCACATGTAGAAAAGAAAAACAAAATAAGTAAAAGTTAATTCCATTCTGAACAACAAAAAAAATCAAGAAAGACATTTTTCCATTGAACCCTCATTGGATGACAGTTGATGTAGCGTCCATTTTCTCCCATCTTTGGAAACATAATATGTGAAGTGAACTGGTGTAATACCTTTAATGAAAAATTAAACTGAAACTATAAATATAAATAAAATGAAAAGTAAACAATAATAAAAGCAAATAGCACAAAACTAAACTGAAATAAAATAAATACTAACAAAGTAAGTTTTAGTTTTTCTTTCATTCATTTTGAATTAATTCATGAGTTATACAGTATGTTTATTTGTTGATTTACATTGTTTGACATGTTAGGTATGTGTGGATTTGTTTTGGGGGCAGGAGCCTAGCTGTCCATAACCAGAATGCAGGAAGGCAAGGTTTGCACTTTCAAATTATATTTTTTCTACACGTTTTGCATTTTAGCAGCTGAAAACATGCTGCAATTTCAGTCAAATCTATTTGAGTAGATTTTGAGTGGAAATTATGCAAAATATGTGTATATATTACTTGCATCTCACCTATTTCCTGATTAGTATGCTGCCTTAAATAAACTTCTGTTAGGTACTGACAGTAGCACATCTACTATATTTTACATTGCATTATTAACAACCACAAATGTTTTGATACTACAAATGGTGCAAATTTTTATTTATCTCTGTATTAGTTACACTTCTGGCCTTTAATCTTGATTTCATTGGCAAGTTTTACCCTTGCTGCCAATGAAACTAAAGTCCCAGGTCTAAAAAATAACCTTTCACTTCTCCTTTTATAGTTCAGATTTCCTTGGGGATAAACACACAATTTGGAATAGATAATGCAACTACAAAAAGATGACAAGGATCAGAGAATATGAAGCAATTAGACAGTTACCACTAAGAGTTTTTAGAGACAGGGGAAATATGTTCAGAGACGGCGCTTAAGGAGTAGCCATGATATAAAGTTAGAGATACAACAAACATTGATGTTATCCCTGAAAGAAAATAAAAAAGGTTACATAGTTGTTGCTATGTTCACAGAGTCTAGCCTATGCCTCCTATTGTGTGAAATTTTTTTCTTCTTTCTCATTCATCAGCTGAAACACAATAGCCTCTTGATTCATTTTATAAAATTCAATTAAAAGTGAAATTAAAATTTAAAACTAAATAGATGTTAGTGGTAAAATATAGTTGAAACACAATGTTTCTAAAACTTAAATGAAAAAAACAAGCTGAAAGTAATTATGGAATAATAATAAAATAATCTCACTGTAGTGAAGGATACTGTAATCGTAAAAGTGGTTTGTAGGTAATCATGTATTCAAATAAATAAGAAAATGGTGAGATTTAGTAAGTAGCATTATTTTTGGTTGTGTAAATACTAGACGCTAAGAAAGAATCCAGCCTAGTTATATTTTCTGTAACTGACCTATAAAATTCATTTTTGAGCTTGTTACTACTTTCTGGAATAGTTGTCTGAGCATTATTTGCCTTCCATCAGAAGTACATTGAAAGTTTTACTTATGGTGGTTGTGTCAGTTAAAAAAGGGCCAGGTGATGGCATCATAACACACAGTACAGTACACAGAAATGCTGTAGGTCAATAACACAAGAGCAAGTTTTGCTCTGGCGGGAAAAAAATAATCTGCCAACAATTTGTTACTGCAAGTAACCATTGTCAACATACCTTTGGATTTTATTTTTTCAAAATTGACATGTCTTTTGAAATGTTTACCTAATGAAACAAACATAAATAGTATGCATGTGTTATCAAAGCGTGTGTAAAATGCTGAGATAGTTTGATTTACTAATTTGTACATGTTTATAAATTAGGTGTTCATAAAGGTGAAGCTGTATTTTGAAAATACTGAAGTATGTCTCAGATATCACAGTGATAAGAATCTAAACCTGCTTTTTGATGATATGTTTTTACATTCTTCAGATGTTTTAAGTTACAACATTATGCTAATTTTGACACAATATATGGGACAGATGTCTGACAATCTACACACTAGTTTTGAAGTAAATATGAGCTGTCATTTCAAAGTTAGGGGTTCTCTGATTATTTTCAATTTAATCCTTATTTGGCCAATATGTTGCTCTAAACAAAGTAAAGGATTTCCCAAACTTCTGTGGGTTTAACTAGATTTTAACTAACTAGTTAGACTTTAATCAAATTCTTCTGTTTTATAAATAATGTAGCATTCCTGTTAGAAAAGCATGTGTGAAGCATGTTTGGCCACAAAAGGAATATTTTTGCTAAGTAAAGATTCTATTGTTGGTCACTCTTGTGTGAGGAAAAAATTAATTTATTTCAGAGCAAAGTGTATTTTTTTACTTTCTATATAAGCAGATTTGTCACTTTTAATTTCTTCTCAATTATTTAGATTTAAATCGAAGTTATAAACAAATATTTTCTCCTTACCAAGGTATTCCATTGTTATTTGTTTTCTCTTTTTTGTAGCTAGATGAAAACTTAACTATGATTCACAAAAAAATAAAACTAAGCCATTGAATTTGTGAACCTTTGCGCCCTTAATCTTTATATAAGTATCCAAGCAAAACAGTCAAAAAAAGCTAGCAAATTGGTACATGAAATCTGTAAATCCATTTTCTTTTTTTACCAGCCATAAACATAGACTTGTATAACATTCTTTGAAATATCTGAGTGCAGTAAACATAATTTTTTGACTACTCACTTTGCCTTCTAGGCTAACTGCACAATGAAAAAGTTGGAAGCAGTGATCTAAAATATTTCTGCATTCTGCTCACCTTTAACCCATTTTTAAAAATAAATTCTAAGTTATTAAAGAAATTACTGATGTACAATAAAGTATTATACAAGGTCTTATTGAGTTAATTTACCATATTTAGGCTTCTAAAGGAGGTCTCTAATGGAAAAACTCAGCTATTTGGATTTTGAAATCTTGGTTCTGCTTACTGTATGGGAATTCTGTAAAGATTTCCCAAACCCTAAACAAGTGACATGTCATAGTGGGATCTTTGGTGTAAATCAAAAACAAACTCAAGGATATTTTGCTAACACTGCATAAGATGTAAAAATCACCACCTTGTGGGAGGGAAGAAAAACATTTAATGTCTTCATAAAATAATCCAGTAGATATAATAATAATCTTCATCTTCTTAAAGCCTCAGGAGCACAATTTCAAAATGTTGAGTTATTTATGCTTTTGGAGCAATACATAGCAGAGTTCACTAGCTAATATTTGGCATTTTGCTTAAGTCAGTGGTGTGAAAAGCACATTCTGAAAGGCCACAGTGGCTACAGGCTTTTGTTTTAGCTACTTTCTTAATTAGGATTTAATATCTGCTGCTAATTGAACCAACTTCCTTAGTTTGATTTTTAATTGACTACCTTTTTAAAATGCTTAACTATTAATTGATTTTTTTTTTTCCTTAATCAGTAGCCAAGCAACAAAAAGATGCAAAGTAAGCCAACAATGACCAACTAACTCAGGGCTTTCACACTCAGTTGTTGGATGGTCAGCAATTTCACTTTAATCAATTTCTTAATAAGAAGGCAATGTTTGCTAATAATAGAACATGTTATTTAATTCTGTTGTTTGTTAGTTCTGTCATTATATCACACCAGATATTTCTTATCCTGTTGAATTTCTTTTTTAAGAGCACAATTAGTGTTTCTCAGGCATTCAACAACATCATTTATTTCTATAGCACGTGTTCATACAAAGGATGTAGCTCAAAGTTATTTACAAGATGGCAAAATAAATAATTGCAAACAAAGAAAAACCAAATGAAAAGTAGATGCAAATAATAATAAACAATAGTATGTAGATATGGTGAGAGAGGACATGCAGGTGGTAGGTGTGACAGAGCAACATGCAGAGGACAGAAAGATATGGAAACAGATGACTCATAACAGGAGCAATCGGAAGTAGATGTAAAGTATATAAAAAATATTGCACACTTACATAAGATAAGATATGATTAAGATAAGTATAGTTCTTAAATGTATAATTCCATTTTTAATTCTTCAAATGGGAACTTAATTATAAGGTCAAGGTGCCAGGATGGACAGAAAAAATAAAATAAACTCTTCAAATTGTGAAAATGGAACTAAATTGGTGATTTACCTTCTTTCTTTAAAAAAGGTTACTTTTTGACTTCGTGACTTACAGTTGGAGGGCATGTCAGAGTTGTTGACCAAGGTTCCTTATATTATTGCCTGAGTATGAAATCTCAGAGGATGTCAAATTACCCAACTGCATAATGACTTTTAAGCAGTTACACACTTTCAAAGAATCACACTCTTTTTCTTACTATCAGTAACGTGCTGGCTGATGGAGCCAGCCCTGTACGAAGGACTACAGGTACAGTGAGTTCAGCCCCAATCTCTGCCCTTCTTTCTTCGTTTTTCACACAACATTAGACAAGACAAGGTTATCTTTGTTTGGCAAGGTCCAAATATTTGCATTACTTATTTCACCTCACTGCACTATATTGCATTGTATTTCCTGGTGGGTGATCGTTAGTACTCACCTCTCATGATCACAGAGCCAACCCTTGTGATTTAAGACATATTCATATCTATTTGATTTTGTTGGGATTATATTTATTATATAAATGAAGTCTATGACTGAAAACCCAAGGAAAAATCATGTAATGTGACATGTCTTTAAGCAAAGAAAGAAATAAACATACTTAATCTTTTAAAGCAAGCCAGTTACAATTAAGATAAATAAACTATTTTCCATTACCAGAAGTAATTGGTTGCTAATTAAGAAAGTGGTTGGAACGAAACCTGCAGCCACTTCAGCACTCCAGGATTTAACACTACTAACCTAATCAGTGTAGAAATGCATAATTGAAACAGCAGAGGAGATAGAAGACTGTTACTTTTATTTCATATGACAAAGGTTGTAACAAGTCTGCAACAATTGAAATGATGTCATAGCCTGTGACATTATACTTATATTAGACATTATACTCTAAATTAGATGCAGTTTTATATAGCAGCCTAACATTTGGTATTTTAGCTGAAATAGTCTGCAGTGATATCACAGACTAATATTATTCTTAATAAAAAAATTATAATAAATCTGCAATCAAACTAGAACAAATGTGTCCAAAATGAATCTATATGTAATAATACCCAAATTCATAAAACTATTTTAAACAGAAAGTGATTTTAATGATGTCTTTGAAATTCAGAATATTGTCAAACAGAGCTTAATGAAATTATGGAATTATTTTTGTTAATGAAATTATGGAGTTATTTTTATGAAAGTAAACATTTTTTGTTCTTTTGACATTTTACAGTGAAGTTGGCAATCTGGGAAGTAGCTGTTGATAACTTTGTGGAGTCCATTCAGTCAATTCCTGAGGTAAGATATACAGTCCCAAACATTACACAAAGTTGTTGAAAGCCCCTTAGGGATGTTTCGTTATGATTTAATCTACAAACAGAAAGATGTATTTTAATACAGAATAAGTACTGTATTATGGAGCATTACTTTTAATAAATTTACTGAGATGAAACAATGAAATCTTCAAATATAATACTTTTTCCTACCAAAACTACCATTTTGCCATTCAAACCTAAATATGCAGCAAAATTTAGACTTTAGCTTTGCATAGGATGTTTTGACAAAAGAGAAATATGTGCCATAAACACATATATTTTCCTCTCATCTGCAACATTTTTCTCAAATTTATTTTGATGCATTTATTGGAAATTTGGGCATGGCTGAAGAGCATTTATCTGCAACCACTTCATTGGTGATTTCCTGCTGTTAAAATCCATTGGCTGCTAACAAGCTTTCAAATGATTCCTCGTTTGGATCTGCTTACAGATTTAGGGAAACTGAGTGTAGATGATGTTACCTCTGACCCCAAATGAGAAGTAAGAAGTGGATCCAGCAGCATGAATAACCCTTACATAACAATATTACTTGTGTTCCACGCATAAATTACAAAATTGTAATGCAAAATTAATCGTAGGGGCACTTACTATATGTAAAAGGAAACTCTACCGTTTTGCTAATCATTACTTTATAATGTATGTTGCCCCATGTTCATTGTGCAACATAAATTTTCCCTTGGGTTTCACCCAGCTGTTGTATAAAGCTTTAGTATAGACTGTCAAAAGGTAGCTAAACTAAGTGAAAAGTTGTTTTTGTATAGCGTCACTCAACTAAGCCTAGTTGTCGGGTGCCACTGCATGGCATATTAAAGGGCAAGTTAAAACACATATAGCTGAAAAGGGGAAACAAAATAGTCTTAAGCAAAGAAGAAACAGAAGTACAAAAAACCTAAAGGAAAATAACTGGAAAATGCAGAGGCATAAATGATTAAAGTGCTTCAAAAATATGTAAGATTGGAATATGGAAAAAGGGCCAACATAATGTTGCATACCAAATACACTGCTCAAAAAAATAAGTCAGTTAAGCTTCAAACTTTAAAGGTTAAGTCCAGCGATAAAGTCAGATGGTGGGACAGGACAGAAAAACAAGAAACAAAACTCTAGATAACCGGAGAAAAACATTTTGGTGCATAACTGCAAAAGGCTGCCTCACCAATTCTTTTATGCTTATCTCTTGGAATAGTAAGCAGACCACTATTATAGGATCTAATGTTTTGTCTTAGGGGGACAGGCACACCAAAATATAGAAAGGAGTAAGATTATTTAAAGCTTTATATACCATTAGTAGTATTTTAAAGTCAATTAAGAAGGACATGGGTAACCAATGTAATGATGCTTAGACTGGAGAGATTTGCTCAGTTTTCTTTAGTAGTTAAGATTCACAAATGAATTGATGTCTCTTTTAGGAAGGCCAGTTTGGAATGTATTATAGTAATCTATTTGATTAAAAACAAAGATGTGAATTAGTTTATCAGCATCTTCCAATGTTATAATTGGTATAACTTTTGCAATGTTACCTAAATATAAAAATGCAGTCTTAGTAATGTGGTTGATATGTGATTTAAAGATTAGGTCAGAATCCATGATTACATGTAAATTCTTTTTAAAGAGAATCAGGGTCATCAGGTGCTATACATTAGTAAAAATGGGCGTCATCTACAAAACTGTGGTAGTTCACCTTCTGTTTTGATAAAATCTGGCCTAATGGGAGCATGTAGATTGTAAATCACAGTGTTCTCAGAATAGATCCTCAAGGTACACTTTATACTATATAGTATCATAGATCGCTAAACTACAATCACCACAGCTAATAAAGAATTTTCTACCCATTAAATAAGACTGAAACCAATTTAAGACACTGCCAGAAGGCCCCACAAATTGACTAACCGATTTATAAGAATACTGGTGTCTGGTGTCAAATGATGCAGTCAGGTTTCAGTGAACAAGAATAAAAATGTCCCCTCTATCCACATTAACCCACAAGTCATTAGCTACTTTAAACAGTGCCGTTTCTGTATTATGATTTGTTGTAAAACCTGACTGGAGCTTACCAAAAATAGAATGCTTATTCAGATAGACATTCAATAGCTATAAAACTGCCTTTTCCAGAATTTTACTTAAGAAAGTTAGGTTAGAAATAGGTCTAAGCTGTCAAATAAAGCAGAGTTTAGGTTGTTTTTCTTAAGAAGGGATTTACAACAACATTTATTTATATAGCACATTTTCATAAACATAATGTAGCTCAAAGTGCTTTACATGATGAAGAAAAGAGAAAAAAAAGACAAAATAAGAATTAAAATAAGACAACACTAATTAACATAGAATAAGAGTAAGGTCCGATGGCCAGAGAGGACAGAAAAACACACAAAAAAAAAAAAAAACTCCAGATGGCTAGAGAGAAAAAAATAAAATCTGCAGGGGTTCCAGACCATGAGACTGCCCTGCCCCCTCTGGGCATTCTACATAACATAAATGAAAACAGTCCTCTTTGTATTTAGGGTTCTCATGGAAGGACTTGATGAGACTTAACTGCTAGTGATGATTTAACTATTAATGTGGAGAGATCCCCGTATCTAATGACCAGTTAACTATGTCAGTTACACTATCAATTAGCAAATTGAAGATGTCTATAAAAAAAGCTTGTTGGGACTAGGTAAGGACACAAGTGGACATTTTTAGCTAAAACAACAACAACATTTATTTATATAGCACATTTTCATACAAAAAGTAGCTCAAAGTGCTTTACATACTGAAGAACAGAAAAATAAAAGACAAAATAAGAAATTAAAATAAGAAAACATTAGTTAACATAGAAAAGGAGTAAGGTCCAATGGCCAGGGTGGACAGAAAAACAGAAAAAACTCCAGACAGCTGGAGAAAAAAAAAATTTGCAGGGGTTCCAGGCCACGGGGACCGCCCAGTCCCCTCTGGGCATTCTACCGAACATAAATGAAATAGTCCCTTTGTAGTTAGGGTTCTCACGGAGTCACTTGATGTTGATGGTCATACAGACTTCTGGCTTTTAATCTATCCATCATTGTTGGAACATCACAGTGCTTTGAGTAGATGGTGGTGGCTTGCACCACCACCAAAAGGATACCGGAAAAGGAAACAGAAGAGAAAGTAGGGGTTAGTACAGATTTTAGAGCCACCATGAATAGTTATTATAATGAGTTGGAGATATAGAGTATCAGGATTTTGATTACAGTGAAATTATGAGAAAGGCCATGTTAAAATAATGTGTTTTCAGCAGTTTTTAAAGTGCTCCACTGTATCAGCCCGGCACATTCCTATTGGCAGGCTATTCCAGATTTTAGGTGCATAACAGCAGAAGGCCACCTCACCACTTTTAAGTTTTGTTCTTGGAATTCTAAGGAGATACTCATTTGAGGATCTGAGGTTACGATTTGAAATATAAGGTGTCAGACATTCCAATATATAAGATGGGACGAGATTATTTAAGGCTTTATAAACCATAAGCAGAATTTTAAAGTCAATCCTGAATGACACAAGTAACCAGTGTAGCGACATCAAAACTGGAGAAATGTGCTCGGATTTCTTTTCCTAGGATTCTAGCAGCCTCATTCTGCACTAGTTGCAAACGATTTATGTCTTTTTTGGGTAGTCCTGAGAGGAGTGCATTACAGTAATCTAGTCGACTGAAAACAAACGCGTGAACTAATTTCTCAGTATCTTTCAGTGATATAAGAGGTCTAACTTTAGCTATGTTTCTTAATTAAAAAAATGCTGTCATAGTGATCTGATTAATATGTGATTTAAAATTCATATTACAGTCAACAATTACCCCTAAGCTTTTTACCTCCGTCTTGACTTTTAATCCTAATGTATCCAGTTTATTTCTAATAGCCTCATTGTATCCATTATTGGCAATCACTAAGATTTCAGTTTTCTCTTTATTTAACTTGAGAAAGTTACTATTCATTCATTCTGAGATACAAGTCAGACATTGTGTTAGTGAATCAAGAGAATCGGAGTCATCAGGTGCTATTGATAAGTACAGCTGTGTGTCATCAGCATAGAGATAATTTGACCTAACGGAAGCATGTAGATTGAGAATAACAGCGGACCCAGGATAGAGCCTTGTGGAACACCATATTGGATATCATGTGTCTTTGAGTTGTAATTACCACAACTAACAAAGAATTTTCTCCCTGCCAGGTAGGATTCAAACCAATTTAAGACACTGCCAGAGAGGCCCACCCATTGACTAAGGCAATTTCTAAGAATATTATGATCAATGGTGTCAAATGCAGCACTCAGATCTAAGAGGACGAGAACAGATAAATGGCCTCTGTCTGCATTCACCCACAAATCACTTACTACTTTAAAGAGTGCAGTTTCCGTGCTGTGATTTGTTCTAAAACCCGACTGAAATTTATCAAGAATAGCATGTTTATTGAGGTGGTCATTTAACTGCATAATGACTGCCTTCTCCAGAATTTACTTAAGAAAGGCAGGTTAGAGATGGGTCTAAAATTTTTAAGAGCCAATGGGTCGAGGTTATGTTTCTTAAGTAGGGGTTTAACTACAGCAGTCTTAAGACAGTCTGGGAAGACCCCCGTATCTAATGACGAATTTACTATGTCAAGAACATTATCAATTAGCACACCGATACTTCTTTGAAAAATTTGTTGGTATTGGGTCAAGGACACAGGTGGAGGGTTTTAATTGAGATATTATTTTTTGTAAATCAGGTAAATCTATCCTAGTGAAAGAGTTTAATTTGTTTATAACGGAATGCTGGGGTTTAGGAGGATCCTTAGTGTTGGGGAGATATACTATGTTATTTCTAATATCATTAATTTTTGATTGAAAAATACAGCAAGCCTCACAGGTTTTACTGGAAGTACTTAGGAGGCATTCCTTTGAGTTACCTGGGTTTAGTAGAACGATCAATCGTCGAGAATAAGACTCTGGGATTACTAGCATTGTTATTTATAATCTTACAGAAATAACAGCGCCTCTCAAGACAGACAGTGTTATTGTATTCTGTTATTTTAACTTTTAATATTTCATAGTGGATAGTTAGTTTAGTCTTCCTCCATTTACGCTCAGCTCTACGGCATGTTCTCTTTAAATCAGACACTCTTTGGGTCTTCCATGGTATAACAATGCTAGAAGATTTTTTAACTGTCTTTTCAGGTGCAACTATGTCAACAGCAGCTCTCACTTTAGTATTAAATCTTTCCACCTTACTATTTACATTATCCTCGCTATTATAGTTGGCACTATAAACGGACTGATTGCTTAGAATGTTTGCAAGTTTTAAAGCTGCTGCTGAGTCAAAGAAGCGTTTTTTAACAATATGCTTCTCATGGGTATTTTCTATCATTATTTCTATATTAAACAGTAGAAGGAAATGGTCTGATAGACCAATATCAATGATCTGCTTTATATCAACTTTTAGTCCTTTAGTAATCACTAAGTCTAACGTATGACCTGCTTTATGTGTAGGCTGATTAACGAGCAGTCTCAAATCAAAAGAGTCCAGGAGGTTCATAAATTCTTTTACTTTTAGGTCACACTGATTATCTATATGAAAATTAAAGTCGCCAACTATTAGGAGTGTGTCATAGTTTGTAAATTAAAATTGACATTAAGTCAGAGAATTCCTCTAAAAAAGATGTTTTGAATTTTGGAGGTCTATACACGGATAATACTAGAACTTGAAAATCTCCCTGGATGATAACGGCGAGATACTCAAAGGACTAGAACTTACCAAAACTGACATCTTTACATTTTAACCGGCTTGAATAAATGTTTGCCAAGCCCCTGCCTTTTTCCTTGGCGATCTGCACGAGTAAAACTGTAATCCGGAGGCGCAGATTCGATTAAAACAGCCGCGCCATCTGAGCTAAGCCACGTTTCACTTACCTTATCTATTTTATATCACTAATAAGATCATTGATAAAAAATGTCTTATTAGAGCTCTAACATGTAATAGTGCCATATTTAATGTTCCGGAGGGGCAGAGATGAATACTATATGCGTTATTGATATTTGGAATTTTGTGTTTAAACTGTATTCTGTTTTTATAGTTTTAATACAGTGTTCCTCTAAAATAGTAAGCTGAGAAATTATTCTACTGAGTTCAGTTAAATGTATTCCAATGAAGGAAATTCACTAAAAAGAGCATGCTCAAGTTCAACAGGATTCATTTTGGAGGTGTTTATTATATTACATCTAATATTGTTTATTTTGTGTTCTACAAATGCAGCAAAGGCCCCACAAGTTTTACTAGATATTTTCAGGAGACATTTCATTGATTGAACAGGCTTTAGAAGATGATCAATAGTTGAAAGTAAAAGTCATGGATTTCCTGCGTAATCACTTACAATTTTAGAAAAATAGTGCTTCTTCTTAAGTCAGATTACTTAGTTGAATTCAGCTATGTGTACCTTTTTAATATTTCATTTTGTATTATTAATTTCATTTTTCTACAATTATGCTTAGCCTTATGACATTTTCTTTTAAGATCAGACACTGTTTTCCAAGGTGTTTTAGTACTGGAGGATTTCTTAATAACTGGAGGATTTCTTAATAATGACACAGTCCACTGTGTCAGCTGCAGCTCTCATCTTAGCATTAAAATATTTTACCTCACAGGTAACATTGCTGGCTACATTAACAAGAACTAATCTCAGACTGATTATTCAGAATATTAGTAAACCTAGAGGCTACTGTTACACCAAAATAACATTTTATAACAATATGCTGCTCTTTAGTTCTAGTTACCAGTATTTCTATGTCCAATGAAATGCAGAAATGGTCGTACTTTATATCAATATCCATGACCTGCCTCACTTTTGTTTCTTAATCCTTTTCAAATTACTAAATCTTTTCAAATTACTAAATCTAATATCTTATTAACAAGATTGCTATAATTATCTGTTTTTATCTTGCCTTGCCTTTGTTTAATCTTTTTATGTTACACTTTGAGATTTACTGCTAATGTAAAGTGCCCTATAAATAAAATGCATTATTATTATTATTATTATTATCATTATTATTATTATTATTACCGTGTCCTCATTTATGTGTAGGCGGGCTAACATGGTGGCTAAGATCAAAAGAGCACAGTAAGATAATAAATTCTCTTGCTTTAGGGTCACACTGGCTATCCACATGAAAACTGAAGTTGCCTACAATTAGGAACTTGTTTAATTAGTTATTGTTAAAGATACTAAGTCAGAGAATTCATTGATAAGACACATTATATTTTGGAGGTCTGTAAGTGGTAAATACGAGAGACTGCATCACAAATTGAATAATTACAACAAGATAATTGAAAGACGCAAAAATACCAAAATTGGTATCTTTACAATTTAACCAGGTTGAGAAAATACTCCACTAAGCCCGCCACCTTTTTTACCTTAGTGAACAGAATAAAGAAAATTGTCATTCGAAGGTGCTGCTTCAATTAACACTGCCATGTTGCCACTGTTGAGCAATGTTTCACTCAGTGTTAGAAAAGTCTTACTGGCTAACACTCTAATATTTAGTAAACCCACATTTAAAGTATTGGAAAATCACAGCTTTAAAGAAGTGTTAGGGCATCTTGAAGTTGCAGTTAAGTTATTTGCATTTATACCGCTTTGTCTGGACATTTTCTTTAGACTGTGATACATTATTATTGTGCTAATATAGTGCACATCGATAGGTTAAGCCAATGCAGAATTATTACATCCTGCGTTTATAGTTAACATTAAAACTAGAACTACATAGATGATTTAAATCAACATCTTGATTATCATTATTCTTTACATAGAATGATTTGCTTGTTAGGGCATTGATGCTATATAAGATCATTTTTTAAGTCATTGGATTGGCATGATTTCACCAAACATTTAATAACAAGGATATTGATTAAATTGTACACATTAATCCCTTGTTGTATACTGTTTTTAATGCATTTATTTCTCGTTACATGTTGCTTAATAACACACATTTTAGACAATTCAGCTACCAGCTTGGCTATACTCAAAATACATTAGTCATACATTAGTATTAATACTGATTTCAAATAGTCAAAGCTGAATAGTGATATTATCTAAATAGACCTGGGGCTTTGCCTGTTCAGATGTAATCCATCTCCTCTGGAAAAAAAACCTCTCTCCCAGCACACATCCAAATTGTTGAAAAAGGCAAAGGCATGCTTAACCAGGCATTAAGGAAATAAATTCAGCTGAAGGCCTTGTCTGATCCTCTTAGCACAGGAAGTGGTCCTGAGATGACATTCCACACATCTAACCCCTGGGTCCACTCTCAAGCGATGTGGAGCTTTGACCCAAAATCCTCTTTCAGCATCTAAGACTGGTGACTGCAAATGTGTTTTATTTCCATGTGGAAAACCACAGCGCTGGTATCATTGTTTGAGAAGACAGACAAAAATTAATTTTACAATGTCCTGAACGTGTATTCCTGGAAAGCAGTACAGAAAAATCTTCCAACCAGAAGATGTACAGTCCAGATGACCACAGCACTTCGGGGGAATATGGCACAGAGCTGATTGCTTCAAAACAATTGCTAAAATGCAACATAGGTATTTCTCTGGCTGCTTGAGGCGGAGGCTCTCTTTTTTGATGGTGTTCCCACATTCCATTCTAATTTTTGAACATATTCTTCTGATTTTCTACACATTTTTTCATTAATCTGGCTACAGTCCGGCACTAAATCTTAAATTACAGCAGATCACATACTTTTCACTGTATTTTTTGCATTCTGCTAAATGTGGGAAGGTCCAGTGGACCGTACTGTGCATCTGCAATGTCTGCTAGTATGTCAGGGTGGCTTTGCTAGTTTTTCCATTTCTTAGACTTAAAAATATTTGTCATTCCAATGCCATTCCACATGCAAAATGAATACATTGTTTAACATGAGAATGAATGAATATAACCTCATAAAAAGTAATTGACCTGAATTGAACCGATAAAGGTACAACTACTTTCTTTTACATACTTGATCACTCACAGCTGCCCTCAAGCAAACACAGCACAAAACATGTTTGCATCAAAACACCAGTCGGGGTAATACTGTTAAAATAATAGGCTCATTTGCTATATTCAGTTCATGTTCCAGTCCATAGAAAAAAAACATCTTTAAGACACAGACTCACAGTCTTGTTTCCTTTCACATGCTCATATTTGCATGTTTAGTGATAGAACATATTTTTCATTTATATTTGCTCAAATGTTTTTCTACTAATTTTTAGCATGCTGGCATAATGTTTTTTTTCCAAATTCACATCACAAGAAGAATTTCATCTGCTGTATTGGATCACTAGTTTCTCACTCAGTACTACACCAGAACACCAGAAATTCAAGTGACTCTCATGTGTGCTGCTAAAATGTTTTTAAAAGAGAAATGACATCAGTACCCAGTGGGAAAAGGTCTTATCTGCAGTGGCATTAATTCACTCAAATATGAAAGTGTAGGTTCAGAATACTTTACACAACAAAGTCAAAGTACTGAAACAACATGAAAAGCATTCAGAGGCTTATAATATTGTTGCCTCTGTAAAGCACATTTTGATTTTGGGAAGAGGTGTAAGGAGAGTTAGAAGCTGGAAAAACATGCCTACCATTTCTTTTTTTTTATTTGCTAAATTGTTCCGAAATATTTTGAAATTGGTGAAACATTAAAATGTTTTTTGTTTACATTCCTACTGTTCTGTTTCTCATTTTAGTGTGGTTGCTGTCATTTTATGCCAATTTTGCATGGCCATCTCCAAGTTGTTTATAATTGTTACATCCGTTTCCAGTCACATGACACTGAAGTCATATAATGTATTACAGTATGTCATTTCTTCCCAGCTACATTACATGGCAGCACACAGCTTCTAGCAACAAACCATCAGATCCATTTCTTGTAGTGTACTTTGTAGTGTTACTTTTGACTACAGTACCTACATAATGATTCTTCCCATCCCTATTCATATATTCCACATTCTGGTAATTTTCTGTCATTCCAAATTCCTTTAAAAATATTTCTCCTGCCAGACTATCATAATACTTATTTTGCGCTAAAATGTTCAATTTTTTCCTATACTAACACAGCCAGTGTTGGCCAAAAGTTTAGATTCTGTTTGTAAAAAATAACTCCCCAGCTCTTGATGATCCATCATTTATGCTTGACTAAACCCAAGCTGAACACTCATATTCTTGTTAGTAAGCAGTGGTTTCTTGCTTTATACTGTGCCATGAATCCTATTTTTGCCCAAATTTCCCCATTGGTGTTGAGATGAACATATATGAAAGCAGTTGAAGCTAATTATCCAATGAATTTTGGTTAGGTTCACATGCTTAAAAGAGAGCTGTTGAAATATTTTGACAGTGAAAATCCTTGAAGAGATGGTGTAGTGAAAAATTCAGAGCACTATGAAAATCTGAATTTTTTTTTTTTTGCGCACTTTCAAGGCTGTTGGCTCATGCAGGACTCTGATTGCATTTTTGCAGCATAAAGAAAACACAACAGAAATGTTTACAGGAGCTGAAGTGCATTGCTCCCATGTCATGGCAATATGCTGGTTACAGCTGAAAGTCTCAGTCTTCAGATCTGGCAATTTTCATCTTGTCATTAAATAAAAACACTGCAAATGAGAAAGCGACACTTGAAAAAAGAGTGATCAGCGCTATGTTCATTTGCAAGAGGACTGATTATAACAGTTTACCACAGTTAAAGCCCATCTTGTACCAAACAACATTTATAAAACTAACTCAATAGAGAAAATAAAATAAATGTCCCCAAATTAAAGGAACATGCTTATTAGCAACACAGTTTTTATCTTTTTGTGTACTAATTACTCCCTACATAATTTTTTATAGTGTAAATGAGAAATTTTTATTGTGCAAATAAGAAATTACTTTGAACTACATCAATAAGCTATTATCGTGACTTGTAAATCACCTAGATATTGTGTTCATCCAAAGATAATCACTATACACATTACCGTCTTTTTTTATTGTATTGTATTACACCGTCTCATTTTGAAGCAAAAGATTATTAAAAAGCTAAGCATGACTGCAGAAACATTTTAAATTTTGTGAAACATATGTTCAAAAATGTAATCACAAATGTGTTTTTTATGTTGTTACAATTTACAGTTCATGTGTTTTTTTTTTTTCATTTTGAAAAATGTAATGCACATCCTTAAATATGTTTCATGCTTATGCAGTACACTCATTTGAAGCTGAAATTTTTTAAATATGTGTCCTTTTAGCTAAGAGTATATTTGGGGAAAGTAATTTGGAAACTTGTTAAACCAACATCAATTATTGATGTCCTGTCATGACTTCTGCCAACCATAGTAAGTACCTAAGTAAATGAATTCTTGGAAATTACCTTTTAGGAGCAATTTTAGTGTTTTAATTTCATTTGTAATATAAATATGAATAGGGGGTCTGAGCTCTTCCAGTTTAGTTATGCAATATATAATAACTCTATTTTTTTCATTTCAAAGATTTTTTTTCTTCAAATAAGATTATCATACAAATTTTCTTTTTAAATACTGTAGATGCTAAAATCAGGACAAAAATTGAAGTTGTCTCGTGCAGATGTCATGCAAAAAATAGGAGAGCTATTTGCATTAAGGTAACAAAAATAGAGTGTATGTCTTTTTCCCTGAATTATATGTTATGCATAGTATAACATGTCCTACAGATATTCTCAACCTTTTTTTTTTGTACCTTGCAAACTACTGCTTGATAGCTATTCAACTGTTCTCCAGTTGCTCATATGGCTGCAAAAGCTCTTTTTACTTTTCTAGTGTGTTCAGAACATTGATAAATATGCTTTTTCTCTAAATTTATACCATTACCTGTCTCCCTCTTTATTTTTGAATGTTATTAAAGTAAATATGATGTTAGTCTCATTATACATATTGTGGATACACTTTTTAGCTTTGTGACAAAAATGATGGAAATAAGTTTAATACAGTTAGTAAAATACTTATATTTTCAAACACACCATTATTATGAATGTTATATGGAATTACTATTCACTTAATGCTATAATGCATTTATCATAATTAGGGGGTATATACTAGAAGCATTGATCTGTGTTTTGTCCCCCTTTTTTAATGTTGCATTTTGTTTACACCAGTTTAAAAAAACTGTACAGTATTAGGTTGTCTATCATATTAGAAATGTTCATATTTTTACAGTTTTGTCGAAATTTTCTTATTTGCAGGTCATATTTAATTTCAGTATACTGTAATGGCTTCATCATTGGTCAACAAGGGGCAATGTATTAATTTCAAACTTTTGTTCTTATGTGAACAAACAGAGACTACATTGTCTTGGTTAATGACATACTTCAAATCATTTTTTACAAAATAGAGATATACTGCTAAACTGCATAAAATTTAGTGGAACTTATTCAAATACGTATGTATGTATGTACAATTTACAAATTAGTGAATCCACCACTGTTATTTTTTTAACAAATGTGGTATTTCTCCAAATACAGCCAGCAGCCATACCACATGTACTTCACAACAGGTCATGCGCCTGAAGCTAAGCTTGTTCGGACTCGGCTTGTACTGTACCTGCATGGGAGGATAATAATAATAATAATAATTCTTTGCATTTATATAGCGCTTTTCTCACTACTCAAAGCGCTTAGCAATTGCAGGTTAAGGGCCTTGCTCAAGGGCCCAACAGAGCAGAGTCCCTTTTGGCATTTTACGGGATTTGAACCGGCAACCTTCGGATTGCCAGTGCAGATCCCTAGCCTCAGAGCCATCACTCCGCCTACACAGCTTGGGTTGCTGCTTGATGAGGTGTTGGAGGAGACCAGCAGGGAGTGCTTACCCTGTGGTCTTTGTGTGGAACCCAATGCCCTAGTGCAGCGATGGGGACACTGCTGTGAAAATGGTACCGTCCTTCAGATAAGGAAGGAAATAAAATTGAGGTCCTGACTGTCTTGACTGTGGTCATTGAAGATCCGTGGGAATTCTTCATAAAGAGTACAGTGTATCCTGATGTCCAGACTAAATTGCCTGCCGCAGCTTTGTCATTCTAGCCCCCTAATTAACCCCTGTCATTAATTGGCTAACTATCTGTTACCCCTTCACCACCTAACAGGTAACGTGTGGTGTGTGTACTGGTGTAAAAATGGCTGCCGTCACATCATCCAGGTCTGTGCTGCACATTAGTAGTGGTTGAAATGGCTCCTCACTAACTATTTAACACACTTTGAATTGGTAGAAAAAGTGCCCTTTTTAAATGTAAAGAAACAAATATTACGAATTATTATTATTAGGGAGGGGGATCAAATCCCACCTAGTAAGGAAAAGTGCAAACATTGTATCTTTAAAAATAAAAAGATTTATTATAAGAAATGCTCGAAAACAGTGAAACTCCAGAGAGTACAAGAAACAGAAGGTAATGCTTTCAAAACAGACAATCCGAAAAGCAAATAATGTCCCAGTGCAAAACCCAAAGAGTTTTAAACAGACAATGTTAAAGGTCACAAAAATCCAGAAATTCAGTTTGCTCAAAAGAGCAAAAAGCACTAAAAGAGCAAAAACTCACTAACCTCCAAGTTCATTCAATGAATCATAAAGGGTTTGGGGTTTCCTTAGCCTTTATAGGGCTTTTGCCGGTCCTTTGACAGTGATGGGCAGGTGGCCCAACATTTTGGGGGACCACCCACAAAACACATTAACATAACAGAAGATACTGACTCATAGAAACTAAATTATCAACAATGCTAATGTAAAAAGCAAATAAAAAAACACATAAATGAGATTCTTAAACCCTAGTCAGTGTGGGAAACTTGGCTGAAACATGACAATTTACGAAAAACAACATCATATGAAAATGAAAATATTCAGATTGTGTATGTTTGGCAGGTAATGTGGTCTAGTGGTTAAAGCCTTGCCCTTCACATCACAAGTCCACCCATCTCTAAACTGCTGCATGTTCTTCAAGAAGGCACCAACTTCAAATATGGAAACCACTGAGTTGAACTTAAGACTTGTAAATCACTTTAGGTAAAAGTATAAATATAAAATATAAACACTACAGAATATAAAAACACTGCATAGTTTCATGATACTCAGGACCTTTCTGATTTGCTATGCATTTTAAGTGTGTACTGACATGTCCATTTAGTCTATTTGGCAGTGTGGAGAGCTGTAGTGAATATTTAGTATGTTATGGTGTACATGGTTAATGTCATCAAGCCACTTAAAGTGTACTCAATTGACCACTGAATTATTTATTCACTTCTGTGTTATTATATAAATATTGACTTTGTATGTCATCTTGGATAAGGACATCTAACATCTTTCATCATGTACATATTCTGAACCCAGTAAGTCAATTACACACATCATGCCATAAGATGGAATCTCAAACATGGTAAAATGGGATGTGAGGCCTACAACAAGCCCCTCAAATCAAGCCAGAACCTACACTGTCCTTCCCAGATACCCTAGACAATCAGCCCAAGGTAGAACTTTGCACCCCCAGAAATGGGAAGCTAGCTATAAAAGTTCAAAATGCTTAATATAGTACCAAAATATACAAGAGAAAAGATTACCATCAACCTCTGGCTTAAACAGATAATTTCAAAACAATAATCTTTATAAATAACAGTTTATTACAAGGAAGTTAATGGAAGAAAAAAAAGAGAAAACAAAACATTGAAAAAAGGGCAAAAAGGTTTTGCCTAAAGAGGTAGTAACCCAATGCTAATGGGTGCAATCCATAATTAAAACATCAGAATCCAAAGACAAAACAATAAAACCACAGAGCCAGAAATATCAAAGGCAAACTATACTTACAAATAGTTAATGGGATGGGAGCCCATCTAGGAAAAGCTTGGGTTATATTAAATATGTGTTTAATGTAATATCAGTTTAAAAAAAATGAAATCTTAAGAAAACTCAAAATACAGATCTTAAAGCATATAGATGTCTGTACAAATTCAAAGTGTCAATCCCCACCATGATTGGTTGGTGCTTGTAAATGAAATCTTAGCTTATGTAACATACATTTTTGCTTGGATCTGACAATACATCATCACTCCTGGAGTTTTCAAATACATCATTATAGTTTCCAGAAACTTCAAAACCCTATTCAGTGTTGCTTGCAAATTTGAACTTTGACTGTTTTTGTTTTCTATTGCAATTTGCTTTAATTTAAAAGCATCCATTGGTTTTGAGCTACACTATTCAGCCATAATAATTACAATAGTCCAAGTGGGTTTAGAGGCACTTTTTAAGAATTTATTGTTTTATATATTTGAATTTAACTGTTATTAATTTTTTTTTTCTTTCAAATCCATACTGATGAGTGTGCCTGAATATGTTTTAGATAATTTCTAATGCTAGAGAGCTAATTATAATAATGGGTATTTAGCATCAAAGGTGCCTCCAAGTTTCCTCTAGTTCCTTTCATATACTGTTCTGAGACATGCCATTTGGAGAGGTTTTCAGATGACTCTCCAATCACAAGGTGAATAAGTGATGGAAATTAGAAGAAACACAGAACCCAGATGAATGATTTTATTGATTTGTACATGTTGAACCATTTACAATGCAGCTCAGCAAAGCAAAAAAGATAATGGTGGACTCTAGGAAAACCATGGCTGTCCTGATCTCCATCCAGGGATTGAAAGTTGAGCTAGTCAGGCTATATACTGTAAATACTAGCTGTAATTACATGTCCTGTTGTCTGTGCAAAGAAGGCACTAATATTGGATTGATGAACATCGCTATATACAGCACGCAAGTGTAAAAGAGGGATGATAAAGAGGTTAAATAACTTGTATACTTACATGCATTCATATAAATATGTAACTGTATGTTTATATGCGTGTTGTATTTACACCTGAATGCTTATATTACTCTTTATTTCATTAAATAGCATATTTTAGTATAAAATACTTCCTTATACACAATATTTTGAGAAAACACTATCTTTTCTTAAATTAGCTGTTAATGTTTTTCAAGTACTCAGAGCTTTTAGTTTAACTTTTATCCGTCAAGGTTGCTCAAGACCAAGTAACATATGCTTGGTCATATACCAAAAATATTTAAAGTTTCCTTAGCAACAGTGATTAATAAAATGGCACACATGTTTGCACTTTATAATGTAGTGCAAAATTTTTGCATAAATATGGTTATAAACAGACACTTCTGCATCAACGCTAAATCTGTATTCGTTACATGGGTTACCCAAATTGGAGTTACTTGTGTGTGCTTTTACCATCTACATACTCACCAAATTCATTTCCACACTTTTCACACTTTTTAGCTTTATGCTATACACTGTTTGACAAGATAACCATAACATTCAAATTTCTGAAATCTGAAGTATCATCAATAAGCCATACATAGATATACAGTTGTGCTTGAAAGTTTGTGAACCCTTTAGAATTTTCTATATTTCTGCATAAATATGACCTAAAACATCATCAGATTTTCACTCAAGTCCTAAACGTAGTTGAAGATAAACCAGTTAAACAAATGAGACAAAAATATTATACTTGGTCATTTATTTATTGATGAAAATGATCGAATATTACATATTTGTGAGTGGCAAAAGTATGTGAACCTCTAGGATTAGCAGTTAGTTTGAAGGTGAAATTAGAGTCAGGTGTTTTCAATCAATGGGATGACAATCAGGTGTGAGTGGGCACCCTGTGTTATTTAAAGAACAGGGATCTATCAAAGTCTGCTCTTCACAACACGTTTGTGGAAGTGTATCATGCCACGAACAAAGGAGATTTCTGAGGACCTTAGAAAAAAGAGTTGTTGATGCTCATCAGGCTGGAAAAGGTTACAAAACAATCTCCAAAGAGTTTGGACTCCACCAATACACAGTCAGACAGATTGTGTACAAAAAATGGGGGAAATTCAAGACCATTGTTACCCTCCCCAGGAGTGGTCGACCAACAAAGATCACTCCAAGAACAAGAATGGAAGAATGTTTTGTGGACGGATGAGACCAAAATAGAACTTTTTGGTTTAAATGAAAAGCATTATGTTTGGAGAAAGGAAAACACTGCATTCCAGCATAAGAACCTTATCCCATCTGTGAAACATGGTGGTGTTAGTATCATGGTTTGGGCCTGTTTTGCTGCATCTGGGCCAGGACGGCTTGCCTTCATTGATGGAACAATGAATTCTGAATTATATCAGAGAATTCTAAAGGAAAATGTCAGGACATCTGTCCATGAACTGAATCTCAAGAGAAGGTGGGTCATGCAGCAAGACAAGGACCCTAAGCACACAAAGAAGAATAAAGTTAATGTTTTGGAATGGCCAAGTCCAAGTCCTGACCTTAATCCAATCGAAGTGAGGTGGAAGGACCTGAAATGAGCAGTTGATGTGAGGAAACCCACCAACATCCCAGAGTTGAAACTGTTCTGTACGGAGGAATGGGCTAAAATTCCTCCATGCCGGTGTGCAGGAATGATCAAAAGTTACCGGAAATGTTTAGTTGCAGTTATTGCTGCAAAGCGGGGGTAACACCAGATACTGAAAGCAAAGGTTCACATACTTTTGTCACTCACAAATATGTAATATTCGATCATTTTCCTTAATAAATAGATGACCAAGTATAATATTTTTGTCTCGTTTGTTTAACTGGTTTCTCTTTATCCACTTTTAGGACTTTAGTGAAAATCTGATGATGTTTTAGGTCATATTTATGCAGAAATATAGAAAATTCTAAAGGGGTCACAAACTTTCAAGCACAACTGTACATTACCTTTCTTGGATATATCCTCCTTTCCACAGTAATTTGTGCTTTGGAAGACCAGGTGGTGTTAAACGGTTGTAGATATTCTTCTGGATATTATAAGCTGTTTTCATCTTCCGCACGATCACCACCAATAGTTTCAGCATAGTCTATTAATGTGCATTTAACCAATTTGCCGTGTAACCTATCAGCGTTTTTGGATGCATTTAACCAATTTACACTGTAACTGATCAACATTTTTTGGCATTAATTCATTTGACTTCCTTGTTTCTATGTGCTAGGATTGCCTGTGTACTCTTTTTTTCTGTTGAAAACCCTTTGTGATGAAATACTTCAATAAGATTTGGACATAATACGTCTTCCTTAATTGGGAACTTAAAGTGAGGAAAACGTTAAAATTAAAAACAGCTGAGAGTGCAGGAAGTGTGTCTGACAAAAGCATTCACACGAATGAGAGTTGAGGGGACCGTGTTATTGTTTGAAAATGTTTCAGAGGAGTTCATGACTAGAAAAAATCTCAAGGCCAAAGTCTCGTCTCATGGGACTTGAAAAAAATCTCTCTTCCAAAAAGTCTCGTCGAAGAATTTTTTTATAGGTGCCTCCGGGGAAGCTGCAGAGGCTGCTGAGCCCTGTTATGCCAGGTTTCTGCCACACCTGTGAGCGATTATAGACCTACCTAACGAGCAACCTGGAGTACACCCTGGTGCAGCATAAAAGTAGCCACCTGCCTTCATTCTGGGACCCATAGCCAGGATGGAAATGACAATGCTTGCCAGAAAAGGAGTGGAGGCGAACGGGAGAAAGAAAGAGAGAGAGAGATAGAAGAAGAATGCAAAGAAAGTACCGTGTTTTGTGAAGTGCTTTATTGTACTGTACTGTGCTCCTGTGGGGAACGATATACATCGTTATATATACGATATCGATATATACGATATACACGATATACATATATATATATATATATATATATATATATATATATATATATATATATATATATATATATATATAATATACACGCACACACAATGGAACCTCGGTTCACGACCATAATATGTTCCACAACTCTGGTTGTAACACGATTTGGTTGTGACCTGAAGTAATTTCCCCCATAGGATTGTATGTAAATACAATTAATCCGTTTCAGGCCGCACAAACTGTATGTAAATATTTTTTTTTTAAACGATTTTTAAGCACAAAAATAGTTAATTATACCATAGAATGCATAGTGTAATAGTAAACTAATGTAAAAACATTGAATAATACTGAGACAAACACCCAGGCTCCCTGCTCAGCTGCACACGAGCCTGCGCTCTCTCTCTCAGCAGCACGCAAGCCTTCACTCTCTCAGCAGCACGTGAGCCTGCGCTCTCTCTCTCTTTCTCTCTCACAGCAGCACGCAAACCTGCGCGCTCTCTCTCTCTCTCTCTCTCTCTCTCTCTCTCTCTCAGCTGCACGTGAGCCTGCACCAGCTTTATTTATTTAGTTATTTATTAAAACTGGCCTTTTTGACGGGAGCTGTGGACCCGCTATACCAAAGGAGGCAGGTGGGTTGACAGGAGGTTACAGTTTTGAGGGAGAGTCCCTCTGTGTGATGCACCGAGAACAATGTACAGTACAGGGAGAGACTGAACACATGCAGAAATCATCGGCACGCACAAACCAAAAGGGAAACTGGTTTGTTCATATACCGAGTGTGTGGTCGTGAACAGATGCAAAAGTTTGGCGAACTTTTTGGTTGTAACCTGATTTGTACGTGTTCCGAGACGTTAGTGAACCGTGGTTCCACTGTGTGTGTATATAGGCAGACAGCCAGCTGCTCAACTCGGCCAAAGAAGAGAGGGATGGGGAAGGCAAATACTATATGACACTGTCTCCCCCAAGACACCAGATGGCGAGTTCCCTGCAGCATAGCCGTACCCCAGATTCCCATCATGGTATCTGTAGTTCAGCATCATAGCCCTGCTGGGTGTACCATGAGTGCCACCAGGAGACGCTGCAGGGAGAACTGGGAATCTTTACTTTTCGTATAACCCGGAAGTACTCCTAAGTCACAGGGACAGAAGAGGAGAAGTACTCCTGGGTTAAGGACTATATAAAGGATTTCTGGAGACCCAGCAACTGAATCAGAGTTGGGAGGTAGTAGGACAGAGCTTGCTGGGAGGAGTGGAGGAGAGATTTATGTACTTTATAGTCTAATTATCCATCCATCCATTTCCCAACCCGTTGAATTCGAACACAGGTTCACGGGGGTCTGCTGGAGCCAATCCAAGCCAACACTGGGCGCAAGGCAGGAACCAATCCTGGGCAGGGCGCCAACCCACCGCAGGACACATACACCCACACACCAGGGATAATTTAGAGCCGCCAATCCACCTAACCTGCATGTCTTTGGACTGTGGGAGGAAACCGGAGTAACCGGAGGAAACCCACGCAGACAAGGGGAGAACATGCAAACTTCACGCAGGGAGGACCCGGGAAGCGAACCTGGGTCTCCTAACTGCGAGGCAGCAGCGCTACCACTGCACCACCGTGTCGCCCTAGTGTAATTATTGTTGTTATTATTATTGTTACTTGCTTTTTTATGGTGGCGGAGGTGCTTTTGAGCACTATTTCAAGAAAAAAAAAAAACCTTTCTGGTGATTTTACCCTGTGTTCAATGTGTCTGTCTGTTGGGTTAAAACAGGCAACAGTGACCTCTAGCGTCTTACAATATCTCTCTATTATAATAAAAAAATCCTGGGACGAGACAAGACTTTTTACCCTGGTAGGAGACGTGACTTTTTCAGAGAGATACTTTCAAGTTCCGCAAGACAAGACTTTGTGCCAAGGGATTTAACCATGCCCGGGACTGGAAATAAAAGACAAAGAGTAGATGACAAAGTAGAACGTCGTAAAGAATTCAAAAACGTTGGTGCGATACACATGCAGAGCAGGTTAGAGATAATGAAAATACAAAAATTTGAAAGTCTCAAAAACATCATAGTAAAGATCGCATCATTAGCACAAGCAAACAGAAATTATTACTCGGTGAAATAACGAAACAGCGAAAAGAGATCGAATATATTGTTCGATTTAAACTTTTTAAGTCGGAGACTTATAGATCATCTAATTCGTGTTGCCATTAGGAAAAAGTAGTGTTTCTTCCCAGTGAAGAGCCGTATCCACAAGATTTGTTGTCTGATGAAAGTAAAATCCACATACGTGAGCGGCAGGCCAGTGAATGTATATGTGTGTGTATATATATATATATATATATATATATACACACACATATATACAGGGGGTGGGCAAAATTAGCTTTACAGTTTTGAGTATGCAAAACCTATTTTATTCTTTTATTATTACAGTCATATGAAAAAGTTTGGGAACCACTCTCAGCCTGCATAATAATTTACTCTACTGTCAACCAAAAAGATAACAGTGCTATGTCTTTCATTTCCAAGGAACATCTGAGTACTAGGGTGTTTTCCGAACAAAGATTTTTAGTGAAGCAGTATTTATTTGTATGAAATAAAATCCAATGTGAAAAACTGTGCAAAAATTTTGGTACCCTTGTAATTTTGCTGATTTGAATGTATGTAACTGCTCAATACTAATTACTTGCAACACCAAATTGGTTGGATTAGCTCGTTAAGCCTTGAACTTCATAGACAGGTTTGTCCAATCATGAGAAAAGGTATTTAAGGTGGTCAATTGCAAGTTGTGCTTCCCTTTGACTCTCCACTGAAGAGTGACAGCATGGGATCCTCAAAGCAACTCTCAAAAGATCTGAAAACAAAGATTGTTCAGTATCATGTGTAAAGATAGACAGACACAGCATGAAGGTTTGGGGTTTTTAGCCCCGTATACTGTAACGAAAATAGGTCAATTGTTTTTACAAAACTCAAAAGACATAGAAGGATGGGAGGACAGACAATTTATGGAGTCGGACCGGAAATTAAAAAGTGGGATGCTGGGAAAATCGTGGTGCTGGATGGGTGGCTGACGTCATCACACGGGGACCAGAGGGAAGAAAGGAACCCGGAAGTGTTGTGACATTTGGATCGTCCGGGCTGTATTACGGCGGTGGCTCCTCATTCTGGCTGAGAAAATAAGAAGAGAGTACGCTGCCATTGTCCCCTGGCACGACTTGTCGTGGTGCGTCTCGGGTCCTAAAACTGCTCCCCATGTGTGACACATGGTTTAAGGGAAGGCTACAAAAAGCTATCTCAGAGGTTTAAACTGTCAATTTCAACTGTAATGAATGTAATCAGGAAATGGAAGGCCACAGGCACAGTTGCTGTTAAACCCAGGTATGGCAGGCCAAGAAAAATACAGGAGCGGCATATGCAGAGGATTGTGAGAATGGTTACAGACAACCCACAGAGTCACCTCCAAAGACCTGCAAGAGCATCTTGCTGCAGATGGTGTATCTGTACTTCGTTCTACAATTCAGTGCAATTTGCACAAAGAACATCTGTATGGCAGGGTGATGAGAAAGAAGCTCTTTCTGCATTCACGCCACAAACAGAGTCGCATATTGTATGCAAATGCTCACTTAGACAAGCCATATTCATTTTTGAAACAAAGTGCTTTGGAGTGATGAGACAAAAATTGAGTTATTTGGTCATAGCAAAAAGCACTTTGCATGGCAGAAGAACACCGCATTCCAAGAAAAACACCTGCTACCTACTGTCAAATTTGGTAGAGGTTCCATCATGCTGTGAGGCTCTATGGCTAGTTCAGGGACTGGGGCCCTTGTTAAAGTCGAGGGTTGGATAAGTTCAACCCAATATCAACAAATTCTTCAGGATAATGTTCAAGCATCAGTCACAAAGTTGAATTTACACAGGGGTTGGATATTCCTACAAAACCAAGAACCCAATGGTCACTCTGTCAGAGCTCCAGAGGTCCTCTGTTGAGAGAAGAGAACCTTCCAGAAGGACAACTATCTCCGCAGCAATCCACCAATCAGGCCTGTATGGTAGAGTGGCCAGACGGAAGCCACTCTTTAGTAAAAGGCACATGACAGCCCGTCTGGAGTTTGCCAAAAGGTACCTGAAGGACTCTCAGTCCATGAGAAACAAAATTCTCTGGTCTGATGAGACAAAGATTGAACTCTTTGGTGTGAATGCCAGGCGTCACGTTTGGAGGAAACCAGGCACCGCTCATCACCAGGCCAATACCATCCCTACAGTGAAGCATGCTGGTGGCAGCATCATGCTTTGGGGATGTTTTTCAGAGGCAGGAACTGGGAGACTATTCAGGATAAAGGGAAAGATGACTGCAGCAATGTACAGTGACATCCTGGATGAAAACCTGCTCCAGAGTGCTCTTGACCTCAGACTGGGGCGACGGTTCATCTTTCAACACTTTTTTCACGTTGTCATTATGGGGTGTTGTGTGTAGAATTCTGAGGAAAAAAATGAATTTAATCCATTTTGCAATAAGGCTGTAACATAACAAAATGTGGAAAAAGTGATGTGCTGTGAATACTTTCTGGATGCACTGTATATTTGCAAAAGGAGGCTCAACTAAGTATTGATGTAATATCTGTGTTGGGGTGCCCAAATTTATGCACCTGTCTAATTTTGTTATGATGCATATTCTCTGTTAATCCAATAAACTTAATGTCACTGCTGAAATACTACTGTTTCCATAAGGCATGTCGTATATTGAAAGGTAGTTGCTACTTTGAAAGCTCAGCCAATGATAAACAAAAATCCAAAGATTTAAGACGGATCCCAAACTTTTTCATATAGCTGTATTTATTTATAATTTATTATATTATTTATTTGTATTATTTGTGATCTTCTTTGTTTTCTTCTCATTTTTAACGTATGCTTGAGTCTAGCAAGTTGACTACACAGATGTGTAAATAATGAAGACTGGCAATTTTAGCACTTAACGAGATTGTAAGTGCACTGTGCCATTGTTACATTCTTTCGAGTTACTAAAGCTATTGTAATAATCATAACCTGCATGTCGTTTTCCATATGAACAAATATAAACCTACCTTTGCCCACCCCTGTGTATATATATGGAAACAAGTTATTGCCTGTTTTATTAACAAAATTCAAGTTGTCACTATAACAGTTTTTAAGAGAAAAAGGGATTTCCTACAAAAATACACTTTCAAGGTTGGGAAGATGGATGGATAGATTTATTGATAAAATAAATACTGTGTTGGAAATTGTTTGCATCAATTTCATATGTTCATTTTACATAGTATATGAGATATAATATGGACAGTTATTTATTTTGTTTTTTTATTTCTACGTTCGATAACACTTTACATTATGCTCAACTTTACTATAAGTTGTTTTAGTGTACATCTTACAGTGTTTAGTACTACAGTATTCCTTTCAGGTCAGTATACTTTCTATTTGCTTATACCTTATATATCTTACAGCATAACCACATTTTGTTCAATGTTATTTTGGAAGACTTTTATTACCCTTTTGGTTGAGGCCAAGTGTTGGGTATTTGGAATTGGGAAATATTAATTTGATCAATATTTTCAAAAGGTTTTAGTTTGGGGGGAAAAAAACTTTTTAAGGCTGAATAGAGCTTTTATTATGAAATAACATATGTTTCTTTTTACTAGTATTGCCTGAAATTATTTGAAATAAATTAAAAGGTTTTTTTCCCCTAGGTGAATAGTTAATGTGATGTATTAAAAAATATTAAATATAGCTTTCTATATCATACAGTATTTTGCATTTTTAATCTGGAGAAGTTGATTTTTCTTTTCACATACTAAAATATTTTGTAAGATAATTTTGTGAGTCTGAAGCTTATATGAAAATAAAACATTTCATTTGTCTCTGTTTCTTCATTTGCACAAAGTCAGTGCGCATTTTTTTAAGAATGTTAGGAAATTCTTGTACGGGCATTAAAAAAGTATGTCTTTCCAGTCCCTTTAGCTTTCTGGTTTGTCTTCACACAAGTAAACAGCACAGACAGACGCTGTGGCGATAGCATTTTCCCAAATTTGCAGTAGAGTGGCCTTGGCGCCGTTAATTCAAGCAGTAGACAATTCCAGCAGAGAGACTTCTTTCAAAGAGCTTATCCATTGTTTCCATGACAATAAGTCAGGGGGGAGCCCATGAACGATCAGCCTCTTTTTTTTTTTTTTCGCTGCTCTAATTCCTTAACCATTGCTAGCCATAGCCATTGTTGGCCTTGATTTGTCATTCCCCTCATTGTGCATGGCTAGAAGCACATAGTACTCTGACTCTACAATAACTTTAATTTTCTGTGCTGACAAAAGAAACTAATGCAGTCAATGCAGTTTCTTGGCATGGCTAGAAAAATGTACAAATTTACTTTATTTTGCTTCTCATATGTAATATATACCTGGTTATTACTTTCAGTATTTACCTCTTTCATGTCATTAAATAGCTTGAGGTTTTTGTTATTGTTGTTAGAAAAGATTTGATTATGAGATCTTGTGTAAGTTGCCTTGGATAAAATTGTCTGCTTAGCAAGTGAATGTAAAAATTATTATAATCATTGTAATTAAATTGTTCCTATGGTACAAATTCTGTTGAACTTCAAGTGGGCACTTGTTAATGTTGCCATCACAAAGCACTTAGATCTTGGATTGACTTTCAAGTTGGTTACATTCTATGTGGATTGTTTTTCTGTGTGTTTTTCTAAGTTTCTTCCTAAAAGCATATAGGCTGACAAGTGTGTCTCAGTAAGTGGACACACACTTCTGTCTTGCTCTGTGCATGGTCTGTGACAAAGTGTGATCTAGGATTGGAAATACGGGTTTGAGTATTTTTTTTATCTGTGCTTGTTTGAATTACAGTTGATTAATATCATTAATCTGTGTGGTGCCAAAACTATTTGTTCCAATACTTCTGTTATTAAATACAGTTTTTAATCATTAAAATATTAAGAAAGGAACCTCTCTAGTTGGTTTATTCAACATCTGTAGTCATTGACTGAAACGCATTCTTTTGTGGCTGACTATACAGCACTTTCATTGTGTAAAGTCCTAATGATTGGCTGTTCTAAGAAAGAATGATTAATTAGTATATTTCCATATGCATTTATATTAGCCTTTGAAAATATTTGTTTTAGGCATGTTTTTAAAGTGCACCCTGATCACATGAAGCTGTTTTACTCCATGGAGAAAAAAGATGTCTGTTGAAATTGATGGACTGTGTTGCAAGTTTGGCCTGTTCTACCTTATTTGAATCTATAGAATAGCAGCTACTGAGTTTTATCAAATAATTTAACCTGTTCATATAAAAAATAGTAAATGTAAAACAGGTCTCTTCAGTTGTGACCTCATTGTAGTTATTACTGTGCCTGGCATGGAGGAACAGTGGTTATTGACACTATTTCACAGATACAGAATCCTGGCTTCAAATTCTGATCTGGGAACTGTTTCCGTTGATTTGCCTCTTTGCTTCCCTCCATGTCTGCATTTGTCTCCTCCCACATTACCAAGAAGTATAAGTCAGGTTATTTGGCAACTCTGAATTGGCCTGGTATGAGTGTGTGAATCAATGTTGCAATGGGCTGGCATCCTGTTGGTTCCTGCTATCTGCCCAGACTTTGGCTCCCATGATTCCGAACTGAATAAGTGAGATAGAAAATGAATGGATGGACTTAATTCTTGTGAATGTAAAGCATTAATTCTGTCCTATAATGTGAATTGCCTTATAAAGAAATTTTGGAATAATGCATACTAGAGAAACATTTTGTTTGTATATTTATGTCACCTATTGTTTAAAAAAGAGATTGCTACAATGTTTATTAGTTAAAGATGTTAATGATTATTATTTTTAAAAGTTGTCCTTTATTTTCTAGACATCGAATCAACTTGAGCTCTGACCTACTGATGACTCCAGATTTCTACTGGGATAGGGAGAATTTGGAGCATCTCTATGACAAAACGTACCAGTTTCTCAGTCTGAACCGCAGAGTCAAGGTGGGGATTCTCTTCTCTAATTGGGTAAAAAAAAAAATCATGACAGTGCCAGAATTGTGGCTAACACCCCCAAATGTGGATGGTTGAAACTAAATTTCATTTTCAGTTAAGAGGGCCTTACAATTTTACACAATGTATTTTTAGTTGCAAGTAAGCCCAAAGCTGAAACTTACATTATTTGTATTCAACAAAACAATTCTAAAAACTACTTTATTAACTATTGGTAGTGCCTTATAAGGGTGATACTCTTTTTTGTTTGTTCTACCATGTTGATATCATCACAGTAGCCTTTTATTATAATCTTTTGTATTCCTTCTGCATACATGAGTGAAGCTGATTTATGTGTGCTGGATTATACTGAGGTTTACTAGGCATATTATTAAACGTTTAGAAACTTATTGGAGGTTATCATCCTATAATTAAATTGTCAGCAAAAAACAAAGAAAGGCATCATTTTAGAATACTTGCCCAATGTAATGTATCTTCATTTTGCCAAGCTCTTTCACAGCTAACAAGATGGCCTTTTAGTAGATAAGATCTGTTTAAAATGAGGAGGAAGTATACCATGTGAAAGTATTTTTTGAAATTCTGAAGTCAACCAAAGGGGTTACTTAAAAGAGGGGAAGACTCACAAAAGCCTAAAGGCGGGCTATAATTAATAACGCTAGGAATGTTGCAGAACATTTTTGCCATACATGAGTTTGTACTTTTAACCCCAAACTATATGTGTACTGAAACAATTTGTTTTAATCTAAGCATTTGTTAGTTCACATTACTAGCAGACAACACTCCTGTCAAAATTACTATAAGTACAAAATTACTGTTTGTATTATACTTTGTGGCTGCTTTCATCTCAGACTAAAACAAAAAAAAACAACAAAAGAAAATAAGAGGAAATAAAATAGTGAAAAGTAGTGAATGGATTATTGGATTAAATGCATAGTGTACTCATTTATGGCTTTGGCACATACTTAAGTGTTTACAGAGTTGTGACAGGTTTATTCAGTCTTTATAAATTAGACTTCACACTTTATGATAAAACTGTAATTTCTACAGCATTTTTGTTCCGATTTATTATCTAGTTATTTTGTGTTGTATTCTTGGACCTTTGTAAATTACTTTATGATGGGAATTTCCATGAAAGGTGCTTTATAAAATAAATGTTGAATGTTATATTCCTGAAGAATGAAAAATAGTAATTCACAAAGTGAAAGTGTGTGTGGTGTGAAAGAAAAAAAATGAATGCAGACTTGGAAATTCTGTTTCACCAGGTAGGAAACATTGACTTATGTGGATTATTTAAACTTATCTTGTTGCTGAAAATCCCTGCTTATATTATTTAGTCACGGTGTGAAGCACAAGTCACATATCAAATTCATAATTAAAACTAATCAGTGACAATGCTATCCAGGCTGTAGTACCATTTTTAATACCTTGTTTTGTTCATTCTGCATTCATTTATTATGTGAATATTGGTTAGGACTTAATCATATTTATAAATGATTTTGAAAAATACAGTTTCTTTTCACCAATTTTAACTTTTTCAACTGCTTAACTCACAAAATATTGCTAGTTAGAAGAAAAAAAAACAACTTATTCTTTAAATGTTGATCTTACCTTGACATGTAAGACCAATTTCTATAGGGGCTTCCATCAATGTAAATTTTGGGTACAGTCACTGTAGCAGCTGAATTGAGATATTGTTAAAGTCGTGTTTTTTAAAAGGCAGTAACATCTGATTTCAAGCAAGTGCCTTGAGGACAAATGCCAAAGTAGCAGCAGCAGAAATGTGTAGGCCATTCCTGTTTTTTTTGTTTTAAGGCCATTCCTGTTTTTTCTGTTTTTAGGTGATTAATGAGAAACTGCAGCACTGCACTGAGCTGACTGACCTCATGCGCAATCACCTAAGTGAAAAACACAGCCTTCGTTTAGAGTGGATGATTGTAATTTTGATTACTATTGAGGTGAGTTCTCTTGTAAGGAAATGTATGTAGTATGGATACACGTGACCAGGTCTTGTCAAAAGTAGATATGTAAAAAGTTGTGTAGAAAGCTAAAAACCTTAATCCGTGAGAATGACAAAAAATTGTTTTATTAAACACAATTACGGTATGGGGTATTCAATAAATCAATTTTATCTTAAATGAGCTGGCTGGAAAGAAGAAAATTATGGCTGTTTTGTATGCACAGCATGTCACTTCTATATTTGTTGTTGCATCTAATTCCTTTTAACTTGCAAGAGTATTGATGTTTCCTATCCATTAAACAGCCGATTTAATACATTAGTGCTCTTCTGAATTCACTTTCCTAATGATTAATAGCAATTCTCACTAATGGTTGATCCTTCTGAGATTTGCTGAATCCCTGCTTGTGCTCTATCTTGACCTCCTTATATAGTAGGGAGTGTATCTTCTTTCCAGAATTAATTTTTAGTTGTTGGAGGATGCTTTTTTAAAAATGCCTTATTTACCTCAACAGTTTTTAAATGTATTGTTTTTTTCTGCCTTTAATGTTGTAATAACAAGACTGAGTATCTTAAAACAAGTAATCAACCTGTGCTAATAAAAAACGGCTACAAGAAATTGTAGGAGACTCTTTGTGTGTGTAATGTTTCAGTTTTTTCAGTGTCTCTTTATAAGTGAAACAATTGATACGTTAGTGTTTATTGCTGTTGCCTCTCAGGGTCTAGTATCCTAGGTTTAAATTTCCTGCCCGGTCATTGTCTGTGTGAGGTTTACATGTTCTTTCCAAATCTGCCATTGTTTTTCCTCTCTGTACTTCTATTAAATCTCCAAACTCTGTCATCGTAGGTGGATTGGTGGTGTAAAGTGGCACCATTGTGAGTGTGGATGTATGTCTGCATGTGTCCTGCAATGAGTGTTTGTCCTTTCAAGCAGATTTCCCACACAATCTGGAATTAGATTAAGCAACTTTAAGAATCTGTGTATGCATATATGTGCATTAGCAACTCTAAGCTGTCCATGGAAACATACTGCTATATATTTCACAACAATGATTTTTTTGTTAGAATAGCTAGATGCATGGGCTGCTATACTTTATGGGAAATTTATACTTTATGGGAAATTCTGCTTTATGCACATTGTGAAACTCTATATTAGGGAGAAAAATAACATAGTACTCAGAATTTTAAAATTTTTAAAACTGTACTTTTTATTGTAATGTTCTATTTTATTGTGTTTGTTTAGGTTCAGAATTCACAGATTCTGTATGACTAAATTGCCACAGAACTAAGTGATGCTGTAATTTTTATAGTTTGGTATACTTGTGGGTTCCCTCAAGATACTCAGTTTTCCTCATGCATCCTAACTATATATGTTAGGTCATTTAGTAATGGTATTTTGATTCTGCATAAGTAAGTGCAGTTGTATATATGAGTGTGGTCAGTTTATTGAACTGGTGTCACTGTCTTATACTTGAAAGTGGAATAAGCAGGGCCAGAAAATGGATGGCTAGAAAAAGACTACAGCTGATGTTTTGCTTTTACACATTTACACATTTTGTATAACTATGATTTATTAATTTCAATAAATAGGCAAATAATTTCTGTAAATGTATTTTATACCAGATATAGCTTCACTTTTATTTAAAAGATTTGTTAATTAGCCATTAATTATAAAGATAAGGATTTAAAACATATGTGTGTTCTATGAAATGTTTGTATATTATTATTAAAATACTCCAAAGATTTAAAAAATGCTTTTTACAACTAAGCATATCTGTCAAGGACAATTAACATATCAGACTGCTGCTTAACACCAAAAATATTCAATGTCATCCTTTTTACACTATATTGCTTTATGATTTTTTTTTCCCCTCTGTGGCATTTGGCACAGTGTGTATTTTGTAATTTATGTTTTTTTTAGTTTCCTTTTATTTGTTACTGAAAGAACAAATTAGATTAAAAATAACATACATATGGCAAATAAAATTGAGCCTTTCTAAAAGCATAGGTACAGATTTTCAAAGAATCATAAAGTTAGATGCAGCAGTGTCATTGTCTTCAAAGCAGTCTTGTGTTGTTGTGCACGTCGTTCTTTACAATGCCCTCTTAAATACTGTTACATTTTATTTTATTTCTTGGTTGATTAAAGTGCATTTTTGGCTAAATGGGATTGCCTTATCAAAATGTTCTTATTTAATGTTGTATCTGTTGTATTTGGTTTCAGTTTACTTTTATTGTACAGATTACAGTTGAATGATACTGTTCAAAATGGCAAATATTTGACACTTACATGAGTAAATTTTGTCTTTGCAGGTGATGTTTGAACTGGCAAGAGTACTTTTCTGATCTTTGATACTACTGTATGTATAACTTTTGTAATTATGAAGATTAGACATCTAAGATAAAATGCTTTGTTCTTTGAAATGAAAATGGCTTGAAGTATTCTTAAAACTGACTACAATATCAGAGAGAATGTAAGGTTATCATTATTTATATATTAAGGAGTTATGATAAAACTATGCTGTTGTCCATACCACGTTGGCCTTTTGTGGTGCTTCACAAAGTATTTGAAATATCCAGCAATGTAAAAAAGGGTGCTTTAATGTCTTCTCCCATTTGACATTACAAACTATAACAGCTTTTATGTATGTTTTAACCATTATAGTTTGCTGTTACAGTTTCATTTTAATAAAATATTGTATCGTCGTTATGTTTTTGTGAACAGTGTCCTTGAAGCTCTTTTAATGCATTCATCAGTTACCCACTGGCCTGTGTTAGATACAATGGGTTAAGAAAATATGTAATTGACTATCACCAGGCTTTGGACTTAGACCCTGAGTCTGTGGGTTTAAATCCTGCTACTGACACTGCGTGACAATGTGCAAGTCACTTCACATGCCTGTGTTCCAATTCGAAAAACATAAGAAATGCAACCACTTGTCTCTCTCAAATGTTGTAAGTTGCCTTGGATAAAGGTGTCAGCCATATAGTAAGTAATAATTTCATAGAAGTCCATATTATTGTCTTACTGGACTTTACTGAGGGAAAATTTGACATGCTTGAATCATGTTGGGTAATACTGGCTTAAAGTTCAGCTGTGCATACTGCTGATTGTTTAACCGATTTCTTGCCTTTTTAGTTAGGCATTTTACCGAAATATGCACATTGAGATCATAGTGTCCTTCTTTTTTAGCATCATGTATACCTGTATTCAGCAAATAGACCTTTTCCCAGTGGATACAGTTATGGCATTTAGCTTCCACTTTTGTAATCCAGAAAGGAAGAATTTGATAAGCTTTTCCTACATCCTCAAAGCTGAAGTGGCCAGAATTCTTACTAATAAGCTGAGTGAATTTTCATTAATATTCTTCCCATATATACTGTCAAACTGCTTGCTTGAGTATGCATGCTGTATGCCTTTGTTCTCCTTACAAATGAATTGGCTTTCCTTTTATATTTTTAAACTTTGAAAATAGTTAAAGTACTTTTTTATACTTCTAAAAATATTTTTATGCTGCTTGAGTACTACAGTACTTTAATTTTGGCAAATATATATGTTCTAGACAATAGGGTTCAGATTTACCTAAATACATCAAAATCCGTGGGCTTGCATGATTGAGGTGTTGTAGTGTATCAACTAGAACTGATACTTAAATGAGCACAGCCACATAACCACAATATAAAAGCTGTGTTGGGGATGTGGGAAGGTGAAGCACAGAAAAAAAATAACATCTGCTGCACTGACACATGAAAGCTTATTCTTACCACATAAAATAATATAAATTATTGAAGTACTTCACTTTTCTTTTGAAAGAGAGCCAAACCCATTGCAGTGTTATATGAACAAGTGACAAGTGAGGGCTGGATTTTGGATTAATCTTTAATTAAAAGGGGGTAGCACACATTTCTGTGATTTGGTACATTTTTCCTTAAAGTTGCACATGTATACTTCTAATCTTCCAATGTCTTAATCCAGGAGGGACTGTACTGTTTCAGAAGTGGTAAAATAATAATAAATGTAGGCTGCCATAAACAGTGAAATATGATACAAGGTTGCTTATTGTGAAATATCAGTGTATCTCCATTTTAATTTCACAAACCCACATATCGTATACAACTTGAGTGCTGTTATAGTGACAATAGACAGTATTTAGCTCTAGGCCTAATTACATAATTAGGATTTACTGTCCTCAATGAATACAGAAATTTTTGTAGTCAAAGTGAAAACAAATGTATATAGACCCTTTTATATTAATGATTAGAAAAGAAAATACCTATTGCATATTTTGTGAAATTACAGCACTAAGTCTATTAGGAAATGTCCCTACCAGTTTTCTATGCTGCGATGCTGCAATTTTTACAGTTATGCAGAAGAACCAGCTATTCTTAGTCAGATCATAGCATGGACTTTGACAGAGACACTCCCGAAATTTTGTTTTTGCTATAGTTTACTCCATTTATGCATGGATTTGACTCAATATTGGATCATTTTCCTGTCTGATGAAAATTATTTTTGCATATAGCAATAAGGTTTCCTCCACAATTGTTGGCCAGTCTTTGCAAGTTTTCCATATTCTGATACAAACAAAAATCCCCATAGTATGGGGTTTCAGAGGTCGGAAGTGAAATCATTTCATAAGTACTATTTAGCAATTGCTTTGTGTATAACCGCAATTCTTTAGTTAATCCTGATGTGAAAGTATGTTGACAATTTTCTGAGTCTTTGATAATATTTTTAAATAAAATACATGTGTGCACAGCTTTCAAACTGGTTTTGTTAAAGGGTGGCTCAACAGCTCTGCTGCCACATAACTCCAGAGACCTGGCTTTGTTTTGCAGATCATTTCTACAAGTGCACTGCTTGCACATTTTCTCAGCATTTTTGATGAGTCTCCTTTAGATATCAGTGTGTGTATTGGGAAGTGTGCTTTATGATAAATACACATCAAGAGTTGATTCTTTACCTTTGAACCCTTGTTATTGAAATCAGGTCCCTTGCAACTCTGCAACCAGGTTCAGAAAGTTGACAGCTGATCTTCGGAGTTTGTGAGAAGCCTTTTAGGACTTTCTAGGACCATCATTTAAGTTGGCTTATATAGTATAAGTGCATTCAATACTTAACTAGGCATTGCCAGAACAGTCCTTCAGAGAAGAATTAGCTTCAGTTTTGGAAACCCCTATACTGAAAAAATAAAGGCTGCAAATTTAAGAATATCTAGCATAATTAGTCCTGCAAAACTGTTTTCAAACCTCTTAAGATATCAGAAACATACAACTTAATAGTTAATCCACTTTGACACCACATGTGTGACACGATAAGATGTGCTGTCAGCAAAGAGAAAACAATGCTGTTTAGTTTTTGGTGATTAATATTTCATGAATAAGTATCTTTATGTGAAAAAAATATAGTTTCAATCAGAAGCAGCAGTAAGGATTGCAATAAAATTGGCAAACAAAACTAGTAAAGGTGTTTAAATGGCAGTAAAACCAGCAAAAAGAAAAATGTATTAGGCCAGAACAGGACCACGCCTGTAGTTTGTTATTACCAGGTAAAGCCTCAGTGAGCGCCATATGTGAAACAAGTATCTATGCATTGTAACATAAAGCCTTACAAGTACCAAGCAGTAGTCTGCAGCACATCCAACAAACTTTATGCAACTGGACAAATGAGCAAACTCTCGTTGGCTTGTTGACCTCCTCAGATGCCCTATACATCTTCTTGTGGAACTAGGTTTGGGAGCTCTGCTAACTAAGAAAAAAAATGAAACCATATAGACATACCCGGGAAATCACAGCCATATGTGTGTGTGTGTGTGTGGGCATTGTCCTGTTGGAGCCTGGTATCAAGACAGGCATATCATGAAACTTTGTATTTTGGAGAACATGAGCTTCTTGACATATATTAACGAACAGAAATGGTTGTTGCAAGTGAGTGATTCCCACACCATGACATGCTTTTGAAGAATTTGTTTATATTGCAGCATTGCCTGGATTGTGCCTTGTGCCAGTCTTGTGCACCTAAAGCCCAAGAAAAAAACTAAAGATGACCTGACAGTAGTAATCCAGGCTGCTTTGAATTGTGCATGTCATCTGTCTGCCACAGGCCCATGGTTAGACATGTTAGACATGTTTATATTTTTCTTTGTATTTTTTTTATTTTCCCCTGGTCTCATATTATTGTCCTGGTTTTTGTATTGTTTAATGTTTGCAGTTACATTCTGATCACTTATACTAAATTATGTTATTTGATTAAGTAATTTCCATTTTTAAATTCTTAGTTTTGTCCTTTGATTTCCAAGTTTTGAAATTTGTATGGGCTTAGGTAATCCTTCTTTTCCTTATGTTTGATATTCAGTTCTTACTTTTGTATTGTCCCTGTCATTTTAACTGTTCTCCTTTTTGAGCCACATTCCTTCTTAATTACTTTATTTCTGATTTCTTTAAAATAGCTTTTCTGTTTATTTTTTTGTTTAATTATATTTAAGTACTTGACTACTTTGTTCTTTATTCTTAATATATTATTTGAAATATTTATTAATTTAATACATAAATGTTAAGTTAAATGCTTTTGTGGTTTTGGTGTTTCTTTTCAGGAGTAATTCATAATATTCCTGCCAATCCATGGTGGAAGAAATATGTCTAGAAATGATGGAAAGCATTGAAACAAATGGTTTGATGGCTATTCACACAATATACAAGTCACTCAAGCTTCCTAAGATATAGCAGCCAGCATCATATTACAGTTATAACTGTACCTCCAACTTATGCTATAATATGGTGGGTTGACTACGGAACTCCAGGAGCATCAACTCATTGAAGTTTTTGTAAAACTGACAGCTGTGCCATTGAGCCATCCTTGATGTACTGTGGTAGCAGTGTTTAAACCTGTCTGGTTATTGTCATTATATTTTGAGTGTGATGTGTGGATTTCTAATGGTGGCCATGAGAAATATAAAAATGTAAACCTCCAACCATCCATCCATCCATTCCCAAACCCATTAATACAATTTAAGACAGCAAGTGCTGTTGAATCTATTCTGACAACTTTAGGAACAAGACAAAGAAATCTTGAACAGACTTCCATTCCATTGTAGGTCATACTCGGGCATATACCTAAACTCAACCTATTAGGCCAATTTCGAGCAGTCAACCTAACCTGTAAGTCTCTGGATGTGGAATGAAAACTAGAGTACTTTTGAAAAGAAAGCCATAAAGAACCAGGAAGAATGTATAAAAAGAAAAACTGGAATTCCACATAAGCTTTTACATGGAAGAGCTCTTAATGAAAGATTGCTTTTTATTTTCACATTTGTTTAGAATGATAATGTGGTCATTAGCATCAATGCCTCACATCTCTGTAATACATGGTTTTACAAAGGTCTAGATTCCTGGTTGCAAATGCTGCCCTGGATATACAGGGTGAATCAAAATTATGTTAATGTTTGAATGGTGGAAACAATTTATTCACCAAACATACTTCATATGTGCAAGATAATTTACAGGAATGTCTCAACCTGCTCGCCATCATCTTCAACACACAAAAACCAACGAGCAACAGTACCATTTAAAGCCTGGACACACATTTCGTTGGGAATAGATGATACCACAGTCTGTATTCTGTCCTTCAGGTCATTGATATCACAAACTTTCCTGCTATACATGCTCTCCTTTACCATACCCCATAACCAGAAATCACAGGGTGTCAAATCAGGGGAGTGTGGAGGCCATGGCAGTGATCCACCGTGACCTATCCATCGACCTGGAAGGGTGTGGTAGAGAGAAACAAAATCGATTAGTTTTAAAATAATTTTGACTCACCCTGTATTTCTACATTTTGCAGATTCATAACACATCCATGTGAGGTTTCTCTTGGTAATCTGCTTTCCTCAGCATCCAAAAAGCACACCTATCAGGATAACCGGCATCTCTAAATTAACCCAGTGAGAGTGACTATTATTTGAGTTTGATATCCTCTTCAGAGAAACTGATGCTTTACACCTGATGTTGCCATGGTAGGCTTACATATTTTTTAATGTGCTGACTAAGAAAATAACTGGATTTTCATATTTGAAGTCCTTATTAATAAGCATGAATATGTAGAATTGGCAGAATATAGAGAAGCAGTTTGGGAATAACAATGTAACGACTGTATGGCTTCTGTCTGTCAACCCAATAATGGTAGTAAATAGTAAAAACCTAAGCCAGCAGTCCCACAGGCTTACCTGGTATTGTGGTGCTGTTTTCACCCTAATATTCAAAACTAAAGTGAGGCATATAGTCTCATTCCAGCTGTTTCATTTACTGTAAGCTATAATGCTAAAAGATTATTTACTTTTTCATAATCACATCAAATATAGAAAATGGATATTTGTATACTTGCCTGCATGGAAGATATGGGGAAAATTACTGTGTCATACTTAACATCTTTCTCTGCATTGTATAAAGTGATTTTTATGCTAAATCATATCTTAATTCCAAATAATCTACTTGGGTTATGGGTGAGCCGATAGATACATACATACATGCATACATACTTTATTAATCCCCAAGGGGAAATTCACATACTCCAGCAGCAGCATACTGTAAAAACAATATTAATTAAAAGAGTAATAAAAATGCAGATCAAGTTAAAAAAAATGCATGGTGGAGAGGGTGAGGCAGGTATAACAGTCTATAATCTTGTATAATGTTAACGTTTACCTCCCCCGGGTGGAACTGAAGAGTCGCATAGTTTGGGGGAGGAACGATTTCCTCAGTCTGTCAGCGGAGGAGGACAGTGACAGCAGTCTGTTGCTGAAGCTGCTCCTCTGTCTGGAGATGATCCTGTTCAGTGGATGCAGTGGATTCTCAATGATTGACAGGAGCCTGCTCAGCACCCGTCTCTTTGCCACAGATGTCAAACTGTCCAGCTGTCTACTATAATAAATATGCTGTGTGGTTAAAGAAAGACAGATTATAGTTTGACTGAATTAAGGTCAATTTCCTGTCCTAAAATGAAAGGCTGGACACATAGCTGTAGCTTTTTGTTAGCCTGAAGCCTGTGTTATGGTTTGTTTGGCTCATGCCTAAATACAGCAGTGCTTATGGCTACTTCTTCCCTTTGTTAACAGATCTTTTATATGCCAGTGAACTTTGAAAGGTTGGTTTGCTGAAAGATTTTGAAGGAACCCTGTGAATGGTTTACTTAATGTAAAGCTAATACACCCAATTTTGCCAAGTCTGCTCCTGATTTCACTATCCTTTTTTGTTGTTGGAAAAAATAAGTAAACCATAATTCCACTTTGGTTTCTTGGCAGATCTAAAGTGACCCTGGTTTAAGGTATTGCGTGTGTGTGTGTGAGAAAGTGGGCTATGCAGTGGACCACCACTTCTCTCTGTCTAGGGCCTTTTGCTTCATTGTGCCCAGTGCTGATGGAATATACTCTGGCCCCAGTGACCCTGAATTGGATTGGGTGGGTTTCAGAATGATATTTTATGTAATTCCATATTGAAAAACAAAAAGACAGTTACAACCATGGGATATACCTGACAAAGGGTTAACTGTCAAAAAGTTGCATCTCATAATTTCTTGAAAATATTCAGAGATAACGTATATCTTTTTTTCCTTTCCAGATGTGCCCTGACACAACCCTTCACTAACATTATGTTCATGGAAGTTCTTTCTCACTTTGATGTGCCACACCAATCTTTATGGTAGAGGAGTGAATTTGGTTTCCAAAGGACAACAATACTCATAACTACTTTAATATAAAGCACTCAGTACTTCATTAGTTAGAAATACTCAGGAAATTTACTTGGAGCCATTTGTTCATGCTGTTCACATTCACAAATGACAGAGATAAGGTGTGAGATCATGGAAGTTAAATAAAATATCCATGGCCATTGATCTCCAAAGAGTTTTCAGGACTTTTGTGACTTGGTTGTTTACTACTTATCTTTTACTGTTACTAAAAATTGCTTCAAATTCACCAAGCTTGCAAAATAAAACAAACAGAGCTGTACGGTGCATGTAGCATCTTACCAATGATCCTGGCCTCAACTGAAATATGCACTAGGCAAAAATAGTTTTTTAATATATATAGTGGGGATGGCATTTTTTCCAACTTTTACATGTCAGACTCGTATGTATAGTCATTATGTATCTGTCTTATGTGTTTTGCCTAATAAAAATTAAAAAACATGCATTTTAGCTTTAGTTACATGGCAAATACCACTTGGAAGTAATTGGTGGTTCTTGAAATCTGATTGGCTAAGTTCATGAATATAAGAAATAGCCTGTCTCCTTCGAGACGTATCAAGGATGCTGACAAAGATAAATTCATTGATATTTTAAATTCATAATTTGTATAAGGTGGAGATGCTAAATAATTTTTTTTTTATTAAACCAGAGCTAATTGTATCGCATTATATTGTATAGTCATATTAGTATTGTTTGTATTGTAATATATTGTAGAGTCATAAAAGTATTTATCAGTCTTTCTGATAAATACAAGTTAGTACGTACCGTCAGCATTAGAAAGAAACTTAATGTGTTTACCAATGGTGGTAGATGGTGATGTAAACTGTGTTCTGACATTTTTCAGGTAAGGAAGAAGGAAGCTTTGATGTAAGGTAGGTATACTCTGGTGCTGTAGAACGTGTTGCATGTTGATTAGCACATGTAAGTAACAGTTACACTGCACATAACTATATGATCCTACAAAATTATTTTTTCCTCTCAGAATCTTGATAAGGATGTTTAGGAAAAGTTAAAACAATTACCCATAAATATAGCTTTTTAATCCTCTTTCATGATTTCAGGATTTTAAACTAGGCAGAAGTCATTTATTTAAGCTTTTCGTTTGTTTGTGAAAACCCTTGAGGTAGTCACAGAGTTTTAGATGATATTTCCAGAGTATATTGTGATTGGCACACTGGCATTAGTGTCAACATGCCTTATGTAAGACTGTTGTACTTCATACCATCATTTTTGTTCACATAAAAGTCAAGACGATAGGTTCCCAGGAGGCCCACGAGGTCTTGACCTGAAAATTGCTTTGCCAGTTTTTCCCAGGATATGAGCTTTAACTTTCAGTCAGAAAGGAATGAAAAATCTAGCAAATTCCAAGAAAGTTCGAAGAATAGCCAGCATGTTTCAAAGAGACTTATGGAACTTGAGTAATGTTGCCTGTGGTAAACAGTTTCCTTGAAATAATATGTTTTATATAAATTTGTTAGTTTTTTTATTTTACTTTAGATACAGTATGTAATAGGGACAAGGATAACAGGCCACCTTATACTTTACCTTCTGTCCCTGTAGTAATAGGAAATAATTTATAATCACTTGAGCTGCTAAAAGTATTTCTACAGCAATACAAAAGAATACAGAATGGTTGGCTAGTGTATAATTTGATCTTGAATTGCTCACTACCAGTACTATGTACACATGGCAACAAACCTCATCTTGAATAACAGAGGAAGCACATAAATAAAAAGTGCATCGCATTTGAAAATAAATGCACAATATATACTCCATTATGTGACAAAATACATTTCAGAGTGTAATGTGAGCACAACTATAAACATTTTAAGAAGATAATGCCACTACACATTGTATTATTACCGTGTGAACACTCCAGATTTTTCGAGAGATGCCGATTTGGCAACTTCTGCATTCAGTTGGGAAATTGTCATCAATAATCTTTGAAATTGCATTGTCTTGTGTCGCCATATGACACTAGTTTCAAATCAGTGAATAGTCAGTCCTTGAAGATGATGTGTTGGAAGCAAGGAAAATGGGCAAGTGTAAGGATCTGAGTTACTTTGAAAAGGGACAAATTATGATGGCTATATGAATAGGTCAGAGCAACTCTAAAATGGTAGGTCTTGTGTGGTATTTCCAGTATGCAGTGGTCAGTATGAACCAAAAGTGATCTATGAAAAGACAAGTAAAGAACTGACAACAGGGTCATGGGTGCCCAAGGCTCATTGATGTGTGTGGGAAGCGAAGGTTAGCCTGTTTGGTCCGATCCCACAGAAGAGCTACTGTAGCACGAATTGCTGAAAACTTAATGCTGGCCATTAGAGAAAAGTGTCACGCAGTGTATCGCAGCTTGTTTGTGTATGGGGCTGCTTAGCCACAGACTAGTCAAGAGTCTCTATGTTGACCTCTGTCCACTGCTGAAAACACCTACAGTACAGTGTGCATGTGACTGTCAGAACTGGACCATTGAGCAGTGGAAGAAGGTGGCCTGATCTGATGAATCAGCCAGGTTCTTGTATGTTGTTGAGGAATCTGTTGCCAGCAGTTAGTTTGTTGGTGTTCTTCTAACCTGTGTGTTATGCTGGCCATTGTGACATTTTTTTCATCCCCCTGCCTGTATGAGTGGGTGTCTTTGGTAACATGTTTGTAATCATGAGTAGGAATTCCATTGTGATTTTGACTTGGAGCAAATAAAACCATCCTTGAAATTGTCTCTGAATGTACTCCGTTTCAGTTTACCATCCCTCACTGTGGTATATCTATTGGATAAATCACCAGGGATGAGTCAGAGTAATACTGCAAAATGTCATATTAAGTGAGAAAATAAGTAAGAATTCTAATTCTAAGCTTCTTTGGAAGGTACCCACCAGGAAAATAGCAAATGATTGTGAACATCCCAGGCATTACATACAGTTGTAAAAGTACAGTATATGTGACTGGTTATGGCAATTTTTTTTTTCCCTCCAGTGGGGCTTTAAACATAGGCTACTGGTACTCCCTTATTGCTAAAATTGATCTTTGTATTGCTGAATTACAACACCCCCTGCAGCAGGCCATACTCTTATGATATGCGCTGTTGAGAAGGTGGGGCTCTCTGTCAGCCACTGTTTACACTTCTACTCAGCAGAATATCCCCTGCCACATTCTGCATTATTCATTTACTGTAACAGTTCATTTTCACTCCAAGTTTCTGTTCCTAGGTGCTCCTGATTGTGCTCATCTAAAGCAGATGGACTTTGATGACAGCAGTACTCATTGCCTGTCATCTTAACATGTAATGTTGCTCGTTATACTGCTATGCAGATTGGCACTGTGGTTAGCACTTCTGCTGCATAGCTCCAGGAACCTGGATATAAGCCCAGTCTTTGTGGAGGTTGTACATTGTCCCTGTGTTCATATGGGTTTTCTCTGAGTTCTCTGGTGTCCTTCCACATTCCCAAGACGTAGGATAATTAGTGACTCCAAATTGACCCAGTATAAGTGGGTGTGTTTAAAGGCATCAAGTCCAAGAGCCATTCCTGCACTTTTGCAAGATGCATGCTGAAAAAGACTTTGGTATTCAACTCTGTATTAGATAAGCAAATGCAAAAAATTGATAGATAGAAACTACTCTCTAAAATAGACTCTATTCAGAATTATCGCTAAAGCTTCTACTGCTTTATATACTGTATAGTTACAAGGTAAAGTAATTTATCCCAATCAATTTGCAAATCACAAAGAAATAATAAAGTGTTATATATTGATACAACTACAGTAGAGCTCAGCAGGTTATGAGGGTGGTTCAGTGTCACACGTTAAATAGATGGTGGGAATTAAACTGGCAACCTTGAGGTTTGTGTATATGCCACATTGGGTTGGGCTCACAGGCATACATCAGAAAGCAGAACACGAAATAAATGGCATAATAAGATGTACAAGCAGAAGACTTAACTTTGTGGCTGATTGTCAGAGTCCCTGAACCAATTTTTCGCATTTAAGAGTAGCTGTGAGCTGGAGCCCATCCTAGCTGCATCATGTAGCACTAACCCTGGGCATGGGACCAGCCCATTACCTAAAAGAATAAATATGCATGATCTGAGGGCTTAGCATGCCAGGCTATTTATTCATTTCATTGAGTCTGTTATAGAAAGACAAATTTAGATGAAACAATTACTGGCTTCAGAAGCATTTACTCAGAATTTTATAAAAGAGGTACAGTAAGTAGTTGTCTTTGCCGTCTGCTCCATATTTAAGCTCCCTACTTATGTGTGTGTGTTTGACTTTGTGTTCGACAATATGTTTTTGTAGTGAATTTTTTTATTCTGCCCTGCAGGTAATTTCATAATACGAATTCCACTATATAAAACACTTTCCTTTGTTTGCATGGGAAATTGGTGTTTATTTAAAAAAAAGTATATACAGTATATAGCATCAGACTATCAGTTGTGGAAGGCCAGAATAAAAATCAAGTTGAAGTCAATACACAGGCAAATACAGGTCAACAGAGAAGATTTGATACAGGTCAACTACAACATAAAAAATGTTTTAGAACAGTACTATACTATGCTGTAGGAGAAATGGAAAAATCCAACAAGGATAAAAATAGCAACAGTGGAAGAAGCATGGAATGAAAAGAGAAAAACACACACACAGCACAAGAACTAATGTTTTTTTCAAATAAGGCAAAAGAAAGTGCTACAAATTTTTCAGGGGTCTTGGATTTAAGTCAAGGGTGAGCAATGCAAGTCCTTGAGGGAGGCAGTGGCTGCAGGATTTTGCTCCAACCCAGTTTCTTAATGAGAAGTCAAATTATTGTTGATGAAGAACTTATTGCTCAAGCACAGTTCATATGCTTCATATTCATTGTTTTGCTTGTTAAGATTTTCCATACTAATTTGCTCATTTAGTCCACACTATGCGACTCTTCAATTCCACCCAGGGGAGTAAATAATAACATTATTCAAAGTTATTGTCTGTTTTTACATGCATTTTTATTACTTTTTTTTTTTAATATTGTTTTTTGTATCAGAATACTGCTGCTGGATTATGTGAATTCCGCCTTGGGATTAATAAAGTATCTATCTGTCTATCTAAATGGCAGCATTCAATGCTTCTAATTGCTCCTTATCAGCAGTAAGATGCAATCAACAAAGGAGCACCAGTTCTCCATCTGACTTGTTTCCATTTTCTCTTTTGGGCATATCATGTACTATTTGGTTTAATAAAATATTTAGAAGGAAGTTGTCCCTCTAATCATCCCCTGTTTCTAACTGGCTACCTCTCTCACCCCTTCTCAGCCTAATAGCTCATGTGTGTTTAAGTACTGGTGCAAAAATGGCTGCTGTCTCATTATCCAGGTGGATGCTACACATTAGTGATGGTTAAAGTGGCTCCCCACTCACTATGAAAATCACTTTGAGTAGTGAGAAAAGCGCTGTATAAATGTAAACAATTATTATTTTACGCTTTAAATAATTTAGATGACATCCTTGGAAAGGAAAAAAAATCTGTGATTTAAGAATGACCTGACATAGCAGAATTTAAACACTAACAAGACATGAAATTAAATAAGATCTATAATTGGCAAGGGTTGGTTTCTAATTAAGCAACTAGGTTGGAACAAAAACCAGCAGCCACTGTGGCCTTCGAGGACCAATGTTAACCACACAATCCCCCCGATTTAAGTGATCAGCGGAAACAACTGAAAACAACAACATCACTTTGTAAATAATACAGTAAAACGTACTATAAAATAATGAGAGATTTAAGAAGAAAGTTAAAATATGCAAAGAGAAATTGTTGGAAAAGAAGTGTTATGATATAGAAACATTTTTAAAATGGCAAAATGCTCAGAAACTCTTTCACACAATAAGAGAAATTTTTGGTGCCTTTAATGCAAAACTACCAACATCTAAGGACAAATCAGGAAAAAAATGGACAATAAGACACAGATTAACAGTGGATGAAAAACAATTTGAAGATCTGTGCAATATACAATATCCCATGAATAAAATATTAAAATAATTACCATAAACAGCCATGAATGCATGGAGAAGATGTGGCAGCATCAGTAAAGAACTTAAAAGTGAAGAAGGCACCAGCAGTGGTGGAAATGTTACAGGTAGTGGAGAATGTTCAATTAAAGTGATTCACACACTGTGTAATAAAATCTATGAAGAAAAACAGTACTCAGCAGATTGGGGCAAAGCCACCATTGTCCCAATGCACAAGAAAACTGACAAAACAGAATGTACTAATTATCTTCGTATTTGTCTACTGAGTATTTCTAGTAAGGTGTACAACAAGTATCCTGGAACAGAGAATGAAGACATGTGGAAGATTTAAAGGTAGTTGAACAATTGATGAGCTGTTCATAATACAGCCGCCAGCAGAAATGTATTGAGAAAAATCACACTTTGTATAACACCTTTATTAATTTTAAATAGGCTTCTAACAGTGTATAGCAACAGGGATTGTGGTACATTCTCAGAAATTATGGGATATCAGAAGAGCTTTTGCTATTGTTAGAAGAGCTTTACAGTAAATCAGTGAATGCACTAAGTACTTATGGTGAACTAACACAGTGGTTTTGAGTCACAAGTTTGCAAAGGTGCAACCTATCTTTATACCAATTTACTTTTAGGGTCAATGATGAGTATGACACACAATATGGTTGAAGCTGGAGAATCACTAGACGGACAAACTGTAAATAATCTTGTGTTTGCAGATAATATTGATTTAATTACAGATTTACCTGAGGAACTTCTGGAGTTAACAGAAAAAAATAACAGCAAGAGATTTGGATTGAAAATAAACATACCAAAAACCAAAATAACTAAAAATCAAGAGGATCTAAATGTAAATATTGATGGACAAGGTATTGAAGAAGTAAATGAATTTGTGTATCTGCAAGGATTGGTAACTGAAGATGAGCAAATGATAGAGGATATAAAGTGCAGAATTGGCTATTCCAAAGCTATTGTTGCCTTTGGAAAATTAAGTAAGATTTGAGAAAATAATGTATCTAACAAACAAGTTAATCTTTGCATTTCTGAAACATTATAAAATTGAACTGCTCTTTCTATTAGCTAATCACTGTTTTTTTTTTCTCCTGAACGGTACATTTGGGAATACTGTACAAATTTCAAGATTTAAGTCAGTAGTCTAATGGATTTGGCGCCACCTTGTGTTATCACAATAAATTAGATTTGAGTAATCTTTGAGGGGTCCGTTTCTGCAAAAAGAAGGTGGTTAGCAAATTGTATAGTTAAACAGTGTTACTTTACATGAAAGTATGATTACATTTTTTAAATGTTTTCATTCATATAAAATAATTTGATAATTGTGAATATGTTTTTAATCTTACTGAAACTTGGGGTGACTGAGAGACAAAAATATTGTTGTCTGGTTTGTATGAACTCTGGCATTGGAGCACAGTCAGGTATGCATGTTCATTATGCTCACAAATGCCACTACATGGCCATGACATTGACTTCCCAGTAAAAGTCAATAACAAGATAGGGTCGAGTCAAGGTGACTATTGGCCACCTACAGCATTACAAAAATACCTTAATGATTTGTTTGTCAGTCGTATGAATGACTACAGTAACTGAATTGGATATGAGTTTGATGTAATATGAATAACTGGCCATTGTTAGGCTGGGTAGTAGGGTTAACTTAGTGTGGCACATTGGCCACACAAATATGACAGTGGGCCAGTGTTTCTGACGAGTAACAAAGAGGCTCTCATACCAGTCTAGAACATTTGGGACCAGCAGATCATGTGATACCCTGCATTCACACTTTACACCATCCACAAAGATGTGGTGCCCTCTATGGATCACCTATTTGTGTCTCCAACCATGGGCCAACAACTCATGGAGGTAGGGTCACTGTTTATGGTGTTCTATAATGTCTGTTATTGACTGCTCACCCATGCCAGCTGTGTATCTAAGGTAACATTAGTCTCAGGCAGTGTGGACTGCAATGAACTGGCATCAAGTCATTTTCAATGATAAATTCCGTATCTTTCTTGGGAATGGTTACTAGAATATTTAGACAGGGACATGATGGAGACACCCCAGCTTTGCACCTCTTGCTCTCAGACACTCTTCTTCTGATGTCCATATGTAATCCTTTGCCTTCATTGGCATCTGGTTGTCTTCAATTTTGTGTTTGAAAGTTCCCCAATACTAACTTGGGCCACAACCTTTAAAGATTTAACTCCATCTGTCATTTTAATGTATCCGGTTATTCCAATTTAGGGTTACAGGGAGGCAAAGCCTTTTTCATTGTACTCAGAATTTATGCTGCACTGTTACTGTGTCTTATCACCATTTGTGTCATACCTTTTCTTGTAGGGCGGCACATTGGTGCAGTGGTAGCAATGCTTCCTTGCAGTAAGGAGAACAGGGTTCCTGCATGAATTTTGCATGTTCTCCCCATGTCTGATCAAGTTTCCTGCCACTGTCCAAAGACATTCTGGTCAGGTGAACTGGCGATCCTAAATTGGTCATAGTGTGTGGTTGGTGTGTGTGTGTGTGTTCACCCTGCAATTGCCTTGCACCCTAAGCTAGCTGGGATATGGTCCATCACCCCCCAAACCCCCTTAATCCCGTTCTGGACAAAGTAGGTTAGAAAATGACTGACTGGCTCTTCTTGCAGTTTATAATGAAATTGTATTTGATTTAGAACTCTCCTGCAAAATGTCGACATGCTAGCCTCTGGACCTTCACAACCCTAACTAGAATACGCTGGCTTCAAAAACAGACAAAATTTTATATTTGTTCTTAAGACTTATCAGGTATACTATCAAGGACCTTCTAGTATCTTTCAGTGCTGTATATTGATGTTGCGGTTTTAATTTTACAGTAGTAGTGAATGTGTATATTTAATATTGTAATCTTGCAAAAAGTCTTGTTTTCATGCATGCTTTTAAAGACACTGTATAAAATTAAGACTGATTTATGTAGGTAGTGTACTCTACTGGCTAAATCATCCAGGGTTGTTGCTTCAGTCCCCACCTACATTACAAGTAGATAAATACCTGACTGTAATCCAGTTGTAAAAATAAATGTACAATATACAGTATTTAGGTAGTGCCTAGGTATCATATTTTACCATGAAAGTGCTATGTAAAATGAATGTTGCTTGCTTGTGTAAACTGTATATACCTATACTGTATAAATAAGAGATCAAAAATATCAAATGGGCAGTTGCTCACTTAACTAGTCCAGCTAACAGCTGATAAGAGTAATTCTTTAACACGTATGATAAAAAGAGGAACTTTCAAATCATTCTTAAAAATTCTGAAATACATTTTGCTAAATTTCATGAATTTCTTAAACCCACTTTATCCTTAGCAGAGTCATGAGGAAAACTGAGCCAATCCCAGCAGGCACAGGGTGCAAGGCAGGAACAATGCCTAGACAGGGTGCCAGTCCATTGCAGTGTGAATACACCCAAACACATGAAGGCCAATTTAGCCACACCTAACCATTTAACCTAAATGTCAATGAACTGTGGGAGAAAACCCATGCAGAAATAGGGAGAACATGGAGGGAGGACCCAGGATGTGACCCTCGGACCCCTTGTTACAAGGCAGCATCACCATTACTGTGCCACCAATTTTGCTAATTATATACTTTAACCAAAATTATATGCAGTGCACATACTACATAGAATTAAACTGTAAACAACCTGGGCCAAGCTAAACAAACCCATGACTTTACATTTTAGGGCATAATAGAACTAGTACATTACTAAATAATAATAGCTTAATGATAATAGTCACCACATTTTAGAATATATCTTTCATTTTTTTCTGACAAAATTCTCGTTTAAAGTATACACTATATAAATTGTCACAATTTGCCATTACGTGCAATTTTTCTTTTAAATGAAATGACATTAAAAAATCTAGGCTGGTATATTAAATTATCAACATTCGATGCAATATATATACCTGCGGCCAATAATTTTATAACTTACTGCCTCAGTTAGTTGTTCTTCTGCTGCACTTGTTAGGACTACAGTTAATGCCAGGGCCAAATAAAGTGCATCATTTGTAACACTCTATATAATACGACCACTGCGTTAATTTAAAGCGAGACCCTAAACGTGCACCGAGCGCAAAGCGCTAGACCTCACTGGTCACTGTAAGTTACTTGTTTGCTTCTGTAATTAAAAGTTGCACTTCACTTCTGTTGTTAAAAGTAAACACTTGTCTATGCAGGTACAATAGCATTTGTATAATGTTTATCTGTGGTTTTTATTAATTGGCTGTAATGTTGAGTCGTGCGCGCAACTCACTCTGGGGGACTTTTTTTTAGGAAGGGGGTCCCGTTCCCTTCAAGTTTTATTTTATCTCTCTGACCGACTGCAATCTGTCGTCTTCCGAGGCGACAGTTACAATTGCATTAAATCCCCCCCACCCCTTCACTCCCTCCACCGCTACCCCCTTCAAAATGAGTACGAAATCGGTTTTAGGACAGCAAGTGAGGCCGAGGGTCTTGTCAAATTTGCATCTCCCTGGGAGATTAACAAACGGAAAAATAGACGACGCCTGACCAAAAAGCCATTCAGGTCGCCCATTCATGCGTCTGGCGTGACCCGTGCGTTACTGCCTTTTCTAAACGGAAAGCAAATTAGCAGTCTCCGGGGCAGTGGGATTAACAAGTGCTCTTTTTTAAGTGCTGTGGAGAATGTCATGTGATTGTAACGTAACCCGACCGGAAAACACCGACCATCGCCGCCAATGCTGCGTTTAGAGGAACAGAGCAGCTGCGAGCTCAACGGACGACTCTCCGGTAGCAAACAGCGACAAGCGGCGCACCTCCGGCTGCAACGGACGAAGCACAACGTAAGTGAGCCGATCCGCGTGGCACGACATAGTGCCCAGTCAACTCCGCCGGGGCTTTAAGCCAGAGTGGCTGAATTTCGGTTACTTTTTAAGTTAAAATGTTGCTCGGTGACCACCCCCTTCCGCCTGCATGCGTGTGTCCATTTCGTTTAGGCTTCTTTTCACATTGCTGCCAGACCACTGCAGCGCAAGTGCGCTCGGCTTAGTAACTGTCGCGGAGAAATGTCTTCTTTGACTCAAGTTGAAGTAAAAATTATGAACGTTAAGGTGCTTGTTTGTGCCTCTTCTTTCGCTTGTGGCGCCCGATGAGAGTCGGGAGCAAAGGGCGATGGGGGGCAACTGTGTGCATGGCTTTTTTTTAGGAAGGGAGGGGGTGTTTTTTGTTTGCGAAGAAAGCGCACTGCGGAAGTGGTTTCGCTCTGTGGGAGATCTGTCCGGTGTACGTGTCGCCGCGCGGGGCGGAGCCTATGACGTACTCTTCAGTCCGAGGGCGTCGCAGTTTAGCGGCAGAATATCTGCGCAGCTCTTATGTCCAATTGGTTAACAGGCGGAGCTTCTCCAATCACTTTGTGCAGCCATTTAAATGCTGCGTTGCAAAGAACGTCACCCCGCCTCCTCCCCTCCCCCTTCTCTTTGAGTCTTCAGTGTAATCCGATGAGAGCATGTGCTTCTAGTCATTTTGTTATCGTCAATCATTAAAGACTAGAAGAGTATTTTACAGATGTAGCCATTCAGGAGAAAGCTGGGGATGCCACTTCTCGAAATGATTTGAGCGGCGCAGCCAATCAGCGCAAGAGGATGTATAGTAAAAGTTAGAAGCTTGGCCACTCTGATAAAATCAAAATATTTTGTGCGTGGAGCGCCTTCGAGCATCACTCGCAGGCCGCACGCATTGAAGCGCGACTTATTTTTTTTGCATGTGTCGTTTGGCAGGAACGTTTGTATTTTTTTCATTTTTAAATATTTTTTAACAAAACAATATTATGATATTCTATGCCACTGTAGACAGTGTCTGTGTTTATTTTTGATGTGTATGGTTTTAATAATTGAATGAAATCCTAATATGTCACCTGCAAAGAGGATTGTTATATATGGTTCAAAAGCCATGTGTTTGACATTTTCCTTTCTATACTAGCATCCCAGTGTAAGCAAGCTAAAACAAGCTAGGTTGAAACTTAAAAAAAAATAAATATATATATATATATGATTAAGCCTCTGCTCATGTGTGGGTTGAAAGGCCTGGCTGGCCCTGGCCACATGCTGTTTGCTGCTTCTCGGCCAAGCGCTTCTGTCTTTTGTTTGTGGTTTCCACACCTCCGGGGGCCTCAGAGGATGAGGCCTGGGAGTGCTGATGCTTCTCAGCATGCATGGTGAAACCCAACACCAGATTTGTAGATAAACCATTGTTTTCCCCATCCGCCTGCATCTTTCAAAACCTGAAGTGGTCAGAGTTTTCAGGGGGCCAGTTTTGGCTTGAAGGAAAAAAAAAAAAAAAAAGATTTTTAATGTAATGTTAACTGAAGTGCTGACTAGAGCATAAGCTGACTAATCCTATTAATAAAAAAAAGCTGTTTTGTAACGAAATTTGGTGGTGCCAGGAGATGGTGGCACTGCATAGTACTTCTGTACCTCTGGATCTCTCTTTTGGGTAGGTTTTTGAAAACCTGGCTGTGTGTTATTTTCATAAGATGTGTGGAGTCTCCAAATATAGATTTAAAGTGTCATAAATTGCTAAGACTAAAAACCTTTTGCATTTTGTGCGACATTTATCATTTTAGTCCAGTAATGTTTGGGCCCCGACCTGTTTTTTTTCTCTAGCTGATGGAGACCAGGATATGATACTGGGTACTTGCAGAAGCCAGCCAAGGTCACTCCTTGCAGCATGAGTATTCAGTCTAAGAGCTTGGTTAACACTTAAGAAGGCAATAAATGTAAACAGAAAACCAATTCCTTTTCCAAGAAGGCAATGTACTGTATATATTAAAGTAGCTATTATTTTACCATATATGTGCTAACATTTATTTTTAGTTATTGCATGAATTTGCTGTAGTCTTTTATGTACTAGGCTTGGTACAAACAGGAATTTTGTTTCCTGATGATACAATAGTGGCAAGGTCTATATTATCCACCTATTTCCAATGGCCAGCCTACCCATTGTAACTGGTTTATTTGTTAAAATGTAGTAGCATGTCTGAACATAATCACTACAGACATGCAGGGTTTATCCATCTGTCCTTTAACTTTTCCAACTCACTTATCCATGTCAGGGTCAGAGGAAACCAATGCCAGTCACACCTTGTAGTTATTGCTGCCGGCAACCAATCCTAGGTGGTGCACAAGTGCATAGCATTTAGACAGTCTTTATTTAGCACACTGTCACAAGGCACTTCTCAAAGAAATGAAGTGTGTTTCAAAATAACATTGCCGAACATTTAATATATAAAGTTATAAAAATCAACACAATCTGAAGAATCTGCAAAAGTAAAGATGAGCTAAATATAGTAGGTTTTAGCGTTGACATGAGTACAGGGAAATTAGTAATTTTCTGTCCAGCCAACGTGTAATATGTTGCTCATCATAGGTACCAGGATGAATAAGAATATATTAAAATACATAACTGCATTTTTAATAGAAAACACAAATCTGCTTGCCTTACGTGAACCTTATCCCTGTTTCTATATCGCTTGTAGAATCAAATAAAGAAAAGGCCAGTAGGCATAAAAGACATCAATCAATTATGTTTGAACTCACAGGGCAAAATGATGTTCTTCACAGGCAGGTGAATTTAACCAGTTTACTATCATTTGAACATTTAAGTCTGGTACATACAGTGCATTACAGTACATACAGGAAACCGGAGCACCCAGAGGAACATGGGGAGAACATGCAAAAACAATGTTCTTATATTTATTTATTTTTATTTAATATTAGTAACTCCATGTAGTTATTAGTACTGGCAAAGGAAAAAAAATAATCCCTTTTTTTTTTTTGTAGGGAAAGTACATCTGCAATATTTAAACTCGATGGTGCTCAGCAGTGTGTAATTCTTGACAATGGCATACAAGGTGAAAAACCTCCATGTAAAAAAAAAAAAAAAACAAATCTTGCATATCTCGTATTATATAACCTACTTATATGACATCCAATTGTATGCTCAAAATTTTTGCACTTTTTGCTCAAATATTAATAGTTATATTCTGGAAAGGTGGCATTCATAGTAAACAGAAAAGGCATAATTTTAGGAATGCTATTCATTTTGACATGAAGATCTGCCCCCTCTCCCTTATATATTAGTCAAAAGTCCTGTGTTTTAATTTAAAGGCACAGCGTTACAGGAATGACAAGTAATGTTGTTTACTACCTGCAAAATAATTTCCATTTAATTTGAAGAAAAGTGATATCTCTTGGGAAGCAGGTGCAGTGAAGCCATCTAAGGAGTGAAGAGTTCAGTGCCACAACTCTGGTGGTAACATTTTGAAGTTTTTTGGTAAATGTTTACAATATATATTTTGGCCTGGTGCCTTTTTTTTTTTTAATTTTATTGACTTTATTGTAATCACACAACATTCCATACAAATAGATCAAATTTTACAAAAATAGGATTGAAAACAAATCAACCCCCACCCCTGAGAAAGAGAGCTAGGCTATCCATCCATCCATTTTCCAACCTGCTGAATCCGAGGCTAGCAGAGTAAAAGTTAAAGCTAGTAAAAATAAGTAGATAGATGATTTAATAAGTAAATAAAGATAAATGGAGGAGAGAATTTGCTTCCTCAGTGCTTTAAATGCTTATTCTAAAATGTTATTGATTAGATCCTGTCAGGTTTTTAAAAAGTTCTGCACAGATCCTCTAAGTGCAAATTAGATATTTTTCCAGTTTCAAATAGTATATAACATTAGTTATCCACTGAGCGAGTTAGGATTCTCCCAGTTGAGTAAGACAAGTCTACGTGCCAATTGTGTAGTAAAGGTGATCACAGTTTGTCCTTCTCCACTTGAAGCTCATTTGGGAGTACACCAAACACAGCTGTCAATGGGTTAGGAGGGATTGTGACTCCAAGGCTGTCTGAAAGGCATTTAAAGATTTTGGTCCAGAATGATGTTAATTTGGCACAGGCCAAAAACATGTGGCCCAGTGAGGCTGGAACTTGATTTCAGCGTTTGCAGGTTGGATCTTGCCCTGGAAAGCCTGGTGCCTTTCAAGGTTGGCATTAAATGTTCTGCATGAGTTTGCAAGTATTTTACATAGTGTCTTCAATAGAATGATGAAAATGTAATTTAATAAAACCATTAATATATAGTACAAGTTTAATCTGAAATTGGACTGCATCATGGCATATTGAGAAGTGCTGCTACCTCACAGCTGTAGACATATCTAAATTCCTGGACAGGTTGTGTTCCTTTAGTGTGTTTCCACTGTTTGTATCCTTTAGTCAAATTGCTTCTCAACCTGCTCAGCCCTAGCTTAGTGTTTACTACTACTTGGAGTAAGTCCAGCTTCCAAAAGCCCAGGAAAAAGAAAATGTGTGGTATGTTTAATTTGTATATTAAGATCTTCAATTTTGAGTGTTTGTGAGACTTTTTGGCCAGATGTTTTAATTAAGTAGGCTGTATGTACAATCCTCAGTAAGCAGCGTATGATAGTAAAAAGTTGCTTACGTTTTTTGATTCCAAGTGCAGAATGATTTATGTAGAAAACATTTAAAAATATATTTTTAAAAACCCTACTGTAAAGTGATGTTTATGTCACATTTATAAATGAAACAAGGGGTAATATGGTTACTACAAAAGAATGGTGCTGTAAAAATCAGCATCACAGTAAATGTAAAAATTAGATGTGACATTTAAAACATAATCACATAGTAAAGTGATACTTGCATCGGTTCATTTTTCCTGAAGGTGCAGTTTGCTTGCCACAAATCCATCCATCCATTATCCAACCCACTATATCCTAACTACAGGGTCACGGGGGCCTGCTGAAGCCAATCCCAGCCAGCACATGGCGCAAGGCATGAAACAAACCCTGGGCAGGGTGCCAGTCCACCACTGGGCCTGCACACACACACACACACACACACACACACACTAGGGACAATTTAGAACTGACAATGCACCTAATCTGCATGTCTTTGGACTGTGGGAAGAAACCAGAGCACCCGGAGGAAACCCATGCAGACACGGAGAGAATATGCAAGGTCCACACGAGGCAGCAGCGCTACCCACTGTACCACCATGCTGCCTGCCACAAATCCAGCTTTTCAAAATATGTTTTAATTTCATTCATCTTCATTTTTTTCCGCTAATCATTTCAGTAACTTGTTAATGTTGAATTTGTTGTGGGTTTCAAGTGTTGCTGTCAAAATCATTATACTCGTAAGTAGTTTATAGAATCTTAATTTTACAGTGGTCTGCTGCTGGCAGATTATGAAGAGGGAGAGCGTGCAGAATGTAAGTTTGGTAGCACTGAGTGAGAGGAGTAGGCCTACCATCAGCACCTGACATTCTGGGTATGACCATGCAGACTGTCTCTTGTTAATCTAGAATATTGGATTTTGAATCTTAAAACATTTATCTTTACAAGTTCCTGACCCAAGTCATGTTACTATTTTATTTCACTCTGCTGCCTTACTTTGAACGTATATATTTTTTTAATTATAGTTCGGAAATGGATAAAAAAATGACCTGGGGCCTTATGTATAACGGCGTGCGTAGAACTCATACTATAACATGGCGTAAGCACAAAAGTGGGTATGTGCATATGCACAGAAAAATCCAGATGCAGGTATCTGTGCGTACGCAAACTTCTACGTTCTTCCGCTACATCAATCCCAATCCCCTTGAAAAGCAATGCATGTGCACGCGTCTGCTGTCCCACCCACCTCCTCCCAGAATTACGCCTTTTACTCTTTGAATATGTAAATCAATATTAATAGCTCTTAAGCTCAGTGTTCTGTGAAAAGACAATGGCAAAACCACGAGGAAAAATGGAACAATTTCAGAGAATACCAAGTGGAGGCAAGGAAAAACTATTTGTTGGTTTAAACAAAGTCACAAAGTCGCACAGTGCCCGAAATAAAAAAGAAGTCGCATATCAAAGTCACTGTGAAAAGGCGAGGCGTAGCCCACCGTCCGAGTGTCCTATGAAAGCTTGTGGGGAAAAGCACAAAATGTCAACTTTAATCTTGAAATTTCCACTTTAATCACGTAGTTTATTTTGTCATTAAAGTAGTACATCATAAACGTAATCTTAAAATCGTTTAATTTACTAGTTTCTCAGATCCCATTGTAACTAAAGTAGTACGTTAAATGCTTTGTTTTGTATTTGATCTTCTATGTGCTCTATGTGTGCGTGCTTCTAAAACCGGCTTTCTCTACCTCCAACAGGACACAGAATCCATTACATTCATTATATTACAGCTCTCTGAATAACTAAAATACTGAGATGTATACTTGATATAATTTTCATGATGATAGGAGTTAAAGAATGTTATTAAACATGGGAACACAGTGGCGCAGTGATTGTGTGCGACCTTCGATAAAATAATTTATTGCAGCAGTACTGTCTCTTTCAAACGTACTAACCGCCAATTCCTGTCCTTCCCTTTCTTTCTCCAAATACCCACTCGCTACGCAATTAGCTCTGTAATAGACGTTAAGCCATCTGTAAGCTTATAACGCCGATTCTTCAAAACTTTTAAGGAACATTGAAAAATCTTCGTAGTACATGTTTAATTATTCTATCCTTCACGCCAGTCCCAGTCAAGCATACAGTGCGAGGCAGGAACAATCCGTGAACAGAGCACCAGATCCTTGCTAGTGTAGCGACACAGTGTCCTTTAATTATTAACAATGTAGATTATTTAAATAAAGTTAAAGTTTTATCTGTATAATATAATAAACATTTTGCTGCATTTCATATTAAAAATGATATCGTCATCATATGTAAATACGCGCTGTTGTGCAATATTATAACTGTATCGCAACTTTACAGTGAGGTAATTGTACTTATCAGTACAAACAGTTCTACAAGGAGCAGTTGATGGAGTGATTGGTTGCGTTTAGAGCTCTTGGGATGAAACTGTTTCTGAACCGCGAGGTCCGTACAGTAAAGGTTTTGAAGTGTTTGCTGTGTGAGAAGCAGTTCAAATAGGAAGCATGGCTGAGGCAGCGTGTGCTTGATGCAGTATACCAATAATTCTCTTTCCGATCAGCTGCTCTGAGTGGTGCAGTGAGAGTAATATGGAAAAAGATGAACCTCTGTGGCAACCCCTAATGGGAGCAGAGAAAGAAGAAGAAGACGGTGCAGTGAGAGTAACAATGCTAAAGCAGCTATGGTATTTAGAATATTTTGATCATTCTGTGGACCATTACATTGTTACAGGTTAATTACAATCAGATCCATTAAACTAAAACAATATGCGGTTAATTTCAGTGTATTTATAAAGCCGCGTCTGGGATGTGGATCTGAAAAAGAAAGATAAACCACACAGGAACAGTAGCATTGCTTTGATGCTGGGTGCCACCAGTCTGCAAAACCGAGCAGCGAACTTGCGTACAACAGGGTATGAGATACCATGGAAATGTGCGTGGCTTTATGCCAAGTTTAGGTTTTATACATCGCGATTTGAACGTGGAAACATTCGTACGCAACATTATTGTGCTTACGCACCATTTATACATGAGGCCCCTGATGATTTTAGTATCTGGAGAATAAGCATTTTCTCTCAATTGTTTTTGTTCATTTTAAAGAAGTGTTAATTCTGTGATACTGTCATTCCATGATAATTTTGGTTACCATTATCATAATGCCAGAATCTAATACTGACCTCTGACTACTTAAAAGATAGAGATGCTGCAGGTTATTAGACCACTAATCATCTTATTAAACAGATGCCACAAGTTTGAATGTGATCACTGTTAAACAACTACTATCCTCTCTTTTTAGTACACAGTAGTAATGTGAAATGTGCAATGCCTGTTTTTTTATTTTTCAATCTTTACCGTTTTCTATGCTGTTGTCAAATTAATGCCAATGAATGGCTTGATTTATTTACCTTTCTGCACAGATATCTATAGGAAGTGTGGCTAATAATTAATAGTCATATGTTTTACTTTTCTATTGTTGCCTTTCAAGGTCTTTCAACCTTTTATTTTATTATCTGTCTTTCTCAAATGCTTATATGTAGTTGATAAGAGACTAAGAGATAAAAAGGAGTGTGGGAGTTGACTACTTGTGTGAGTGTGTATATATATATATATATATATCTATATATATCTATATATATATATATATATATATATATATATATATATATCTATATATCTATATATCTATATCTATATATATCTATATATATATATATATATATATATATATATATATATATATATATCTCTATATATATATCTATATATATATATATAGAGAGAGATATAGAGATATATATATATATAGAGATATATATAGAGATATATATAATATATATAGAGATATATATAGAGAGATATATAGAGAGATATATATATATATATATATATATATATATATATATATATATATATATATATATATATATATATATATATATATATATATATATATATATATATATATATATATATATATATATATATATATATATATATATATATATAGAGAGAGAGAGAGATATATATATATATATATCTATATATATATCTAGATACTGTAGATATCTCATTAGGAGTCAATGTGCTATAAAACATTTTATTTATGTATTGCTTAGTTTGATGTTCTTTAATTGCTAGCAGTATTTAAGAATTTAGACCTCAGAGTTCAGACTTGGCAGTGAGAATCTCTTGAAATTCTGGAAGGTATTGCTACCTGACACCTTCTACAGAGTGTGTCCCATATAAAACTATATTCTATTGTGTTGTGAAAAGTACAGATTTAACAGATTTAGCATTTTAGTTTTTTTGCCAAGCAATTTGGCATATTCAGTATCTGTTTGTTTTCATGTTGACCTGTGAGAGTGTATGCACTTAGAGCAGTGAAGCTGCCACACATTTAAAATCTAGCAAATAGATTTTTTTTTTTGTTTGTTTGTTTGTTTTAAAGTTACCTGATATTACGTAGTCATATACTATAAAGACCAATCGGTAATACCTGCCTGGGAGTCATTGCCCAAGTTTCATGTTTTTGACTAAAGATAAATAAAAATAGTTGAAAGTATAAGAACATTTGATCTTCTATATAGATTATTTTGTTATGTCATTCAAAGTTAGCAGATGTATTTTTGGTGTGAGTGTAGCATCATTTCCACAAATCTTATTTTGCAAAGAAAAAGCTATGATGATATCCAGGCTGTCAAAACATCAAATGGTACATACTTACTTTTGCCTTTAACTTTAAGAAATAAGGATGCCAAACAATAACTTTTTAAAATTCAATAAAGCTTAGCGGATGAAGCTACAGTTACTCTTTTTTACTAGCCCACTATGTGACTTGTTTACCCATCCATTTATTCTAATTCAGGGTGGGGTGGCTGGAACCTACACCTAGAGGATCAAGTGCATGACACAAAAACACATTTACACAATGCCACAGTTCACACTCATGAACATTTTCTTTAGCCTGATTATGTTTTGTAATAAGATCAATTTAATTTATGATGTGACATAAACACTAAACAACCTAGAGGAAAATGCAGTAGACAAGGAGAAAACCTGCACACTGAAAAAAAGATAGAAACTGGGCCGGGATTTTAATCAATTTTAACATCTTTTTCTTTTAAAGATATTCTAGTAATGTTGTTAATCAGAAGTTTTGAACAGGTTATTTTTTTAGTCTATACTTAGTTCTTTATATTTTCAACATAATAATGACCCCATCAATCTGAGCAGAGAGTTCTTTTTGATCTAGTGAGTTTTATTGATCTGTACGATTTTCTGCCTGCTCCCTAATTTCTGCCATCAATAGCCATGTCCATACAAGCATTAGACATGATAGTTTATAATGATTTCGAGCAAATGGACAAAAGCAAGAGATGTTTCACAACTCATCTGGAAATGAGAACAGCATAAGAATAAAACAGAAATAATTCTGAAACCAGGTTAAAATGTCCCTTGGGGTTTGCCAGTAAGGTGAAGGGTGCTCTTCAATCTTCACTTCTGTTACAGATTCTGAACCTTTTATTATCTGAAATATGCTACAAGCACTTTTGACCCATGTAGACAGTCTGAAGCAATGGCTGTCTGAGAAAGTCTGCATGACACATTTGAAAAGCTGCCTGTTTACATTCTTTTTTATTATTATTCCTCTTTTTTGTATATATACAGGCTCTTGTCAGATCTCTGCTGAGTATGTACATTTTAACTATTCAGACAAAAGTGTTGTGTGTGTGGTGTTGTTTTTTTTTTTTGTTTTTTTTTAAATATATCCTTCCTCTTTTTAGTCTGCACAACTTTAGAAAGTTGACATTAAATAGAATAACGTTAATACAATTCAGGGTAATAGTTTAGTTTATTTAGTTTAATCTGCAGTCAAACATTATTTCTAATTTTGCAGATATTAGTTTGTAATAGTATGATTGTATATCATGTATTTGTGGCAGAATGTAACAAAGATAATTCAAAGGTTTGCAAGGATTCCACAAGGGTGCAGTAGTTAGCATCACATATGAAGGACTGGATATTGTCTCTGCGAAGTTTGCACATCTTCTCCCAATGCACGTGCTTATGTTTTCCTTACACATTCCAAACTTGTGTAGGTTAGATTAACTGGTATCTCTAAATCGTTCTGTAATGCTTAAGTGGCTATAAGTGTGTATGTTTTAATGAGATAGTGCTGTAACCAGTGTTGACTCTTGCCTGGTGCATCTCATTATGAATATACACGGAATTAAGTGAACTCAATAAGCTAATGGACTGGTAGATTCAATGGTCTGAGTTTAAGAGCACCTTGTCAGTGATTGTATACCCGTTAGGCCGATCCATACTGAAAGGTTTTCTTTAAGCTGGGATGTAAGATGAATTTAGAGTGCCGCCCACAAGACATAAGTGATTGAAAGAAAATGAGACAGCCAAATTAATTACATCATTTTTACAAACTTGTAATTACAGTTCAAAGTGTGCAACGAGAAATTAAACTGTTATGTACAGTACTGTTCAGTGTTAAGTGTCAGAAAAACACTTTCCTAATTGGTTTCCCTTTTTCATTGCCATTAGAAAATATAGTCCATATGTTTTCTGCCTCACTTGCACATTTCAGAGTACCAGGGAACATCTTTAGGCCCTTTTCAACGGAATAGGTCAAAATTAAAGTTGCAAGTTAATTTAACATACACATCTTAAATATAATGGAGGAAAACTAGTGCAGGCAAAGGGAAATGGGAAGTCCATGCAGACAATAGCCAGGCCAGGATAAAGAGCCAGTTCTCTGTAGTTGAGGCAGACTGTTGCTTCACTCTGCTGATTTTAACTAATTATGATGAATAAGTCTCTCATCTGCCCTGTAAATTTTGTTTTAGGCTCATTTTTTAAATTTCTTTATTTAATTTGGTAATCAACACATCATTTCTGAACTTTTTGTTGTTGTCAGCCTGTGAACATAGCTCACAAGCCTTTGTAATCTACTGAACTGTTTTGTATTTTGTTAGTCCTTGTTTGGGCTAACATGCATTTGAAGGAGTTACATTCATAAGTGTTTGTAAATGAAATAATAATTATAATTGCACATCAGCAAAGAACACATCTCTATTTATTTTGAAAATAATTGTTCCCAGTATACTTTCACAGAAAGGCTTTCATTTTTGCATACAGGAATTGAAAAGATCATTGCCTTGTTTTTTTTTTGTTTTTTTACAGGCTAAAGCATGGAGCTGGCCAATCATGGTCTCGTCCTCCTCCAGCAACTGAATGCTCAGAGGGAGTTTGGCTTCCTGTGTGACTGTACTGTAGCAATTGGCGATGTCTTCTTCAAAGCACACAAAGCGGTTCTTGCAGCTTTCTCAAACTACTTCAGAATGCTTTTCATTCATCAAGACAGGTAGTAGTTGCTTTACCCCTTACTACTGCTCCGGGGTGCTGTTTTGTATTTGTTTAGTTATTGAAAAATGTTCTCATATAACCTCATGAAACACTTCAGTGTAACTACTCTATAGTGCCTGCTTAACTGTAACATCTGTCGTGTCTGTGACATTGGACCTTGGGGATTTGGAAATAGCTCACATTCTCTTTAGACTTTGCTGCTATTCTCATTTCAAATTCAGCAGCATGCTTCATGGGCAAGACAGTTTTGTCTCTTTTGTTGTTATTGTTTTACAGCAAATGCTGTTTTTAAGCTTTTATTTAGTACTTTTATTTTTTGTTCAATTATTTTTAATTTGCATTATCCTTTGTTAATTTGGTTTAAAATGTAGTGCTGCAAATGATTTCAGTGGCAATTTGAGCTAGTCATATAACGCAGCCTTAGTTGTATTAAAAAAACAAGTGCTCTGAAGATCTAGATAGCATATTGAGGTTCTGCCTAGTTACCAGGTTAAGTGCACATCAGATTATCTGAGACAAAATGGTGAATCGGCCCTCCTAGTTAGTAAATCAAATAATAGGTAGAACATTGGAATTAAGTGTTATACATGCCTCATCAATGTGTATGCAAACCATGGTGTAATTAATTTGAAAAAAAACTACCATTTTTACAGTCCTAACCCACATTTCATAACTAGGCAGAAAATGAAGTCAAATATTTAATAGATGGAAAGGGCTGGGGTGAAGATTGATATAAAATATAAATGTATGCAGTGTAATATAGATTTTTACTTGATTGACCTGGTTTTCATTTATAATATCAAAAAAATAATAATAATAACTACAAAAGAGGGGAAGAAAGCATTTCAAAGTTCTCAATTGTGGTCTAGTGCATAAGTGTATCCCACTTTTATTCCATACTGAGCTACTTTGGGAACAGGCTATAGCTTCCTTTGACCTTAGACAGGAAAAGTGCAGACTCTTAAAATGAAAAGCATGGGTGATATGGAATACATGTAGTTTCCATATTCATTTAGACCATCAAGCATGAATTTCTGAGATGAGTTTAAGCAGTGTGTTTCGGTGAACAAGTCACTGGGCTTCAAATTCCAAAACTGTCCGTTCATTTCCTCCCACTATGTGTCCTATTGTTGGTTTTATACCCTTTTTCTATCATCATTCTTAGCACAATGTGTAGATTTTCTTTTTCTTTTTTTTTTTTTTGTAAGTTTGTTTTTAATATGTGGTTTCGTTATTGTTGTTTCTCGCATGGGCACAAATCTTTTCTTTGTCGGTTTTAAGTTTATGTTACGTCATCAATGTGAGCCTCTCCCAGTGTTCATTGTGTTAACTGTGGCACTGGTATGTTTTCTGTTTTAACATTTCAACTTGTTAATAATGAACATTAACAGATAAAGGAGTTCAGTATGGTGGCATTACCCTTTTATGGCAGTTTGTACGAAGGAACACATTGTGAGTCACAACACAGAAGCTTCAGAGGTTAATTGAATTCAAAGCCAGAGCACAGCAGTAGCGCATGGGTGAATATTGGTTACAATGGGATAACTTAAAGTCACATGCAACTGCATTTGCTTCATGTCCCCCATCATACTGTTTGATCACCTTCATATTTGTGTCAAAATCAATTGCCTTTCTTCCTGCAGTTTCCAGCATACAGAACTGGCATGGCAAAAGCTGTCATTTGCCCGTGGGTAGCAGTTGTAAGTCAAATGATCGCAAGACACATAGGTTGTAAGTCGGCAATTACCTGTATGTCTGAAAATGTAAAGCACCTCAGAGTGGTATTTGCTATACACAGATACTATATAAAATACAGTTGTTTGTTAAGCATCTTTACACTGGATTTGTCTTAAATAGCCAGTACAGAAGAGTGATGTTAACACCCATCCAAACAAATTGAACAAGTGCTTCATCGATCAGAAAATCTATATGTGCTGTCAAGGTGGAACCTTTACTTAAATATCATTAGAACCTACCCCTGTGACCCTGTAGTTAGGGTATAGTGGGTTGGATAATGGATGGATGGATAGAACCTTTAAAGGCAGTGGGTAGCATAACAGAATATGAACATGTGAGGTTGTTGAAATAACTCTGGCAGGTGTATGTATTGTGGAGTGGGAAACGCTACTTCTCTGTTAAGAATTTCAATGAGCGTTTTTACAAGCCATTTTTTTAACATTATGCGCACTAAGAAGTAATGTTTACTTTATAGTTGTTCTGTTTTAATGTTTAAGTACTATCTTGTCTGCCCTTACTGAGCAATTATTACATTTTACATTTGAATTATAAACCCACATCAGCTGTGTGTCACAAAGGAACTATTATCATTTATCTTTCTATGGAAAACATGCCTTATTAATTTAGTGGAAAAGTTTGCCTTTTTTCACAACTCTGTATAAATTCAATAAGTGTTTAAAAACAATTTAGGATTATTTACTTCAGTGTTGGTAAGGACTGGAGATTATTTACGACACATACTTTGTAATTCATCACTGAAGTACTGAGTTAAAACTTGTCAGGCCAATGCAATTCAGATTTATCAATCTGTGCATTAAGAAATGTATATTTTAAAAAAAGAGCATCTGACGATTGAGATTGCTCTCAGAAAATGTTATGTATAATGTTAACAGAGCCTATTTAAAAAATTAAAAAAAGATTGATTCCTTCCTTTCAACAATTGTTGCTTGGCCAGGCTTTGGCCCATTTCACCCCTGTAGGCTTATTAAGCTGGTTTGAAGATGAATGGGAGGATTTGTGGAAAATTTACATGACTTTAATTATGAAGGCATCAACTAAAAATGTAGGAAAGGTCAGTCATAAGTTTAGGAAGAAGAATATTTCATTATTGCTTACTTTTTTCTTCTCCTTTGATGCTGACATACTGTAAAAGAATTAGCATGCATTTGATCTGTTACTAAAGAAACAACCTATGAACCTAACCTAGTACAGAAAGTTAATCAAAGACTTTGTTAAATGGTGCGACTCAAACCACTTACACCTTAACACCAGCAAGACCAAGGAGCTGGTGGTGGATTTTAGGAGGCCCAGGCCCCTCATGGACCCTGTGATCATCAGAGGTGACTGTGTGCAGAGGGTGCAGACCTTTAAATATCTGGGAGTGCAGCTGGATGACAAATTGGACTGGACTGCCAATACTGATGCTCTATGTAAGAAAGGTCAGAGCAGACTATACTTTCTGAGAAGGTTGGCATCCTTCAACATCTGCAGTGAGATGCTACAGATGTTCTACCAGACAGTTGTGGCGAGTGCCCTCTTCTACGCGGTGATGTGCTGGGGTGGCAGCATAAAGATGAAAGACGCCTTACGCCTGGACAAACTTGTTAAGAAGGCAGGCTCTATTGTAGGAATAAAGTTGGACAGTTTAACATCTGTGGCAGAGCGACGGGCACTAAGCAAACTCCTGTCAATCATGAATAATCCACTGCATCCACTTAACAGTGTCATTTCCAGGCAGAGGAGTAGCTTCAGTGACAGACTTTTGTCACTGTCCTGCTCCACTGACAGACTGAGGAGATCGTTCCTCCCCCACACTATGCGGCTCTTCAATTCCACTCCGGGGAGTAAATGCTAACATTAATTTTATTTTAATTTTTTTCATTTTTATTACTATTTAATTTAATATTGTTTCTTTGTATCAGTATACTGCTGCTGGGTTATGTGAATTTCCCCTTGGGATTAATAAAGTATCTATATCTATCTATCTATCTAGGTACCTCAAGTAGCTTTAATTCTTCATGCAAGTGATCTTTGCTGCTGCACAACAGCATTTATTTGACATCAATTTATAGGTTCGTAGGGTCATAGGGTCCATATTGTTATGTGTGCAGAGTACAGTGAAATTCTTACTTGCATATGCTAATCAACAGGCAACATGTCGCGACTCTTCAGCACTGTGGTTAGTGAGTATAACGACCTCCCTTCAATACTTTTGCCTAAAATGCTAATTGAAAAAAAAACAAGATCATCAGAAGGCATGTTTAATTTTTTTTTTAAATTATCTACAATGCCACTCACTGCCCACACATTAAATATTAAACATTAACACATTTTTTAAAGTATTAAAATGTGTCCACTTTTTGAATACTACTATTAGCAGCATTAAAATAGCCGTAATAGTGATGGAAAAATGTGAGGCTCATGTCTGTCTTTTCCCATGGGTATCCAGGTTTAAAATAGAATAGGCAGTGTGCCTGTGAAAGGTCTGTTAAATAAAGTCTAGTTGTATATCACAATGAGATCTGCGTTAAGGAGAATATGCTTTGGTGCATGCTTTATGTGTATGTGAGAGAGATACTTGAAACAGTGTGCCAATTCCCAAGGTTTACTTACAGTAGTAGTATAATCTCTTAACCTTTGGGATTTCTTTTGTTTCTCATTCTCTTCATTGTCTGTCTTCAGTTACCCAACACCAAAGTGATGATCTTGGTTTTGTTCATTATGCAGTAGTAATGTCACATTTTTTGGTAAATTGTCTTGGTAAATTATTGAGTTTAGTCATTTTGTTTTGCTCCTACTTTTAATTCTGTTTTTTTTTTCATTTCTGTATCACAGACATACTCATAGGAGTAGACATACCATTTTTATAGACAAATTTCAACTGTTGAGATCCTGAATTCTGAATTTTTTAGCATCTGTCTTTGAGGGGCTTCTGTTGGCAATTAGTTTAACAGCTGGGAGCTCACTTCTAGTTTCACTAATCCATATTGACCCCCGAATGCCAGATCTGAAATATGAAATATGTGCAGAGTTAAGAGCTCCATTTTTAAATACAGTGTGCATTCTGTGAATACAAATTCTGTGCATATTGTATGTAGAGTAATTCTGTAATCAACTCTGACTTGTTAAATATAAATAACCTTTACGATAAGTGGTGCACCTATACCATATTTTAAGTCTAAAGCAAGTTATTGTCTTACATTTTCATTTCTTAAGTGCTAACTTGTTCTACATATAATAGTACACAGGTGTCACTGCAAGGCAGAGTAAAAAATACTTAAAAATACATTAATAAATGAGAAGTTGAAATATGAACATGTCAAGAACCCTGCATTTAGTAACCAAAGATTGTGTAGCATCAGTGAAGTACAGCAAGTAACAGGTTGGCGTCAATGTGTACTGACATTCTGTGCATTAACCAAAATGCCTGCCTTGGTTTTACATCTCCTGAGAAATGAACAAAGTGCTGCTTCCTTCATCTGGTAGTTCATAAGAGGGAAAGCAAGGACACTAAAGTTTTAAAATTAAGCTCATCTTTTATGAAATGGACATTTTTATAGTTCTAAGAAGGCTTAGCGCCTTTTGAAAGGAAATGTGTACCTCCTCAAACATCACTAAGAGTTTAGTTGTAAAATGTAAGCAGGCAGTTGGCAAAGCAAATAATTTCTCTTCCTCTTTACCCAACTTTTCAATTCAAAGACAGCTGCCTTCTTATTACTTTCTTTCTTCTAAGTGTGTCTTCCCAAAACATTGGTGTGATCATCTGATGGCTAGTTGTTCATCCACTTTACTGAACCAGCTTAACCCATCTTAGAGTTGCATGGCAACACTGGGTGCAAGGCACAAAACAGTCCTGAATGGTATGTCCACTCATAATCGAGCCACATTTTATAACCCAACATCGCTCTTTCATCCCAACATGTACGTTTTGAAGTTTGGAAGAAAAATGCATGTTATCTGGAGAAAGCCCATACAAACTGTGAAAGGGTGTGCAAATAAATGTTTTGAAATTTAGAAAACTTGTTTCATGATGTACTCTCAAATTAACAAAATTTACTGTTTATCTTATCTTCAAATCTACAACTATTTTAAGAACTTTGAGCATTTCTTTGTAAATATAATTGTAATCATACTGGCACTGTGGGATTGCACTTCTCCCCCATGTCAGTGTGGGTTTACTCCAGATTGTGTTTGAGTTAGGCCAATTCACAGTGGTGTGCATTGGATGACATGGTAGTCTGATTATTAGCACTGCTGCTTCAGAAGTCCAGGAGACAGGGTTTAAATCTGAATCTTTTCATGTTCTTTCTGGGGTTAGTATGTGTTCCCTGTCTTCATGAGTCATCCGCTATGCATTTCAGTATTTCTCCTACAACTTGATGTACATGTTAGGTTAATTATTAAAACATTCTGAAGATTGTTTAAACTGGCTTGGTTTTAGTGTTTGCAGGTCTGGATTGGTCCCTGCTCTCTCTCTCTCCCCAGGATGACTGGGATTGGCCCTTACAATGTGCTCCTCTGAACTGTATTGAAGAAATTCACAATAGTTGGTTGGATCACTAAAAAATGGTCTGGATAAATTATAGGTGCATAACAGAAAAGGTGGAAATACTTTGGTAAATGAATAATAAAAAGTGCCATGACAACAGGTGTACACCACAAGAGGCATGCAGCCTAGAGAACTTGGGTGCAGAGTTTTGGGTGCGTTTGTCTTACACAATATTGGTAATGTCTTCAAGAGTGATGTTAATTCCTGCTTAATAATTTCATCCTGCTCTTTCTCTGAGTACTACTTTCCTGTGCGGAGGCCTGTCTTCCATGTCTCTAATTGTTCTGCATAGCGCAGTTTTCTTCTCATGTCATGGCCTTATCATTCACAGCATTTGAGTACTCTGGGAAGATGTGAGACAGTGGCTGGTGTAGGAAAATGTGTTGCAGTTCTAGAGGATGGGAGGCTTTCAATCTTGTTGCACTTCACTGCGCATTTTTGTCTTTTTTGTCTACTGTCTAGACTTTACCATATTATAAGAAAGTGAAAACTCGGTCAGAACATTATTACACAGTATACCTATATGATGTCTTCAAAATTAAACTTTTTACTGCAGAAATCATGAAGGCTGTTTAAAGTTGAGGTTATCTACCGCAAACTTTTTAATATTTTATCATGTGCAACACATTGTAAGGAATTATGGTTGTGTGTTTTGTATAATTGCTAAGAAGGCATCACAATAAGTTAAGACTAGTATGCTAGGAGTGAAAGTTGCACTTGTCTGGCAGTTTAAGTGAGCCGATTGCCTGCATTTTGACTCTGTTGCTTTCTTTTTTGATCTGGGAAGTATGCAGCACTAATGAAACAAACCCCTGTTCAGGCCTAGCCGACCCTCCATTCTACTTCACTTCATGCTGTGTCTGGCACCAAGGCCTTGCTCTTTTCCATTCAGCTTTTCTCCTGTACAAAAGCCACTTGTGCTGTGCCTGCTACTGATGAAGCCAATCTTAGAATTGTACAGATTTGCAGCTTGAAAAAAGAGAAGAAAAGAAAAACAAAATCACCAAATATGTATAAGGAAAAAAGTATTTAGAATTTCACATGCACTGTGTGTTTCATGGTTTATGAACCCCATTACAAATTGTTTTATATAAATATGAATCTTTTATAATTCAATGCCAATTAAAATAATGTCATGTGTTTCTCTCATCCTGTCTTGTAATATGTTTTCCAGTGGGAGGAATTCATTTTTTGCCTGATATTCCCTATTTTTAAGAAATTTGCTTTTGCCAAGTTCAGTGTCAATTATTTGCTTTGACTGTTTAACGATGATAAAAAAAGAATTGACCAGCTATTTAATTAATCTGGGTGTTTGCAGATGATGTCATTTGATCACACTTGTAAGTAACACAGACTCTTGTCTCTTTCTCTAGTGACTGCGTCCGTCTAAAGCCTGCAGACATTCAGCCGGACATCTTCAGCTATCTCCTGAACCTGATGTACACTGGCAAACTGGCACCACAGCTTATTGATCCTGTCCGTCTGGAGCAAGGAGTCAAGTTTTTGCATGCCTATCCCCTGCTACAGGAGGCTGGCCATGGCACATTTCCCCAGCCTGATCAAATTTTCCCACTGGCAACCTCCTTGTATGGCATTCAGATTTCAGACCAACAGGCATCCCTTGCCAGCAGAGCAGGTGCACCTCGCAGTCTGTCTTCTCCCTTTGAAACAGAACAACTTTCAATAAACAACCAGTTGTCCAGTTTGTCTGCTAGTAATGTTTCAGAATCCAAGCAGACACAGTCCCTCTCAGAGCCTGAGACTTCCAGTGCCAAAGTCCCTTCTGCAGATGAGCAGAACTTGGAGGCTCCATCCGCTACAGAAGACCATCCATCGGCAAACACCATTCTCCATGTGAAGCCCAGTATCATGAAAAGGAACTCTTCCTTTCGCAAGCATTACTCTTGCCATCTGTGTGGCAGCCGTTTTAACCAGCGGAGTGTTTTGAGGGAGCACCTTCTGCTCCACACCCAGCTCCTTCTACCAGCTGCTACTGGGTTAGTGGAGACTAGCATGTCTCCAATGCTGAGCAGCAGTGTTACAGAGCCGACTCGGGAGGCTGAGGACCCACCCAGGGGAGCTGGGGAAATAATCAGTGAAGAGGAAGCACAGCCAGCAACAGATTCTCCAAGAATGGAACGGCTACAGTCTCAAGCAGAAACCCCCCCTCCGTCTGATATTGCAGATATCGACAACCTGGAGAGCATGGACTTGGAAAGGGAGGTCAAGAGACGCAAGTACGAGTGTTCCACTTGTGGGCGCAAGTTCATTCAAAAGAGTCACTGGCGAGAGCACATGTACATCCACACTGGCAAGCCTTACAAGTGCAGTGCATGTGGGAAAAGCTTCTGCCGTGCAAATCAAGCAGCTAGACATGTGTGCCTTAACCAAAGCTCTGACACCTACACGGTTGTGGACAAGCAGAGTATTGAGCTCTGTTCAAATGAAGAGAGCAGCCAATTGGATGGAATGTTCTTGTCATCGGGTAGACCTTACAAGTGTAATGTGTGTGAAATGACCTTTTCCAGCCCTAATGAGGTCATCAAGCATTTGTGCTTTGCCCAAAACAGTCAGGTTTTCCCTGGACTGGAGGGTCAAGCAGCAACACCGAGTGATGAAGCTCCAAAAGAAGAAGGATCAGAGCCCACAAGCACTGGACATTTAGTTCCCACAATCAAAACTGAGGAGATTTTAGTAGAGTAATTTTTACTAGAGTAATCGTAGGGTTTATTTTTTAAATATCTATGTGATATATTTTAACATGGTGTTTTTTTTTTTCCTTTAATAAGTTGAGTACTGTACATAGCAACACATCATGAGATGCATTAGGAGGGCATCCCAGTGTTCTTGTCAAAAAAAAAAAACAAAAAAGACAAAAGCAAAACCAGGTTGCATTAACAAGGCTCATGTTTTTGCTGAATGGTAAATAAAATCGTAATCGTAGGCAAAAAAGAGCAGTTAAACCTTTGGTGAGCCATTTTTATATAATGCTGCCCAGACTTTCACTTTGGCAGTTCTGCCAAGCAGGTATTTTAAAGATCTGAGAAAATTCACTGAAATGGACAGCAGAAACGTGCGTGAGCTGCTTGGGGCCCCAGAGATTGCTGGAACAACAGCTGCATCCCTTAAGGAAATACAAATTTGAAAATGAAAAGCCGTCTGCTGCTGCTTTTTTTTTTTTTTAAACCCTCATTTAAAGTCCAATAACTGATTTCTTTGTTTTGCTGTTTTAACTTCTTCTCCACGCACTAACGTTGACCATATTTGCCATGTACTCCTTGACCAGAAATGACATACGTGCCATGTCATCGACAAGCTAATTATGTCAGTAGCTGCGCCCAACTAGCAAAAATCTCTTGCCAAGTGGCAAGCCCACCATCTTAGAGGCTATTAATGGCACTGATTTGATGAATGGCAAGATACGTGTCCTAAATATTGTGAGAAAGTACATCAAAAGACATAGTGAGGTTTACAAAGTGGTTCACGCTGGTTGAAAGGGTAGATTGGAGACTTAGTAATTCTTCCAAATCAGTTCTAAATTTATTAGGTATCCTAACTGTTCGACATGGGGCCTGCTGAGGTTAAACTCTCATCATCTGTTGCTTCCTAATATAGTCTCAGTGTGGAGCTGAGCCAGAACTACATCGTAGTGGGGAAATAAGTGTCCCCACTTATTTATTTATTATTTCATCTTTCTTCCAAGCGGGAGTAGATCCCAGCAATTATATGCTCAGGAAAAGCTTTTAAAACACGGCTCACGGCAGCTTTACCAAAACTCAGCCAGCCTCCATAATTAATTAGAAGTTCTGATGTGTGATGAAGGTGGCTTTTGGGCTTTGTTGAAAATAGGAAAGGCCTCCCCCTCAATCCTTCTGTGCTGAATGAAGATGACGAAGGCTGGGGTTTTGACTTCCCTTTACTCTTCCTGTAGTATTGCCAAGGTTCTAACAAAGCAGTCTTCCGTCCGATGAGCCCTTCTGTCAATGAAGAGTGGGCGCAGGTCAAGCCACAGAACACTGGTTGGTTGCATTTTAGGCTTTTTGGACTGTGAAGCTTTTTTGTAAGCAAGTGCACAAACCATTTTATTCCTTTGACATAATGTTTAGTTCATGCATTGATCATTTTCTTGAAACTGTTTTAAAAGACCTCATTTTTTATGTCTAGAAAACCTTTACAGTTTTTTTTATATACTATGATATATTTGCAAAAGAATTTTTTTATGGCACAGGTTGTATATTGCTTCTTTTAGGAACAAACCAGATAAAGTTTAGAAATGTAGATTTGTATATTAATCAGATAAAGAGGATTTGAAGCTTAGTGGTGGAGTTGGATGCCACTGAAGTTGCAGAGAAGTTGCTTTCTTTGCATGACCTCCATGTGCTGATCATGGTGTTATGTTCTTACTGACAATGGCACTTTTCTCATTTCTTGTGCCGTTGGTAGCCGCTTAATGTAGCAGAAATAGGACGTGGCGGCTCACTCTGTGTTTGTCTTTTCCCAAGCCCCTTGAATTCCCTCAGGATATTAACACACAGCCATTGTGAGCATCTGCCCCAATTTTAGTGCTGCCTGTGATTCTTACTGGAGCTTTTCAGTTGTTTATGTAACGTGTGGAGATGCTATGTTTTAAAATTCTAGGTGAACAAAGTATAATTTTTTATTTTTTAAATAATTTTATTGAGAAACTTAATCCCACAACCCTGAATTAAGTGGGTTTGAGGTTGAATGGATGGATTTTTATTATACTGTTTCTACATCAGCCCAATACTTTGCTTTCTTTTAAATAAATGGTCACTGGTTTCAGAAAGGTCTGCTTCCTTTCAAGTGACATTCTATATTTATAGCTGTTTCCTCTTGCTGTTTCAAGGAAAAAGCAGTGGTCGTTTGTAAGAACCAGGGAGGAAATGCAGACGCCCCCCCCCATCCACCCACCCACACACACACACACACACACACACACACACACAAACCCTCACCCACACACACACCTAGTTCAAATACACAGCAATGAAAATAGCTCTGTTTAAAGTTGAAGGTTACCTTTTCAGTTACACTAGTAGGAAACTCGCCCAACTGCTCGTCTGAGTGTCTGCCATATCCATTTTCTAATGTGGGTCATGAGTGGAGTCGCTTTGACATGGGCTTCAAGATAGGTCATTATTCCTTCCCTTTTTCAAGTTCTGTTCTCCAGGTTTCTTGTTTTGGAAAGTACTTTGTGCTAGTCCTTACATTATTCACCCAGTTTTTTCCTCTCATGCTTGTGTTCTTTAATTTCTGATGTCAACTGACCTTTTCTTTTGCAGGTGGAGTTCTAATAACATGTACTGTATTGTTTTCTTATTCAGTTTGCTGTATAAACTGGAAATTTGGAAGGTTTAATAAAACAATTCTTGTTGAATTGAACGTTTTTGCTTTGCTTTCGTGTTGTTCTGAAATTAGTTGGTCCTTTGTTCTGCTTTATCCACATTTCTGTTATTGGATCACTGGAGGCTGTTGTGACAGCTTTGGGCACAAGGGAATAATCAACTCAGATAGGGATGCCAGCCCTGCAGGGCACACTCGCTCATACCTTTAAACTTACTCATGCTGTACCAGTTCAGATTCACCCACTTACCTGACTGGCACGTGTTTGAAATGTGGGAGGAAGTCACTGAGGCACAAGGACAACATTCAAAGTTTCCACATTCCCGTGACTTAGCTGAGAGGCGCCTCAGGCCAGCAGCTGGGCCACTGAGCTGTTCTGCAGATTACACAGCAAGACAGATTCTGACTTTTAAAAGCTTGTGTGCATTTAAAAACTAGTCATTTTCTTTGTTTAATTTACTAATGACAACTCCAAACTATATTGTGCTTTAAGTTTTTTTTTTTTTTCTTTTGTCCTATCAGACCTTTGAAAATTCAAGTATCAAAATACTGATATAGCTTCAGCAACACAACTAGCTTCTCTGTGATTTGAACGTCAGAATGTAGATATGATCAAGTGGATTTGGAAGGTTAGTACATTTTTGTTTTACCCTGATCAGAAATTAGAAGTAACCCCTACCCCTGATCCTAGACTGAGAGAAGCTGGCCTTGTATTGGAGTTAGTGGAACAGGTAAAAGTATGTTCTCTCAATGCTTGCCACTCTTTACTCCTCCGGTGAAGCCTTGGGTTCAATTAAGAGTCAAATTTGGTGTTTATCCTTTCTCAAAGGAGACCCTGCAGCTTTTAGGGAGCTTGGAAGAGGGTGAGGTGGCACTGCTGCCCAAAAGCTGTGGAATTCTGATCAAACATTTGGGTGCTGTTCATTTCTAATTTGTACAGCTTTCCTCAGTCTGGTGGGTCTGTCTTTCTCGCATGACCTGTAAAGTTAGCATCACATTACATGACTATTAGTCAGAGGGGCTGTGCAATTTATTGGCTACAGTTACTAATCTCGTCACCTGAGGATTTGCGATTACATGACTATAAATCGCAGGACCAATTACAATGACACAGTGACAACTTTCCAGCACACTTTCAGATTTCCAAAGTATTTCAAGCTCACTGTATTATGACAGACAAAAATGTGTTGCCTGACAGAGCTGGAAGGTTTTACAGGTATGTCGAGTTCAACCACAGTCATGGTCTTATTCCTGGTGCCTTCCCACTTTGACAACTAAGACAAAAACAAACCTGGTTGTACTGAGTTACTGGGTATACCAGATTACAGGACTGCAGTTCAATGGGCATAGACCACACTGCCTCCCACTTGTTCACTCTGCGATTGACAATTTCTGGGAAAATCAAGTAATATGACATCCTTAAAGTTCACTGGTAGCTCTAAAACATCCTATGAGTCAATGTGCTCCAAAATGGACTCGCGTTTAATGCTGCTAGGATAAGCACCAGCTCTGTGCAACAAGAACCAGCTACACAGGTTGTCAGTTGCTAATAATGATGAGGCCACCATTCATATTTAGCATAACAGGAACAAAGGGAAGCAGAATAAAGCTTAGTTAGCAAAGGTTATCATCTAGAACCCAGAATTATTAAATGTCAGAAAATAAAAATTCCTAATACTCTGCCTGACTATGAAAACTGAGAAACAAGAAGTCTGATTGAGCAACATGTTCAGTATGGCACACAGATTAGTGTTGGAGTAAGAGAATGGCGAAAGAGAAAACCTGCACACACTGTTGCCCTCCATGTACTGGGTGGTGGTGTAAGCCACTAGAGCATCCAAGTGATCCACTTTTGTAACCAGGAGCTGGGGTGGGCATTCAGTGGGCTGCCATCTATTCACTATAAACAAAAACAGTGGAACGATGAAATGTTTTGGACAAGGCTGCCCAGCCATTTGAGAGAACTGACCTTTTAAGTTGGAGTAAGTGAATCTCGGAGTGACACGTCATGTAATGCCACTTCAGTTGTGCTTTAGAATTTTATGGATACACTCCAGGCCTTGTCATTCTAGTTGTTTTTTTTTTCTTCCAGCCCAATTATTTGTGGGGTGATTTTATCTAAACTGCCTTCACCTTAAACATAGTTTTCATTCTTGGTCAGCATGTTACTCTTTCATATATGCCGTCACAAAAACTAGTTACATATAGAATCTGGTGTCCAGTTAACTTTAATAGTAGCAGGAGACAAGCATGGTTACCTGTGCAAATAATGAAATGAGTTACACTCGCAATAACCACAAGGGTTGGCATCTCGAGCCAAAAATGTGATTACTAGGGCATAGCTGGACCGTAGTGACTTTAAGGAACTAAAAGTACACCAAGAAAGCCACGGGAAGAACTGAATGGGTTTGATAAGGTCTGAGTGGTTCTTTGAGAATGTCAAATTGGACTGATCTGTCAGTAGCCACACATGCTGGTCATGTGGATGCGAGTATAGGACGAGAATGGTGACAGTAGTATGGGGTAAGTTTTGACATTTATCTAGATAGCTCTCCTCCCATTCCATCATCTACAGAGGTGTCCTGCCCTCCATTGATTGTCAAAAAATGTATCGGCCTATGGTACAAATACTTACAGAGGTGGGATTTCATTCATGGCATCCATTATGACATCTCCCATGGGTTCTTTGTCATCACAGACTGCATCTAGAATATTGTCAGACATGAACAGTCTGGACTATTATGTAAGTTGGTTGGAACCATTGTTCAACAAGAAAATGCTTAACCATGTACTGGTGCCATTTCCCACCTTGGACACAAGACTTTTCCTGACTTGAGTTCCAGTCCATTATAACGTACACTCGCTCTAAGCAGGTCAGTTCACCAGTCAGTGGGACATTGGAATAAACTGTAGTACCAAAAAAAAAAAAAATCCTGCAGACACAAATAGAACACGCAAGCGCCACACAGACAACACCCAGGCAAATCAGCTAAAAGGACATAACTTTGACATCTGGATATTATCAGATTTCATTATGGAAGATCCCTTGGCTATAGTGAAGATTTGCACAAGTATTGTTAATTGTTTAAAATATCTGCTCAAAGGTTAACTGTTAACAACATTGCAAGTATGGAAGCTGAAGTGTTCAAGTTATTATTGCTAAAATGTAATGTTTTCTGTATATTTAGGTCAGTAAAACTATTATCTCTCTATCATAAAAGAAAATCTTGAGACGAGATTAGACTATTGCTAAGAGATTTTTTCTAGTTGGTAGAGGGGGTCCCGCCCTCCTCTCAACCATTTCCGGTTAACTGCCCACACCCACGGTCCTCTCATCTCTCATTCGTGTGAATGTTTTTGTTAGACACAGTTCCTGCATTCTCAGCTCTTACAATTTTTTTTTATGTTTTTCTCACTTTAAGTTCCCAATAGAAGAAGACCTAATCTTATGGAAGAATTTTATCCTGAATGGTTTTCAACAGAAGAAATTAGTACACAGGTAATACTAGCACCGAGAAACAATGAAGTCAAACAAATTAATGTGAAAATTGTCGATCAGTTACACGGCAAATTGGTTAAATGTGTATCAATAGACAATGCTGAAACAGTTGGTGGTGATGGTGTGGAAGATGAAAACATCATCTTAAAATACCCCTTAGAATATCTATAACTGTTAACACTGGTCTTCCACCGGCCCAATTACTGTTGAAAGAAGGATATATCGTAATGTTACTGTGTAATTTATGTATGAGGAATCAAAATTCAATGCAATATTGACAAAAAGTTAATTCCAAATATTGTTTTTACTGAAGTTTGAAAAGTATTTGCGTGTTAATTTCAAAGCCAAACAGATCGAAAATGTATAACGTAACAAATACCTCTAACGCAACATGAAACAATTTTCTTTCAATCCATTACGTTATTACTATATTTTACTATTGTTAATTACTTGCTGTAATGCAAAATAGTTCTATTATGAATATGTAACAGTTCTCATGAAAATAACAATCTGTTTAAATTGTACATCTGCATCCCCATACGCGAAGTGGCTAGCGTGTAGCACCTGCCCAGGGGTTTACAAGCGAAGCGATCAGGGGCAGCACCCCCTAGTAATTTCTTCATTTTTCTGAGTGTTCACCCTTACCTTGTGATGATAACAGTATCCAGTCCAGGCTAGCACCTGTTCCTTCACATCTTTTGAACCCCAGCCACGGATAAAGTGGTGTGGTAAAACAGCTGGATAAATTGGAAAGCCTTGGTGCTTCTGAGATTTCATTCAAAAGACCAACAACATAAGAAATTTGACAAACAAGAGGAGACCATTCAGTTCATCAAGCTTGTTTATTTAGTTCAGAGCAAAGCTGCCCCAATATCTCATCCAGTTACTTTAAGGTTGTCAATGATTCTACTCAGTAGTTTTGTTCCAGACTCCCACAAGTCTTTGCATAAAGAAGTGTTTCCTAGCATCAGTCCTAAATGCCCTTCCTCTTAAGTTCCACTGGTTTCATTGAGTACATGTTCACCGTTTAGTTGAAAGAATTCTCCTGGATCTACTTTATCAATACCTTTGAGAATTTTGAAGACCTGACCAGGACCAGACCTGACCTGGATTAGGTTCCCATGCAGTCTCCTCTGCTTGAGACTAAGCAGGTTTAATTGTCTGAGTGTGTCAGAGTGAAGGACGTGTCCTTAAGTCCTGGGATGCACAACTTCTAGTGCTGCTATGCCTTTCTTGTACTGTGGTGACCAAAACTGCACACGATTTTCGAGATGCAGCTTCACTAGTGCATTATATAGTTTAAGCCAGTGTTTCCCAGCCTCTGTCCAGGTTTTTGTTCCAATCAGATTCCTAATCAGTGACAACACCTTATAGCACTGATTTTATTTAATTAGCTGGTATTATTTTTATTTTATTCTACATTCAGAAAAGCACAGCAGCATGATTTTTACATTTATTAAACATTTAGAAATATTTCTGCTTTTGCTATAGATTTAAATGATTAACTCTCTTTTGTTAATTTCATTATATTTTGCCCTTTCTCTGTGCAGCTTTCTACCTTCGTTGTATCTTATTAATGACAATTTAAAATGAGCAGAGCAGACACACTAACAAACAACACTGAATAATCAAAGGCTGCAACTACTTTAGCGTCAGACCCACTAATTAATAAATAATGGATTAATTTAACAAATGACATCTAGAAAAGTAGAATGAAAATATTGTTAAAAAGAAAAAATACATTATTCCCATAGAACTGCTTGGTACATTTTAATATGATGTATATTTTTTTACCAAACTTAGTTTTCTAATTTCTATATTGTTCCCAAAACACATCACTTAATTAGCCCAGGAGTCCAATTAAAAACACAAGCTGGTTGGAACAAAAACCTGCAGCCACAGTGTGCCCCCAGTACTGAGGAAACACTGGTTTAAGCATAATGGCCCTAAATTTATATTTAACAGTTTTAACGATATAACTTAACATTTTATTTGCCCTTTTACTCGCCTCCGCACATTGCATAGGTGATGAAAGTGTAAATGTGAACTCCTAAATCCTTTTCAGATGCTGCTGACAATGTCTGCAATCCTGTATCTACAATTGATGTTCCTTTTGCCCATATGTAGCACATTTTTACATTAAACTGCCTTTTCTAGGTGTACGGCCAGTTCTGAAGGTTGTCCTGGTCTTTTTGAATTCTTTTTGCTGCATCCTCAGGGTCTGCCATCCCTCCAATTGTAGTGTCGTCTGTGAAGTTCACATGTATACTAACTACGCCAGAATGTGTGTCATTAATGTAAATCAGAAAAAGTAATGGTCCAAGGACAGACCCCTGAGGGGGCTGCGCTGATGAGCTCATTCCATGTGGAGCACTTTCCTCTTATCAGTAATTCCATCCACTTAGTTTTATGCTTCTTTATCATTTTATGCTTAATGTAACTTAACACTAATATGACTTTTTAAATCCAGTATTATATAGTGCCTTTAGCTGTGAGCACTCCCGTGCTGTATAACAAACTGAGTCAGTGAGGCATCAAGGAAGTAGTGCTTCCTAGAAGGGTGCACAGGATCAGGGAATGATGGTGATCTACTGTAAAAACTGAGTGCGCTCTATCAATCAATCAATCAACATTTATTTATATAGCACTTATTCATACAAAAAAAATGTAGCTCAAAGTGCTTTACAAAATGAATAGAAAAATAGAAGACACAATAAAAAATAAACATAAGTCAACATTAATTAACATAGAATAAGAGTAAGGTCCGATGGCCAGGGTGGACAGAAAAAACAAAAAAAAAAACTCCAAAGGCAGGAGAAAAAAATAAATAAAATCTGTAGGGGTATACTCTAGTCCCGAGTCAGGCTCACAGTTCTTAGTTTTTGCTCTTGTTGCTCTGTATCAGGTTGCCATTATCGTTCTTCCTTTTCTGCATCTCTCCTAAGTCTTTATGACTTCCAGCATATTTCCATTTTCCTGCTTTGTGCAGCTCTTTTCTGATTGTTCTATTCTCACTTATGCCAACTACCCTTGATCAAGGTGGCATGGACCACAGCTTTGGTTAGAACTGAGCTACTGAGTTGTCGTGTGGAGTGAAATGCTTGTAAGTGTATGAAATCTAACACATAAAGAGAAATCGACTAGCGCAGTAGCAAAGTATTCAGAGGCACGGAGGCAGCACAACACAGAAGAAAGGTCAGGCACCGCAAAAACCCCAAAAGTTTAACGTTTGAGCTGATATGTTATGGCTGAAGCCCCTTAGACTTTCACTTTTTTGCGCTGATAAGTGAATATCAAGTTTGTCGCTGACAAACTGGGCAAGCGAGCACCTCACATGGAGGTAAGAATAAATCAGTAGGCCTACATGACAGTTCGACACTTATTCATTCTGAAACTCGCTCCCATTCCTGGTCTGAACGGGGTGTCAGCTCACCACAGGGGTCACTCACACACAGGGCCAAAGTGGAATCAACAAAGAACCTAACCAGCACTGTCCACATGGGAAGAACATGCCAAATCCACATAGACCTCCATGCAATGCTGATTCATTGCATTTGCAGTGTTAACTGCTGCACCATCCTGGTTGCAGTTTCATTTGATTCAGAAATCTTCAGGGTTTTGCAATAATTAGGCTGTAAGCAAAAGGAAAAAATCAAGATAGGGTTAGAATCTTTGGGAAACAAATGCAGGAAAGCAGCAATACAATGGTTCAGCCCTAAGCTGCACTACAGAGACCGGGAGTTTGGACCAAAGCCTGGGAAGTGTATAAAAAAGGAAGCGTGAGAGGACTGAGTGCACGTAGTCACACGGGCCTTCTGCTCTCAGGAAACCACCATTAGGGTGAGAGAAGTTGGTCAAGAGGCGGTCTTAGAAAATCAAACATGTTTCTTATTATAGGAGACTTTATATTCCATCTATGTGAGACAATAAGGAGACACTGCTGAGAAGTACAGATTGTTCATAAAGGGGGTGATAGGTTATCAGTGCTGCAGTCAATGTAAAAAGTAAAATGAGACTCCTCTGCCACAGAAATGATGATCAAGTCTAGTAAATTATGGCAGTAGTGTCCACTGGGTACAGCGTGGCCCCTGTGTGTTTCGGAGTCCTAGTTAGCCAATAAAAGGTGTCATTTTGCTTGGCTTTTCTCCGAAGTCCTAAGAAAAAAAGCATAACTTGTTTCCACAGGCAGGTGACACAGTGCCATCTAGTGGGCATATGTGTTTTTGCATTTGCAGGAGTGAACTGTTTTTATTTGTCCTTTTTATCCTTGCTGCAAGATTATTTATTTCTAGAGTTGTACAACTCTAACTACTGATAGCTTTTGTGTGAACCAGTGATCTTTTATCACCCGTTAACAAAGGTTTACACAAAATCCCACTCGTGACTGACTGCACATATTCAGAGTCGCTTCTTTCTGCACCTATGTTTGTTCATATTGTTCATAGCACCAGGTGAAGATTCTTTGTCTTAGAACTCTTGCTGCAAAATACATTCTTTCTTTTCCCCAGAAAACTCCAGAATGTTTAGCAGGGCACAGCTGACAATATGTGCTTTACAATTTGATCCTCATTGAGCAATGCATTCCACATCTGTTCAGGTCTTGAATTAATCTGTTCAGCTCTCCAAGTCTTGGACGTCTGCTATTACATAAGGCTACAATCTTATGCTCTTTCCCCACCAAGGTGTAACGGTTAGACCATCGTCTCTTCTTACTTGTCATGCAGCAGCCCTATCACATGCACTTTACAGAAAAGGTCATCCACCTGAAGGTAAGAATGTTCAGGTCCGGCCAGTACTTGGATGGGAGACCAACCAGGAAAAGCTTGGATTGCTGCTGGAAGAGGTGTTGGCTGCTGAATCTGTGGTCTGAATGTGAATCCCAATGCCTCAGTATGGTGACAGGGACACTGTGCTGTAAAAATGGCACCATTGTTTGAATGAGATGTGAAACTGAGGCCCTGACTGTCTATGGTCATTAAAGATCCCTGGGCCCTTTTTTTGTAAAGAGTAGGGTGTATCCTAATGCCCTGGCTAAATTGTCCATTCTGACTCAGTATTTCAATGTGCTGAGGAGGCAACACTTGCCAGCCTAGAAACCAATAAAACACTGTTCACTCCACTCCAGTACTGCCCTGTTGATAGCATTTGACAATTTATACGGGCCGAGCCTGCACATCTTGTTTCATTTTTCAAGAAATTTGTCTGGAAACCTTCCCTTAAACCAGAAGCTGTGGTATGGACGTTTTGATTTGACAAAAGAGGTAGAGATGGATCCTAGTCTTGCGGGGCCAGACATAATTCTCAAATAAGAATACGTGCCTGGGGTCAGCTCATTGAAAAAAGTTTGCAGTGACCAATGAAGAAGTCCACCCCTGCAAAGGCTACACTCACAATACTTCTTCCTAATACACACACCCTCAGTTCCTTCAGTATGTGCACTTTAAACCCACCAGATTTTCAGGGAGAGAGTGAAAGAAACTGAACAAAAGACTTGATAATGAGAGAAAATAAAAAGCTAAAATTGCTTTTATCAATTCAGGAGCTCAGTAGTACAACATAATGGAAACTTAATAATTAATCTGTGCACTGTAATGAGCACGATGACAGAAGAGACAGACACAAAAACAGAGACTTGGACCACTGCAGGTGCTTGGCTCCACACATTTGTGAAGTGCAATACAATATCTTTCTGTCTTTTTGACTATTACAACACTATATGGCATAACAACAGCAAACAGAGTTTAGATAAGAATTGTGGTCTATGGGAATACTAGGTGTTAAAGCACACTGGCTATATTCTTGCATGGCATGTCTGCATTTCCTTTTACACACTGATGTTATATTAATTACTCGTTTGGTTGAGCAGTCAGAAGGTGAATGCTGTGCAGTCTCGTTTGTGCTTCTACTGGTGTTAGGCAGGTTTACTGATTTGGATGTTTTGAGTACTGAAAAGGTGCATCTCCTGTAGCTCTTCATTATCTAGTCTCTTAATGGTAGTCTTTTTCACCTCCTTTCGATGGCGTGTGGCAAACTGTTTCGTTTGAATGCATATCTTGTGAGTCATATTTTCGCAAGCATAGCAATTCTTCCAACCTTACATTAACTCCTATGCTATCCTCCTAACTAAACAACTGAGAGCAGACACAAATTACGTTATTAAATGTAGGCTGCCAGTTCTTTGGTCCCAATTTGAAATGAGGTGCAAAACTAAGGAGTTAAACTGACCAGGGGCCTCATGCATAACGCCGTGCATAGAATTCACACTATAACATGGCGTAAGCATAAAAGAGGAAATATGCTTACGCACAAGAAAATCCAGATGCATAAATCTGTGTGTTCGCCCACTTCCACGTTCTTCTGCTACATAAATCCTGGTCAGTGTAAAAAGAGACGCACGTGCACGTGCCTGCTGTCCTGCCCTGTCTCCTCCCAGAATTACACCTCTTTGAATATGCAAATCAATATAAATAGCCCTTAAGCTCAGCGTTCTGTGAAAAGGCAATGGCAAAAGCACGGGGTATAGAAGAACTTCAGCGTGTGGAGGCAAGGAAAAACTTTAAACAGTGGTATAAACAACAAAAGGAAGTTGATTGAGTGACGTAGAGTGTCGGAGAAACTCGAGAGCTCAAGTTCACAAAGTCGCACAGTGCCCGAAATAAAAAAGAAGTCGCATATCAAAGTCGCTGTGAAAAGGTGAGTCGTAGCCCACCGTCTAAGTTTTATATGAAAGCTTATTAGGGTACAGAGAAAAAAAAAATAGGCACACAGTGGGGAAAAAGCACAAAATGTCAACTTTAATCTCAAAATTTCCACTTTTTTTCACGTAGTTTATTTTGTCATTAAAGTAGAACATCATAAACTTCATCTTAAAATCTTTAATTTACTAATTTCTCAAATCCCATCGTGACTAAAGTAGCACTTTAAATGCTTTGTTTTGTATTTGGTCTTCTATGTGTGTGAATCACTGCGTGCTACCGGGCTTTCTCTTCCTCTGACAGGGCACAGAATCCATTACATTCGTAAACTTACAGCTCTCTAAATAATTAAAATACTAAGATGTATACTTGATGATATTTTCATGATGATAAAGCATGATGATGTTAAAGCATGTTATTAAACATGGGAAAACGGTGGCGCAGTGATTGTGCACGACCTTCGTTGAAATAATTTATTGCAACAGTACTGTCTCTTTCAAACGTACTAACCCCCAATTCCTGTCCTTACTTTTCTTTCTCCAAAGCCATCTGTAAACTTAGAACGCTGATTCTTCAAAACTTTTAAGGAACATTGAAATATCTTCGTAGTATGTGTTTAATTATTCTATCCTCCCAGTGTCACGCCAGTCCCAGCAAGCATACAGCGCGAGGCAGGAACAATCCTGAGGCAGCATGTGCTTGATGCTGTATACTGATTAATTCTCTTTCCGATCAGATGTTCCGAGTGGTGCAGTGAGAGTAATATGGAAAAAGATGATCCTCTGTGGCAACCCCTAACGGGAGCAGCTGAAAGAAGAAAAAGAAGGTGCAGTGAGATTAACAACACTAAAGCAGTTATGGTATTTAGAATAGTTTGGCCATTCCGTGGTCCATTATATTGTTACAGGTTAATTACAATCAGATGCATTAAACTAATAAACAATACGCAGTTAATTTCATTGTATTTATAAAGCCGCGTCAGGGATGTGGATCTAAAAAAGACAGGGTAACCACACTGAAATAGTAGCACTGCTTTGATGCTGTGTGCTGCCAGTCTGCAAAACCGAGCGCATAACTTGCGTACGCCAGCGTATGAGCTACCATGGAAATGTGCGTGGCTTTACGCCAAGTTTAGGTTTTATACATTGCGATTTGAATGTGGAAACAGACTTATGCAACATTTTTAGTGCGTACGTAACGTTTATACATGAGGCCCCAGGTGATCTTCTGCCAAGTTTTACCAGTGACACACACCAGTCCAGGTAAGACTGAGGAGATAAGAAGATTTAAACATGGTTCAGATCTTAGTTAGGTATAGTTATATGGGACATTGAGGATCCATCTGGAACTGAAACCACCAGTACCACCATTTTAAAGGCTCCATTTGAACTGGAAGGACACCAATGTATTGAGGAGCCATGTGACTAGTTCAGTTGAGGGTTGTTTAAAGTAGGAAATTTACGTTGGTCGCTGCTCTTTTTAATGTACACAAATAATCTGAATAAGAATCTTATATATAAACGTCTACGTGTGGAAATGTGTGTGTGTCTGTCTGTCTTTCTGTTTGTCCAGCCCGGAAGTGCAAGGCTAGAGCATGAAGCTCAAAGAGCTGGCAAGGTGGCCCTAAGTTCATGAGTCAGAAGAAGAAAGAAATACGAGGCTACAACATGAAGCTGAAAGAACGCGACTCCATCGGCAAATTAAATCCACCGAGGAAAGACAAACGAGAGAGAAACTCACTTAGCTGCTGATAGACAAAGGGTGGCAAGCTCGTCCACAAAACAAAACGACGACTCTGCATTTCAATATTTTTTCTGACAATTTCAATAGTCTCTAGGAGCCCGGGCCTTACACAGCTAGTTTATATATAAAAAAGCAAAACTTGGTCAAGTTTGCCAGTGATACTAAACTAGGCGGAATGGAAGATAATCTAGAATTGTCTGATTCTTTTCAAAGGGATCTGGACAGCATACATACTTGGGCAGATTTGTGGCAGATGAAAATGAATGTAAGGAATAGTAAGGCATTGCATACAAGATGTTAGATTTCAATAAATGAAGTGTGGTTTGAAAATTGAAATTGCACCTTATGAGACGGTCTGAGCAATTATAGTGGACCTGTCCTTATCGTTGTCAGGATGGTGTATGAAAGTGATTGAAAAGGCTACTAGGATGTTAAGCTATATACCACAATCTGTGGGGAACATGTCAAAGGAGGTTACACAACACACTTATTAAGCCTCATCTGAAGTACTGAGTGCAGTTTTGGTCCCCATTTTACGAAAAAGACATAGTAGTATGTGGTGGTAAGAGCTGAAAGGGGATAGAAACCTGTGCTTGTGCTACTTTGTACTACTGTTGAAGGAATGTGGTTGAATAAACCATCCTTGATTTGCACCCGGGACACTTTATGTATTCGTGTTGGGGGATTTGGACCGTTGACGCCCTGGTTTCCGTCACAAGTGCTAGAGAAAGTCCAGAGAACAGCGACTCAGCTGATTCTTGGAAAAACAGCTATAAACTGTGATTGATTGAAATTTTTTAATTTAAGCAAACGGAGATTAAGAAGTGATATGATTGAAGTGTTTAAAATTAAGAAAGGAATTAGAACAGTGGATCCCAGCTGATACTTAAAATAAATGAGCTGTGTTACCTGGCTTCGCCTGGGAAATTTCATAAGACAGTGGACCTCAGTTATAGTGTAGCAGTGAATCGGATGTAGAAGAAGTACTATGTAATCGCAGTAGGTACTTTTCTCTATGCAGTATTCATAGGGTTTGTACCAAAGGCTAGTAAAATTGGCAGGCAGTGTAACATTGTGACTAAGGCTCTGGGTCTAAGACTTCAGACCCTGAGGTTGTGGGTTCAAGTCCTGCTACTGATGCTGTGTGACCCTGTGCTCCAACTGGAAAAGCAAACAAAATGTAACTAATTGTATCTCAAATGGTGTAATTTGCCTTGAAGAAATGAGTCGGTCAAATAATAAGCTGCTTAGTCTTGAACGTGCTTACACAATTGCAAACAAGTAAAACATTCCTGTATTAAATCAATTCTTGTTTTTTCCTAGTAAGAGATAAGTAGTGTCTTGCTTGCAAGATTTGATAAAGAAATAATCAGTTCTTGAGTAACAATGATGTACTGGTGAGAAGAAGGAATATACCCTTCGGTTTGTATTTTAAAATATCCATGGTCTGATAAACTGGGATCCATTACAAAGTGTGTGATTATTTTTGCAGTATTAAATGTTCCAGGTCTGGATTTAAAACTCAATTAAAAATTTCTAACATTAGGTGTGCAGACATTTATCAAAATTCTTTAGATATAAATAAATTACCCATCACCATGACCTATCGCCCTTCAGGATCACATACTATGTCTGATACTACAAATGCAATTATTCTATGCATTAAAACAATGGTTCCCAAACTGTGGTACGCATACCATTGGTGGTATGCGGAGCCTTTTCAGGTGGTACGCATCGTGGTCCCTGAAATTTGATTTATCTGTGCAAAACCCTTTATGACAAGCCTGTTGTGAGCAAAAAAAACAATGAAACTGTTTAAATGCAATAATACGTGGATTCCCAAATTTAGTGTGGTGTGAAATTTCGTCATCTGAATAAATAAAACCTATTATTCGAATCAGTATTTAGTTCATTTAACACTACCATAATTCCGTTTCACGGAAGTCAACTTCTACCTCTTCACTGTTTGAGCTTTTGGTCACTAGATGAAAGCACAACACCGACACTATTTAGTCTTCGGTAACTCTGCCTCACAGAAACCGCTCGCATTTGTTGTTATACGTGCAATGCCGCTGTATTGCATCGTAGTCACTAGATCTAAGCACAAAGCTGATACGATTTTGTCTTTGGTAACTGCGTCACATACAGGCCGAAGGCAGGATTTAGTTTCGGGGCGGAATTTATCTATTTATGTACATGCACAAATTTTTTCATTAATTTTATGTATAATTTCTTCCAATTCTTTAACTTTTATTCAGATTTCGGGGCGGTTTAGACCTGAACTCCCCCCCCCTACAGCTCTCCATCCCTTTCAACAAGGTGCGGGTGGTACGCAATGCAACTCACTTAACCTCAGGTGGTACTTGACGTTCAAAAGTTTGGAAACCCCTGCATTAAAATTCCCACACTTCTTAGTTTTCTTTGTATGCTGGAGTGAAAGATTTGGCCAGTCCAATCTCTTTGCAAGCGAAACTGGACCTTACTTATTAAGCGATTGTTACAATATTATCTTGGCATTTAGACCTGTTAGGTGAGAAAATACTTTTTTTTCTCTTTAGATTGTGATTGAGACCCTAGACATTCCAGCTCACAAAGTTCACTGGTTGGTCAGAGAGGCATTGCTTTCGAACTTTTGTCATCTTAAGTAAAGGTAGTATGTTGTTTAATACAATAGCTTTAACCTTGATTTCATGTTATTGACAGGTATTATGGGTAAGGGGCCTATAATTATGTTGGTACTTACAGTTGTTGGGGTGAAAAGGATACATCGCATTTTACATTATTACAAACAGCAATGCAGGCTGCACATGCTACCTTTACAGCTATCTATCTATATATTTCTGCCCACAGTTCAGTCAAGTCAAATATTACCAAGTTATTATTATTACTAGCCGATGCCCGCCGTAGCATACAGCGGTATAAGAATAGGAATGGAAAACGGTGAGAAAGGAATTCAGAAATCAAGAAGAAAGAAATACTTCTTGAAAGAAATGAGTCAAAAGACCTAACCCTAGAAAAAGCCACGTACAACTGACCGTGGCTGAAGACTGGTTGTTGTAGATTAACGCAAATCTTTGCAAACGTAATGCAAGGCGGGATGTTGGGGTTGTGTTTGAAGTATGTAACAATGGTAGCATGGAGAATCTCAGAAAGAGCTTGAATTTCAGCTTCACCACCATAAACTCCAGATGTTGCCATGTATTGATAGTACTCATGACTTGTTGTGATAACTCGACTTGCATTGGAAAGAACAACAGGAAGAATGTCTCCAAATCTGTCCCAATGTGATGCAACAAAATCTACTGCCCTATGTCGTAGTGAGAGTGCATTGCCTTCGTCAACCGTTTGTGTCAAGAAATAACCCACTGATAGGAATAGGCAGTTGCCGATTCCTGGAATAGAGATGACATTGTACAAAAATCCATCAACAGAGAAGATACTGTCATTCATTTTATAACAAAGGCTTAGGAAACAACCGTCGCAGTATAACGAAAATAGCAAGGAGCGAAACCAATGTCAATGGTCGAGAGAGTACCTTCCTGTAGCAGGCTACGGAAAAGACTTCCAGGCGCACACATGGCTAAAGTGAAAGGTCACACGGTCAGGATAGATATAGGGCGGTGACATGACACCAATGGGGTCATGAGAGAGGAGCGGGAAACGCGGTAGTCCAAATGAGGAATAGGAATTGAGAAAAGTGGCATGGGGGTGTATGGGAGGATGCAGGCAGTGTGGGGAAGGGTTTGGAAGAGGAGGAATAGGAATCGAGAAATGCGTGGGGGGGGGAGGGGGGTTCGGTTTTGAAGAGGAAGCAGGCTGAACCAATAGGAATCGAGAAATGCTGTGTGGGCTGCGTGTAGGGGGGGACCAGTTTTGAAGAGGAAGCAGAACGAACCAGAAGAGAAATATATATAAGAGATTATTACTTTTTTTAACATAAAATGTGACTTTGGCTGCAGTGGGCTGCTGGGAAATTTCTAAGTTGTCATGACCATCTCCTCTTCAGCTGTCAATATTTCTATCAAAAATGCATTCCTGTGAAAGAGTCCCAGAAAGGAACAAACATGTCTTGGCTTTTACTGGAGCAGCTGGACGTCACTTCATGTCAGGTGTGCAGAGGCCCCTATCCTCAATATCACTCACTCAAAAACACAGAAGGTGATGAACTTTATAAAACCTGCTGAACCCAGTTCAGGATCATGAGAGGGCAGATTGTGTCCCCACAAACCTAAATATGGTGCCAGTCCACCACAGTGCCCACACAAGTTCAATTTAGAGTGGACAGTTAGCATGCATGTCATTGTGGATGTGGAAGGAAAACCAGACATGGCAACAGTGTGGAGACTCCCCAAAGCCAACAACCCAGCGCAAGATTTGAATTCAGGATCCATGAGGCAGCTTCACCAAGCATCATTCCACCATGCTGCCAAGGTATGTATTCTAATATTTGTGTTTTAAAATGGCCAACAGGGGAGCCTTGGTAACTAAAATACATCATTAAATTTGATTTTCACCAAATTAAAGCTTTAATGAAAACAATATTAAGGAAACTCTACATTTAAGTAAATTAGCTTGATGAGCAAAATGATACCTTTTTGTTTAGAACATTCTTTAAGTTCTAATATAGATTTTCATAATTTGTATTTCTGTAATTTCTGTGGACCTGACCTAAGAGAGACGCTGCCATGATGTCCACAGACATTAGAAATCCTCAAAGTAGATCCAACAGAATTCTTTCAACGTTAGTAACGCACATATTCAAGGACACCAGTGGAAATGTAAGGGGTATTACACTTAGGCCTGAAGCCAGGCAGCACCTCTTTATGCAAAGAGTTGGAAGAATCTGGAACAAACTACTGAGCAATGCAGTTAAAGCCAAAACGTTGACAACCTCTGAGAAGAAGCTGGATGAGATATTGGGGACATCTTAGCTATTAGCTATACAAATGAGCCTGATGGACTGAATGACCTCCTCTCATTTGTCAGACTCAGACTAGAGCCATGTGGAGATGTTTGCCTCAGTGGCAGGAAGAGGAATTTAAGCAAACATTGTTCGTATCGACAAGCCATCAGCCTTAACCTGCGATTTTCAAAGATTCCAAGGAACAATACTGGCATGGAGCAAACCCTTTAAGGGCCATCAACTCCCACTGTTGTCTCAGTTCTGTTGTATTCCAGCAGTAGACTGGTGAATTCTCCAGAGTTGATTTCCTATTAGACTGCCAATCCTGCAATGAAAGGGTCAGGTTCAAGATATCAATAATCAATGAAAAATATCGTATGGATTTACCAGAAGCAGAGTCTTGTGAAAAGCTGACGATAAGAAGATAATGAAGGCTTCTGTCAATACATGAAAAGGCAGCAGCACATATCATGCTTAGAAGAAGCTGAAAGCAAAATAGCTTATAACAGCGAGGGGTCTCACGTCGGACCTTAGCGTAACCATAGCTACAAATGTGGGAGTGGACGTCACACGAGAGGGACTGATCCACAGTCAAGTAATTCTTCGCAGACAGTTCCCATGTTGCTTAACATTAGCAGACCCACATAATGTTCATGTTTTTTCCCAGAGGCTTGACAAACGACAGAGATGATGTCCGCTTATACTACAGGTATTGTTAAGTTTATTTTTAGAAGCTATTATTACAATATGACTTAAGGTACATAGGTATACAATTTGTACAAATGTTACCAACTTCACATTCAGGTTTGTGTTATAAAAAGCATGAGGACACTAACGCAAGCATACCAGTCTCCGGAGTGGATTGTGTTTTAAGAGTCTCTTGTTAGCTCATGCCCATATACGGTACTTAACAGAGAATGGAGCTGCCACCTTGGTATAACCGATTCTTCTTCACATTTTAAAAAATTTTCATTCAAATAAAATACAAAAATAATAATAAAAAAAAGGTTGGCAGACAACACATATAAATTCATCTGGCCATTCTAGCAATAACTTAAGTTTAGGGACTTGCTGTTTATGTAGACCTTAATGGACTGCCAATCAAGCTGCAAATAAGCCAAATTTTGACTATAGTCTAAACTGCAAGTCTGTCACTTCACAAGAAAGTCCACTGGGGGGAGCCATTTCACTACTTTGCACAGTTACCAACCTACAAAGGAGTCGACCTGTCAAGAAGCGCTGTTGGAGAAATTGGAGAGGCGCCACTCTGTGCTACTTAGGCAGTATCTAACATATGTCCTAAAAGTCATAGGGCTGTAAGTTAATTTTAAACAATTGACTTCACTGACATGTAACGTTTTACTCCGATGCAGTTCAGCTTTGGTCCAAAATGCTTGAGCTTTATCAAATGTCAGATAAATGTGTACACACACACCCATGCACCACTTTTTGTTTGATTTCATTTGATATATTTGACAGTCACATTCATTCACAAACAAACACACGCATATAAATATACTTCTGTATATCTGTGTGAGCATGTACAGTATATACTATATATATTTAATATATATATATGAATCACTGGAGGCATGCCAATGATTACATTATACAGACCTATTATTGGTGTACAGAATTATTAGTAATAATAATTCCCTACTATTATTACTACTTTGAAAGCAAGCAGCTACCTAACATCTACGGTTTTTGGAAATCAACATAGTTTGTAACGACAACCAGCAGAAAGTAACGGATCATTACCTGAAAATAATTTAGAAAGACAATAATTTAAAAACACAAAAGCAAGATAGCCACTGCAAAAGCTGTCACTTCCTCTGCTGTTCTAGTTTTGAAGCTGCTTTATTCTCCCCCATCCCACCCACCAGTAGGTGACCGCTCTTCAATTTCCATGGACTTTTGCTTACTTGCAGTGCCGCATTTTTTTTTATGATGGCAGTCCAAGAATACTCTATACAACAGTTCAGGGACAAAGATAAAGAAAACCTTTACATTTTCACATTTGCACAAAATTAATATAAATACAAAGGGATATACAAACAATATACATGGAAAGACCGTCCTGTTTTGAAGGTTTCTCACAGAAAGGCGAGCGTGACATACAGCCATCCCTGCTAACATATATGGGACTGGGGTGCTTGCTGGATTGAATGTGAAGCTCAGCCGACATCAGGCATCACATTTAATACAAGCTCTTCTGGCTAAAAGCATTGGAAACAATGTTAGATCTGCGCAGTGAAGGATTGTGGGTAAGGCTCCCAGTCATGTCCATGGGGTTGTCTTTTTGGTCAGGAAGGAAGCTGCACGTACATGGGTAGTGTTCTCCTCTGCCCCTCTTGTCTACACACACGCCATCGGTGATCATTGTCAGTGCATTCAGACCTTAGTCTTTCATTTGCAGTTTCTGGTTTTTTAATCACAAGCAGTTGGAACCTGCTTGCTTCGTATGCCTGTGGATGACAAAAGAGAATAAATGTTAAAGTTTGTTAGTTCATGATATGGTGGCATGCGTGACGTGAATTCAAAATGAAAACTGTAACAGCAGCAGCCTGTGAATTCTCACTGATTTACATGCTGAGGGGTCCATGGAGTGCTGGCAACCTTTGAGGGTTTTGCTCTTCAGTGTTACATGACCAAGGCTATGTTCACACTACTTATGTTTTCATGTAAAAATGCAGACATTAGTCTCCATTTTCATCTTTCATCCACACTACCCTGGTGTTATCAATATCCGAAAATGGAGACTCCTGAAAGTACTCTTTAGAGCTGAATATCTCTGAAAATGCAGCCTCGTCATTGTGGCGTAGACGAGTGCCAACACTGAAGTTTGGACACACAGGCTCTAATCACACTGATTTGTTTGTGCTTATTATGTAGCCCCTCCATAGGGATCACACTTCTCAGCCTCTCTGGAAAAGTCTATTCGGGGGTTCTGGAGAGGAGGGTCCGTCGGATAGTCGAACCTCAGATTCAGGAGGAACAGTGTGGTTTTCGTCCTGGTCGCAGAACAGTGGACCAGCTCTACACCCTTAGCAGAGTCCTGGAGGGTGCATGGGAGTTTGCCCAACCAGTCTAGATGTGTTTTGTGGACTTGGAAAAGGCATTTGACCGTGTCCCTCGGGGAATTCTATGGGGGGTGCTCCGGGTGTATGGTGTACCGGACCCCATGATAAGGGCTGTTCGGTCCCTGTACAACCGGTGTCAGAGCTTGGTCCGCATTGCTGGCAGTAAGTCAAGCCCGTTTCCAGTGAGAGTTGGACTCCGCCAGGGCTGCCCTTTGTCACAGAAGGGGTCTGGAGGACTCAGGATCGGGTCACTGCTTTTTGCAGATGATGTTGTCCTGTTTGCTTCATCAGGCCATGATCTTCAGCTCTCTCTGGATCGGTTCGCAGCTGAGTGTGAAGTGGCTGGGATGAGAATCAGCACCTCCAAATCCGAGACCATGGTCCTCAGCCGGAAAAGGGTGGAGTGCCCTCTCAGGGTTGGGGGCGAGATCCTGCCCCAAGTGGAGGAGTTCAAGTAACGAGATTGCGAATACAAGCGGCTGAAATGAGTTTCCTCCGCAGGGTGTCTGGGCTTTCCCTTAAGGATAGGGTAAGAAGCTCAGTCATCCGGGAGGGGCTTGGTGTAGAGCCGCTACTCCTCCGCATCAAGAGGAGTCAGATGAGGTGGCTCAGGTATCTGATCAGGATGCCTCCTGGACGCCTCCCTGGTGAGGTGTTCCGTGCACGTCCAACCGGGAGGAGGCCCCGGGGAAGACCCAGGACACGCTGGAGGGACTATGTCTCCGGCTGGCCTGGGAACGCTTTGGGATTCTCCCGGAAGAGCTGGAAGAAGTGGCCGGGGAGAGGGAAGTCTGGGCTTCTCTGCTCAAGCTGCTGCCCCCGCGACCCGACCTCGGATAAGCGGAAGAGGGTGGATGGATGGATGGATATTATGTAGCCCTTCCCTGATTGGATGCTGTTTATTACAGTATTTCACTCCCTGATTGGTCACTCTTCATGGTAGAAAACCATTTTTTTTCCATCATAGTGGATACAGAAGAGTTGCTTTCAGTGGCACTTGCCTACCAATATGCATCTAAATTGCATTTTGCACAGTTTGAATGCTGCATACGTATGCAAAAAGCAAATAATTTACTGTTTGTTACAGTTTAGTAATACATCCCATAGCCGGAAGTGTTACCATTCTTTCACTGATTCTTCCACTGATGCGTATGTGCCTAGTACAGGCTAATGTCGACATCATGTGCAATTTCTGTTGTTTTACTAGGGCCGTAGATGCTCTTGTAAAGACATGTTAAAACATGCGTGTGAACACACATCATTTTTGTTTAAAAGCAGTTTTTAAATGAAAACATTGCCAAAGTAGTACAGACTTTGGCATCCACCTTAAAATGTTTTAATATTTTTAGTGAACTCGATTCGCATATACAACCACAATTTCCAAGAATGCATTCCCTTAAATCAGATAAAAAGGCATGTTAAGCATCTTACTCAGAGTCAAGACAGGGAGCTAGTTATGGAAATTAAGTCATCAACCTTAAAGTTTCAAGTGTGATTTGTTAAGAACTTGCAGACAGGTCGTGGGAGACCTGACTCAAGTCATGCATTAGGACACCTTAGACTGAAGGAACATAAACTGCATCTATTGATACCGGAAGGGGTCTCAAACAAACAAGGCAATGGCCACATTAATGGTAATCTCCCACCATCCTCTGGGCCAGGTCATTTGACTCATGAAAGCACACTTTTACAAAATAGCTAACATATTAAATGCCTACCATATATAATACCTACCTTTCCTATAAAAGTCTGTTGCAAGCTAATCACACGGAATACTTTTCAACTTAAAATATCAGGTTTTCAGTGTGTATTCAGGGATAATAAGACGCTAGTAACGGTAGATGATAAGCAGCCTGTCCATACACTTCACAGCTGAAAGGCTACAGTCTGCTACTAAGATTTATTTCCATTTGAGTTTTTATTCTGACTTTACTCTGCTGATCTTCTCGGCCCTGAGGAACAGTGTGCAGAAATGCTGACTCATTAGCTCCTGGATAATTTCCATTTATGGAGAATGCGAAACAAGCGGCCAGTCATTTTTATTACACTGCAGGGAGAGCCCAGAGCAGGGCTGACGCAAAGGCTGTCATACACGGTGAGGCTTCTTCATATTTCATGGTTACTAGAGCTGAAAGTCATGACATGTTAAGTTTGTAGGCCACCTCCACATCCCAAAGACTCAGTCCGGGCAACACCACCACAATCTGCGTTAGTTTTATAATACAGCAGTGGCCCAGCAGGACAGACCACAGTAGGAAGGCACCAAACACTGGCAGATTATGACAAATACCAGCAGGTTACCTCTGCCTTGGCTGTACTACCAGTCACTATTAAAATATTTCTACGGAAAGGTAAATGAGATTGTTCTGAGCTACAATTTCTACCATTCTTGAAATGTTTTACGTCCTGACATGCACTACCTTGGAATTCATCACAAACACTACAGCAGATGGATTTGAGTTATCTTAGCACTTAGCATACATCCTTTATCTTAACTCATTCTCTTCATTACAAGGTTATGGCTGAAGCAGGCAGAAGGTAAGAATCACCTTACCATCTTGGGGACCACCACACTTACACTAGCAAGCCTAGCATTGGGTCATCAATTAAACACACTAAAATATCTTTGGGAAGTGAGAGAAAAGCCAAACATTAGACTTCTGATGGCACCACAGCATGGGAGCAAAGCCAGTCAGGGTGCTGCCGAATGCTGAGCCTACAAACCATCTATAACGCACATTTGAGAGGTCTCTTGTGTTTGGGCCTTCACAGATTATTGCTGTGCACTTTCATGCTTTCTAAAACCCCCACGTCACAGTACAACTTGGAGGATCAAATGTTTTTTTTTGTGTTGAACTAACACCCAATAAAAGCTTAAAACAATACTGTACCATATAAAGTGGCAAATCTTTTATATCCATAATTTTTCATTCGAAATGGCAGTGGCTATCCATCTTATCTGCGTTTGACCTGCCTTCATTACCTCATATTATCAGGGTTCTACTGTACTATTATTCATTTTCTTTAATGTTTTCAATATACAAGAAGTCACCGTACCTTTGTGGTGTGTCCATAGTTTGACATTTTGGGTAAATCATCAACAGATGTTAGATGTGAGTCAGGGGTGTCGAACTCCAGGCCTGGAGGGCCGCAGTGGCTGCAGGTTTTCATTCTAACCCTTTTCCTAATCAGTGATCAGTTTTCACTGCTAATTAACTTCTTTTCCTTTCATTTTAATAGCCTTGTTTTTAAGGATTCAGTTCCTCTGAATTGATTCCTTTCTTCATTAAATGGCAGCCAAACAGAAATGAGATGTGAAACGAGCCAACAGATCACCACCTAAACTGGGATTTCAAGCTCCAGCCAATCTCTTAATTAGAAGCCGATTTTTGCTGTTAGTTAGTTAATTCCATGGCTTGTTGCTGCTCTCATTCTGCCACAGCAGACATTTCCAAAACTGTTGATTTTTCTGTTTTTTCTAAGAACACCGTCAAAATGTTTTGGTGACCTGAGAGTTCAACCTTCAACCTCGAGACCATCACCTTTTATTATTTTCAGATACTGTGTGATGGGCACAGGCGAAGCTGGTCATGTGCCGGCTTGTTTTGCATCTCTTTATTGTTTGGCTGCTAATTAAGAAAAAAGTACCATCTAAGGTGGCCTGAGTCCATCCATCCATTATCCAACCCGCTATATCCTAACTATAGGGTCACGGGGCCAACACAAGGCGCAAGGCAGGAAACAAACCCTGGGCAGGGTGCCAGCCCACCACAGGGGGCCTGAGTCAAGTTACTGTATTTACGCGTGTACCACACGCACATTTTTTTTCCGAAAATTAGCATTAGAAAATCAGGTGCACGTCATACATGAGGAAATGACATTCTGTAATGTTTACTTCTTCTGCTTGGACTCACTCGCTCTCTGGCTCGCGCACTCGTGCGCTCTCTCTCTCTCTCTCGCTCGCACACTCACACTCTTTCTCGCTCGCTTGCTCACACTCTCTCTCGCTTGCTCTCACGCTCTTTCTCGCTCGCACTCTCTCTCTCTAAACGCTTCCTATACAATCACAACGCACGTTGTACACGGGGCAAAATGATTTTTGCGATTTTCTTTGTAAAAATTTGGGTGCATGTCTTACACGAGGGCGTGTGGTACACGAGTAAATACGGTAATTAAAACTACAGCAAAAGAAGTTAATTAGAAGCAAACAACTAATGAAGAAGATGGTTAGAATGGAAACCTGCAGCCACTGTAGCCCTGAAGGACCGGTGTTCGACAGCCATGGTCTAAGCTATAGTGCGACAAGGGGCACTGTACAGAATGCAACTAGTTAAATTGTTATGAATGGTAGGCTGGTTTATCAAGTGTTATGCTTTGTAAAGTGCCTTGTGATGATACTCTCTAAAAAGAACGATATCAAATAAAGGTGGATGTTTTCGACAATTATGTGACCATCTTTAGAAGAAATATCCAATTTATATGAGGCACTGCTTTGATTAGAGGCTAGATGAAAGAGTGAGGTTTTTGAGCCAAAACTAATTGGGCCAAAGTTCATTAATTTTCTGAGCTCAATGTTCCCACTCAAAGGTCTTGTCTTGGAAAATCTGACACATGGCAGGCCTCCACCTGGTAGACAGTGACTGGGCCAGAATTTAAAGCTGTGATACAGCAGCACCGCTGTGCTTCTCCACTTGAAAGTATCGATCACAATGCAGTAAGTATTTCAGACGAACACTAGATTCAGAAAACGCATTGCAGAGAAAAATCTGCCAATGTGAACTTCTGCCTTTTTTCCTATCCAAATTTTACTGAAAAAAAAAACTGTCATTAATAACTTAAATATAAAACAATATTTATCCCAATGCGTACATCTGTTGCAGTTTCACGTATGAATTATGTGCATATTTTAAACATCCTATAGTCGTGGTGTGGGTTGCTGCAGGAAACAGCTGTGTTGGATCAGATGCAATGGAGTTTCATTCTTCTCAGCTGGACCAGCCCTCACGCTCGCTCGTTCTTGATATATACAGATGTATGGCCTATTGGCAAGCAACATGAAGACAGCTTTCAGGTTATGTTCTCAGTGCTGAGCAAAAGCCAAACCAAACCCACGTGAATTTCTTTGATCCTACTGTTTCTTTTGCAATATTCTTTAAATCGCATTGTTTGTACTCTCCAGACACGGCTGCTTCTTGTTCTGATCCAAGCCTTTTTTTTTTTTTGGTTTAATAATCAGTACAATTCCCTTGCGAAAACAGTCTTTGACAAATCTGCTTTTTATTTCTAATCAATGGCCTCAAAATCTTTTAAATAAATAAATAAAACGTCTGCTCTTAGATGCACGCCCACTGACTAAAGAAAAGTTAGCAGGACTGATTTATTACATTTAATGTCAAGCAATCAATTTCTGATGCAGACATTCTCCATAATATCAACTGCAGCTCTTTTTGCCTGCTGCCAGTTATTTTGAAAGAGACTCATGGCTCCATAAAGAAAATATTCACTGATGATCCTGATTTTTCATGAATGGGCCAGGAGACCGTCTCTTATTTAATCAGCTTTTAAATGGCCTTTTTCTTTCAAGGCATTTTGGCATTGAGCAATTATTCATTAATCAGCACCGGTAGAAGTCTAATTACATAACTGATGGGTGCCAATCCGATGGTTGCCAGTCTTTGTTAATGTGTGTAATGAAAGATATGGACAATGTAGCAATGCTGCCTTTCACTCTGACCCTTTTCTTTTGTTCAATCAGCAATGTAAGTTTGGCCAATATGATCAATTTTACTGCAGATGAGGGTGGTGCAGTGATTAGTGCTACTGTTTCGTGCTTCCAGAGTCCTGGACTCAAACACCAGTCCAGTCACTGCCTGAATACTGCCAGAGTTTGCATATTCTTCCTGGGTCTCTATTTGTATGCCAGTTTTGCCCTCTCATACTGGTGATTTTTCCTAGCAGACAGCCCAAGATTTTACACACACCCCATCCAGTCCTCCTTTCTGGAAAGTTTTAGAGGACTACAAACATAACTGAAGCAGGGTGTCAGCTTGGTGATAAAAGAGGCACTTGCCTCTACTCTGGTAATGTTATTGAGGTGCTAACACTATACATTCTGTATAGAAGTCTTAAATTTGCCCTGTTCCAAACAACATGGACCATTTTTTTTTATTATTATGCTGCTTGACTGTCCACGGTTTCTTCTAACGTTTGTTTACTATGTGTCGGAGTTATAGCGGATAATGTGGAGATAACTGAGACAATAATATAGCATTGTTAGGGCGCAAATTGAAACTCTTGACAGCTTTAACATATAACCTGTTGCATATCTTGTAATAATCAAGGAATTTAGCACTGAAATGCTTTTCAATGATTGGCATTACAAACATTTGGCTGTATTTAAATTTTTTTTCAATTTTCTTAATCAAATTCAAGACTAACTGGGAAGAGCCGATCCCAGGAGGACAAAGCAGAAGGAAGGAACAACCCCAAGACAGAACTCAGTCCAGCAGAGAACACACTCAAGCATACATGTATCACTCATATCAGGCCAACACACTGAATATCCAAGGTGTGAGCTCCTAGGGACACAAAGAAAACCTCTGCTGTCAAAACTAGGAAAATACTCAAACCCCTATGGTGACAACACCCTGGCTGAGAACTAATCACAGCACCACCATACTACCTAAACAACTGCTAGCATATACATCTGTGTTCATGTGTAAAAAGCAAGCATTTAAAATGTATTGATGTCAAACTGATATTTGGAGAAGGAAAGGCAACACCTCTTTAAATGTATTTATTGCCGTATTGACCTCATCTCAACCAAATCTCTATTCCGGCTACCCATAAGGTCCGCAGTGTAAATCTGGGCACATTTAAGCAAGTTCATGTTTGAGTTTCACCTCCTACCTCATTCCGCTAACCCATTATGGCAGTGTAATGGTGACACACAGGTTTGGAAGGCGACATCTGCCATTATCACAAGGCAGGAGAATTGTCTTGATTTGAATACGGCTAATAAAGTGACAGTTTACTGAACAGACATTCTATTGTGTTTATACTCTTCTACCACTGATCAAGCTTTTGTAAGTAAATTTCTCCACAGCACACTCTATCATGAAAAAAGCCTCCTTGAAAAAGGCACATGGGAGTTCCTGGTCTAATAGAAGCCATGCTGCCAGATACATTGGTATGGCACTTTAGTTTTTTTTTCTGGTCAGAGAACACTGCATATATGTATGATTTTCCATTTTAACATCTGTGGTCGTCTTCCATGTCATCACTACTGGATGATTTACATAAGCTTTACTTTACTGGACCACATTGTAAGTATTCTACATATTAAACAAAACTGTTCTTGGATTGTCCAAACCAGGGCTCAACCTATGACCTTTTACATGGACCAATCAAAATCTGACTAGGCTGCCTGCATCAGGGTTTCAAGGAACATACACCCACATGTAAACTCTTCCAAATTTTCCTTACCAAATCTAAAAGCTGTGTCTACAGAATTTTCATTCACTATCAATGAATATACAGGCAGTGTAAATGTTTCTCCATACAAATCTGTTGCATTCAATAATGCCATTTAAGCTGTGACTTTGTTGACTTCTGTATGAAGCACCGTGTGGTAGCTCCCATTGTAAAAGCACTAATAAGGCTATGCTCACGCTATCTCCATCCAAAGCAGCATTTTCATATTGTTTAAGAAAGTATGTCCGTCCCTTCTAACATGACCAAAAACACACATGACGTACATGTTTGCCAACACTGGGCACATACACATCGTTGGAAAAATACTTGTAGGGATGGTAATGCCTCCAGCCATGGGATTCATCACACAAAACTGTAGTGACCAGTAAATGATTTGCCTTTTGTGCGCGTAAGAAGCATTTAAACTGTACAAGACACAATATGGAGACATACAGGTAAGCAACACAACAAGCCCCAAGGAAAGCAGCTTCTCTATGTCCACTATGTTGGAATATGGTTTATTCTGTGAAGGGGAATCAATCAGGGAATGAGACATTGTAATGAGCGGGATCCAATCAGAAGAGGGCTACATAATGAGAGCAAATCAGAGCGGGATTAGAGTCTGCATTTTTAAAAATCCACATTTTCAGCCATCCACATTGTAATGTCAACCTGCCATTTTCAGAAGCATACGGCACTCTCTGTCTCTTTTTGTGGAGGTTAAAAATGCTGGGATAGTGTCAACGAAACAAAGTTTGTGTTTTTAAATGAAAACGCAGTCCGAGTGGCACTTGGGTGACACAGTGGTTAGTGCTGTTGTACAAATCAAGGGTTCAGTTGTGCCCAGTTGTTGTTTATGTGGCTTTGGCACATTCTCCCTCTGTCTGTGTGGGAATTCTTCTGTGTGTGTGTGTGAGTGGGAACTGTGTCTAGCTCTCTATTCAGGGCTTTGTCCTGCCTTGCACCCTGTACTGTCAGGAAAGGCTCCAGCTCCCACCTAACCCTAAATCTGATTAAACAATTAAATAAGAATGAAGATGGCTGACAGATTACAAATTTGAACACAAATAACGTTTTATAGAATCACTGTGAGTCTAATTTTCCATTATCTTTACACTGACCTAATTTTCCATTATCTTTACACTGACCTGACACTTTTTTATGCAGTGGATTGCAGTTCTTAATTACAAGTTTTATTTTTGACCATGGCCAACTATATATATGATATACTAAACATTAAATATTCAAAGCCTCTTTAACAGTTCCGTTCCTTGACAGTACCACTGCTTGACAGATTTTTTCATTTTTAAAAATTCTATGCCAACACACATACGTGTGATGCTCTTGTGATGTAAGATTTTATTACAAGAACTCCAGATACTAACAGAAACTGCAGGCTAATTTATTCATACCTGACAAACCCCCAAAACCAACCATCCACTTTCATTTCACATTATTTGCCTGAAAAGTGAGTCTACTCAACACAAGCTCTTTCTTACATGTAAGAAAAGGAGCAACCGCCTAATATCCTTTGCTACAAGTCAGAGCTGAGTAGTACAGCAATGCTGCGTGCCTGGCCTGGCTAACAGAAGCTTTTCTTCAGCTCAGCCAGTAGGTTGCTTAACTTTGTGGTCGAGATTGCAGATGTTATGTTTAATCCTATTGAGAATCAAGCTGTATGGCTAATCAGGACAATCCTGATGTGAGTTTGATATCATACCTCATAAACAGCTTTGCAAGTAATGCAGTTTTCGTTGACAACCTGTGGCATGATGGATGTTTGTATAGAGACTGTGCTCTGCCATATTGGCTGGCTGACCTTGTTCCACAATTCATGCATTTAACATGTTTACACTACACACTTTGTGCAAACTAACTGTACAGAAATCATAAATTATTTTATTATGGTCTGTACCTGAGCTTTACAATTTAAATAAAATATCAAATGGGGCAGAATACAAAATCTTCATTTGTATTTCACATGATGATGCTTGCACAACAAAAGACTTTTCACTTTTGATGCTCTTCTTGTGGACTTTGGAAGAAGACAGGGCCATGAAGCTATCTTACATAGGGGTGACACTGATATTTTGTGGCAGTAAAAGAGTTCTGTTAGCTATTTTAGTTAACTTTGTACAATATACTAAATGTGATTTTGTGGAGCCTTAGTTTCCGTAAAGTGACTCCATGTATAAGTGAATTCATGCTTATGTGGGGATCGAGGAACCTAACCTTTTCCAAATTTGAAATCATTGCAATGCAACCAATATACAATGTAGTATACTGTATTTAAATTCTAGTAAACATCTAGGAGAATCCAAACCATAACAGTGGCGTACCTTTTCTGATTTCATGATGTCACTATCTGTTGTACAGCATTTTGACAATGGTGCTCAGCCACTGCATCCGAACTGGGTTCTGATTTTGCCAAATCTTTCTCCTCCTCTTCTTTAGCTTCCTGGATTCTCTCCACCTCAGATTCTTTTCCTACTGTGACTTGTGGTAGAGCTTCATTACTCTGTGTACTTTCTGCTTCTTGTGTCTGAATTAGTACACCTTTTGCTTCTGATGTTTGCTCTCTACCTTTTTCCTCCTCCTTTTCCGTCTGATTCTTTTCTGTTCCTGCTGTTGTCTGAGATTCCGTCACATCGTGAACATCATCACTACATGTTTTCTCTGGATCTGTAATCAACTGCTGATCTTTTTCCTTCAATTCTGAAAGCTCTTCTGAAGCCAAGATTTCACTCTTCGGAACATCTACTGGGGTATCCTTTTCGATTTCACTTTCGAGGGTCAACTCATGACTATCCTTCTCCTGTGCAACAACATGTGGTTCATCAGCAGCTACACATTCCACTGTTTCTGGCTCCTGGTCACCCTCTACTTGATGTTCAAGTCTTTCTGTATCTTCTTTCTCTTTTGTCTTATCATTCACAATCTCTTCTGCATACGGCTCACTTTCTCCTTCTTGTACCATCAATTCTTGACTCTCTACATCTTTTGAGATTATTTCCTTATCAACTGTATCTAGTAATGCAACAGTTTCCGCTGGTGTAAATTTTACCTCACTTTCAGTTTGTGTTATGGTTTCATGCTGGGACTGAACACCATCTGATACTTCATCATGGCTTGTTGACTGACTAACTACATTGTTACCCTTGTCGCCCTCTTCCACTAACCTTTCACATTGCAATTCTTCTTGATTTTCAACAGGAACTCCTTTAACTTCTTCATTAATTTCCACTGCTCTATGACACACATCCATCTCAGGCTTATCCATTTCCTGTGGCTGTACTTCCTCAGATAAATGAACAAGACTATCATCTATATCATCATGAACTTGTTCTTGGTCCCCAGAGTAGCTCTCAGGTTTGTTTACAAATTCTTTGCTGTCTTCTTGCTCCATGGCTCCCTGAGTTTCAGAATCTTCTAACTGCACAATTTTGTTATCTTTTGTTTCACCAATGACTTCTTCTACTTCACCTTCACAAACTGTGTCTGCTTCAGCATTTTGGTTGCAGCTTTCATCAGCTTCCTGAATCACATTTTTGCTTGGATCCACCTCCACTTCCTCTTGGACTTTCACTTCAACGTCATCTTTTATTTCACTTGAAATTCCTGCTGCATCAGGTTCGCTTTCTTTGACTGTATCTTCAGGGCTTGTCAAATGTCTGTGCTCTGCCATCTCAATTAGTGTTTCTTGATTTTCTGTGCTAACATGAATTTCTTCCTCCATCTCAGATTCACCTGTCGGTTTAACTATGACAAATGGCTCTTCACTTTTACTTTCAACATGGACAGGTTCTTCTTGATGGACATCAGACCCAAGCTTTATCACTACTAAGCTGTCCATGCTTTCTGTGACTTGTTCAGGTCCATCGGTACCTTCCAGTTCAGGCTTTGCCTCCGATTCAGTACAATCTTTCTTTTCATAACATTCGGTCACTCTTTCTGTAAAACTTTCAACAACATTCTGAATTATATTTTCAGCTATGATTTTACTCTGTTTCTCAATTGCTAATGTCTGTATATTACACTCCTGTAGCTCTGTTGGAGCTGTAGACACTGTGGCTGCTTCTATTTCCTCTTGCTTCTCATCCAATATTTCTTTAGAGCAGACTGGTGCTGTATCTGTCATGATCACAGCATCTTCTCCCATCTCTTTTTGAACTACTTCTTCAAGTACAATGTCTGTTGCAGCTTCAACTTCTGGTCCTACTACTACAGCTGTGGTTTCAGAGACTTCGTGTTCATCTTTGCATGGTGGGACAATTTCATGTTTCATCTGCTCAGCATAGGCATTTACTAGTGCAGTTGAGACAACTTCTTCAGCTGTTATCGCTATCACTTCAGACTGTAATGTTTCTAATAGTGGTTCAATATCATTAGCAGTTTCTTTCACAACCTGTTCTTCTACCTCAGCTACAGTTACAGGAAACACAGTTTCCTGTGTCTCCAAGCTTTCCAGCACTTCAACTTCATTAATTAAGGTAGTTTCTTCCTGTGGTACAGACTGGATAACTTCTTCAACTGGGGCCTGGCAAGTATCTGCAACCTCTCTGACTTCCACAAGTTCCTGCACCCTTTCTTCTGTTGGTGAGGTTTCACTAACAGTTATATGATGGGTACAGACAACATCTTCAACAGCTGACACAGCAGGGCCTTCTTCTTCTACATTTGGAGTGTCTGTGATTACATCTCCCAAAGAAACTACACTCTCTGTCTGCACTTCAATGAACTCACTCTTTTGCACTACCTCTTCTTCTAAAATCTTTTCAGATATTCCCTCTTCTTTCTTCTCTTCAGGAATTTCTTCTGGCTTCAACAGAGTAGAGGTTTCTTCTGACAAACATTTTGAGGATTGTACAAATTCTTCTTTCTTCACTGTGGACTGTGCTTCAGTTCGTTCCTCAATTACTGGGGCTTGTAGCATCTCTGCAATAACATCATCCTTGAGTGTAGGTTCAAAAGTCTCAATTACTTCTTCTTTCAGTTCACAAATATTAGTTTTTTCTTCTGTTTTTCCTTGCATTCCCACTAATATTTCAGAATTTTCTGTTGTCTGGATTGATTTATCGACTACTTCTGTCTCTATTCTTTCTTCAGCAGCTACCTCTGAAGAAACTGCTTCCATTACCACAGTAATTACTTCAACTGTGGTTTTTGCAAACCGTGTTTCAGACACTTCAAGGTCATCCGTGGACAGATCAGTTGACCACGAAACTGCCTTTGCTTCTCTGTGCATCAATTCTTGAGTTGTATCACTTTCAACTGCTGATTCCACAAGTTGTGTTGAAGTTACAACCACAGCTGTTTCTTCTAAAGGAGCAGTCTCTGTGACTGAGAGTACAACAGAAGTCAGTTTAATCTTTTCAGCAGCTTCCTGCAATATCTCATCTGTTTGTTTCACTTCACAAACATTTATTTCTGGAACAGGGGTTACATTGCCTGATGTTGCAGATGACTCGCTTAGCTGGGACACTGCTGACACCATTTCAGTCTCTTCTGCAATTATTTCTTCAGGTGCTTGATCTAATGCAGTAACTGCTTCCGATGTCAACTCAACTATATCATCAGCAATGGTGTCTTCTTGATTATTCTGCTTTGACATCTCTACTGGTGTTTTAGTGATCACAGCAGATTCTTCTTCAGCTATATCACTTAGCTGTTGGCGTCTGCTTAAATTCTCGGCTTTTTGCTCAACTACCAGTTCCGTAACTTTAGCTGATATCCACGATGGTGATCTTTCATCAACATCCAATATATTCCTCTCAGGAAGTTCAGCAGTATCTCCATCTATTGCTGTATTTTCACTTGCTTTCTCCACTATCACCTTAAGTTCCATTTCCATGGCTGCTTCCTGAACTTGCGGGATTACAACATCATTTACCAGATCAGTCTCATGTTTTACTTCTTTCATAGCGGTGTCCTTCACTAGCTCAACTTGCTCTGTCTCTGTGGCATCATACTCTGATAATGGGACTACTGCTGGGGTATCAGAGTCTTCTCCGTTTTCTGATTCTCCTGGGATTTTGTGTGCTTCCTCTCCTAGACCTGGTTCAGGTTTACCATCAGATTTTTTCTTCCTGCGCCCTGGTATTAATTTCTTTAATGAAAATGAAGACTCCTCTTTTGCAATTTCACTATCGGAAGGAATTTGCTCATGTGTGGAATTTACTGCAGCCTCTTCTGGCTTATCTTCTAACTTGGCTTTTCTTCTTGGTGTTACCAGTCTTTTAAAAGATTCCCATGTAGACACCCCTTCCCCGTCAGAAGGACTTCCACCTTGTTCTGGAGATGATCCACCTGCTTCATTATCTGCTTCATGGGAGCTTGTTATAGGAGATTCTGCAATTGTATCCTTACCCTTTACAGATTCCTCTGTCTTTTGAGTTTCCTCTGCTATTTTTGGTGACTCCTCATCCGAATCTGATGTTTTCCTGCCTCTCTTTTTAGATGAACCAACACAAATAAGAGCTTCCCAAGAAACTGAGGTGTCAACTTTCTTTTTGGGTTCTTCTGTGCTTCGCTCCAGCTTCTGTTCCTCCTCACTTGCTTTAGGCTCTTCATTTTTTTCAGCAGATCCAGAACTGTCTGTTGAAGACAAAGTTCCACCTTTTACCTTTTCATTTGGCTCATCTTCTTTGTCACTCTCAGAAGGTCTTTTTACACGCTTTTTTGGTGTGACTAGTTTTTTGAAAGAAGCCCATGGAGTGATGCCATCCTTCTTTCTCTCTCCATCAGAAGTAGCACCTTCTCCATCTCCTTCAGTTCCAGTCGCCTCTGTTACAACAGCTTCAGCCACAACTTGTTCTGTACATTCTTCCGGGGATGATGGCAAGCTATCCACTTTCTGACCCTCAGCTGATTCTGCAGATGATTGCAGCTGATCAAAATCATTTTCAGATGAATGTGCAACCTTCCCCTCTTCTTCTTTTTTAGTTTTCTGCTTTTTTCCTGATAGTTTTTTAAGACCAGTACCTGTAAAAAGCTTTTTCAGGGGACTACCCTGAAGTTTGGCTTTTTCCTGAGAGTTTAACAGATTGTGTTCGGCAGTTACAACTTGCTGTTTGATTTCGGTACTGTCTTCCAGACCTGACTCCTCCAGAACAAGCTTCTCATCTAATGCATCTTGTGTCAACTCTGGTTCAGGTTCGGTTTTGTCCATAGGTTTTTCAGACTGAATCTCCTCTTTCACAGTTTTTTCACTTTCAGATTCTGAAGCTTCTACTTCAGTTTTTGCCTCTGCTTCAATTTTTGCTTCTTCTTCAGCTTTTTCCTCTACAACAAGATCAACTGTGGTTTCTCTTGAATCAGCACTTAGGTCTTCTATTTTCTCTTCCACTTCAAGTGCAACTTTCAGATCAGCATTATCCTCTAAAATTTGGTGCTCCGGAACTACAACTTTTGGTTCATCTGAAATAACTTCTCTAATTTCCTTAACATCTCCTTCCACCGATGCTTCTGTGTCTTGCACCTGTTCACTCAACTTTTCTGCACTAGTTTCTTCTGGACTTTCGCATTCTACTACAGGGGATTTTTTTTCATCATTTTCTTTCTTTTCCTCTTCAAGCTTAACAGGCTGATCTTCTTCTTTTGACTTTTTAAAACTTGTTCTTTTTCTTAAAGTTGAAAATAGTCCTTGGGTGAAAAACCTTTTAAGGGGAGATTGTGTCTCTTGAAGAACTGGACTAGTTGGAGATTCATCTGACTTTTCTGGTTCTTTACTTATTTCTGGACTGTCTCCTGCTTCAACTGGGCTTTCGCTGGCTTCTCCATTAACTTTTTCAGCTGGGACTTCAGTAGTGGTATCAGTTTCTGTCTTTGTTTCTTCAAGAACTTCTTCTGGTATTGTACTGGGTTTTTCACTTTTTTCTGGTTCTGCAACAGGTGCCTCAGATTCCTTCTCTGTTTCTGAGCTGCTGGCATCCTCATCTTCTTTTTTAACAGTCAACAACTGAACTGGATCAGGCTTCTCATTCTTATCTTTCTTCAGTGTAAACTTAAAGCCCACAAATTTAAAGACCTTTTTAAATCCCACTTCAGTGGTTTGTTGTTCTGCTGCCTTTTCCTCCTCTCCAAGTTTTTCATCCACTGGCGAACCTTCACTTGCAGATGGTGAAGTATCTTCCATTAACTTTTCTCCATTTATGTGAGGAGTATCTTCCTCCTGCACAGTTTCCATTTTCTCCACTGCTTCTTCTTTCTGTGCAACTGCAGCAGGGTCACCTTGACCAACTGTAATGAAGGCAAATAAAGATATTGATTATTAGTTTAGACTTGACAGATTCTATATTTGGTGGTGTTTGTCTAGAAACAGCTACAGTATATATGTCTGAATGACAAGAATATTACTTATCTAAGCCAAGTAAAAGCTAATACATTTCTAAGGAAGACAACTGTTTAAATGACAAGCTAACACAAAATATATTACTCCGTTGTATCATTTTTCTTCCACTACACATTTAAGTGATGTCAAAGGCCTGCAGAATCTTTCCTTAATTGAAATAATTTTAGTGCTGTGGGGTATACTGAAAATATATTGTAGTGATTTACTTTTCAGTTATATTGTACTACAATAGAAACTCTTTCTCTCGATAGAGATTAAATTGCAGTACAGATATAACCTAAGGTGGTCAGTAGTTTTTTTTTTAAATACTGTATATATAGTGTCATACAGAAGTATTTTGTTATTGTGTCATTTTTCTGGCACAAGTAGCTTCTGGGATATGAATAAACACCGATCATTGTTCACTATGAAACTGGGGAATACATTTTGAATGGAAATGCAAGACTTCTGCTAATAGTGCATGGAAATAACTGTGGATCATTAAGACAAACTAACATTACTACACTGAAGGGGGGGCACTACAAGGCTGCTATCTCCTCTATATCAAATATTTAGGGTCTTGGAAGTGACCTTGTTAAGAGTTGTAGATTACTGTATATTGACAAAACTGTCTTTTGTCATTGGTCCCTGCGTAGACGGCTAGGGCAGCACGGTTTAGAGATTTGCAGCTCCTCTGCAGCCTTTTAATTATGTGCCCTGCAAAACCATCATTTCAGGCTGAAAGAAAGTAACTTCATGAAGTGATTTAATCTTAATGTAAACTGCAGTATATTTTCAGAACGTGGAGTTCATTTGAATCAGAAAATCACATGACACAAGAGTCTAACATATGCAAACAATTCTTTTATCACTGTTTTTATTTATAATGATTCAATGCGCTATATTACACACAACTTAATTTATGGACTTATTTGTTTTGATTTCTTTGTATGTGTGGATTACTTGGGTTGTTGTTAACATCTGGTGTAAATTTCATGTCAATAGCCCCGTAAGAAATATATTTACTGAGAAAAACGTTTGGCACTTTCAATACTTATCTTCCCCGCCGTAATTGCTTGCAGCTCAGTGGAAAGAGCCTACTGAAAAGCAAATTGATAACACCAAAGTCAGTGTTCTATTTAAACCCAATTTATGTTAACTTAGAATACCTTAGAATATTCACATTCTAATTATATTACTTTTGAAATTTGTGTAAAGAGTTTCTTCTTGAAATTGCTTTTCTAAAATGAATTGTGATAATGATCATGTACCCAGGTTAGTACCTGGGTGAAGAAAAGGTGCATTATCACCTGGTTCAAGAGCAAGTGTGATGGGGCTTTAATTTTCTGCACTGCATACTCAAGGGAGATATCAACCACAAACTCCTGCTGATGTTACAGTTAGGTGTAGGTGACTAAAACAGTTCAGCTGTAAATGAATAACCTAGCCAAGCTGCTCTTTTAGTTAATGATACTAGCAGAAAACATATTATGCACACTTTATCAAAGGACAGTAGACCTAAAATTTGTAAGGACCAAGAACCTTATCAAATGACCATAAAAATGGAAACTGCAGGGAAGTCAATGGTCTTTGAAAAGATATAATGACTCACTGATACAGATGAAGGTTTAGCTGGACAAAAGTGTGATGGAAGATGAGGAAAAGTGTATGTGCAATGTTCAGATAGTGTAGCTAGGTCTCCTCCGAGTTAGACAGGTTTTGGTGTCTTGTGTGATTAGTTCTATGCATTGTGTTATTCTCAATTCCACTATCCCTTTTTGTGAGACATGTGAACTTCCTAAAGCAAAATATTACAGATTTGTACATAATTTTCTGAAAAAAATGTTAATACCCAATAATAATTATTGCAACATGCATTTTCCTTGAGAAGTTCACAAAAACTTCTACTGAACATAAAGTACATCAACAATATCGTTACTTTTGACTTTCTTTTTGATAAGTCTTCACATTCCTAAATAGTAACCTAGAGCCTGTTGTAACTCAGCCACTTAGCTTCATAAAACAGTTACAGGCCCACAAGCTCTCTTTAACGTGGTCTCTCTGGTGGTCTCACTCTCATTTTATTCTTTGCCAGCGAGTTCTGAGCAATAGTACTGCTTATGTTTCAGTAAGCAAAATGACTCCAAATACTGACAAACTTTACTAAATTATATAAATAAAATCACAAATGACTGCAAAGCCCTATTTTCAGCAGCCATTATTCCAATGTCTTAATGGTATGTTCTCTTAGCTCATTCTTAATTACTCGTGTTTAAATTCTAGTTGGTTCTTTGAGAAAATTTTGTAATTGTGTTAGCACAGCTGAAACATGTTATTCTGTTCCACAAACCAAGAAAATGGTCCTTCATTGGGTTGCAAGGTACTGGCATTCCTAAAATTCAATTCTGAGCTCATAAATGGCCAAAATTAAACAGCTAGTTCCAAAAACACAAAAAACCTAATGTGTTCAAACTTCGAAATTATTTATTAAACACAAAATGTGTTAAATAAAACCTTCCTTATTTAATGAAACCCTTTGAAAATGAAAAACAACTAGCAATCTTCTTGTGCTGACTAGTAACCTCCTACTAAATATGTTCTTCTTTTGATGAAGTGACACTTTCATAGCCACAACAGTGTGCATTATATTACTTTATCTAAAACGCTGAAACAAACTCAGGCATTCATCTTCCACTATGGTAGAACTAAGAAGTTTGGAACATAATCTGAACAGTAAACACAGATAATGAGTATGTTTTGCAAGTCAAGATGGCGTGAAGTGTCAAAAGGAGTCTGACTTGTATCATTGCCTCAAACAATCAAGACAAGCAGGCCAAGTTACGGTTACGTTTACATTTGTTTGTCTGATTTGCGGGACATTGCTTTAGTCAGAATCTCAATTCTATAACCAAAGTCTCATTGTGGATGAAATTTATGCAATAGCTGCTCTCTGCCAGTATGAACAGAGACAAGCCAAAAGTCTTTGATTGTCATCCAAAAGTCAGCTGTCAACAGATGCACAATTACAACATAGATACATTTTTGAACGATCAATCGACAATGTATTACAAAAAAACATTTTGCAAAAGAGTTAACATCACTATTCAAGTTTTCTACGGTCATAACTGGTCATTTAAAAACACCACCTGCTCCAGTGCTATTCAAATTGAGCCAAACATTTCAGTGACTGCATGTTTTTATGGCAACCCATATTAGAATCTGAGAATTCTGGGTTATGACTGAATTCTTGCAATTCTTAGAAAAAACAAAATATTTATCTTACAAAAAATGTTACACTAGACTGCATTCACACCAGCAAGCATATTAATATCTAACTGTTATTTGTAAGTAACAGCTAATTTTTGTCAGTCCCACTCCCACAAAGTTTAATCTTTTTTCCCTTTTTTCTACATAGTCACTCCTGTCAGCAGTTCAGCAGCTGTCACACACGTGCGACTAGGTGGGAGATGAGTGGACCAAGTGGAGGTAATTACCTGCTAGGCCAGGGGGTGGTGGGATATACTAAACCTGTCTCTGTCATCTCTCCAGGCCAAATATGGGAAAACCTGCCTGACTGAACATCACTTCTGGTTCTGGAACCCAGACTGATGTCACTTCCGGTTCTGGAGAAATTACATAATTTCCGCCTTTTGGCTTATAAAGCCGCCATCTTTGCTTAACAGTTCAGCTCAGTCTTGAAACTCCAACAGAACACATCATGTTGTTTTCTTTACCCTTTTGCATCCAGGGACAATATACGGGTGGCTGCCCCAAACCTTTATCGTGTGTTGAGACTACTTCTTTTACACATCATAATTCTGTTAACAGCGGTCAACATGCATTCCTATTACAGTGCTGTAACTGGACTGCCTCCATACATAACAACAGTGCTAACCACCATTGAAGATTAGGTGTTTTGAGTATGAGGCTAACAGGGTACAGTATATCCAAATGAAAAGGCTAAAATGAGCTCTAAGGTGGGAACAAGCGACAAATCAAGTTTCAGTTACAATATTTTAAACGTTTATAAAAACAGTTCAGTGATCAAATCTTGAAAAGAACATATGTCTTATTTTTAAACACAAATATAAAAAGGCCATCAACTCACAGTTTAGTTAGTCTGGTTAAAATGGAAGTAGTTTCACTTTGCATGCCTTTGATAAAACTAAATCATCAAAAGGACACTGGCCTACTAATTAGATACTTAAAACATCCTCATTCGAGTTCTACGTCTTTCACAATTGAGCAAAGTGAAAAAGTAAAAGATCAGCACAAACATTTTTCCTTGAACACCTGCAGGCTTGGTGATGTTATACTTCGGTGACAGTTGGCAGGTATTACCGATAAACAGAATCATGTTCAGAAAACAAAGCGTGGCCTTAAAGATTAATTCTTTCCAAAGCAAGAAATATTTTTCAGAGTAGCAACAAACAGTTAGTTTCATGGTCAAGGACGACCTGAAAGAAGAAGCACATATAAGAAAGATGAGTAACATAGGATCCTGATTATGGACTGCATGTCTGTACCTGATAAACTCTTAACAAAAATAAGTCAGGGGCTGCTATGCCGAGTCCACTATAAAGCTGCATATAATTCCAGCTTTTCAGTGAAAGCAAAACAGACAGACATGCAAGACACAAGATAGAGTACTCTTAGGTGAAAATGTAGAGCAGCACAAACAAACATGAAGAATGGAGCGGGCAACTGGCTTTGGGGTGTGAGTGAGGGCATAAAAACAGGCATAAAGATCACAAGCACCTAGGAGAGAAGCTGCTAGTTAGAGGTGTAGAGTTGCTGCACAGACTTATCAGGGATTTACTTAAGAGACCACTGACAATGAAAACTGGTAGCCACAATTACCATTCTTTTACTAAGCGGAGTATAGAATTATTATCCCACATATGAAATGAATATTAACTGATGCCGTTCTGAGTGCCCACATGCATGAAATACATTTACCATGCTTAATCTAGTCCTTGTTTTTTCACCATCTATCAAACCCAGAGCATTTAGCACTATATCATAAAAATATACTGTATACTGATGGATTCACTGGGTAATTCTTAAATTTAGGTTATAAAAGACGACTGCTTCAATATAAATTACTAAAAGTACAGTACTTTTAAATAAACAAGACATGATTCAAATGCATTAGGAAACAGCAGCCTTTTTAATTTTTTTTTCTTATAATGACCTTAACAGGAGTGAGAAATATGTTTTTGAGGCTATCAAACCTGTGTTAATTTCTTATTAAATGCAGCATCTTTTTACAAACTTATTAAAACACATTTCAAACATTAGCACCATAATCATTCACCCTTTCTCTCCTCTTTCAGAAGTTAAAGTTAGTCACATGCAAAATACTATGTACCAAGGAAGCACGAGTTCTGAAATAGAACAAAGCGAGGAAATTATCAAAAATCATAAATTTGGAATCTGTGAGAAATACAAGAACTCTACAGATAAAGATTTACCATACTAATTGCGTACTATCCTTAATCATAATAATTGCATATTCTTTCTTTACTGCATGCATTTCTACTAATACAAAGGTACCATAGTAATTCTACCATTCTATATTTGCAACTTATTCTCATATGGATATCTAAAAGCTTACTTATGCCAATGGTAAAGACAAAAAAGGGAAATGGCCTTGTGCTGAGACAAAATAGCATGATGTAGGTGAGGTTAAGACATTTAAAGCTCTCTTAAATATGTGATTTATGCTGAACAACCAACACTGCCTCTTAAACAGTACCACTTGGCATACCGAATTTAAATGTCTCAGTTTCTATTCCCTGAGAAAATTGCACATTCAAATCACTAGAGGGGTATCTTAACTGAAACATGGGCCTCTTTTATCTGTGTACGTCAGAAGACAGAAGAAAATTCAAGTAAAGGGTTTTGTCAATCAAACTGGATGCATTATTCTAACACTCCAACAGCACTTCTCAACCCCAGCCGAAACAAAACTGAGCAAAACAGCTTATTCTTAACAACAGGGCATCTGATTTGCACCCTTTCACAATGAAAGTCATCCATATTTGGAAATACCATTGACCTATTTGGGACAACAGTATGTCATAACTCTTTGCAAAAGTGGAGTATTCCAAGTCTTTAACATACATTTTAGCACATGATTATATCCTTACTCTGCATCTTCTCTACAAGCAGCTTACATGAGCAATCTAAAGCCTGCTACTGTAAGCTAACCACCAGGTCCTACCCAATAAAGATTTGTACTTGGCTTGCTTAATACCTTTAGTTACAAAATAATCTTCAAGATAATTATTTTTTTCACATTGTATGTTAAAATACAGCTTTACCTATACTCAACTAACTGAAAAATACCATCACAACATTCTTCAAGAGCTTTATTACAGTGTAAATGGATAGTCAACCCATCAAAAAATATACAGCGAATACAATTTTGCAAAGTGGTCAGAGCTTTTGGCAGAAAAATGCTGTATTCTATTGCCAGACATGTGTGCAAGTTCCCTCCATGTCTACATGCTTCTTTGAAAGTCAGCAGTCTCCCATGTCTCTAAAATCTGTGGGTTACATTTTCTGATGAATCTGAATTGGCCCAATGTGAACTTGTGTGCCAAAGTGTGATGGGCTGCCTCGTACCAGATGTTATCACTATAGGCTCTGAATTATTGTTTAGTTTTGGAAAAAAATAAATATAAATGATCTTTCTTTTATTTTATCACAACTGGATGCTATCCAGTGACCTGAGACAAAGAATGGAGTCCTTTGGTATTGTGTCTCTTCGGAGAATCCTTGGATACCGTTGGTTTGACTTTGCGTTGAATGAGCGGTTGCTCATGGAGTCCCAAATGAGGCACATTACCTGCATTGTGAGGGAATGTCAGTTACGCCACTACGGCCATGTAGCGCGATTCCCTGAGGATGATCTGGCTCGCAGGATCCTCATTGTTGAGGACCCGAGTGGCTGGACCAGGCCAAGGAGGTGATCACATAATGGCTGCAGCAGATAGACGGTCATTTCTGGAGTGTGGGACTGGACCACGTGTCTGCCCGGGGTTTTGCCAACTAGGATCCTGACCTGTTTCGTCGTGTGCTGGGTGCAGCAACCTGCTGCACCAGTGCATGCTCCCTAACCTGACCTCACCTGACTACTTCTACAATCATCTACCTTGTATTCTTGGTAGCTGTATTGCTTGCTTTGAATGTTCATCCTTGAGTAAGTCAGTATCAAAATTCCTTGCTCATAAAATCAAATTTTCATTTAATATGGAAAGAAAATCATGAAGTTTTAGCTTATTTAAATACAGTAGCATGATGGAATGACAAAAAAGCTGGCTTTTAACAGATGATATACTGCATTTCACTGAAATATTCTCAGCAAATATTAAACCTCCACTAAGCTCAATTTACCTGTGTGAGGGCCAAGTAGTTTTGCTGCCTAGCCATTATTCATGCAGCCTGACTTTATGCCAATTTCTTATGTTGTGTGCTCAATTTCAATGTTTTTAATTGAAAAAAAAAAAAACATGTTGGCAGCATAACAGTTAGGTTTATCCTTTACCTTCTACTACAAACCTCTAGCCCAATTGCCCAATTGCCCAAACACAAATTTCTAAATATTGTTCCTTCCTTTTCTACTAAATTGCTGATGCACGCGTCTAAGTTCAATATTAATGTCTGGTTACATGGTGCATTCCCTTGAGTGAAGCATACCAGCTGGGTTCATAGTAAACAGTATTTCCTATGCACAGATGCCAAGTCCTCCTCTATCTGTAATCCTGAGGAAGCAGATTCATAAAATAGATAAATGTACAGAATTAATGACAAACAATATGATTACGTGTTATTAAGAAACATGAGTGTGTATAAAGAAAGCTCATGTAGAATGTATATACAAATCAAGCCCAATTAAACTCTTTCCTCTCTTGTTCATTTTCACACCACAGTGCCACTTTGAGTATGATTATAAGGCAGCATTTGAATAACAATTTTCAGGTGCTTCAAGCTTTTTACATGAAAGTTCCTTAAGATCTCTCTATGAACAGACTTCAGGTGGGAGCAAACTATCCGTGGCCATTTATGAATGACTCAGATATGCTACCAAAAAAATATAACACAGTCAGTCTTTTTAAACATAAAAGTCCTAACTGAATGCAGCTTAAAAAACTGATGCATAAATAATAATAATAATAGAACATTTTATTTATATAGTGCCTTTCCCATGCTCAAATAAGAGATTTAAAATCAGACAGGAAAGTCCACAACTGGCGTTAGCGGAGATGCATCCTGCTGTGCTTCCTTCATATCAGATTCATCACTATACATTTTTTCCACCTTTATTTTTTACATTTAAGGTCTTAGGCAGGTTTATCCTGGCTCAATGCAGGTACCAGCACTCAATACCAGTCCAACACAGGGCACACATTGCTAGCACGTGTTCAAAGTAAACACACTGATAAAATGACATGGATATCAAGATCTTCTGTTATTTGGATAATTCAACTATGCCATAGTCCGCATGCTGCGCTACCAGTAATTATTTGCTGGGAAATGCTTAGGATACTCCACAGGGCCAAAGGAGACATAACCAAATGTTGCTTATCACTGAAGTAGAGAATAAAACAGCAATAATGATCTTTAAATTGAGAGAAGCAAATCTAATGTTTACACAGATTTACAAACAAACCTCATCAATAAGATTGGCAAAGTCTTCACAAAATAGGAAAATGTGTAGCTTGGAATGAAATGTTCTCAAGGGTTAGATAACTAGCAACTCAAAACTACTGAAAAGTAGGAATACCTCATTATTTAACTAATTCTGATTTGTGGATCCCATATTTTACTTAGAACCAAAGCTTGATGAAAAACACAAATCAGATGCTGGGCAATGACTGAATAATTAGCACAAAATAATTATCAATTATATGGGACCTTTCAAAATTAGTGCTTCCATAAAGTATATTTTGAGTATACAGTGGAAATGAACTGGTACAGAACACAGGTACTACAAAGATGAAAGGTGATTAATTACATGACCTTTTGGAAGACACACTTCTCCACCTTATTAAGAAGCCTACTCTAATGGCTGGTTTCATAAAAATGAGTACACAAGACAGCAAATGAAACATAGACATAAGCTGTGATGTTCTTAGATGAATTTTTGCTACTAGATGGGCACTCAGCCTGGTGTTATACTTAGGAGTGGGCCCTTTTGTGTGTCTTACGCCACCTGTCTGTCCACCCTGATTAGGAAAAAAGTTTTGAAAATGACAACAAAGAGGTACATTGGAGATTGGGTTTTGAGTCAGGTTTGAAGTTTTCAAATTCTGCTCATGTCTGCATGGGTAAATTTTGATGACCTAGAGAAGTGTGCCACACATTTTTTTGGATATAATGCTGCCAGAAAAGATTCCAGCAGATGCAGACAATGGGTGGCATAAAGCATAATTCTGAACAAGATGGCAAGCTCTCTTAAAGGTAGTTATCTGCTTATCCTGGAGCAATTTATTTTCTACATAAAGGATGTTATACACTGTGACTTTAATTTCCCTGTACAGAGTTCCATTAAGACAACTGTTAACACTGGTTTCTTTTGAAATAAAAAGCAAAATGCCTAAATGACACAGTCGGTAAAGCTTACTGCTATTTAAGGATACAAGGATCACACAATAAATACACATGATTGAAGTCTGTGGGCCATTTCTTAGGGGAAAATCAATCAAAGAGCACAATGATAATATTTATACAGATAAAGCACTTTTGGATCGTGCTCAACATAGAGAGTGATCAACAACAATACATAGCAAATATATTCAAAATATTCTTGATTTTTTCCTTTTGTAAACTTTTCAAACTGATAATTGTATACAGTAAGAATAGGCATGGGAATTTCTAGTGAACCATGCAAATGATATTATCCTGATAACTGAATCATCATACAATACGATTGTGTTTTTTTTAGTATTAGCTATTTAAAATATTAGCTATTACAATTCCAATTCTGTAATTTATTTTTACTTTTTGTCATTTGACCAATCATATTCCTATACTAATAAATGTCTCAATCTTTTACACCAAATATAAAAAATCTTTTTGTCAATACACCCCAATTAAATGTGTTCTCAAATTTGAAAACAGATTTGAAGGACTTTAGCAGTCTTTATATTAACAGCAGGAATACTCAACTCAAGTTTACAGTACATATTCGTAAAGTGTCTAAGCTATGCTCCACATAGGTCCTTGGTAGATGAGCCTCTTCTAAGAAAGCTGTCAACTAGTAATTGAGTTTAGAACCTTTCATTTCTAAAATTTATTTGAATAACTACAAAAGCATATTTAAATTTCTTAAGGCTATATTGAGGTACTTTGTCATAAAATACATAACATAATATTTTCACAATAACATTCTTTATAAGCACAGTGTGTTTTCCACTATTCATTTCTGAAATAATAATAAAAGTGACACAATAGTTAGCCTTGAGGAAATAATAAACTTTTGATAATAAATGTAATGAGCCTACCAGCTAGATACATTAAAATCTGTCTGAAAAGCTACTCAGCTTATTAATACAAGGTATTATTTATTATCATTTTTATTTTTTTCCCTGCTATGAGACATTTAAAATGTTCCCAAGCCACTGCAACAGAATCAAACTTAGAGGTCCATCTAATACTACCCCCACTCCTGCGCCTCCTTTTCACAGGACTGAGAAATGTGTACATCTGGAACTGTTTCAGAACTCTCTGGGGATATGAAGCTGTGGGTTGGATACTATCCATAAATTCCCCACATTCTGCACTTAGATGATATCCCCACAACACACCCAAATCCCCACACCCCAAAACTTGGCACAGTCCTTTAGTTAATCATTTTACTACAGCTGCTACCCTGCAGTGGTTAGCTTTAGGGAAAAGGGGGAAAAAAGTTTGTTTGCAGTCAAACTAACATATATTATTTTGAGTCATCAAAAATTATCTTTCACGCTATTTAGTTCCCAGGCTTTTTGGGGGAATGAAAAACTCTCCAGCTGCTACCCAGTAACTTTACCATAAAATTGTTACTCTCTTTGAGTTTCAATTTGCTTTGTGATGCTCGGTGCTTTTCCGGGTACTATACTGTTCCTGCCAGTAAATTGTTAGATTCATCTTGCATGTTGCTATGTTCTGCAATAGTGAACATATTTGCACCAAAATACAAAGGTGCCATTCCAGAAGGCCTGCCTGTAGACATGCCATCTGAGTTAAAACATTGCACAAAGCAGGAAACACACCTTCTTCTAATTACAACCCTATTTTAAAAAACAATGAAAATCTCACCAGAAGCTGCACCTTCACATTTTGCTACAGTCTAACATATAATGCTGGGCTCCAGTTATAAATTCTTGTTATACTTATGTGGCTTCTATTAACATATCCATGTTAAGTTGTGACATACGTTCCAACAGTGTAGGACTGTGATAAGTAAAAGAAACTGTCAGATCCTAACTAAAAACAATTTGAATGTGACACTAGATAAAATCATGTTTTTTCTTTTGCATATATATTTTATCCTGTTGTTTTGTCAATAAAGGTGATAAATGTGTGGCTTAACTGGTGTTAATGTCACTGTATTAACAAATGCTGAAATTTTAATAAGGATTTGTGAAAAACTGATATCTCCATTCTTACTGTTTAACATTTGTTGGTAACGTTTAATTTAATTTTGACAATAAAATTATGGCAGGGTCACCTGGACTTGGGAGAGACACTATTTTTGTTCAGTGGGTAAAATGATAAATCAGACTCCACATAAGTAATTGACATGTTTCGTGATGAAAGACTTGCAAGTTCACACAGCCTTTAAATTAACTAATACGTCTCTTAAAAGGGCACTTTTTTTCCAAGTCCCAAAGTAGATCTGAAATATAATAAAGCGGCACATGGGCATGCATGCCCAAAGGTATGCTTAGATTACTACAGGGCCAAAAGGTGTGCCTGAGCAAACCACAAACAGGCTGGTGGAACCATGTATAAAGAAAATTTGACATACTAAAAAAGGAGTATTTTTCTATATATGAATTTAATTTGAGCATATCATGGAAAATTGGAAAAATGTAACCATGATGACTAAATCAAGTTGTTTTTTTTCACAACAGTGCCATTTGCTGGGAGTTGGGGGCCGTATCCCATTTCCCTATAATAGGTATATCAGTCTGGTGTCTATCAATGCTCAGTTTTTAATTATTACAGTATATATATTTGGTATTTTAAACTCAATATACACATAAAGTTATTGTCAAACGCTGTACATGATTTGACATTTTACACCAGTACCTGTTCAGTGCTATCAGTGCTAAATTTTATAAAAAATAGTTTATTCATATTTGGTATTTTCATTTTTGTAATGGTCAGTAGTGCATTTCACTACATATTGTAATCTTAACTGTGTAATAAAAACAAAGACTGATTCATGATCTTGTACTGCAATAAAGTCTTTGTACAGTAAAATATTTGTATTCCGTGTGCAAATCTCAATATTCAATGCTCTCATAATATGCAAAATATCCTGTATAAAAATGATTGATAGTATTGGTTGGTGTCTTAGCAGCCAGTAGCTCCCTGCTTGTGCCCAGTGTTATCAGCACAAGCTCTAACTCTCCACTAGCAGAAAAATAATGTTGTGAAAATTGATGGGATGATAACAATGGTATCAAGGAAACTCTGATTTAGTACTCTGAAAGCATTAAATTTAAACAACATGTAAGTTTGTTTTTTTTTACAGCGTAACTCACATTTGGCTGGTTCCAAATGTATATAATTTTGTTGAACCTTTCCAGTTCAAATGCAGGGCAGAGCAGAGCTATATTACATCCTGGCAGTATCAGCTGCTTCAGGGCACCTAACATTATAGGTTATAGACTGTGGAAGGTGTGCAGAACCGGACTATATTAATATTTTTACAAAACATTTTATTGATGCAAAAAATTTCCTTCTAAATTTCTAAAATGTTTACAACCCAAATTTTAATGCACTTTATTAAAAATGACGGCATTATATAGCTTTGAATATAGAATGAGCAAATTAGCATTTTCAACCTTTGGCTAAAGGCAAACAATAGACAGCTGTACAAAGTAACGTGAGCGCCAAGGGAGGTGCATTTTGGTAACAGCTGCAGGTCTGGCAAATATTACCATCAGCCCACCCCACCCCCAACAATGCCATAATAGCCTGGGCTCTGTTAATGTGAGAAACAAGTGCAGCCCCCCACTAACACTGATAACTGCAGGACAATGTGTTTAGTGAAAGAGATGATGTTCTCACTCAGACTGTCACGCATAAGACAAGTACTGTAGTGTATAGGAAGAGTCGCTTGTCATTGTTAAGCAGATGACTACCGGTGCCACCTATAGAAGGTGTCCTGTACTTAAAGAAAAGAGCCATTTAAAAATCAAGCATGCAAATTAAAACCAGAAAAAACTGGTTAGTATTTTTTAAAACACTCACCACTGCAGAATTTAAAACACAGCCTTATTAATCAGAAGAATTAATTGAAAGAATGTGAACAATAAAAGCATGCCCATAAATTATTATTCTAACCCAACAGGTTTATTTGTATTGGCATTTTAAGAATTCTGAGTAAATCAAGATAGCAAATTCATGAAAAATATTTTTCTGTTCTTCTCAATTAGTTAATCTATGATACTGTCTGTTTATTTGAAGTGTTAAGTGACGTTCAGTTCTCTGGCATATTTGTGGGAAATATTGTAAACCATATTATGCAAATGCTCACCAACAAAATCACTATGCTATAATATAACATGAGCAAATAATCTTACACACAGTCTTATACTGCAAGCATTAGTAAGCTATTTTATATTTCAAATATGTTATTTATACAAAGAATCTAATAAAGAGTTCTACACATAAATCAGTGATTCAGAAACTGAGCAGTATTCATTCATAACTTAAACAATTGTACTTCAGCGAAAAAGTTTTTGGACAGGAAGCGACCAATATGTGGTGTGAGTTTTACAAAATGAAATCAGTGATATATATACTATATAGTGTTTTATTAATACAATACCAAATAAGCAGTTTTCATTACAATTTATTTTAGTTGGACAATACTGGTTTCTTTTAATTCATTACCTAAAAGAAATATCAGTAATGGGTTGAATCTTGCTTTTGGTAAGCTGCTTTATAACAGACCATTGCTGCAAAGCTATGTGCACACACTTAAAGTAAGAATGGAATGGCTTCTCTGTAAAAGTGGAACCTAAAGGAAAAGTAAAATGAACAATTTTCCCATTGCTACTGTAGTTTCATGTAACTTAATTTATCTCAAGATTAAAATAACAGATATTTATAAAAAATTTACAGACTGGTAATTTTAGAATAAACACTTTAGAGCTCTAAACAGTGTTTAATCCTTCCTTGTGCATAATAAGAAGTATAATGTGTTATAGAGTAAACATATCATACATCCATTGTAATAATTTCTGAAACAACTTTATCCAAAAACAAAGGCCACTAAAAATACACACATTTAAGCTATAGCCCAAGATATACATACTGCAAAACTCGTCATCATGCTGTCCTGTTATTCAACTCTACCATTGGTTGTAAGAATTATATAATGCAATTCAACATCATTAAATGATTGTGATTTATTATATTAATCATATCAAATATCTAATTCATAATGCCCAGATAAGACAAGTTGCTAAATAAATGAAAAGGGTGGGGTCAAGTAAATAGTTCATTAAATTTAAGCAGCCTTTAAGCATTTTGTAAGATGCCTAAAAATATTTTTATTTTTTGACAGTTCCCTTTTTTACATTAATATATAGTATTTAAGTTTTTTAATAACAGCTTCTTGGTAATTTATTATTTTAGCATTACTACTTATAAATGTTCACAAAAGTTGAATAACAACAGTAATTAATAATGTCCATGATTTAATTACATTAGCAAATATGTCATTACAACTGCTATATTTCACTCCACAGTATTATGATTTAGCATCTGTAACTTAATCACAGGGTTCAACATTGAGGTTTGTTTTACTCATGAACTGTGAGAAATATAATTAACAGTAAAAAGCAGATCATTGATGATTCATTTGATTAAAGAATACGAACACATTTTTCACACATGAGATGAAGGAAATTGATACTTCCAGGTGGCAAAACCTAAACTTCTCTCTACCCAGCAGATGTCTCTGCTACAGTGTAAATGATCTCAGCCAATGACATGTACTATAGTGAAACAGACACACACGCCTAAAACAGCTGGAAAGTTTCTACAATGCACTACACAGACGTATGACTAGCTGTGAAAGTGATTGGTAAAGAGGAAGGAGGGCAGGAAGAATAACCAAATTGTTTATTTGTTGAACTAAGAACATACTGGCCATAAACTGATATGGCGTGAGATATTTAAATGACTTCACAGGATGCTTATATCCTCTAAATCAAATAAGCTATGAGTATTAAGAGTATTAAAGCCAACATTGGGAATGCTAAAGTATTGCTACAGCTTGCAAAGATGTTCATAAGTGAAAGTAAAAAGATTTCTCACAAGTATGTTTTGTGCTGAAGGTTTCAGTAATCTTTATGTGTATCTATGTAGTTTAAAAAAACAGCTATCCTAACTGTCTTGCAATATCAGTTATAATACAAAGGCTGCAATTTCAATGATTTCTGATTTATAAACAACATAAAATTCTCAAAGCCTTCATCAGTCTTCATCAGGCGTGGCTGGCTATACAGCTTAAACCTATCTCAAGCCTTCTGTTTTTCAGTATAGGAAAACCTTTTATTTTTTTCTTTTGCAGATGCATGCTGACACACCCCTTTACACACACACACACACATATATATCAAAATATACATCAAAATATCAGATGCATTTGTGACTCTAAAAATTAGTGGTTATGTCACCTTTGCACTATATATTGGGTGGTCCAGTTAAAGGAGTGTTATCCTAGAGCAACTGATTCTTTCTAAGGATTAGTATAAAGCAGAAAATAATTATGTGAATGAAAAGAAAGCTAAGTATTAATTGTGACATCAGCAATAATATCCAAATTAAATATTCTTAAAATAAATATAAGTACAAAATATGCTTTTACAACATGATATATATTCTATTATAATTCATGTATTTTAAACTTAAATTCTAAAGAAAATGAAAAAATAATGAAAATGAAAAAAATGATGAATTTCAATATGAAAAGACACGTGCCTGTAAGAATTAAAGTTAATAGTAAATAACGAATTTGGAAAGTCTCTTACCTGTGAGAGTGATTGTCCCCAGCATTTGATAAAACGATGTGAAATCCCTTTATCAGGATGCAGCAGGAAGGTTCAGACCCCTTTTTGTGCCTTCCTTTATCTGTATTTAATGAAGCCGCCTGCAGCACTCTGACTGCTTCTGCACTGTGGCAGCTCTTGCCTTCAGGAGTGCTCTGTTCTTTGACCAACTGAAAGCACAACTCTGGTCCTATCTGACACACATCCCACCAGCTGTTCTTCTTAGCCTGAAATGAGAGACTGCCTCCCCTTCCCCTTTCTCTCCCTGTCCTGTTTCAGTAGGGCTGGTCCATTACAGAATGACAAAGTCAGTCATGTGACAGTTTTGGGAATGTTCACCTCCCCCGCTTTGAAAACACATTGTTTCTACTCAGACCCCATGCTGTGACAAATTCCTTCACTTTTTCTCTTGATGGTTGAGGAAAAAGGTTTATCACAATCAGCTACAAGAACAGCTGAAGCACATTTGTCTAGTAGTAACAACCGAAACAACCTAAAAAGTTTAAGCTGCTCTGTTACACATGGCATGCAAACACTTTTAATACCTTAGTATGATAAATTGGCCTGATAAAAGGATGACAACATTTTCAAAGGCCATAAGGTGGGGGTTGGGAGGGGGTTTAGGGATTAGGAGGAGTGAGTAAATAAGTAAATTAAGAAGATTTTTGAAAGGGCAGTATCACCATTTTTGTTCTCTCTGCAAAAAGTATTTCATTATAATCTATATGACCAGTAAAGTTAATCCTGGTTGATCCCTCTCTGCCAGGCGGTGTTGTACACTTTTGGGGAGTTTTAGCTGGCCTTCTAAGTTGACTTCCTCTAAGCATTTTGACAGTTGTGTTACCCCTTTTCTCTTTTTTACTGATGATATTCCAGGAATAAAATGAGTTTCTAGTGTTTACAAATAATTTATCAACTACTGAACACATACTTTGCAAATGAACTAAACTTTTAACATTTTTGACGGCTTTTGTATCAAACTACATTTTATCCATATGTTTGCATGTAGTTTTATTATTTACCCTTCAGCTTTAATTTTATATCAGCTTTTGCTGTAAATATTACACTTATCCAAGTATCATTGGAAGCTGGAGAATTTCTCACCAGCAATAGCAGAAGCCCAAAACCTGTCCTGGATGTAATCTTAGTTCTTCATAAGGCACAAGTATAAATGTGCAGAAGGCAGTTAATCTAAAAGGGTATCTGTAAGGGAAACTGGAGTTTTCTAAAGAAACTCACATGAGTATAAAAAGAACATTAACAGTGCACTGAAAGTTTTCATTTGGGAACCACATTGTGGACATTTCACATTCATTTAGCAACACTACACAATACACCAGTTTCTGTCTAAACAGAGCATATTCCATTATACAGTACATGATTCCTACCACTGCAGACACAAAATGTTCTTGCCACCATGGTCAAAACATTGTACCACAGCATCAAAGGCAGAAACAAGCCCTGTCAACGAGAAACACACATCCTGAATAGCTAAAGGCACCATGTTTGACTGCTTGCCAGCCACCGTCATTGTAACCATTGAATACTGTATTGCACTACTGTGTACTACATATTTTCCATACTATTCCATATACTATACGCCTTCTGTTCTCAGAGTTGAATGATGCATCATACATTTTATGGCTGCAACTTCTGTTTTAGTTCTTACTGAAAGAACACATCCCAATAAAAATTCCAATATACATAATGCAAAGAAATTTTGCAATAAATATCTAGATCACATAACACTTGAAAATTTTGAATTAAACCTTTCACAGAAGATAAGATTTTTTCAGTTTTTACTGTAGTACTAGGGTGTAGTACCGTGTTAGCCATGTAGTGAGAAGTCAAGCAAAATGACACCTTTTTATTGGCTAACTAAAATGATTACAATATGCAAGCTTTCAAGGCAAGTCAGGCCTCTTCATCAGGCAAGATAGCATTTGCCAATTTCTACTACAAAAATTTGTTTTACATTTGACACCTGTACCTTTCACAAGAAAATGATAAAGCCAATACTACTGATATTTGAAGTACTCATTATTTTATATACGACATTTGAATAAGTCATTATTTAACATAACAATTTCTATGTATTACATTTTATGCAATATACCTAAGGTGGAGAAGTGAGATAATCTGATGTGACGTTTTCTCTATGGAATTTTATTCACAGATTTACTTGGGAAGCTCCATCTCCCTCAGTGTTTAAACCAGGATTGTTAACCCAGCAGTTTTTTCTTTCTATGTGCAATCTCTTCACTTGCAACACCCAACAACTTTAAATTCTAGACTGGTACTGCATATGTCTATCAGTTTACCAATTAAACTATCATTAAGTTTTGTTTTTTTATAGTTTTACCATAATTTAAATTCATTACAGTAGTAAGTGACTGTGTTGTGTGGAGCTTGCAATTTAGTCTTATGCAAACAATTGTTTTCTCCAAGCATTCTGATTAATTTTCCAACATGCTAATCCAGTTCAGCATACAGAGGCAGTGGGGTGTGGAAACCAATGACTTGGTGTTCAAACCACACGATTGCTGGTCCAATCCTCATCTTCCAAATGTAAAAAAATACATGGAAACAGTTGTAGTATATATCTATATCTATGAAATGCCTTGGGATATTGTTACTATGGAAAGGCAGCAAATAAAATTATGGTTGCTTTTCTGTGTCTTTATCTTAGAGTCAGAGGGTGTAGGCTGAGAGAAGATGGTTGTAAGTGTGAATGTACTTGTATTCACCTTGTGGAATACCCTGTAGTGTGAAAAGCATTATGTAAAAAACTGATTGGATTGCTCCTTAAAACTATTTTCATAATATATAATTTATCATGAGGCCTTTATACAGTATAGTGTTTCTGATATACTCTCTTCTATTCAAGTATCAATTAATTATTCTTTAATAAATGTGATGTATTATAGTGTGCATTTTACAATGGCAACTCTCTACATATTGATCAGTCCTAATTTTATAACAACTTTCTCTTGAGAAATTCCACATTCCAAATACTTTTCACACAGAAAATAAACATTATGCTTAAATCCCTTATTTTGCTAATATATGAAACAGTATTTTGCTTCATGCAGCAATTATTATTTATCATTCAGTTATTTGAATACATTTTGGAGGAGACAGAGCTGGAGGTGGCAGAGTTAAAGATGCTAAGATTTGCATTGGGTGTGACAAGGATGGACAGGATTAGAAATGAGTATGGTAGAGGGTCAGTTCAAGATGGATGGTTGGGAGACAAAGTCAGAGAGGCGAGATTGCGCTGGTTTGGACATGTGCAGAGGAGAGATGCTCGGTATATTGGGAGAAGGATACTAAGGATAGAGCTGCCAGGGAAGAGGAAAAGAGGAAGGCCTAAGTGAAGGTTTATGGATGTGGTGAGAGAGGACATGTAGGTGATAGGTGTGACAGAGCAAGATGCAGAGGACAGAAAGATATGGAAGAAGATGATCCGCTGTGACAACCCCTAACGGGAGCAGCCGAGAGAAGAAGAAGAAGAAATTCATCTAAATAAGCTTACCATATTTTTTTTCCAAGTGCAGCAGTGGTAGGTTAGATAACTTGCTCAGGATCACACAGTGAGTCAGATGTATAAACTGAACTGGCCAATGCATTTAATCAAATATCATGTCTTTTATTTCCAAACAGTATAGAAAAGGTTATTCTCAAAAGAAACCACTGAGCAAAACACACTCCACGTATTAACTGTTGATAGATAGATAGATAGATAGATAGATAGATAGATAGATAGATAGATAGATAGATAGATAGATAGATAGATAGATAGATAGCACACCACCACAAAGAGAAACCTTTTAACCTGGTTAAAGATAAGAGAGTGGTCTCAGTGAGCCAATATAAAACCTTATTGCTGCAGGTATAAAGAAGCCCCAGCAGAGTTTCCTGACACTATTCTGTAGAACAGTTCATTGGTAAAGTATCGTACATAATATTGTATTTAAAATTAATGAAGGTGGTTAAAATATCCTGACAGTGTGTCAGTGCTGACAACATTACACAAGTATAGCCCAATGTAATGAATGAATGGGCTTAAAATACCTCATTTACCTATTTGCTTTACCAGCTGTCTAGCCCATGGCAGGTAGTCAAAAGTGTCAGCTACCCACTGTAAGGAAACCACAGAAAAATGAAAGGCTTTACCAAATGGGACACATGTAAGAGGGTCACCAAGCAAGGCTACTTCTTTGCTACAGGATGGCTGCTTCTACAATATTAACGTGGTTTGTGAAGATTACTATGTCACTATTCGCATTATTTGACTTGCATCCATCCATTTTTGAACCGATCTTCTCCCAATGCTGGGCCGTACCCACCCGCCTACCCTTTAGCGAAACTGACCATCTGGGTAATCGCGACTCGTTTGGACCCCCCTTGGAAATTGCACGGGTCTGAAAACTTCTTCAGCAACAGAAAAAAAATAGTTTATCTACTCGATTGAAACTTTCGATGAGGAATTCAGAACACGCCCACATTTTCAGTTTCAAACTGTCAACTTTCGCCGGTGCGTCTACGTGTTAGTTTTCGCCGCTCTACTCAATCCACTTTTTGTCTGTAATTCGCACATATCCTCCCCCGCCGAGAGCCGCTCACTCAAGAAGGCTTTTGTGTCGCCAGCCACAATTTGCATAAAAATGAATGAACGAGTGACACAATTCAAGTTTCCGGCGGTGGTGCTGGGCGGGCGGGAAGCGAAGCGCCCCCTGTTTTTTCCGACACATGCTCGCCAATTTAGCACTTCGTTATGGCAATACTCATTTGTGGAATTTGACGTCTCGTTTTTTTTTCTTTCATTTTCTAATAATCCAATTGCAATTATCGCCACTTCCCGTCTTTTTAAAAAGATTAGGGCGACGGCTAAAGTTCAAGGTGAACTGACGCTCCCCTCCTGATCATTTCCCCTCTGCCGCTCTTGATTGCCATTCACTGCTAGAATTGTTCTCGGGCACATTCCCCCTGCACAGCGCCTCCGACTTCAGCAGTGCCCGTCCCTTCTTCTTGCGTGGCTCCTCAGCTTCCCATCGTTGGGCGTGTAGAAGACAGGAGGGGGCAAGAAGAGGATGGGGGATTCGGCCAGCCGAGTAGCACAACTTAAACTGTGTTTTAATGTGTGCAGAAGGGGTTAGAGCAAATTATCTGCTATTATATTAGTACTTCCCAAGAGCTGTGCTGGTCTGAAAGACATTCCGAAATGTCTACAGACCCTCATCCTTGTATGAGCTGAGATCAGGAACTCGCCAATTAAGTATGAGCCACACCTTAAGGTCTGACACCTACTTTCTCTGTTTTTATAAGCGGTAATCGTGGCCTTCAAAAAGAATGGGATGGCATGGGGCTAAAGAGCTGCTAAACAAATTTGCACATACATTAGTTGCAGAAAGCTGTTTGGCTGCCAGCTGGGAAAAGAAAATGAAAGGCAGTCAGCCATCTATTAGCATTGCCTTTCATCAATAGAGAAACAATGTGTCGAATATGAATACTGAGACCTTTTGAGGCCTGACATCTAATGCTATATGATCTTTCTTCACATGCTAATAAAATAGAAAAATGATTCCTAACTATGTGCAAAATCACAATCATTTGGCCTTTTTAATATCTGAGTTGGAGATCTGGGATGTATTGTATGAAACTTACTCCACTTTATTAATTTACTGTAAGTACTAGGTAGAAACGTTATTGATACCAAAAATAAATTAAAGCCTTTGAGTATGATAATAGCAGTCAGATACACATCAAAACTACTACATATAGAATGTACATGTAAGCTTTGACAGTAAAATAATTCCATTAGCTAGTAAAATGTACATGTTCAAATGGCATAAAACATAGTTTAGTTGGAGGAAGTGTTGTATATATCCCAGGATCCAGTACCAAATTGGATGCCATTTTAACCTCAAGAGGAGTTTGAATTCTTCAAGGTATGGGTTCAACAAGAAAACATTTTCAATGATTTTAGTCCACTCTGTTTTGACAGCATTGTGTAATTCTGGACAAAATACTTTAACCAACTTAATAAATATATAAATGACAGAGATTCAGCAGAATACTTACGTTAAATAGAAGATGAGCCTAATAAAGGGACATCAGAGTGAATTTGTGGATTTATTTAAAAATGCACCTATGTATTGTGATGGGTTTCCATCATGCTCAGCTAAGTCTAAGAAACTTAACTTACTAACTCTTCTTCAATGCGTGGCAAAAGGGTGATGTCAAGAAACCGCTCAGTACAACAGATTCCAGTTTTATTTCTGTTACAGTATACAGGGTGTATATATATATATATATATATATATATATATATATATATCCATCCATCCATTTTCTAACCCGCTGAATCCGAATACAGGGTCACGGGGGTCTGCTGGAGCCAATCCCAGCCAACACAGGGCACAAGGCAGGAACCAATCCTGGGCAGGGTGCCAACCCACCGCAGGACACACACAAACACACCCACACACCAAGCACACACTAGGGCCAATTTTAGAATCGGCAATCCACCTAACCTGCATGTCTTTGGATTGTGGGAGGAAACCGGAGTGCCCGGAGGAAACCCACGCAGACACGGGGAGAACATGCAAACTCCACGCAGGGAGGACCCGGGAAGCGAGGCGAGGCTGCGAGGCAGCAGTGCTACCACTGTGCCACCGTGCTGCCCTATATATATATATATATATGTAGCAGTAGTATCACGGTACAGAGTACAGTGAAATTCTTAAACATTGCATTGCAAGTGTAAATAGTTATTTCTGTATACATAAATTTGTATTTATACCGACTGCTAGCACTGAACCAATGGAACCCCGCTCTTTACATCTCTCTTTTAGGTAGCTCATTGCTCTTAGAAGGACGGCTTGCTTAGCCACACTAACTGGACATTGTACAATTGTAGCAGGCTTGACCTGTCTATGTGTTCCCCTGCAGCTGCCGCTGAAGCTGCTTATTTGAATGATGGGATGCTAGTTCATACTAAGGGTGATTCAGCAATGAAGTAATCCTTAGACTGATACAATTTATATATACTAATCAGAAAAAGGTTTTGGCAAAGATGTAGCTCATTTTTGTAGCATTGCCACCAAAACAGAACATTAAAGCCAGATTGCCACTACAATAGTCTACGTAGCTGTAGAACCTCATTACTTTCCATTGTGTGAGCATAACTGAACTGAAAAAAGATATGAACTCCTTGCAGGCACTTTTGACTCCCCCCATACACGTCTATCAAAAACACACACACATGTATTTATATACACAGTTTATATACTGTATATGTATACATTTAACAAAGTGGCACAAGGTATTTATTGAAACTGCTGCAAAACTGTAAATTAAAAAAGTTACTATGCCTGTGATCCTAAATTTGAAAGTCAATGTTATGTGACATGCTCAAGGTCACATAGCTGATGGTACAGATTAAACTGGTAACTTTAAGGTTTAATATCTAGTGCTTTAACTACTTTACTACTTTGTAACATGTTTAAGAATGTCTTATTTTTTCTTTCTTTTTTGTTGGTGCTTACTGAGAGTTAGCATGAATAGAATTTCGTTGCACTTGTAACCAATAGGTGTGGCATAGTAATTAACACTGCCACCTCATGGCTCTAGTATCCTGGGTTCAAGTCCCATGCCCAGGTGTCATCTGAGTTGTACATTCTTCTTGGGTCTGAGTGAGCTCAGCTATGGACTTGTGTCCCATCCAGGGCTGTTTGCTGACTAGTGCCCAGTTCTTCTCAGATAGGCTTCTGCACCCTTTGACCCTGAATGGAATTAACTGGATTTGGGAATGTCATGTGCTTTGGTTGCAAATTACAAAGTAAGTTTTAAACTTATCTATATGTTTAGATATTTTTATTTAGAATAAACTTAATGCAGTATGTAACATTATTTAAAACATATACATAAAGCTAATATTAACCGTTTCCTTTAAAAGAGGTTTTTCATAGCTATTCAAAAGAAGATTATACATTAAAAGTATTAAAATACTTTTTCACACAATAAAACATAGTAAAATATTTCAGTAACAAGGTGGTGAAAAGTAACATAGTGGGAGTTTAAGTGTTGACTCAATGTTTTGGAAATAGTAGTTAAATGAGAATACCACTTGCAGGGCTCAAAAGCTGTTCTAATACACCACTTGTATAACTTTAATAAAACACTATAACATATGAGTCATTTCAAGAAATGAAAAAGAGGAAAATTCTGTGTAAACTAGACACTAGAATTTTTTCAGTCAATGTAAGCAGCAAAGTGAAGCCATAGAAAAGAATACGAAAGAAAAAAAAAGATTTAGCTGAGCCATAAAGTAGGACCAGAACTGTACCATAGTTTAAGTGTTAGAATGGTGAATTTTAAACATGACATTATAGTCCTCTGTTGTCCCCAGTAGATTTCCTTTCCTGATACTCATTATTGTAAGGTTTGTTTTTACAGTTCACTGTGCTACACTTGTAATTTAACGTATACCAACTTGTACATAAATCATCGAGAACAACACCAGAAATGAAGTACACTGACAGACAAGGTAACACAAGTTTTAAATGTCTGTCTACACTTGTTCTAACACCATAACTGAAACCATCTCTACACCCCCTAGCTCCTGTTGACATAATCTTAAAAATTTCATCTCTATTCTCTATTCACATTGATTTCTATAAATGCAGAGGCATTCTGAAAGTCACTGATCCTATGCAGTTTGTAACTAATGCTATCCTAGCGTGGACTATTCCTGGAAATCATGGTGAAGAGGTCAATGGATGACATCATGTGTGAAATACCGGTCATCATGCAATAAAGATAAATAGCCAGGAAAATGAGCAAAGAAAAATTAAGTCAAAGGAAATGGACTGTTCACACACAAAGAACAAAACGTTGGGAGAATGCCACTTCTTTTCAACTGCCAACCTCCTATTCACTTGCCCTGAAGCAGACATATTTTCAGACACACACAGTTACTTTACTGTACACAGTTGTTTTACTGTTAAATGGAAATAAATTAAGCAGTTCTTAAATAACGACATATTCATCCTGACACTACCATGTAGATAATAATTTTATTTTTCTCACTGCTGGGTTAAGTGTTCTGAGTTTGACTATATTTCTGTTAGTGCTACATTGTGAGAAGTGCATAACATATGTGAAGAAAATGTTAATTGGCGACCATTTAATTCAGTGGAACACATCTCTCTCTTCTTTCCTCATCAGTTTACAGGTTCATTATTGTCATGTGTACTAGAGCATCAACAGTAATTTTTTTTAGTATTTTTTGACTACAACTTCTCATTTTTTTGGCACACTTAAAGACTTTGATGTTTGCTTTTATTTCTGGGCTCTTGCCTGCTCTCTCTTCATCATGTCTCTTACCTTTTCTTTGCACTTTAAGGATAGATCAACTGAATTGCAGATGAAGTACTGTAACTCGTGTGGCTAGCACTGATGTTATTCACAGAAGTAATGCTATCAGTGTACAATTATAATGTCTATCAAATATTTTCAATAATAAAACAGGTTCTGGTCTTTCGTTTAAAGTTTTGTGCATCCTGAGTAAAAAATGTAGTGTTATTTTTCTTTTTATGTTTCCATATGACTACAAGTTTAAAAGTGCTCAACAACTTCTTCTGGTATTGGACCATTGTCATATTAGGTAAAATGTTTTACCTTCATTGGAGTGGATATACTAAATGACCTTTTCACTGTTGACAGTTGGTAGCTGCTGTAAATCCTAAATCCTTATTTACCTGGACTCCTTACCTATTCTGGCCTATACTGCATAGAAGTGTAATATTTGGTCTTGTAGCCAGTAGTGACTATTTGGTTTGTTTTCAGCATTCCTCGATAGTTTTTAGTTACTTTATCATTTGATTTTGATGTTACATATAAATCATTATCTTCTTATATAATATGCTACCGTGGCTGTCCGTTTGTCTGTCCAGGATTTTAAATCACCTGTAGCTTGCAAACCGTTGGAACCATTGACCTGAAATTTGGTACACATCTACTATCCGCTTTTGGAGTGGTGATTGACCTCCAAGGTTATTCTTCTTTTTATTTCTGTTTTATTTTATTGTAGAATCAACTCTCAGCAGCGGCCAGCAGGGCGGCCGTGCGGTGCACACGTACGGGCACCGTTCTCATCCATTATACCTTCGCCGTCACTTGCCCTATCTCGTCATATCTTAAATCATTCTTGAGGCAGATTGAAGACTTAAGTGCCAGCTTAAGTAAAAAAATTAAAGAAAACATACAAAGTAATTGCAGCACAAACACTGACTTAATCATTTTTAACGCGAAAAGATGCTGACAGAAGAAGAGAAGAAGCGGGCCGCTAGGGTGGAGAAAAGAAGAGCTGCACAGGAAGCAGCAAGCACATCAACCTCTGAGCAAACGAATGCTAAACATACAGAGAAAGAGTATGAAAACTATGAATGCTCAAGTCAAGTGCATTCACTGCACGTTATCATGCAGTGCCCCTTTACTGGTTACCTTATAATCTAGAACTTAAGGACATGTCATACTGTGACATTCAGAGAATTTGACCTGTTTAATCTCAAGCAGAGGAGACTGCATGGGAATCTAATGCACGTCTGCAAACTTCTCAAAGGCGTTGATTAAGTAGATCTAGCAAATGTCTTTGAATTTAATGATGAATCATGTACTCGTGGAAACCACTGGAAATTAAAGGGAAGTACAGTTAGGACTTAAGCCAGGAAACACGTCTTTATGCAAAGAGTTGTAGGAATCTGGAAGAAACCACCGAGACATGTAGCTGAAGTAAAAACCTTGACAAATTTTACAAAGCATCTGGATGATACTGGGGCTGCTTAGTTGTTAGCTAAACAAACTCGAGGGACTAAATGTTCTCCTGTCATTTTTCAAATTTCTTATGTTCTTATGTACTTGTTGGGTAGATACAAACACAATACAAACAAATGAATTAATGGCTTATAATTTATACTCATTAGAAATTCTCTCTCTTTTAGGACGCTCAACAGACTAAGGCCTGTCTCTGAATCTCAGAAACAGTTCATATTTGCTCTTCTATTAATACAGCACACGTTTCCACATCCTTTTCTTTACATATGTGGACTAGAAGTATAATTGATCATGCAGACATGCATGTGATGCTAACTGGAGGCTCTAAATAGGCCTGGTATGGGTGAACGTGGGTGTGTGTTGACTTGATTTGACTTGATTTGGGTTCTTTGATGCACTGTGTTAATTCCTGACTTGAGCCCATTGCTATTGTAATATCCTATGGCTTTTCTGTAATGGAATAATTTGAAGATAGATGAATGGTGGATCCACTTAACTTGTGGCTAGCTAAAATTAAAGGCTATAGATTTAGGGAGGGAGATTGCTCATTCCTGACTCGAATGACTTACATTTATATGTTGTCAAAAACATAATTTGATTTTCTATCTTACATTTATTCAAGATAATTAAATGTTTTTTGACCAGGAGCCTCCTGAAAAATTGGACACATTATGCAAGTGTTCTGTGTGACTTTCTCAAACCCCACTTAACTAATTTACTAACTCTGTGCCATTTCTGAGAGAGCAGGAAAAAATACATATGAAATTATCTAAATTGCATATCCTCCAGACTGACGACTTCCATTACTGACCCATATCTTGGGTTCACAATTGTTACACTTTTGTCATACTTTTATTTTAAGCTTAGACTATTCTATATGTTTATATTTTTTCCCAGGTACTAATATATTATTTTGTCTTTCTTTTCTCTTCCAGGATCTTGTAGTGTCACTCTGCAGAGCGTTTTTGATGCTGGAAAGGTTGAAGGACATTCACACTACTGTATAAGGATACCTATACTATTGTATCTTTGAGATTTTTTATAATACATAAATAATACTGAATACCCTTTTCACATTTAAGTGCTAAACAATAAACAATACCTAGTAAAGGCTGGATTGTATTTTGATTTTGGAACTCCTAGAGGTTTATTTTCTTCAGCATCCTTGCAAGCTGGAATTTTTGTCTTCCTCTCCTTCATACCCATCTGACCATTGCTTGTGTTATTAAATCAAATCTTGGCTTTTTTAACATTCTAATCATTATACACTAAGGGAATAGAAATTGTTCCTTTTTATTACTTATATGTTTCTGTTTAACTACTCATACAGCACTTTGGGCTGCACTTATGCATGAAAATATGCTATATAAATCTTATTTTTTATAACGTAAGTCATTTTAGTCCACAGTCTTTTTTAAAGATAGTGGAGCAGTGCAGTCTGTGAGGGCTTTAATGGACATGTCAAGCTTGCAGCACCTGCTTTGTGTTACCTTGCGTTCTCAGCTGCTAACAATACAAGTGAGCTTTGGGTCAGTTGATATCTGTGTTTTAAACCTCTTGTGAAGGAAGGAAATAAGATAAGTGAGGATTGCTTTAAGAAGCTGGGAGGTTTGAGAAACTGTTTTTAGAAAAAAATCCCACTTGTTAAGTAGTTTTTTTTGGGTTTACGAATGCAGCTTTTACACTTTTTTAATCTGTAATGTATTCCTACATTTTTTAGTGATTTTCCTTTTTTTGGTAAAACTTGCAACAGCAGACAATCCAGATACTGTGAGAGGTGTTGGAAGGGCTACATGTGTTGTTTGGCATTTGTAACATGCTACAGATGGATGTGCGGACAAATACGTGGAGCTGATATTGGGTCACTCTGCTCTCACTCACAGGAAAGTATTTGATGTTGCTTTGGGAGTCTTCTATATATCCCAACTAGATTTTCTTTCTGGTATTGTAATGGTGTTTTTGTTTTTAACTGCACCATTTAGTGTTGGTGGCTCCAATTGTGAAATAAAAGGAAGAGACGGATTTGAACTGGAGGACTGTGCATCATATTTTGTAATTGAGTGGGTGAACTCTTTTGTCTCTAGATACACCTGCTAGTCACAAACTACAAGTGGAGTGGTGTCCAAGACTTCATTTGGTGAATGTAGGGAACCCAAGGTAAAGGCTAATGACTTGCTCTGTGACAGCCATTTGAAAGCAATAACTGAACTGAGACAGATCATGGTGACTTCAAGAAGCTTTTTTTATTACTGCAGGATACCAGGAATGCTTCATTAGTGTGCTCGGTACATTGACTGAAGCATCAAGGGAGTTCAATAGTTTCAGACTTGTTGGTCTTTATGAGGCATCATGTTAGCCTTGTGTATGTGACAGTAGGGCGACTAAGGCAATGATTGCTACATAGCAAAATCATTTTTCATCTACTGCTCCTCTTAAATGTGGTGTTCCTCAGGGATCTTTTATGGGCCCTGTTTTATTCTCTATATACCTTCACCCTATTGGAGCGATTTTTAGGAAATTTAACATTTCTTTTTACTGCTATGCTGATGATACTCAGGTTTATATTCTCGTCTGCAATGAATCAACTCCACAACTGTCTGTCTGAACTAAGATCCTGGATGGCTAATAATTTTCTTGATCTGAATCAAAATAAAACGGAGGTGCTTATAGTGGGTCCATCAGCTAAAGCACAAATTGGTCTTGGACTTCTCGGCTCTTTCTCTGTCTTTTCCAAACCTCAAGTCCGCAATCTTGGTGCTATCTTTGACAGTAACCTCTCTTTTGAGAAACAAGTAAATTCTGTAGTCAAGAGTTTCTTTTTCCAACTTCGTCTATTAGGTAAGATAAAGCCTTTTTTATCTTCTAAAGATCTTGTGAAAGCTACTCATGCTTTTATTTTTTCTCGCCTCGATTACTGCAACTCGCTGTATTCTGGGATTAACAAATCCCTGATACACAGGTTACAGCTGGTCCAAAATGCTGCCGCTCGCTTTCTGGTTGGGGCAAGAATGTATGACTCTGTTTCTCCTATTTTAGCTTCTTTACACTAGGTGCCTGTCAGTTTTCGAATTGATTTTAAAATCTTGTTTGCTAGTTTTTAAATCTTTACATGGGGTTGCTCCTGCCTATTTATCTGAATTGTGTGTTTTACACCAGCCATCCAGAGTGCTTAGATCTTCTGTTCAGTTTGTCTCTTGTTGTCCCTCATACTAAGTGTAAAACCAAGGGGGACAGGGCTTTTGCAGCTGCTGCTCCTCGCCTGTGGAACTCTTGACCTCATTACATAAAGGAGTCGTCTGCAATTGAACTGTTCAAAACAAGATTAAAGACTCATTTCTATTCACTTGCAGTCCGTGACCTTCAGTAATACTGATGGTTTCATCATTATGATTATGTAATTTTATTTTTATTTATTATTTATTTTATTTATGTTCATTTATTTTATTTCTATTTATGTTATTTGTTTTCTTTTATTCTATTATTGTAAAGCACTTTGGCCACAGCATTCCTATGTTGTTTTAAATGTGCTATATAAATAAATTGACATTGACATAGCTGATTTTGTCAGTTCAAAAGTAAAACAATCTGTCAATGTTCCTTTAACTTATATCTTATTATTATTTATGGAAAACCTGCCTTGTACCATTTTTCAAACACATACTGGGGGCTATGTTTATGTGGTTTATGTGATGTGTACCATTCCCTGGCCAACTGTGTTTCCAGACATGGCTATGGTAGAGCATGTGCTGGACACTTTAAGATGCCAAGGATAACCTGCTTATACTCATTGCAAGTCATTACGGACCCTTGCAAGAACAGTTGCACAAACCTCAGTTGGATGTGTCAAATATCATCTGTATAGCTCCATTCTATGATGCACTGCCAACCATGGAAGGATTATTTGATATAACAGACCCTATATAAAGCCCCTTATGGACCAAACAGTTCTGTCTTTGCTCTAGTTTTGCATCAATTTCTAAATGTTTTGCTCAACGTTGCCTAACTAGGAACATAGCTTTTATTTTAATCACAGAGTATAATTGTAAATTACCTTAAAATTCAAGAAGAGTGAAAAAAAATACTCAGTAAATAGGAGAAGCAAATGTACATAGATGACAGGAATGTGAGAATATGAGTAAAAATATATAAACATTGCCCGGGAAGCCTTTGCACCAGACACAGTGACAGCAGTAGTCCATTGTCATTTTCTCACAGATAATGGTATGGAACAAGTCAACCTTTAGCTAGTTATTTTTTATGTATGGACACATAAGACAGTGTAAAAGGACTTCTCAGTCAGTATGTGACAAGAAATGTGCTTGTTCTTATGTAGCATTTTGATGGGAACATGTTGTTTAGCCCAAAACAGTTCATCAATCTCTTTTCATTTAACATTTTCAGAATCTTCCCAAAGTGCTATTGTCTGCTTTGTAAGTTACGTTCTTCTGTGTGATGAAAAATATCTTAATGTTTGTACGAAATTAACTAGCTTCCATCTGTATTATATTCTTACTGAAAAACTCATTTTAAAACAATAGCTGCCTTACACACTACTAACTCTTTTCACCATATTTTAAAAACACCATTCCTGTGATTCTTTAATCACCATTTGCTTACAGAAAAGATTCAGCTTCTTCAGTCTTTTCTTATTATTCATAACCACCATTATAGAATCAATCTAGTATCTTAATTAACAAGAAATCCTGACATAGTGATTAAGAGATTATATTTGAAACCCCAACATTAAGGCTTTCGTAATGCTATTGGGTCACGGTAAGCCATGGGCAACTCATTCTTGTTACGTGTATTCACATTGTTGGCATGGTCCGTTTTATTTTACTGCTCACGTATAGCTGCTGTTAGTTTTTAGATTAGCTTAGATAAACCAATCCCATGGAGAAATTTAGATGCAGAAAATAAGGATACAGATTAACAGGACAAATAATATAGCCAATCAACCAATCCATTAATAAATAAACAAATATTATGAAAATATTTCAAAACTGATTAACATGTCAATCGAGAGGAAGCACTGAAATGCCTAATAGCAGTGGGCAGAAAAGACCCCCAGTGGCACTTCTTAGCACATCGTGGTGAAAAAATCCTGTGGCTAAAAACTGCTTTAATGGAGCTTTTTACAATCAAAGGAGCTATATAAAATAAAAATAAATATTAGATTGGGAAAAGCATGATTACAGTGCCTTCTTTACCTGAAATAATCTATAACTAAAGCATACATCTAGACTGGGCAAACAAGGGGTGAATTTCAAAACTCAATGTTGATATACATGTTTGCTGCGTTATCCTTTAAAATGTATTTTTATAATCAAATACAAGCACATAATAAATCAAAAGGACTTAAAAAGACTTGAGCTAGTTTACATAGCGAATTAGCCCTGGGGTGTCACTTTGCCAGAAAGCCACACCTAAATCAGTTTTGACTCAGGAACTTGGCAGTGACTATGGCTGTCTGACACAATTTGCTCTTCTTGGGGATGGAGAAGATGAGAAGTCTTGAAGAAGTACTTCTTTGGCCAACAAATGAGAACACGCATTATCTCATGCCATGGCTAAATGAGTTGCAGACGCGTGTCTCCCCAGGTCTCAGCACAATTCTCAGCTACAGTATTCGGATCTCATAGCAGTGTTTTGACATGGAATGCTCACTCCCGTGGGTGGAACTAACTTGAGCATTAAGAGGTTCTAATTGCAAGAGGTCACTAAATGGGTATTCTGCTACAGAATATTAAAGTCTGGAGGTTTTCTTCATTTGTCTAGTGAAGTGCTTAATATCTTCCACACTATTAGGATGGAAAGAAAGCCCTGGAATCCAAATATGCAGAGATAAAGGTTGATCAAGAGGAGTACTATGAGTCACATCCTTTAAATGTGACAGAAGTGTAGTGAGACTGGAGGTCACCTGGACATGATACAACACGATGAATAAAGTTATGTATGGGTGCATCCTATTCCAATCCTGGAATTGAGTTTTTAGGGTGGAATACTGTATATAGAGCTTCCCTCTGCTAAACACTCTGAGAACACAAGTTTGTTAAAAGGGAAGATGGGTGACCTTAAATTTGATTAAGGGTAGAAATGCCAAATGAAGAAAAATAAGCTGAGGTACTGTGAGAATAAAGTTGCCTGCCAGCAATCAAGCAGAAACACTGACAACTCTTAAAAAAGGGATGTGGTGCAACGTTTCCATTAGCAAGAGCTTGATGGACTTGATGTATTTGGCATGACTCACACCATGAACAATACTCATACCTTGTGGTCTAATGTTAGCCCAGAAACACAACAGCCACACACACCTTAAAACAGACAATGGAAGACAAAACATTTGAAGATTTGAGAAAAACAATAGCAAGCAGCCACAGTCTTAAGGCTGATTTAACTTTTGGAAACCAACAATTGTGAAGGTGTCACATCAACATCATTAAACATGAGGTTCTGGTACAAATGGAACAAGGGTTTCTTGTCTGAGGCTCTGGTTTTGTCATCTACTTGTGTTCAGTTGGAGGTAGTGTCCAAATGCTGAATGCTTTGATGACAAAATATCCTCAGATGTTAAAACCTTATGACAAACAGACAGTAGCTGATTGTGGTAGATGTCCCATTTTAACCTTAATCAAATGTTACTTACTGTACAACATTAGCCCAGTAACAAGCACAATTCAATATATGCCTCTTGTTTGAACCTTTCCCCTTTGTGACCAGAACTTCAGTCAAGATCAAACTTTTCATATCTAATCTTACTTTATAGTTTATTGCTGCCTGTATAGATTTTACTACTTGTTCATGTAGAGTCTCATATTTCCAGGTGAGATTAAAATAATTATACATATGTAAATACACTGCACTCAAAAATGTATGTATAAACACAGAAAAAAGTCAAATATATATCTCCACAACCATTTAAAGAATGAATTACTGTAGCATACAATTAACTATGTTTGTGTCACATTATAAATGGTCTCCTCTCCATTTTCACATTTCTTATTTTCTAAAACAGACAATTCAAACATTAATTCAATAAAACATTTATACTAAAAATAGATGCTCAGTACTGTGGTGGGATGGCGCCCTGCCATGGGATTTGTTCCTGCCTTGTGCCCTGTGTTGGCTGGGATTGGCTCCTGCAGACCCCCGTAGCCCTGTGTTAGGATATCGCGGGTTGGATAATGGATGGATGAATGGATAGATGCTTAGTATATTAAGGCAATATTTTCAAGTTCTGTAAAAGTTCCAGGAAGGCCTTCACAAAACTAAGCACTTAAAATAAGGATTAGAAAGAAAGAAACATTCTCCAAGTCAGTATCAAAACTCTCTGAAATACGTTCACTGCCTCCTGAATGGTCTGAGCCAAGGTGTTGTTAGTTTAACATTAGTGCAAAGTTTGGGCATGATCCACATGCAGCAGTTCTTATCAATTTCTGTGAATATATTTTGAGAAAGGTCCATCCATCCACTTTCTAGCCCACTTACCTAATTTAGGGTTGTGTGGAATTAGTACTTATGTCAACGGGTAGTCAAGTCTGGAAAGGGCTCCAATCTACCTTAGGGCCCACATGTGCACAAACCCACACTCACTTATCCATCCATCTTCTAAACCCACGTATCCTGAGCAGAGTCACAGGATACCTGGAGCCTATCCCAGCAAGCATAGGATACAAGGTATGAAAAGGGTGTCAGTCCATTACAGGGTGAAACCACATAAACACACCATCAGCACTCACTAGGGTACATGTAGTGTTGCCAGTCCATCTAACCTGCATGTCTTTAGATTGTGTGAGGAAACCCACTTAGGCACAGGGAGAACATACAGACTCAACACAGGGAGGATGTGAACCTTGGAGTTTTTGTTTTTGTTTTTTCTGTCCACCCTGGCCATCGGACCTTACTCTTATTCTATGTTAATTAAGGTTGACTTATGTTTATCTTTTATTGTGTCTTCTATTTCTCTATTCATTTTGTAAAGCACTTTGAGCTACATTTTTTTGTATGAATATGTGCTATATAAATAAATGTTGATTGATTGATTGATTGATCTCCTTACTGCAGAACAGCAGTGCTATCACTGCACCACTTACATTCACTTATGTGAGACCAATTATCCTGACATGTACATCTTTAGAATGTGGGAGTTAAACCCACTTGGACAAAAACAGAAAATGTAGTAAAGATGGTGAGCAGACCTGGGATTTGACTCCAAAGCTCTAGAGCTGTTAGAATGCGGCACTAACCATAGCACTACCACTGAAGAGAAAGTTTAATATCAGAAACAATGGAGTTTGCTGTCAAGAGTCACATTTTTTTCCTTTGTTATTTCATTTTGGCCATTTGCTTATCAAATGGAACTAAAACTTTTGTTTTCTTACTGTTTTCCATTATCTCCACATGGAGTAATTCTATCCAAGCCTGACAATATTAGTGGCCACTGAGAGGTCAAGCTACATGCGGAGAAAAGTAGGAAAAGTGACTCCCTTTGGAGCTGGCCTTTCCTTCCCTCACGCAACCTGAAAGATGCCTCTCTTTTTCTTTCCATCCCTGTAACACTAGCCAGCACAGGTCGCATTGTCAAGTTTACTGAAAAGTTCCAGCATTAACCCCTTTTAATTGTTTTTCTGTTCCCGGAAATGAACATGATAACCTTGGTCTCATCATCACCACTGCACAACTCATAACAGATCAGGAGAAGGCCAACTGCCAACTCCCACCCTAGAGACAATCCCGGAAGATTTGATTAGTAACAATAGTTTATGTGGTAGGCAGCATTAAAGAGGAAAATAAAACAATAGTGAAAAAAATTGGCTCAACTTCATAGCCTGAGTAATTCTGCAGGGACCTTGTTGGATCATTTCTTTGACGCCAGAGGTGCAATTTTCTCCTTCAAAACAGAAACATTCATCTATGCAGTTTTGAACCTGCTTAATCAAATTCAGGCTCATGGTGGGTTGCTATAGTCTAATCTCAGAAGTACTCAGAGTAAGGCTTGAACCAACTCTGGTCAGGAGGGCCAACACATTACATTACATTACTCTTGTCCTGTATATCAGGACAATTTAAGGTCACCGATTAATTGAACTCTCCACGTCTTTGAGATGTGGCATGCAAACCAGTGCACCCAACATCACAAAGAGTGACCAGTCAGGGGTGCAAACAAAGACACTAAGACAGTGACAAGGCAAAAAAAAACAAATAAACTGAAACTTCTGTACAACAATATATTTGTTGACAGATTCAGTTAAAAGTTTTTGGGGACAACTTGTTTTTATAAAGGACAAGCACAATTTATCAAGGCCCCACAACTGGTTATCAATTAAACAAGTCTTGGCGTCAATTTGTCGTTTCAGAATGGGCTAGTGCACACATTTTTATGTAGTTTTTTATATATTTTGTCACATTACTACTTTGTGTATAAGTACATTCCATAAATGAAACAATGCTTGTAAAACCAAATCATTAAAGAGCTGTTTGGAAGCTGCATGGTGGGAGAAGAAACCTCAAAATGGCACAGCTCATGCAGAGCAGAGATTTCAGACAAAAAAGCAAAACAGATGTGTTTAATGGAACAAACAATTTCAATTTTAGATCCAGTAATGTAAAGCAGATCCAGAAAGTAGACAAATGAAAGTAACCCCCTTTTTGTCTTTAATGAAATACCATTGATTGATATAGTGCCTTTCATGATTTCTCTCAAAACCTTTAAAGGCACACTACAGTAAATAATAGATTACCCTTTTATTTCTATAGTGTGTGAGAAGAGGTTCATGGCGAAGAACAATTTTAAATAAATAATTGAGAGTCCTGAGTTGTGCACAACACTTATGAATGTAGTTGATAGGGGTGCTTGGCCAATCATGTATTCATGTGCAAATGTGAGCAGGTCGGCCAAGTAGTTCATTCACACCTCAGTGTAGGGTGGAGGACAGCACCTTGAGGAGAGGAGAAAAACAAGAGGGGTTACATGAAGGACTGATGGAGTCGGCAGGATTGGGGGAAGCCAGCAGCCGGGTAGAGAGCCCTGAGAAGGACCACATGGCCGATGCTTGAGTGGGCTGAAGGTCACATCGCCTCAGCACCATGAGGAAGCTGGTGTGATCCATTTCTCAGGGACTCTCGTGTAGGACCAGAGAGTGGCAGCAGGAGTCGGAGGAGCGAGGCTCAGCATGGTGCCAGGAGCCTGTAACAGCAGGAGGGACCTGAGCCCAGCTAAAAGGTTGGCTGTGCTTATTGGAAAGGAAAATCCCATCGGGGTAATTAGAGGAGAAGTTGAGATTTAAGAAGGAGGCACCAGTGATGCAGCTTTTAGAACTGTTTTCTGCCATATGTTTTAACCTCACTTTAAGAAACATATTTATTGGACATTTTTAACTTCCACTTGGCAGCTTATTTTTATTATTTATTTATTGAAAGTACACTGTTTGTCATTTTAAATAAAAGCACTGACTCTATGTGACCTCATTTGCTCAGCTCATCCTCGGGTATGTAATCGATGGTTCCAGGTTTAAGTGGCTCCTGGAAGTGACCTTGGGATCAATGCAGCCATCCCAGACCGTCACACAGTGATACATAGACAGCAACTGAGGGCTGGATTCTAATCTAGGATGCTTGCGCCATGAGACAAAAGTGCTGACCACTCTGCCAGTCTGCTATGCTACATATGTTATGCTTCTGCAAATTGGTCTGTCTGTTTCAAGGTCTCCTCAAAAAAATCCCACCTTTGTGATGTCACAGTCAAATGAAGACATGCTTATTGTACCTCAGGCTTGTTCTTACAATCTTTCGCTCCCTACAATCTCTTCTCCCATTGCAACAGTTTAGAGTTACCTGTTAAACTGAACCGAAACCTGTGCATATTTTGGGATATGAGATTAAACCCAGATGGATATGGGGAAATCTGTGCAATCCCCATACAGAGAGCAACTGTGCATGAGATTTTAACAAGGATATGTGAGGCAGCAGTTCTAATCACTGCATTGCCAAACTGCCCTACCTTCCTAACAATTTTAAATATTCCTAAGGTATACTATTAAGTGAACATAAAATTTACATACTTTAAAGTTTGACATCTAATTCACTGTGTTCCTCTCTGGCAGTTACTTGAAGAGGCAGCAATGCAGATAAGCGTTCATAATTGAATCAGTAGCGAACTAGCAATATACATTGGACTTCATTCCTCTTGATCAATTGATTGAATAAAACTAATTGCAGGTTTGATTGTGCACCTTGTTTTGCTGTCCCACCGTATTTGGAAGGTCAATATGACACCAGATGGAACAGAACCAAGTATCCACTAGACTCACTCATCTCGTTGATATGATTGCTTCCTGTGAAACTCCGACTAGGGAATCACTTTTCCGTTTTCTTTCTCTGCTGAAATATTCATCTCACTCCATGTTAATAAAATATTTATATACAGTACATTTTATGTTTCCATTTAACACAAGTAAGGGTTTCCTACCAACAGATGGATATTTGGCTGTTTAATTCCAGCTGGCACTAGCTGCGCATCTGATAATTCATTACCTCAAAACATGAAATGAGTCAAAAAACTGTATATGTGCCCAAGCCAGATTCAAACTAAATATTAAACAATACAGTAAGGGCTGCTTCTTTGTTTACTGATGCTTCTTGTGCTGGAATGACTGGGGGAGTGAGGGTGCATAGGGCATTATCTCCCCCCAGGATGCTAGATGGCACCTCACCTGGCTTGCTACAGCGCCACGGATTCCCACAGGCTTCATGGGAGATGAAGTTCTGTTGCTCAGCCCTGTTGGGTCTCTTGGATGCCACCAGGGGATGCTGCAGGGACTCCTGAGCCCTACTTCATTGGGCTCCCACCTCACCCTTAAGTGATTCCGGACCACGCAAAGGAGCAACTTCCCTTCATTCCACTAGCAAGAGTCAGGGGGAAATGGATGAAGCTTGCTGGAGGAAGCAGGAGGAAGAGAAAGAGGGAGATAGAGAAAGAAGATGACTGTGCATTTGTGCTTCTTGCGTAGGTGGGAAACGATTAGGGAGAGATTTGGACAACAAAATATGTGTGCCATGTGTTGTGCTGGACTTGTGCCTGAGTCTGTCTCTGTCGGGTTTGGGGAGCTGGATCATCCTCATCAGGCCACACTCCTGAAATATTTAAGGCTCCAAACAAGGCCAAATGGTTATATATTTCGACTCTGCTGATATCTGTCAGTGTGACCAAAAAAGTGTGTCCTTGCTAGTGTTTTGTCTTCATGAAGAATGCACACAGCACCAGAACAATATTGCAAGCCGTCTGTGAGGTATCCGCTTGAAACATGACTATCAGACACACTGAAGGACGTTTTATGCTGCGTTTCACCCTTTTTCATCGTTCTCTAATCTCTTTTAGTCTGTATGCAAAAAGTCACAATGACACTAGATAACTACTTTAGCAAAGCAAAAGCAGTATCACTGCAGGCAAACTGCTCCCATGAAGAAGGAACTTGGTTTGACTTGGTTTGAAGCCACAGGATCATGACTGGCTTTCTTTGGGTCTCTAGCAACATATTTAAATTGGTTGCTTTCCAGGGAGCAGTTCAAGCAGATCACTTTGTAATGGTGTGAAGCAGTAAAAGTAGTTATATAATGTATGTAAAATTCTTTATGTTGTGCTTAACATGAAAAGCACTGTACCAAAAAATGGATATCTAATCATTAATTCTACACTGGCTGGGCAGGATTGGTTGTGGCCTTTTGCCCAATGCTGTCATGATAGGCACTATAATATGTAATTCTTAGATTGACCGACTTTAAAGCAATGCAAAAGTGATGCTGTGTGAGAAAGTGCAGATCATGAAAGGCACTATATTTAGTGTACAATGAATAATATTTAATTTGTTGTACAAACCATTTTAGGACGGTTCTGCCCATAAAGTTGTCATCTGAAGATCGATGGAATTTTTATAGTTAGTGTTGCCCTAAGTCTGACTGATATGTTATATGCACAAAAGCATGCTTCGATGGTATTCATTGTATAAGCAGCAACAATTTAAATTACAGATTGAGGGACAGATCTGGAATTTTAAATTAATACATGTTAATTACTTTAGGATAATGTTAAGCATAAGAATAATTATATAAAGTTTAAAAGATTAGTAATATGCTATGTATGTACTTGACTCTGGGAAGGTAAGCCACCCAAGTTATAAACACATCCGCCCATCCATCATCAAACCTGCTCTGTCCGACACCAACAGCATTGATCCCACAGCAGAAAATAAGCCAAGACAGGATGTTAAGTCTAGTGCAGTACTCGTGCTAGGACAGTTTGGAGAAACCAGTTAACCTAACACACAAATCTTTAGGATGAAGAAAGAAAATAGGAGTATCTGGAGCAAAACTGACACAGCAAGAACATGCCAGACCTACACAGACAATGAGCAGGTTGGAATCTAAACCCTGGAGCTGCATGCCAACAGGTCTAACCACTGTATGACTGTGCTGGCCACTATTAAAATAAATATCTAAAAGTTGATGAACTGATCTGTATTTCATGTTGTAATATAGATGTTCATTTTTTTTAGGTGGTATTTGTTCATGGAAGGCACACCGTCAGATAATGCTTGACTTATCTATGGTTTGTTGTATTCATAAAAAAGGTGATGGGTTCCACCATATAGAACAAAAACTGGGGTTTGGTTGGCCATGTCTGATGGAAAAGGGAGAGGATTCAGCTTCCCTGACCATGCACTGGATTAATCTTGAGTGAGAAGTAATCTGTTGTACATACAGAATACTTGTCCACTATAAGGATGTTATATTCAGTAAAACATGATGCACTGATGTATAGTTAAAGTAGTCCTATAGAATGTGTGTGGCTGACTTAAATGTTTCATGATCTAAATTGATATGTTGGTACCGACACCTAACGAATCAAAATGGATAAACCCGCAGTATAGGGAGGCTGAAGACAATGGAACATGACAGTTTATTATGGCAGAGTCTCAGCAGTAAACTTTACACAGCTATCTAATGGAAGGTAAATGCAATGAGTAGAACAATCTCAATGTACAAGACAGAGATTCAGTTAAGGGGTATTATTTTTCTGGTGAGTTTGAGGTTGGATGCACAGAGGTAGGGATGGATGGCTGGTTTATATACACCTATCCTGACAACAGCTGATCTGACTCGGAACCTAACATTTTTCTTTTAGTTTGGTGTTCACTCACTCACTTACTTCACAAGTCACATGCACACTCACAATAAAAAGCCTGCTACACTAATATAAATGTGCCATGGCAATCCACACCAGTGCAAGTAACATATCTACCTCATAATATATGAACCTCAGTTAGATTTCTGGGTGGGCTACAATCTGGAATGTTCATGTTTTGTTTGCTCTCATCCAGTCCAGGTCTGATTTCATTGTTGTAAGCCCTGCTCTCAAAATATGCTTCAAACCAATAAAACTGGCTTCAGTAGATGGATAGAGTATTGTGCTATTGCCAAGTAGAAAATGAATTCATATTTTTTCTACAATCACAATGTAATCATTTTGTGGCAGCAAAGGTTTTTGTGCATGTAGCATAATCTACTGGTGCATAAACTACTAAAAAAAGGGGTTAGAAAGTGTCTCTTCTGAAAATGCAGAAGGTGCTACAAGACTAGGGTGTGCAGACCACTTGTATAAACTCTACCAATCACTCGTCTGGTATTAGTTTGTTGTTAAGTATCAGGTCAAACACAGATTGTGGAGACAAAGTTAGAGCATGCTGTATTAAAGACCTTTGGCACATAGCAAGTCTTTCACAAGTAGGGCACAAAAACTTCTTTCAGGAAACAACAGAGGCAGAGAATGTGGGTGGTCAGAAATCTACTATATAAAATCTTTTCTATCTATCTATCTATCTATCTATCTATCTATCTATCTATCTATCTATCTATCTATCTAGCATATATTTTATAGAGATATCATTGTGGTTATTGAAAAATACAAAGTGTTAATTTATTGAATGATTGATTTATCATTCTTCAAAGTTGGATAAAGGCACTCTGCCATCCTGATCCAATGCACAGCTGGATTTCACTGCCTGCCACCATTTAGCATGCACAAGGATAAGCTTTTCTCACTATCCTATTTATTAAGTCTGTGTGTCAGTATTCACTTGCAAGGCTCCAAAGATACCTGTATTTTTCGATGCTTCCATTTTAGAGGAAGTCCCATATTGCACTGCCTGTATACTTATTAAATAGCCATGTATCTCTAGTAATTTAAGGATATTTATTGTTTGGTTTATTCCAACTTTTAAAACTGAAAAATAAATTAATAGCCAATTAACATTTATTTTATACTAGCCTTCCCCCGTAGCTCTGCCCTTGTAGTAGTGAAACAGAACAAACTTTTAAAATCAATAAACAAGAAGGTATTGCTAGTTAAGGGGAGGCAAGGTACACTCCAAAACATAGAGGTAGATTGACTCCCATCTCCTGACGTCACAATTCCCACTCCCCTTGGCCCACAGCCTCTGTATCGGATTAGCGCAAATATATCGCTCCTGCAAATGAACTATGATTCTTAGTACGATGAGAGAAGTCGCAAAATCAACCGGAATGTTCAAGCAAATTCTAGAAAAAACCCGATCTAAATCTGTTAAGTAGTTCTCTCGTTCGCTAGCTAAGCAGATGTAAGATACGCCCCAAGGCTGGCGCGTGAATAAGGAGGGCCCAGCCTCCCCTCCCCTCAGCCTGCTGTGTCTCTCTCGGATTTGTGCAAAGAAATCGGTACCGCAACCAAACTCTGATACATAGCGCGATGAGAAAAGTCGCAAAGTCAACTGGAATGTTCAAGAAAATTATAGAAAAAAACCTGATCTAAATCTGTTTAGTAGTTCTCTCGTGAAAGCAGACAGACATACAGATAGACATTAGATTTTATTTATATAGAGATAGTAAAACACCACAGCAAGATATTTTATAAATATTGCTCTATTGTGCAACAGCTCTCATATCTTTTCATGGTTGTAAAATGGTCAGGTTAAGTGACTTGTCTCAGTGTCATGTCAAGAATAAAACGTAAGGATTGAACAGGCAGCCTCAAGGGTTAAAGGTCACTTTAGTCAATAGGCTGCAATACCTGCAGGCTGCTGCTTTGACACATGAAGAACAAATAGTTTCACCAAACTGGCCTTATCTGCTAAAAGGTTTGTTTAACAGAACATTTGTACCATTCATTTTACTTTTGTGTTTTTACACAAAGATTTGTTCTTAGGTTTTGTTCATGTTTCCAAGTTTGTTATTTTCAAATGAAAATTGTTATGTGAATTTCAATATAAACTTTTAACTATGCTTTTATACCAACATTCTTTGTTAAATTGCTCAATCCAATGCAATTTCTGCATTGTCAGGCAATGTCCATGATTTTCTTTAAGAAGCTAAATGCCAGCTGTACTGTACATACAGCAGATCAGTTCTCTAATATTGCTTATTCTTACAGGATTTTAAATACTTGACTTGGTTTGGCATGTTAATATTTACACCCTTTAAATATAGAGAAGAGCCAAGCAAAATGACACCTTTTATTGGCTAACTAAAAAGATTACAATATGCAAGCTTTCGAGGCAACTTAGGCCCCTTCTTCAGGCAAGATGTAATCTTTAAATAAAATAAAACCTTTAAATAAAAATGCAGTGGTGTAACCACTTTCAGTCCTTCCATCTTGAATTTTAAGAACAGAGCCTATGCAGGACCCAGCCCAGGATGGCGCACTGGTTGAGTGTAGGAAACACACACACTCAGACACACACACACATGAACAGTTAAGCCTGCCAAATAACTTGAAAGAGTGTACTTGGACTGTGGGGTGAAACTCTTGATGACCTGAGAAGAACATACAAATTCTAAAGGCCCCAGGCCAGGAGTCCAGGCACCGTAGGCATAACTGCCTGCATAACTTTCTGCTGTAATATAGTGTTTTTTAGTATTCTATGAAACTTAATTATATCAAGTCAATTTTATTTATAGAGCACATTTAAAATAGCAGCTTTTAACCAAAGTGCTATACAATTTTCATATATTGTATACACCAATAAATATACTGATAAATAACTACACCAAAATATACACAGTAAATACATTAAAAGCAGTTCTCTCATCAAGTTTGAGGCAAAAAGATAGGTTTCAGACTGGATTTAAAAGTAATCAAATTTGGTGCTGACCTAATATAAAAGGGTAGACTATTCCAAAGCTAGGGAGAGATATTGCAAAAGCATGCCCCTCTAAGCTTAAGTCTCGATCTCAGCACGACCAGTAACTTCTGGTCTGAAGACCTACAGTGAATGGTAATGAGGGGGAGTAAGGGTTTTAAGAAGTCAGTGAGGTAAGACGGGTCTAAACCTTTCAGAGTCTTAAAAACAAATAATACAATTTTAAGCTCAGTCTTTTAGGAAATGGGAAGCCAGTGAAGAGATGTTAAAATTGGCGTGATGTGATTATGTTATTATCTTCCTGTTAGGAGCCTGGCAGCAGCTTTCTGGACTAGTTGAAAATGATCAATGGATGACTGGCTAAAACCAGTGTATAGTGAGTTGAAATAGGCCAGCTGAGATGAGACAAAACCATTAATTAGGTTTTGAATATCATCTGCAGTAAGAAAAGGCTTGATTTTATCTAATACCCCGAGCTGATTGAAACAGACTTTTAACAAGGGAGTTAATGTTTTGTTAAATTTGAGGGCATTATCAAAAATCACATCAAGATTTTTTGCGAAGGGTTTACAGTAGGTTGTCAGAGGGCCAAGGTTACTTGCAAGAACATAGGCAAGATCAGAAGGTGCAAAACACACAATTTCTGTGTTTTTAAATGAGGGTTAAAGATAATTTGTTATGCTTTGTTTCAGTGGAAGATATATTTGTGTATCATCTCTGTAGCAAGATGTGTTGAATTGATGACGGATTATGATTCATAACAAGACAGCAGTAATGCAGGGCACAAAAAAAGATGATGAAAGAAACTGATGACTAACAACCTGGCTTTCAGAGGAGGATGGCATGAAGATTCCAAATTAAAGGAGTCTTTAACTGACTTCTGCTGTACTATATTTGTACTTCAGTCTAATTGAAACATTGATGAGTCCTCCATGCATCAAATTTACTCAATAGATTATACATTTTCGGGTTGTCAAGAGTCAATGCCTATCCTGGCAGCACTATGCACAAGCTGGAAACCAACTCTGCATGGGGTGCCAGACTACTGCTATGCACACTTACACACTCATTAAGACAGCTGCCAATGAACAAAGAAGGAATATCCACAAAGACAAAAATATGCGTCTAGGAAGGTCCAGATATCAGGCAGCAGGGCTAGAAACTGTGCTGAGCCACCATGCTGTTGTTCTAATGTCTTGCAAAAAATATTATTTATTTATTTTGAGTTGTTGTAAATTTTTATATTTACAGTGAGACAGGTCATCAGTGCTATATATATGCATGTAATACATGTCTGTAAATGCAGTGTGTAACTAGAACATATACTATATATTACATATTGATACACACACACACACCATTTACAGTAAATGCTTTAAAACATTTTTTGCTAAAGATACAGTACATTGGCTATACTTCTTATCCTCATCACTTTGATATTAAACTTGTCAGATTTGTGAAAAATGTTTGCAATTTATTTTGTATGTAACTGAGTTGCAATATAAGAAACAGTACAGGAGCATCTTGCTTTAATGTTTTACACCATTACACATTACCCATGTAATACATAATTCACAATACAATAAATACAGACCAAGAGTCAGACAGACAAGGTACAGATAGAGGAAGAAGTGGACAGGAACTCCATTAAATAAGATATCAAGAAGCCCATAAAAGAAGTGTGTATAAAAATGGCTGTTTCTGACCATACCTCATATTCATTACACAATGAAATCCTAACAGGAACTCCTGAAAAATGTCCTAGGACATATTTTTCTTTTATCCTTAACCTTTTCCAAAATCGTATACATAATAGTCTTACTCCCCTGCACAATATCAGTCTGTACTGTAAATTACATGTTGTGAATAAATAGGTTTTTATTACACAAGGGTGTCAATATAAATAAATACGATGTGCTATGGTGAGAAATCACTGTTTGTCTTACTTTGCATTATACAGTACATGCCATAATGCGACTACAAACTAAAGGCTGTCCCTAAACCTGGAATTACCTAATCTGATGTACTTTTAATTTAATTTCTGCTTATGATGCTCAGTCTCCTATGTGGCTTTTTAATCCTCTAGGTTGTTCCCATAATTCATGAGCTATTATATAGAAAATCACCATTAAACAAAAACAGAGATGAATCTTGGCATCACTAAATAATCAGGATGGGGCAGAAGAAGTTTACTGTCATAACCCAGAGCATGGCACACAGTCAGCTAGCCCAACCTACACTTCTCCACTCAAGCCTTGTTCTTGTAGTCCATTCTTGCCAACAGCTCTATTGAACCCAATTGTTTAAACAGAGGAAAGTGAAAATGTTCACACTTGAATCCCAAGCTTCCTGCTTCATTTGGCAGCAAATGGTGCCAGACTGCAGAGACAGAGAAGCCAATTTAGCAAGGTTTTGTTTCCATTCTTAATCCACTGAAAGATGAAACTGATGCACAGCTAATGGTTGTGAGATCCCAGAACTGAAAGCATCCCAGTGGCAGGGAGCTGTTGCTGTGAAAAGGTAAGTCACCTGCCATCCCATTTACAGATTGTAAAATATTTATGATATTTGTGTATACAGGGTGGTCCAGATCTAATTATGCAATTTTCATTACGCTATAACTTATTGAGTTTATTACATAGAGAATTCACAAAAACATTACATGGAAAATCAGTGAAGTAATTCAATGTAAGCCCATTTTAGTTTATTACAAGATATTCCAAACAATTCTTTTGTCTTGTATTGTTTTCCTGCATTGCATTAAAAGTAGCATAATTAGATTTGGACCACCCTATACATTTCAATGCATGACACTTGTGGCTTTTAAACTAATTTAGAGTTGCATAACTTATTCAAAGACAATCCAGCCTTCAAATGATGAAAAGATTTTATAAAAACAAAATGCAGTGAAAGTTTTTGATTATTTCATTTACTTTTTAGTAGATTCAAAAGGAACAATAAGCTCTAAAATTTCAGATCATTTTGCATTTTTACACATCCCTCTTTCCATCTGCACATCTCAGCAGAGTTGAAGGACCCCAACAGTGTGTTTTTTTTTGTGCAAGGGTATATATATCTATCTTGAAAGCTTTCCAAAAATTAAATTTATAAATTATTTGTCACTGATATTTTCAATTTGTTTCTTACTTCAAATATAATTTGAAGGAATGATTAAATGGTGGGCATAATAAGCGACTACAATGTGAATGTAGATTTAGAAAATGGACATGCATTGTCTATGCATTGTAAAGGATGCCTAGGTGGCCAGAGCATGTCACACTCTGGGACGGCACAGTGGAGGAGGAAAGTCCCACCAGAGACCTCCAGTGCAGAGGAAGAGAACCACACTTGCAGCAGGAGTTGTGCAGTACATCACAAAGGCTGCTCTGGGGTGGTACACCTTGTATGTACAGTGAGTGTGGTGTCCCATAGGCAGGGGTGCCAGTACAGAGAAAAACAAAGAGAGACGCAGCCTAGAAAGAATGTATTGCTTCCTCTGGATGCTAGAGGTTGAACAAACCAACATTCACCAGGTATTCTTAATCTTCTAATCCATTTTCTCAACTCTAGCTGGTTCAAACTCTTTGTAGAAAGTGTTGTCACTCAGAATGCAGAAGTGCACGCATAATGTCTGTTCTGTTCCGACGTATACAGTTTTAAATGGCCTTGGACCAGGCTACACCACTAACCTCCCCAGGCCACTATGGCCAACTGATGCTGGCACTCTTGTTATGCTCCAAACTAACCTGTGTTGTATGGCTTTCTGAGCCTTGAGCTCTATTGCACATGAACTTTGGAATGTTCTCCCTAAAATAATGAAACCAATTAATTTTTTAAAAGGGCAGTTTTAAACCCAGAAGTTCATGAAGGCATTTAACTTGCACCCTATGTCAGTTCACCTCCTCTACCCAGTCATGAATGGTAGAACTACACTGTATCACAAAGTTTCTTATTTATTGTATTCTACAACATTCGTTTATTAGCACTCCTATTTATTGTTTTTCTTTTGCTAACCAGGAACAGAAAAATAGATGGTTATTATTTATTTGGTATTTGGTGTTACTGCGGTGACCTGGCACCCTACACCCTGGGTTTGTTTCCAGCCTTGCGCCCTGTGTTGGCTGGGATTGGCTCCAGCAGACCCCCGTGACCCTGTAGTTAGGATATAGCGGGTTGGGTAATGGATGGATATTTGGTGTTATTTGGTGTTTAAGGCTTTGATAACTCCTTGTTTGTCATTTATTGAGCAATTCCTGTTGTGCCTTTCAGAATACCTGTATAGTGCTTTGAGCATGGGAAAAGTAGTACATATTATATATATACATATATTATATATTATTTCTAAGACAGAGCAAAAGAGGGAGGGGAAGGAGCAAGTATAGAGTTGTTAGGATCTATATAAATTCATATTTGTACTAGGGGGTTCATCCCCTGCTCGCTTCGCCAATTCCCCCAGCTTTCGCTATGCACCAGCCACTTCACGTCACTGCTCCTCACGTTGTGTAGAGGAGGGCTGAACGCACCCAAGGTGCTCTTACGAAAGCCCCTCTTAAACGGTGATACAATGGGAAACAAATACAGTTTATTTTTTAACTCCTCTTTGCTTGATCAGCTGCTGGCTTGCTGCTGCTGCCGTGCCTCAAATATTTAAAAGCCTGTACAGCAGGTGTCTTTGTCATCTACTCTTTGTCTTTGTCTTTTATTTCCGGCCCCGGGCATGGTTAAATCTCTTGGCACAAAGTCTTGTCTCACGGGACGTGAGTTCTTGATATTTTTTAGTTTATAATTTATAAACGGATTAAGAATCTGAAAATCTAACAATGTCACATTAAAGTTTGATAAATTTTGAAAAGAATGATATCAAACATATATATGTAGGTTTTAAAATAAGCCCGATTTAAAGCGTAACAAAAAATGTGACATAAAAACATCACATAAAATCGTTGCACAAAATTGTTGCACTTTTAGGCTTAGGATTTTAAATATATAGAGTAGCTATGTAGTAGTTTAATCTCAATTCCTGTTAGCCTGCTTCTCATCATAAAATGCTTACAGTCAAATATTGGGACAAATTCACCCTATGTGAATCATTATGATTGGCTGAAGTGTTTAAAAACGAGAGTATTTACTCTATACTATTTAATAATTTTCAAGGCAATGAATAAGCCTTTATTCAGGTTAAGGTGATGTCTGTAACTGCAGCAAATCATTGATAATCTTTTCCAGTCCTGTACAATTACCAAAAATGCATACATTACTGGCCAAAGACTGAAACTGTACTGGGCCATGGCTGAAACGGTGTCCAGTCACAGGCACTACTGGTAAGAGAGAGTGCATAGCATCTTAGGTAATGACTGAGCATGCATGGAGTTTGGGAGAAAGCATGTGACCGGACATCAGACAGGTTAATGATTTAGTGTAACCCCAGTCCTGGACAATACATGAAACATGAAACTATCTACATCTCAGTTGAGTGAGTAACACTTCACATGGTTCTGGACAAAAAAATGCAACTACAGTATAATACTTACAGTCCTGTACAATGCCTGAAACTGTTCAGTTATGGGACTCGAGTAAGCGATTGAACAAAGCTACATTTGGCCCTAGGAAATTTCTGAAACGGTGTTCAGCGTTGAATGAAATGATACTGAATGAAACTGAAAAAACTCCTGTACTGACTGAGCACACAGCTAATGGTGGTACTACGTAACAGCAAACACATGCTTCAGATTAAAATAAACTGTTACACATCTAGCTGCTGGTAAAGTCAGAAATCACTTCCATCCACACCCATCCATCCATCAATCTTCCAAATTTGTTTTTACTATTATAAATTTATTTTATGTCTGTGATAATTACTCACCCTCAGAGGTCACAACATCACCATTCTTCCCATCCTGATGATCCGTATCTTGACTCTCCTTTACAGTGACCTCATCAGATATCTCCATCAACTCCCCTGTCTGTCCATTGAGCTTTAATTCGGGCATTTCTGATGTTCCATTCACCTGTTTGGTCTGTCCATTGATCTTTATCATGGCTGTTTCCTTGTCCTCACTCATGTGTTCCACCTCCTTTCTGATCTTTTCAGGGGACTCCTGCAATATTTCATCCACTTGCTCAGCCAGCCCATTGATTGTCTGCTCTTCTGGTTCATCATTCAGGCTGGAAATCTGGCCATTTTTATGTAAGCACTGTAAGATAAAAAATGGAAATGTCAGCCATGGTTGAAATAATCTCAGTGAAAAATTCACATATTTATAGAAAATCAGGTGCTTACAGACTGAAGTTGAACAGATGATGATTAATGGAACAATTGAGCTACACTGCCTAGTCAGAAAAAAATGTGAGATCCTTTCTAAATTAGTTGTTTTCTTGATTTCTTGTCATAAATTGAGCTGCTCAATATCATCACTTGTCACATTCCCACCAAGTATGCACAAAGGGAGAGCTGCTAATTGAAGACAGGGTCCTCCAAGATTTGCCAGTTTCCATACCACATGAAGTACTGCTGTAAATTTATAGAGGTGAGAGAAAACTTGCACTGGAAAGACCGTACTAAAGATAAAAACACTGGCTGGGAAGGAGCCATTGAAAACAACCCTTAATCCAAAGGTTCTGGAAACACTTAACTTTTCAGTCTTATTGTCTCTTATTATTGTACGTGATGATGTAACCGAGCGTGAAAATGAAAACAGACCTAGGCCATGTTTATTCATTGAATGAAAAATCTAAGTGATACAGTTTTAGGTTTTCACACTAGCTATGGAAAGAAGCACAGTGTAATACTTTAGGTTAGGTTTGCTCCTACCCATTATTTTGCACATTATAAGAATGCCTAAATCTGCTTTACCATGGTGAAAAATGTGTATGTATATACAGTATATAATACTGGCATGTTATATACACTCACCTAAAGGATTATTAGGAACACCTGTTCAATTTCTCAGTAATGCAATTATCTAATCAACCAATCACATGGCAGTTGCTTTAATGCATTTAGGGGTGTGGTCCTGGTCAAGACAATCTCCTGAACTCCAAACTGAATGTCAGAATGGGAAAGAAAGGTGATTTAAGCAATTTTGAGCGTGGCATGGTTGTTGGTGCCAGACGGGCCGGTCTGAGTATTTCACAATCTGCTCAGTTACTGGGATTTTCACGCACAACCATTTCTAGGGTTTACAAAGAATGGTGTGAAAAGGGAAAACATCCAGTATGCGGCAGTCCTGTGGGCGAAAATGCCTTGTTGATGCTAGAGGTCAGAGGAGAATGGGCCGACTGATTCAAGCTGATAGAAGAGCAACTTTGATTGAAATAATCACTGTTACAACTGAGGTATGCAGCAAAGCATTTGTGAAGCCACAACACGCACAACCTTGAGGCGGATGGGCTACAACAGCAGAAGACCCCACCGGGTACCACTCATCTCCACTACAAATAGGAAAAAGAGGCTACAATTTGCACGAGCTCACCAAAATTGGACAGTTGAAGACTGAAAAAATGTTGCCTGGTCTGATGAGTCTCGATTTCTGTTGAGACATTCAAATGGTAGAGTCAGAATTTGGCGTAAACAGAATGAGAACATGGATCCATCATGCCTTGTTACCACTGTGCAGGCTGGGCTACCTGAGCATTGTTTCTGACCATGTCCATCCCTTCATGACCACCATGTACCCATCCTCTGATGGCTACTTCCAGCAGGATAATGCACCATGTCACAAAGCTCAAATCATTTCAAATTGGTTTCTTGAACATGACAATGAGTTCACTGTACTAAAATGGCCCCCACAGTCACCAGATCTCAACCCAATAGAGCATCTTTGGGATGTGGTGGAACGGGAGCTTCGTGCCCTGGATGTGCATCCCACAAATCTCCATCAACTGCAAGATGCTATCCTATATTCCTAAACATATATCCAACATTTCTAAAGAATGCTTTCAGCACCTAGCTGAATCAATGCCACGTAGAATTAAGGCAGTTCTGAAGGCGAAAGGGGGTCAAACACCGTATTAGTATGGTGTTCCAAATAATCCTTTAGGTGAGTGTATATTGTGTAACATAACATACTAATTCCAGTTTAGCACAGGCTAGAACCCACATTGGCAGCATTAAATATAAGACAGGGCACCAGTCAATCACAAAAGCCTGTCATGCACACCATCTATGCTCACACCATGCTAATTCATAATTGGTAACTAACAAAATATGCATATTTGTGGGGATGTGGGAGGACAACTCACAAACACACAGGTAGGAGGTGTAAAGCCCATGTGGATAACCTCTAACCACTTCACCACAGTGCTGCCCCTATATATACACTGTATATATTTTAAAGTGCATACTGTAACAAACACCATATGTAAGTGATATGCATGTTCTGAATACCATTCCAGGACTGGTTCCTGCCTTGCACCAGATGCTGCCACCTAAGCTTTAGCCCCCTTCTTCTTCTTCTTTCGGGTGCTCCTGTTAGGGGTTGCCACAGCGGATCATCTTCTTTCATATGTTTCTGTCCTCTGCATCTTGTTCTCTTACACCCATCACCTGCATGTCCTCTCTCACCACATCCATAAACCTTCGCTTAGGCCTTCCTCTTTTCCTCTTCCCTGGCAGCTCAATCCTTAGCATCCTTCTCCCAATATAACCAGTATCTCTCCTTTGCACATGTCCAAACCAACACAATCTCGCCTCTCTGACTTTGTCTCCTAAACGTCCAACTGGAGCTGACCCTCAAATGTAGTCATTTCTAATCCTGTCCATCCTCGTCACTCCCAATGCAAATCTTAACATATTTAACTCTGCTACCTCCAGCTCTGTCTCCTGCTTTCTGGTCAGTGCCACCGTCTCCAACCAATATAACATAGCCGGTCTCACTATGTTTCTGTAGACCTTCCCCTTCACTCTCTAAAATGGACTATGTGAGTCCAGTCAATGAAGGAATGAATAAATCCGGATGATGTTCCAAGAAGTATACCATAATTATAAAATGTACTGCTGTTCTTAAGGCACCAGTGAGAAATTCAAAATATCCTCTATAGTTGCAAAGAGACTCTGAAGATAAAAGACAATCAAAATGTAAGTCACACCATTTCTTTTGGAAAGTGATGGCTGGAAATTTGAGAGTTCCTGAATGGTGCTTAAGTATCGGGTATTAACATGCAGCAGAAGCATTGTGGAACTAAAAGTACAGACATTTGGTATTCAGCACAAGCATTCATTTAACTTGTTTTTACATTTCAGAATGTTTTAATCATTAATGAAAAAGGTTTGCTTTATGGATCAGAGAAGAATAATATTTCTCACACCATTTACCATATTTTTTAAATATTTATTTAAACAGGCATTGCATGATGGATACAAAGGCACAAATTGAATCAAGTTAGCTCATCTCCTGTTAGCTTGCTTTGGAAAAAAGCAAAAAACAGTTAATGGTTTGGAATCATAAGAAGGAAAATCCATTAAAAGACAAAAGAAGCATGCTCAATTAAGAACAGTAAAGGGTTATTACTGTAATTTTAAAAGTAACTGGAAAGAAAACCTGTAGCCTCTGTCGCTCTCCAGGATCTGAGTTTGACCAATGTGTATTAGAGGGAGCTAAAGTCTATCCCAGCAGCATGAGATGTCAACCCTTGAAACATCACACAATCCTATCAGCCCGTCCATTGTAAACACCCAGACTCTTTACAAATTCACAGCTCTAGTGCAATTATCTTAGCACATTTCATGAGGGCCGTTCAGAAGCAGGGACTGAATGGGGGGCCTAGTAGAGTATTGTTCAGTGCTTTGGTCTTTGGGCCATATCTACACTTAATCCGGTCAATTCGGAGTCACCAATAAACCTGACCAGCTCACTTTTGGACTGTGGCAGGAAACTGAAGGGACAATATGCAAATTACACAAACACTGACCGGGATGGTAATCAAACCTAAATTCCCAGAGCTGTCGGGTCTCATTACCAACTCCTCAGCCACAATGCTGCCTATGATAGTCTTCTTGATCCAAAATAAAATGTTTGTCTGACATACTTTAGAAAATGCATACTGTAAATAAACATGTTTAGGAGAAAGTCACTGCCATTATAAGTTCTGCACTTTCTTCCCATGTCAGTGTGAGTTCTTGTGCAGATACTTTGGTTTTTCTCCCATTCCCATTAAGTTATCTGACAATTCCAAGTTGTTCCTGTATGGGTGCAAAGGGCTTTATCCTCACTTCCCAGAACAAAATTAACTATGTCTGATAACACTAAACAACAAAGCTTTTGCTTCCTGAACACTTTTGGGTGTATTTTATGGATTGCGGCCTGCTGATAACAAAAAAATCACCTTTAAATTATTCTTTCATGTATTGTTTTTTGCAATTACCTATTTTTGTGATTTTCTCTCATATTATAAGTATACATTTTGGCGGGCAGCCCCCTTGGTTTCCAGCAGGGCCACAAGTCATAAGAACATTAGAAATGCGACATTAGAGCATTAGAACACTCTAGATGAGAACAGGCCATTCAGCCCAACAAAGCTCGCCAGTCCTATCCACTTGTTTCCTCCAAGAAAGCATCAAGTCGAGTTTTGAAAGTCCCTAACGTCTTACTGTCTACCACACTGCTTGGTAGCTTATTCCAAGTGTCTATTGTTCTTTGTGTAAAGAAAAACATCCTAACGTTTGTGCGAAATTTACCCTTAACAAGTTTCCAACTGTGTCCCCGTGTTCTTGATGAGCTCATTTTAAAATACAAGTCTCGATCCACTGTACTAATTCCCTTCATAATTTTAAACACTTCAATCATGTCACCTCTTAATCTTCTTTTGCTTAAACTGTAAAGGCTCAGCTCTTTTAATCTTTCCTCATAATTCAACCCCTGTAGACCTGGAATCAGCCCAGTCACTCTTCTCTGGACCTTTTCTAGTGCTGCTATGTCCCTTTAAGCATGGAAGCTCAACCCTTTTGGAACCCGTGGGCACTGCCAGGGGGTGCATGGACATTTCCAGGGCCTTATTTGGCCACACTTCCGCCACACCTGGAAGTGTGGCCGGAAGGAGCTCGTAGGGCACCTGGAGTCCTTTTGGATGCCCTATAAAAAGGGGCCAGTCCCCACCATTTGCGAGCTGGAGTTGCAAGGAAAAGGACAAAACCTGAAAAGGAGTGCAGGCAGAACGACTGGCGGCAAGGAAAGGACTGAACTGTCTATTGGGTGTCTGGTGATTGGTGCCCTGTGCTGTGGGGAGCAGGGTGAAACACTCCCCGATTGTTAATAAACGTATGTTTTATGTTAAAGTCTGTCTCCTGCCTGTCTGTGTCCGGGTTAGGGCAGCTGTACGCGCCCTGGTGGCTTGACAACATATACAGTACAAAAACTATAGTTGGAACATCTATGGTGATCTACAAGTAGTGGCACTGCTACTAAAAAAGCGGCTTGGATATCCCAGGTACTTTTATTTGATTTGTAAATGGGCCAGCCATGCTAAAGAGACTCATTATATTAAAAGGAACAGGGCAGAAAAGTGTCACACAAAAAAACAGCTGTTAATCCAACAAAGATGTTTTTGCCTCCTCTTCATATAAAACTTTGACTGAAGAGATATTTCATGAAAATGATGAACAAGGAAAGTGAAGGATTTTGAGATAAAATAAACGTTTCCATTAATAATTGAGACCAAGATTGAGGAAGACATTTTTGCTGGTTCACTTCATCAATGACGAGTTGTTCATATATTTGCAAGTTAGAAATTACATAGATGGCACTCAAGGATGTTATTGAGAATTTTGTTGGTAACTTCAGAGCACCAAACTATCTTCATCTGGTTGACACCATGTTTCAAGCATACAAAACCATAATATGAAAAAGGCTGCTAGAGATTCATTTACTTCATTCGGACTTGGACTCCTTCCTTGCTAATTTGGGTGCAGTCAGTGAGAAAATGGTGAAAGGTTTCACCAGGATGTTGCAATAATGGAAAAGCAGCATCAGGACAAATGGAATCCATTGTTAGACACTGAAACAAGAAGCATCAGATGCTGATTACCAACAAAAATCAGCAGCAAAACAGTCTTAGCTCAGTTAAACTAATGCAATGCATCAGCAACACTGTTCAGTAAAAGTTAATTTAATGTTTCTACAAATTCCTACATGAAACAGTCAGTTTGAAAATACAGTGGTACCTTGGTATACGTCCGCTTTGGAATAAGTCCAACCTGTTTGGACGTGAAAAATGTTGCTTGGTATATGACCTTTGTTTGGAATACAACTCGCGTGCTAGAACACCACGTGCTACCCATGTTTACCTCTCTCGAGACAAAGCCACGACTGCCCACGAGTGTCAGTACGCCAGTTGCTAGCATTCTGTGAACAACCCGCGCACTACCCTTGTTAACTTCTCTCAAGACAAAGCCACGACTGCCCACGAGCGTTAGTACGTGCTATAACTCTCTGTGAATTTTCACGTGATGTTGTGTTTTTTCGTGTAAATTTGAATTGATTGTTGAAAAGTATGAAGGTGGCATGTGTATCCGAGACTTGACTGCTGCATACCATATGGTGAGAACGATGGTATCTACAAAGACGTTATTAAAAAGTAAAGTGAGGTTAAATTTTCATTTATTTCATCTAATTGCTTTTGTATTTATGTATTTTAGTATTAAGCAGTTTTTAAATTATTTTATACAACCCCATCAATGTATAATATATATATATATATATATATATATATATATATATATATATATAATATTTTCCTCTGTATTGCTGATTGGGTGCATGATGGACTAGGCCATAGTTAACCCCAATTACAAGTAAACTCTCAACCAAAAATGTCAATTTAGCTCTGCTGCAAAAAGTGAAGAACAAAAAATGATCAAAAGATTCATGTTGATTTCATTAAGTAACGCTTTTTTCTGATTGTCTGATTTTGTGAGCACTTTTTCAAAGGGTCTGGGAATGTGAGCCCATTCAGTCAAATATAACTTATCTTACACTGATGGCAGTTAACCAACCAAACAGTTACATCACCACTGAAACTGTAAATTCATGTCAAAGGGTTTTCAAAGACCTTTAGATAAGACTTACTTATTGTTAAGGTTGGCCTTATTAGAAGAGCAGGTACACAGTCTGTTGTGGAGATGTCAGAAGATTTTAAATGGCTTTGAGGGGCATTTAAAATAGTGATGATTTTTTTTTTAATCTCCAGCAGACAGATACACTTCTTACAAGCAATGGTCAAAGAACCGCCCTTGACGATGAACAAGCTAGGTCTTTGTAATTACCTGAAGGGAAAAGACCCTCTTGAGGTTTTTTTTTTTGTTCTTTTATTTGTTAATGTCAGTCCTTGAGAGAGACTTCACAAAGCCTCCCTGTCAGGCCATTGTCCCAAGAAGCTGAATAGAAGGGATAATAGGTGAAGTGTATGGTTTTACTTGGGCAAATGGGCTGATCTAATTCCAAAAGGTTTAGGTCTGCAGAAAGAAGAAGACTGAAAGCTTATCCCCTTAAAGTCCCCCTTTCTTTTCTTTTCCTGCTTCTCAACAAGGGATCCCTGTGAGAACCTGGGGTCGGGGAGCAGAAACACCTGCTGGAGTGTGGAAAAAGGCCAGGCTCTGTTCAAGTTTTACAACAATTCCCTGTCTTTCGCTGTGAAACTTTCAGTTTAGCCCATGACAGCTGCATGGCTAAAATAAACCACTTTCCTCAGGTGTGTTCATCCTGCACTAGAGGTGTTTCGAGCCCCTGTGAGCAACAGAATCATAAATGGGAAAGCGTTAACCCATCCATTTTTTGAATCCACTTAATCCTTTTGTGGGATCTGGAGGGCCTGAGCCTATCCTAGCAGCATTGGGTGCAGTGCACGAATCAATCCTAGCTAGGGTGTCATGCTATTTCAAGACAAAAGGATTCTCAGGTCTACTCATGCTCATTTAAATGTCCTACTTTCCATCAGTTTTCAAAACTATTTAATTGAGTTTGGGGTCAAGGTGGACCAAAGGGTATATCAGCAGCACTGCCCTTAACTTGAACTTGATCTTTATTTACTGTCAGGCAACACAGTTAAAAAGCATTTCTCTTGGTGTTACCCCCTTACACATTACAAGTTAAACACAATTAAACAGCACAGTATACAATCCAAGACAACCATCACAACATAGACTGGGTGCCAGTCCATTGTAATCCAGGAAAGATAAATGTCCAGATATAATAAAGGACATTTAAATGTCCATCCATCACTCCATTTTTAAATCTGTTCAATTTAATTTGGTATTGCAGGGGCCAGCACTTTTAAAAAAAAAAATAAGAGCCATCTATTGTCTACACCCACATAAACTTATCTCAGGGTCATGGGAAGCCACCATCTATAGTAGCAGCACTGGCTGTAAGACAAAAGCCAACCATGGCCAAGGTGCCAATCAATCAGAGGGTAGAAAAACAAGATTCCTAAGCATACTGCAAGAATTTTGAAACATCACTCATTCTGGCCATTATCTAACCCACTTACTGTAATACTGTTTCTTGGCAGCACCAGGCACATGGCAGGAACCAACCCATTACAAAGTATATTCACTCCCATTACATCAGTTTAGAGCCACTCAATAACCTAACAAACATATCCTACCCACACAGACACAGGGAGAAAACATGTAGACTCCACACAGACCGTGGCTGAGCTGGGATTCATACTCAGCAGTGTGAAGTTGTGAGGCAGCAACACCAACCACCACGTTACCTACATGTTGACGTGCTGTAGGTGAATCACACATGCTTATTTAAATGAAAGAAGAAAAGGCCTTTACTTTTTAGGAATAAATGGCATTTATTGATGGCTGGCTTTCAACAACTACCTATCCGTTCATCCTTTTTCTAAAGCTGCTTTTCCATGGTAGATGGGCACCTCAGCTTATAATGACAGTCTGAAGGAACACCAGTTTATTTCAAGGCACAAATGACTATCACTCTTAAATTTACTTTAAACATATTGGGTGCCATCTAAGACATGGTTTAGAGGTTAAAATGCTGAACTGTGTGGGGTGTGGCCCAGGCACCCACAACACGTTTATTTTACAGTATATACAACAAAGTGCCACACACAACCCCAAAGTCCCCCAAAAGTCCCGGCCTCACAATAATGCCTCTTTCTTTCTCTACAGGCCGCCTCTTTGCCTCTCCTCCCGAGCTCTGTCCTTCTCCACTCGAGCCATCGAACGGAGAGAGGCGGCATCTTTTATAATCAACCGGATGTGCTCCAGGTGCCTCCCAACAACCTTCCACCAGCACTCCCCAGTGTAGTGGAAGTACCGGCTCTGCACCTGGAAGCACTCTGGGTGTCCCTCATCCTCTCCCCCCCAGCACTTCCGGGTTCCATAGGCTCCGTAGGCAATGGGGCGCCCCCTGGCGGTGACCACGGGTACAGAGCTTTGAAGCTCCCTAAAGCCACCAGGGCGGTTGAGCGTAAGCCCTCCTTCGGTACTCTTGGGCGTCCCGGCTGGGTACCACCCCCAGCCGCGTGCCACAGCTGTAAAGGGCAAGGTTATTGGTTCAGATCTTGTTACTGACACTGTCTCTGTGACCTTGCACAAGTCACTTAATATGCTGGTGGTCCACCTTTAAGAAATGCAGGTGAGAAATTAAAATATGGGTCTGCTGTATATTGTAAAGTGTCCCTGGATGTTATTTAATGTAAAAAAAAAAAAAAAACAAATGTGTTCTTTATTACTAGACATCTCCTGTATAATGAGGCTAACTAAACAGGCCACTAAAGATAAACATATCAGGGAAAATTACATTTAAGCACTGAGTATAAGGATGCCAACATCAAAATTCAGTAGAAAAAGGAATAAATGTGACCTGTGGCGATTTTGCACTCCACTCAGGGCTGATTTCTACCTTGAATGTAGTGCTGCCAGAATACACCCCAGCTCCCAATAACCCAGAACTGGGTTGGGAAATGGAGAGATGAAAAGATGACATTTTTAGTGGGAATGAAGGGGGCTACCAAGTAGGCATTCAGCCAAATGAGACATATTGGACCTGTGACATGTTCCAGAGCCTTGAACGAGTGCTATTTTTATCACTTTATAAAACAAAATTCATAATATACTCACTTTGCCCATCCATCTTTCTCTATGTAGGTCTGTCTGTAACATTCATATCCTGTGAACGAAATCAACCTGAGCAACCAAATTTTCAGAAACCTTCCTTTCAATTATTAGTAACCAACTGACAAACGCTGCTTACCAAGCGGATTGGGATGAAGGATAGCTGTGGTGAGAAAGGCACAGCAGGCCACACAGGTTAACCAACTCTCTAAATATCATAAAAGAAGGTGACACAAGCACAAACAACTCAACGAAGGATTAAGAAGTGATAATGTGAAAAAATATAACAATAATAGAAACCGTTTTTGAAGGAAATTACAAAACTTACTTTAGTAATCATGCGACCCAGAACAGGTGTAGTGCAGGTGTATATAAATTATAAGCAATAACATTCAAAAAACAGAAAGAACACATCAACACTCATAAAAAAGTGTGAGGACTGCCAGCAGTAATGACCACATATACAATAATACTCTATGAGGCCACACGCTTAGACCAGGCCAGTGCTGAAGATGGACTTACACTCATCCAATTTACAGGAAGAGTGTTATTGAACATGAAAGTCAGCTTAATAAATGTCCTTCTTTGAACTAGTGCCCCAGGACAAGGCCAGCTTTCCGTCTTAGTTTATTGAGTTTGTAGTAATGCCATTGCCTGAGAAGATCACTGCTTTGAAAACTGCACTTACTATAACAGATCGACAGAACTTAAAAAACAGAGGTCTGTATGCTCCAAAGGTGCCTAGAAATGCCATCTTGTCCATTTCTGCACAGATCCTCACCACTGCTGGTCCATTAACCTGCCCCCCCTTTCAGTATTTGAAGGTTCTTGCCATCTCCACAAAATTTTCATCAACACAGGGAGGCCATGAACCTCCTGGTGTCCACCAGCTGTGTCTAGCCTATGTCATATAGTAGCTTGTTCCATTCACACCACTCAGCAAAGTCCTCCACCAGGATTCCATACTCAAGGTGCCAGTACTGTCCTTTGCCCAAAGGGACACTGGAACCCTTTCAGTTGACGATATAAGCAACATAGCTGCTCTGCACACACCACCCTCAGCACCCTTGGACTCTCACATTGGGACCCTGATGCTTTGGCCAGCTGGAGAGAGGTTAGTTTTAAATAAAAGTTAATTAAAACCCTTAATTACAAATGCTCCATATGAACTGTCCAGCCATTACTTCCTCCTTATTTAATTTTTTATTTATACACATGAAGGACAATTTAGCTGCTCTAGTGGTGAAAGCCAAGCTTTTCTAGTTAAACAATGGTATTTATCCAGTGCCTGCAAAACAGCACTTTCCCTTTTAGAGGAGCTTGTGTAAATGCTGGATGAGTAAGTAGATACCCGATGTCCCAGTGCTACATGGGACACAAAGACCATCCAGATGGTTAAGAGTTCTAACAAAAAAAGAAAAAGATCCGACTTCAAATTGCAGAGACTTACACATAACCTAAAGCCACTGCCATATTTCAAAATTGCACTTACCTTTTATGGTTTGGCAGTATCACAGTCTGGAACAGAGCATAAAATCACACTCTTTAATCATGTTAATCCAGTTCATGATCACACGGCAGCATCGGGTGCAAGGCAGGAAACAGCCCTGGAGAGAGCAATAGTCCCCCAAAGGGCACACTCATGCACATGCTTACACTGTGCTCATTTACTGTTACCCAGTAACCTAACACACATGGCATTGGGATGCCAAAAAAAAAAAAAAACCTGGAGAAAACACATGCAGACATAGGGACAGCAGACCACGCAGAGAATGACTAAGCACAGGATTTATATGTGAGACATTGGATCTGTGAGGCAGCAGTAATAATCATTATGTGACCCAGGAGCAGAATAAACATCCTGCTATCCAAGACAATCAAAACCACTGAATGTGCTAGTTTTACACAACATACTGCAATCTTGTCTCTTCCATTATGTATCCTATATTATTTTCTACCAGGGCCAGCTCTACCATTTAGGCAAACTAATGTGTCATTTTGCACAGCAATATTTGGGAAGGTGCCATTTTTTTGCAAGCAATACAGAACTATGAACAATCAAACTCAATATGATTCTCTGATTATATTGTTTTATATTATTTATATACTAGTGATGTATAATCATCTCCCAAATGGACTTACATTAAAAGTTGTGAAAAAACTCAACAAATATCATTCTCTTGTTGTTCACCACCATCTACGAGATTCACTCTGGTACAGTTCTCCATTGTCGATCTGTCACTGGAAAACTTGCTGTGGTCATGCATTGATTGGATTGACTGTATTGCATTATTTGCATACATCAGGATACAGTAAATATGAATTGTGAGCAAAGATTGCTATTTAAAGATAATCATTATACTTCATTTTCATTGAGTTTTGTGATTATATTAAGTTTTTCAATTTATTTTATTAACTTAAATGACATATATGTTACAGAGCTACCTTGGTAAGACTGTAACTAGACTGTCACCATCATTGTAATGTACAAGTTAGGATGGAGATTTAAACAGAGACCCATAGTATAGCATTTATAACAGGAGTTCAAATGATAATATGAAAAACAAATTCTCTTAGAAAAAAATTAAAAGCCATAAATAGCCCAGTTCCTGGGTTTTTTATGAAATGGTAGTCCTCAAGAATGTATTTTTCTTAAACAGCTTTGTTTTGTATTAAAATCATCCACATTTCGCTCTCCCCAGCCCTGTCTCCAGGTTTCAATGGGCAGATGTGGCAGTGATGATTCCCCTCAAAAGAAAAAGGGGTGGCAGGGCACAATTTACAACTTTCCCAAATGCGGAGAAAATGCTAGAGCCGGCTCTGTTTTCTACATTGCAATTGTGATGAGATAACAAGTTTAAATATACTAACGCTTTAAGTTTATATACCAAATAAAACCCAAACTTAAACTTAAAGTGCAGATACAGTTTTGCATGAAACACTGAACTATATTCCAGCATTTACTAGGAAAGAAAAAAAAAAATCAGAAATGTAAACATTTTCTAAATGCTGGATTTTTATGCAGTTATGAAGACTTAAATATTATAATAATCATAAAATGCAGGGTCTATCTCTTATGTAGCACTTTGGAACCTGCTACTGCTTTACAAGATACAGTCAGTATCTCCTTCCCTTGTTAATGTGGCGTTTTTTCCTGATATTCCAGTATTCCTATCAAATGCCAAAGATGAGTTGGTTTCTGCTTTATCTGCTGGGATAGACTCTGGCCTCATGCAACTCTCATTTAGATTAAGAGGATTTGAGAATATAATGTTAAGGCAGGCTCAGTTATGGGAAACTTTCTCTCTCCACTGCTACTATCTCCAGTGGGTTGACTGACAACAAAACCGCGTGCCAGTATGAACAATGCTGCACATCCTCTGTCTGACAAGTGTGTGAAGAAATGCCACTGTGTATCTATCTATCTATCTATCTATCTATCTATCCATTATCCAACCCGCTATATCCTAACTACAGGGTCACGTGGGTCTGCTGGAGCCAATCCTAGCCAACACAGGGCGCAAGGCAGAAAACAAACCCCGAGCAGGGCGCCAGCCCACCGCAGCTATCTATCTACCTTTAATAAAAAAACCCTCTTAACAAGAGATGAAATCAGCCTGTTTTCAGATAGAAGAAATTACATAAAGTACCTACGTTAAAAAAAAAAAACGGCTAAACAAATATTTCAGTCCTCTTCCTTTGGTTAATAAAGAAGAATATTTAAGTCATTAAAAAAAACACGATTGTGGTATAACCCTTCCCTCCAGTATGACACCAGGACCTCTACTGATCATCTGCTCATAACCTACTGTACTTAATGCCATGTATCTACCATGTGGATTCAGTCAGGTGTGTGTAAAGAAAATGTCAGTCAGTCATTAACAGGTGCACTCTAAACATTGCGCAGCCTCCTCCAAGCCCCCACTCTCCCATGACCGCCATTCCAAGCATGCCACATAGTCAAGCCATTCCATTCCCAGAATTCCTCATACCGGAACAGAATGCACAACATGATTCTAATATGCCTCCTGGCCTTCCAGTCTTCTTTGCATTAGCTTGTTAATGTATCACAGTAGACTGACCGTGACTGTGTTTGTATTAGACTAAAAAGGGAGTGGGCGATGCTTGCATTCATTTCTGATTGAAATATATTTTTAGCATGTTGCTCCAGCCTAAAAATAACAACCTCAACAATGTTAGATTGCCATCCAATTCAGGGTCAAGGGGAATTTTAGTCAAGGCATCGGTCCATTAATTCACATACGCAATCATTCACGGAATTCTATATTTACCAATTAGCATAACTTGCCTTTGGGAGGTGGGAGGAAGTCCTACAAACACTGAGAGAACATGCAAAAGTAGCACAAACAATGGGATTTCCACTCATGATCTCAGGAGACACCCTGAATACTCCCACGCTATACCATACAAAGTGAATAAAAGGCTCCTGAAGATGCAGCATGACTTTGTGAATAAGGCAATAGGTTGCCAAGTACAAAGCTGCAGGTTCAAACTCTGTGAATCACCTACTGTGCGACACTGTTTAAAGACATGTAGGTTAGGGGAACTGGCCCTAGTGTGTGTTTGGTGTGTGTGTGTGTGTGTGTTTGACTGCAATGGACTGGCGTCCTGTCCAGGGTCTGTTCCTGCCTTGTACCCTTCACTCGCTGAGACAGTCTCCAGTCACCCCCGTGACCCTGGTCTGGATTAAGCACGTTAGAAAATGAAATGACATGATGACATTGCAAAGCTGTTTGAGCAGAAATTAGAAATGGGTGATTTGAATATGGTTAGTGCTGCTGTTTCCTCTTGGATCCACTATCCTGGGTTCAAATCTAATGCTCTCTGTGGTGATTTATCTCTATGCCTGAATTTGTTTTTTCCCCTCCTATCCACAAATCATTCAGTTAAGCTTTACTGGCTGCTCTGAATTGGCTCAGTGTGAGTGAGTAGATCCTGAGATGGACTGGTGCCCTGTACAGATAATGGAATAGTCTCAAAGCCTCACAATTCTAAAGCAAATTTGAGAATATGTTATATAATAATAATAATAATAATAATAATAATAATAATGATAATAATTCATTACATTTATACAGCGCTTTTCTCAGTGCTCAAAGCGCTATCCACACAGGGAGGAACCGGGAAGCAAACCCACAATCTTCCACAGTCTCCTTACTGAAAAGCAGCAGCACTACCACTGTGCCACCAGTGAGGACAAATGTACAGTTGTACAGTTGTGCTTGAAAGTTTGTGAACTCTTTAGAATTGTCTATATTTCTTCATAAATATGACCTAATACATCATCAGATTTTCACTCAAGTCCTAAAAGTAGATAAAGACAAACCAGTTAAACAAATGAGACAAAAATATTATACTTGGTCATTTATTTATTAAGGAAAATGATCGAATATTACATATTTGTGAGTGGCAAAAGTATGTGAACCTTTGCTTTCAGTATCTGGTGTGACCCCCCTTTGCAGCAATAACTGCAACTAAACATTTCCGGTAACTTGTGATCATTCCTGCACACTGGCTTGGAGGAATTTTAGCCCATTTCCCCGTACAGAACAGCTTCAACTCTGGGAATTTGGTGGGTTTCCTCGCATTAACTGCTCGCTTCAGGTCCTTCCACAACATTTCGATTGGATTAAGGTCAGGACTTTGACTTGGCCATTTCAAAACATTAACTTTATTCTTCTTTAACCATTCTTTGGTAGAAGGACTTGTGTGCTTAGGGTCGCTGTCTTACTGCATGACCCACCTTCTCTTGAGATTCAGTTCATGGACAGATGTCCTGACATTCCTTTAGAATTCTCTGATATAATTCAGAATTCATTGTTCCATCAATGAAGGCAAACCGTCCTGGCCCAGATGCAGCAAAACAGGCCCAAACCATGATAGTACCTCCACCTTGTTTCACAGATGGGATATGGTTCTTATGTTGGAATGCAGTGTTTTCCTTTCTCCAAACATAACTCTTTTCATTTAAACCAAAAAGTTCTATTTTGGTCTCATCTGTCCACAAAACATTCTTCCAATAGCCTTCTGGTTTGTCCACGTGATCTTTAGCAAACTACAGATGAGCAGCAATGTTTTTTTGGAGAGCAGTGGCTTTCTCCTTGCAACCCTGCCATGCACACCATTGTTGTTCAGTGTTCTCCTGATGGTGGACTCATGAACATGAACATTAGCCAATGTGAGAGAGGCCTTCAGTTGCTTAGAAGTTACCCTGGGGTCCTTTGTGACCTCGCCGACTATTACACGCCTTGCTCTTGGAGTGATCTTTGTTGGTCGACCACTCCTGGAGAGGGTAACGATGGTCTTGAATTTCCTCCAATCTGTCTGACTGTGGATTGGTGGAGTCCAAACTCTTTAGAGATGGTTTTGTAACCTTTTCCAGCCTGATGAGCATCAACAACTCTTTTTCTGAGGTCCTCAGAAATCTCCTTTATTCGTGCCATGATACACTTCCACAAACGTGTTGTGAAGAGCAGACTTTGACAGATCCCTGTTCTTTAAATAACACAGGGTGCCCACTCACACCTGATTGTCATCCCATTGATTGAAAACACCTGACTCTAATTTCACCTTCAAACTAACTGCTAATCCTAGAGGTCCATATACTTTTGCCACTCACAAATATGTAAAATTCATTCATTTTCCTTAATAAATAAATGACCAAGTATAATATTTTTGTCTCATTTGTTTAATTGGTTTCTCTTTATCTACTTTTAGGACCTGAGCGAAAATCTGATGATGTTTTAGGTCATATTTATGCGGAAAGATAGAAAATTCTAAAGGGTTCACAAACTTTAAAGCACAACTGTACTAAATCTGTATAGCACTATAGAAATGCATTTATTGTGAAATGGTGTTCTATGTACAGTATATTAAAAAGGCTGCTACCAATGCAACTTTTGACAAATCGCAAACATTTAAACAGATTCTGGGGTCACTTTTCAATCTTGCCATCCTTCCATAACAATCCCCTTCTACCTATGACCAAACATTACCACGGTCATACCGAAAAGGTTCAGCAAATACTCTTTTTCCTGAGGAGCGCTTTAAGGTGGGAAGTGGGAACCAAAAAAAACGTGTGAACTTTTACCACTGCACTATTGAAAGAAGCCCGACCAGATGTAACACGGTGTGGTTTGGTAACCTCACTTGCCAGGTTTGTATAAACTCTTCCAAAGGACTGTCTATACAACTTCTAAAATAATTGGGACTGACCTTCCCCAGCTTCATACTATCTACCCAAACAGATATCTGAAGAGAGAAGCAGCAGCTCATGCCCTGTGTTTCTGGGAAGTGCTAGCAGAACTTCACCACTCACTCCATCTGCTGCAAGAACACCTTCTTCCTCCAGGCCATAAGGTCACTGAACTCACGGTAACCTGATGCTATCTGCCCTGCACGGTGTACTGTACCCACCTGCTAGTTCATGTGTAATTGTACTGTACATTACATTTTTTTCCACAACTCTTATTTATTTATCTTCTGGTACTTCTATTTATTTACTGTATTTATAATACATCACTGCAACTCTTGCACAACAATTTCACTGTGCTCCCACAGCGTATGTGACAATAAAGATCTCTAACCTGTAATTTAATCTAATTATACAGCATCAATGAGGGGATTACATTTAGTGTTACCCAAAACCCCTTAAAAGTCTTTTTTATTGGTTTCAGGGAAATGTTTAACTGGGATCACTGAGGCTTTTATCCATTTTGATTAGTTTGGCAGTCCCTTTTTAGCTCTGGTAAATTTCAGCTTTTTGCTGGTTTCTAAAATGACTTTTCCAAAAAGGATGAAGTGTTTGTATTTCACCAGAACTAAGAAGAAAAGTTAAACAAATATTTATTTCTAAATCATAAAGCTCCTCCCTCATAATTTATTTATAGGATATATACAAATAGATTTGTTAAGGACAACATTGCATACTGTAGCTGCAGCAGGTGTACAGTATGCAGTTATTGAATGCAGATATGTGATGCCAGTATCAGGCAGTTAATCCGGTCTAATTAATAGAAACCGAAACCAAAGAGGGTCTTTGTGAGGGAGATGCCTTTATCGTTGTGATAAAGGCGCTTGGGGTAACTTGATAAACTGCTCTGCCAGCATTTTAGCCCAAGCATGTCAAGAGTGGAGGAGCACCACCCTCGTGGTCCTGGCGTTATGATTGTTAATTGATTTACTCACCTCCACTAAATTACTGCCTGCTTCACAGATGCCATCCCACCTTTCTCCCATTACTTAGACGTTTCTAGTGCATTCCATATAGACTTGCTCTGCTATCTGACACTGGATATGGCTGAATATGTCACAAGCAACATATGTACTTTGTTTTATTGTTTATCACTCTGGCTACGAAGAAGGTGTTGTGGATTATCAGGCAATGCTGCAGCATCATGGCACTTGGACTCAGGTTCATTTCCTAGCTGTGTGGCCTTCTGTGTGGTATTTGCATATTATAATCTCTTTGTATTCATATGAGCTTCCCTTGAAGACCCCAATTATTTTCCCACAACTCAAAGACACTAGGCCAAACTAACACAACTATGAATGTTTAGCCATGGTCTAGTCTATTTTACTTTATCAGCATCCTTCTGCTATTTTGACCAAGTTCAAGTTCCTACCTTTGGAATGACATGTCAAGGTGAATGGCAGCCTAAGAAATCAGTAGCCAAATACCCAACGTCAAGTGATCTCTGTCTACTACAGCTGAGGCTTAGGTGGTGTATGATAGTGCAGTGTTCACAAATGGTATTCTGTATTGTGACCTTTTCTGTTATAGGTGGCTACGGACCTCAAGAGACTAATTTCTTCAGGAGTTTTTGTTTTACTCTGATCCATTAACAACTGGCCATATCTTTTGTTGGCCAATATGCTGTTTTACCATGCCTGCATTTTAGACATTTAACCTCTGCATTACTGTTAATCTAACCCCAAATATGTATTTACTAGCTGAGTTATCAGTCTGACTGGTTGACATTTTTGTACACTTCAGTGTTAACATTTGCAGTACACCATATATTGAAAGGTTTTTTTTAATATACGTAGGAATAAAATGCATTTGTATACAACAACATTTGTAGTAATGAAATACATTTGTACACATGCCATCTGCTGGAATGAAAAATGCCATGCATTATTATTACTACAAATATTTGTGATGCACCATCTGTTGGAATGACAGAGCAATTGGTGCGATGGATGGCGGCCGGTGTCATTACCCGACCAGATCACCTCCATAATGGAAGGGCAGGGGAGATGACTTACAAAGGGCATTATCTCCCCCAAACTGCTGTGTAACGGCCCCTTGGTGTCACACAGGGCTATATGGAACTTGGTATTGGTCGGCTCAGCGCTGTTGGGTTCCAGGGATGCTGCCAGGGGGAGCTGTGGGAGCTGCAGAGACTTAGTTTGGGCTTCTGCCACACCTGGGAGTAATTCCAGACCTCCTTAATGAGCCACCTGGAGTTCTCCTGGGTGCGGCTTAAAAGGAGCCAGCTACCTCACAGAAGGGAGCCTGCATCGGGAGGAGATGGAAGAAGCTCGCCTATGAGGTATGGAGAAGGAAGGGGACTGAAAGGTTCTGGAGGAAAGGGACAGAGTTTTATTCTGCTTGTGACTGTCAGTATGGGTCGGGGAGCCATTCCCTGAATAAAAGCCTTTGGGTTGAACTGAACTGGTGTGTCTGCCTGTTTGTGTCAGGTCAGAGAAGTAGGTACTCTCCAGGTTTCCACACTGGAAAGACACAGAGATATACAGACACACAGATGCTCATCCTCTTTTTAAAGTGGATATATGTAAATGTTGTAAGGTTGCATGCTTTGTTGAGGCTGCGTTATATATGCCAACCTGTGTTAGTGGCTTGAGCCTATGTTCCTTCTGAGGAGATTTGGCTCCTTCAAGCTATGTGAGATGTTCACAGTGGCTATTATATTGTTTAACATTTTGGTTTGTTAGGAAAATAACACCAGTTGAGGAGGTGCTAGAAGAGTGAATGAACTGATCAGGAAGGCTAACTACATTACAGGAGAGACCTTGTGTGTACTGGAGGCTACGGCAGAAAAGAAGATGACAGCAAGATTAGAAGCCATTGTGAGTAATGCTGCCCATCCACTGTATGACATTTTGTTCCATAACCACTTTAGCCATATGGTCATTCTAATAAAATGTGCTAAGCAGCCATACTAGGCCTCTTTTTTTACCCACATCAATCACAATATATGATTCCTCCTCCCATAATTCCATTTATCACCCTAGCCAGCTATTTTAGACATATTGACATTGGGTGATACTGTATTTCTTCATATTATCATTACTGTCTTGCAGTTATGTAATCTATTCTTCATTTTTTATTATTTTGTGAATTTCTGTTTAGTGAACAATAAAAGTAAATATATCTGTCATGCACACGTGTGCATGGGAGGCAGCTAAAAGAACCAAAATAAGGTAATTCCACGGCAATCCAGGAGGTGGCAGGGTGCAGTAAACCTCTTTCTTTTATTCCTGCAAACCAAACGCAGGAAATTCTGCCTGAGTCTGATAATGTTGCTTCCTGTTCCAGCCCGATGACGTCACTTCTGTTTCCGACCATGATGATGTCACTTCCGGTTCCAGCCATGATGATGTCACCAACCGCTAACCCACCTTAAATACCAGTCAATGTCCACTTGTGAACTCAGTTCTACTTTGGACTCAGTCTGTACACAACTGTACTACCAATTTCCAATTCTTTGCAGCCTTATACAAGTATACGGAGGGCTGCCCCAAATCTTTTCCTGTGTCAAGGCATTTCCTTTCCCTCTATCTATCTATCTATCTATCTATCTATCTATCTATCTATCTATCTATCTATCTATCTATCTATCTATCTATCTATCTATCTATCTATCTATCTATCTATCTATCTATATCTTTCATATCAGTCTACTGATTTATCTATCTTTTCTATGAATAGTACCACTGAAGAATAATATGCGCTGAATTGGTCCCTGACAAAAATGGCTTAGAAACAGGACACATTTTCTTTGTATGCTTCTTTGGCAGAGGGTCCATACTGGCACAACCTGCTGCCTCAAAAGTGTGTGAAATGCAGGGCAAAATCACCAGTGTTAAACTATTGCAAGTCTAATGTAACACTTAAAAATGTGTACTGGATGGAAAGTGTATTTACAAGATACTTTAATTTAACACATGCAGATCAGACATTGCTGAAACCAGGGGAGCTATTTTGCATACCTGCCAAAATCAAAGTTGCCCCCATATAATCAAGAGCAAGTGGCAACTGTCCCTCAATGATTCAGTGAAATCCAGGGTATACTAAGATGCTGCCTGGATACAAGGGCAGTTGCTGGCTCCAGTGTCTTAGTAAGTCTAGATTTGTTCTTGTATTGTACCTGGGCAGCACAATGGTGCAATGGTCAAAAGTGTTAGGGATTCTGACAATACTCTGACCTTCTTATCATTTATGCAGAGTTTCCTCATTCTACACATACCTGCGTGTGTTTTCTACACTTTCTGTCTTCTTCTCCAAATTCCAAAGAAGTGCACGGTAGGTTAAGCACATAGTTATGTGTGTATGGATTGGCGTGCTGCCCTAGCTTGGTCACAATGCTACAAAGATGAGCTGTAGCTTATCACATCCCTGCCTTGGAAAAGCAGATATAGAAAATGAACGGTTCTGTGAAAAATTAATTAATGTATAGGTGGATGTGTTCAGAAAATGTTTTGATCTGTCACAGCTTATCATGTTTATTCTTACAGTTTTCTTGTTTGGTTTAAAGAATTTACTTTAAAACACAATAAAATATGTAAAGAGGCTAACAAATTTAGGTAATGTGATGTTTTACAAAGATAGGAAAGAATTGCTTGGGGGGGTATCCATAAGATTTATTGTCTAATCTGCTAATGATAGCTCTTTTTATTGTTGAAACACAGAGTTTAAAAAAAAAAGACAGAGCTAACGAGAATGTGATAAGAAATTCAGGTCATTTTGCTACATCTGTTTCTACTTTTGCAGCTAACCTACTAAAACAACACACTCACTCCTGAGAAGTGGCGAATTTACTGAAACCTTTGCTAAACCTCATTAATGGGTTCCTGTGGAGCAAATGAGAGTCAAACAAACTTAAGCCATATTTATTAAAAGCCAAAAGGCCCGACCATCAACAATCTCTACAGAAACATTTGTATTTGTGTACAGTATGAGAGGTGGCCCCCAGATAGAAGTCATGTTCATCAAATCTCAATGAAGAGCTACTGAGTTGGTGCAAGCACTAGTATTTCACAGCAAAAGATCACCAATATTTTAGATAAAGTATGGAACTGGGAAAGGTGCTCCCATTCCCGTAGTCTTTGCCCACTGCTCATGCTTCTCTCCAGTTGTCACATACCAGTCAGTCAATTAGCCGATAACAATACACTTTTCTTTTGAAATTTTATTCAGGTTCCTGTTGCAGTAAACTCTCCAGAACAATCCACTTAAGACAGTTTTTCCCAAATTCTAGCTTGGACTATCACTACTCCTACTAGTTTTCAATAAAATCAGTTTATTAATCAGAGAACCCTTTTACCTATTCATAACTGGGATTTTTCTAACATTTGTAGTATTTCAGTTAGGCACCAAATAAATTATTTAGGGACACAAGAATACAAGATACGCCTATGATTTTGAAATGAGAAAACTCAAATTTATGCCTCCAAAGTAATCTGACATTAGGAGAAACCATATATACTCGCATATAAGTCGGGTCTTGAAACCGTAAAAACGAACATAAAATCAGACCCTGGCTTATACACCCGTTCAAAAATCCATCCATCCATCCATTTTCCAACCCGCTGAATCTGAACACAGAGTCACGGGAGTCTGCTGGAGCCAATCCCAGGGCACACGGCAGGAACCAATCCTGGGCAGGGTGCCAACCCACTGCAGGACACACGCAAACACACCAAGCACACACTAGTGACAATTTACAATCGCCAATCCACCTAACCTGTATGTCTTTGGACTGTGGGAGGAAACCGGAGCGCCCGGAGTAAACCCACGCAGACACGGGGAGAACATGCAAACTCCACACGGGGAGGACCCGGGAAACAAACCCAGGTCTCCTAACTGCGAGGCAGCAGCGCTACCCTGCGCCACCGTGCCGCCCCCCCGTTCAAAAATGCGACACTTATAAGACTACCTTAAATGTTGAACATTTTAAATAAATGTTTTAATATTTTTTATGGAATTGTAAAAAAAAAAACTCTAGGAATAGAGTTTCTGGGATTTCATAATTTCTCCTAGAAGAGTACCACTATAATGAAGGGGATGAGAGCATATCTAACTAGTGAGGCACACTGATTGGCAATGCCAACTTACACTGCCAGGACACAGTGTTCTCGCCATGTCTGCCACTTCAATCTTGTAGGTCACGTGTAATATCGGACAATGCCAGCAGTCCAGGTGTGCCATCTCTACAATTGGCTACTTTCACCCATGTGCAGAGCCGAGGAGTCATTTTTATTTTGGAGGTAGTAGGTGTAGAATTGTGTGCATGCTGTCAGTATTGCCTCCCATCTAGCAAGCTGTGAGACGTGACTTCACTGCACTGTGGCAAAATAATAAATACAGACATCTAGAATACTAACAGGAAGGTGCTAACGAATCAGCCTCTGAAATGCAAGTATTTGTGTCCCAGATGGACTGTAACAAACAACTGAGTCATCCATACCATCTCACTCTTACCCTCTAATAGCAATGAGGCCTGTTGAGAGTGCATAGCTGATGATAAAACTAATTGAAAGCATTGACTCTGAAGGCCAAGACTGAGCTTCTCCTCTCAACCCCTGCCCCAAATCAGGAAGTGCCACCTGAAAGATTTTTAGCAAAACCAAAAATAAAAACAAAAAAAAAAATATGCAATACAGTAATTGAGTTCACAAGTTGATGGACTGCCTCCTGCTACCAGAGATGGTGTTTGCCAGGCATCTAATTCTGCCAAGATCTCATAACCTTTTATTAAGTGAATCTGCGCCCTAAGTAGTCACTTGAACCAAACTGGGTTATTTTTTGCTTTGCTTATATGGTTGTAGTACATTTTAGGGGTGGGATATGTTGGGGGGTGAAGCCAAATTTCCATCCACTGCTGACATGCTGTGAAGGAAGGGGGGGCTGGAGTGAAGAGAACTTGGTGAAAAAAAGGATGGAACGATATATGCCATAGCATTAACTTATCATACGGACATGTCAAAGTGTGAGGTTGAGAGAAGGTGGTTATCATGTCCAAAGAGATGAACTGATTGATATGGTCCTGAAAATAATATGCAGGATGTAATAATAAGGATGAATACATGAGAATAATATGTAGAAAATTAGCTTTATTATTGGGTGCACTGTAATGTACTAGCACTTCAGTCAGAAGTGATCCCATTTTTGTGCTTGATACAGGCAGGATAGCCTCCAGACCTAGCCAGTCAACCCTGAACTGGACAATGTGGTCACAAATGCTGGATAGCTCAGTAGTGCACTATTGTTTCATGGCTCCAGACAGCTACTAGGTTAGAGTCATGTCCTGGCAAGGGTGGCACTAGAAAGTTTTCCACGAGTGTGGCTTTAGTGAGGTTACATGGCATGATGAGGGGATTAAATCCTTCTCAGTTAATATTGTTTATGACAGAGATGCTTGGTTTTTAAGTGTACAGCACTTATTAAATTCAGAAATATCTCTTTATATATAAAGTCCAACATCTGTCTGTCTGTTCGCTTTTCACATGAGAACTACTTAACGGATTTAGATCATTTTTTTTCTATAATTTGCTTGAACATTGATTTTGCGACCTCTCTCATCGCACTAAGTATCATAGTTGGCCTGTGGTGCTGATTTATTTGTGTAAATCCGAGAGAGACGCAGTGGGTGAGGAGAGGGGGAGGGGCCATCTTCACTCACACGACAGCCTCGGGGCGTGTCTTACATCTGCTTATCTAGCAAACAAGTGAACTGCTTAATGGATTTAGATTGGGCTTTTTTTCTAGAATTTGCTTGAATATTCCACTTGTCTTAAAACTTCTCTCAATGCACTTAGAATCATAGTTCGCTTGCAGGAGCGATATATTCACGGTAATCCGAGACCAATGTTGCGGGCAGAGGGGAGGGTGAAACATGACGTCAGGAGTAGTTAGCCAGGCAGGGCCCTCCTTAATGTCCTGTTTCACTTCTATGCAGGTGGAGCTGCGGGGGGCGGCTAGTATGTAATATAAATACCAGAAATTATTGAACATTTGGTAAGGATTACTACATACTGAAGATTTATGTTTTTTTGTTGTGATGGTTTGCCATTAGCGCAGCTATGACCGCTTCTATCCTTTGATAGTGTGAGTTGTATGGGGCAACGGTCTTTTATCTTATTGAGATTATTAGAGATTCTGGCTGTCAGACATGGCTGACTGCTTCCATGTTCACAGATTCTGTTAAGCATGCATTAACATCATGTTTGTTACCAATAAGGCTGCCTCTGCTCACATCAACAATGGTTTCCTTCACTTTGACAGATACTCATGATGACGAGTACAAAGGAATACTGTATTCGGATTCCCTAACTATTTTTTTTTACAGAAACTTACCAGTGAACTCATATGTGTAATCCAGGCACGGTACAACGTCATGTCTTGAGTAGTGGACAGGAAAGCACACCATTAAAAATACCAAAAAGGCTTGTGTTGATTGGAAGATCATAGGTTGTAATAAAATAGACTTTCAAACTAAAAGCACTTAACATAACAGACCAATTCCAAACTTGATTTTATTTATTTATGTGCAAGTTTAGGTTTAAACTCAATGACTTACTATTTTTTCCCTCATACAGTATATGGGCTTTTGTTTCCTAGATAAAATATGACATAACAAGGGTTAGGTCAGCAGCCTTTTTGGTAAGTCATAGTGCAGTGTCACAACTGTGTCCTAATGACTGCCTGTGTCTTTTAAACGTCTACAGTTTAACGAGTGTCATTTAACCCCTGGCTAAGTGGTTCCATGCACCTCACTGTCAATTTGTACAGAGAGTTGAGCAAACAAAAAAGAAAACCCAATAAATTGAGGTTTTAGGCCATAGCCCCATACATTGTAGTCTGGCATTCTGGTGCTGCAGACTGTTAATGCAGTATTTGCAGTGATGGGAAAACTCCACTCAAAAATCTGGTAGCCTAAAATATCCAGTGATGCCAGTTGCGACATGTGGGTCCTGGATTGCCATTCTTCTGTTTTAATGGCCTGCTACTTAATATAGCACCATACAGTGGAAACCAGCCGTGAGGTGCCTTTCGTTAGAAAGCTTTGCCCATCAGACTGACAGTTAGAGTTCCATGATGGACTGTGGAGTACAGGAAGGCAGCTACAGTATTCATTCACCTCCACTCTTTGTTTGTACCCTGGTCCTCTTCAGATGGCCACTGCCGAGTTATTTTCAGGGTGTACCTGATCTCACAATGTCAGCTGACTCCCAGTTTTAGCCCTGTGCCGCTCTTCATCTTTTCTTTTCATTCCTCATGCCTGTGCGTCTTTCTCCTCTAATCCCAAAACATGTGATAAATGATAACTATGCCACTGCATATCTTCACTGAACGAGGGTCGGACGCATGTATCCCATTGATCTTTTAGGGCATTTGTAAGTGATACACCACAGAAAGTAATTGCTCGGCAGGGACGGCACCACCTTTTTTTTTTCTTTTTCTTTTTTTTTTGATTTAATGCAATGCCTGGAATGTATAAACAACTCTCCACCAGCTGCTGGCTCACCATTGAAGGTCTGTGTTTAAGTTTTTGAGCAGCCAGCCCCAGTAAATTTGCACAACACATTCCAGAGCTTATCTCTGACTGCTGTCCCACTACATGGCCCGTCTCATTCACATGTCTCACACAGCCTTATCAGACACACTTTATCTTTTGCATGGGAGTGATAAGGTTTTTTTTTTATTTTTCAGTCCTAAAGCTCCTTGATGGCCAAAGTCGGCAAAAAGGCATCAACAGATAAAGATGTGACCCATCTTTATTTATCAGACCTGCCTGAAAGCTTAAACATGACGTCAGTTAAAAAAAAAAAAATGTCAAGTAAAGTGAGGCCCATCAGCCTGCTATGAACTTGTGTCACGTAGACAAAAGAGGTGTCATTCAAGCACCGCCAATGAACACTCGGGCACTTTACTGTCTGTTTGTCACAATTCAGCCAAATTCACATTATCCTATAGGACAATACCAAACATTCAAATCTAATTTTACAGGTCATATTCTTTACTTGAATCAAGTGGGTTTTAACATAGCAGGTTATGCTAACTTTCTTGCCGAGTATAATAATTACATTTGGCTGTATAGTGCCATTCATAATAAACATGATGGCTCAATTTAACTTAATGCGAACCCTATCAAGTGATATGACTTTTATTAAAGATAATATCAGTCAAATAATATAATATTAAAAATATGCTATATTCTAATTCAAGCTTATGGGGCTGGAGCCTATCCCAGAGTACTAAATACACATTATCAGTTAAACTATTCTCTTTCTATCGCATCTTATCAATCTACATTTAGTTTGTAAAGATTCATTGTAGGACTTATCACTTCACCAACTAAACATAGTTGCTTTCAAAATGATTATGATCAATCGATCTTCACTTTATACAGCACCATCAAATGTAGGAAGTATCTGAAAAAAGTAACTTTTCATAGTAAGCATTGTCAGATTCTGATTTACACAGTGCCTTTCACTGTAGACCTTTCTTAGGTAAGAGTCTAAATGTAATCTTTAAGAACACAAAAAATGCAATTAAAAACAGGCCATTTAGCCTAAAACAAACTATAAATAAATATTTTGTAATATTTGTGTGGTATTTACCTTAAGACAATTTTTATCTGCACTCGTGTTCTAAATGAGAGCTTATTTTAAAGTTGTCTCGCAGGACCAGATGTGATTCTCTGTCTGCTATGATATCTTTCTGTCATTTTAACTATTGTATCACTATATGATATAGCAATAGGAAACAAAGTTTAGATAAGCATTGTGATCTACGGATATACAACGTAATAAAAACACTGCAGCTATTTTGTCATGGCATGTTTGCATTAATGTTAAATTTCTTTTATTATTTGTTTAGACTTGCGGTCAGAAGCTAGATGTTATGCAGCCACTGGTGCCATTAGGCAGATCTGTTGATTTGGGTGTTTTCAGTACTGAAATATACATCTCCTGTTCTTTTGACAGCATGCAACACAACACTTACTTCAAATGCATATTTTGCAGCTCATAATAATTCGTTAAATTTATATAGTGCTTTTCTCACTACTCAAAGTGCAAAGCAATTGCAGGTTAAGGGCCCAACAGAGCAGAGTCCCTATTGGCATTTGCAGGATTTGAACCAGCAACCCTCCAGTTGCCAACACAGATCCCTAGCCTCAGAGCCACCACTTCACCTCATAGTTTCATGAAGATAGCTGCCAACTCTTCTAAGCTTACATCGACTTCTACACTATTATCGAAACGCTAAACAACAGAAAGCCACGCACAGCACCTACGACAGCATATCCATTACGTTTATCGTTCTTCCATTGATTTATGATCTTATGACTCTCATTTGGACTTAGTTATTCTTGCTTATTGTTCCTTGTACTAATCCAAAATGTATGCTGCACATGTTTATACTTTTAGTGTTAATGCTTGTTAACGATCTTCTGTCTTGTGTTAGTGAGATTTTTCTGTGCTTCTGTTTCTATTGTGTCCTTTTTAAATATTTGTGAGCACAGACAGGCACTCACTATATAAATAAAATGCATCATCATTATTATTATTATTATTATTATTATTATTATCAGGCACACTTAATCAAATAAATTTGTTAGGAAAGTTTAATTTTAATTGTCAAATAGACTTGTACAAATTTATGTCATTTGAATAAACTCCTCTTTAAAAGTATTGGTAAAGGTAGATAGATAGATCTTTATTTGTCCCCAGGGCTCAAGTTGTTCCCGACAAGTTCAATGATCTTTTTAGAAATGAAAGCAAAAAATTACTCAACTTATCTAGAATGAGTGGAAGAAGAAAGTAGCTTGAAAATGTGGTTCTGTAAACATGTCCTTACGTTACGTGTACTTAGTATTCACGTTAAACCAAAAACAACTTCACAGCTGCATTATCTGCAGATCGTAATGATTCAATATCAATATTTCATAGAAACCATAATTTTTCAGCAAAGCACCACATGGTTGTAGCCAATATGTTTAGCTCGAGATGTCAATACAGATTTATCTTTGCTCAGATACTTCTTTCAAAAAGTTGATGTTTAGAAAATCTGTACTGCAATTACCATACACTTCCCACAACTAACAACTGGTAATAGTACATCAACTGACGGAATTTAACTTAAGCTGGAATCTGACATCTATATGAAAGATGGTTAAGCTACCACAGGACTTAGTTTTTAACAATAATATGCTATTAAACATGGATTTTGTGTACTCTGGTAAACATAATGACATTCTGTAATTACTCTTTTTTAATATGATACTTTGCTACAGAAATTTTTAATAAACACAATTGTGGTATCTCTGTCTTTGATTAAGTTAATAAACAAAAATTAAAAATGATTCAACTTTCGAAGAACCCAAGACCCTATATACTGCTGAATGTGAATGTTATACCATTTTCTTGTTGTTGTTATTATTGTTTTTCATTTAAGTGCTATCACTCATTTAATGTTATTTTTTATTTTGTTGCATCAGTCAATTTATCAATTATTACAAAATATAACAAAATAAAACAATTTAATGAAGACAAGTGGAAGAATTTGCTAAGCTAAACTGGACAATACATCAAACAGATGAGGAAGGAAATGAGTGAAACTGACACCGATTCCAATGAGAATGAGCCCCAATCCATGAATTGACATGCGCTCCTCCTTTTCCCAGCACTCACAACAAAGATAAGGTAAAATATTTTGCCAATTAAGCTTGAAGAAGTGGACAATAAAGAGATAAAAAATCAAATCAAACCAATAAATCACATATGTAGTAAAATGTTTATTGTATAAAGTTTCTATCTTTTTAAAGCAATTCACAAAGTTTTATGTCTTTCACAAATCCGGACTGTATTTAATCTCTTTCATAAAGTGACCTCCTCTGAAAGAAAGGCACTATATGCAACACATAGAAAGGCAGCTATAGTGGTGGATGGCGTCCCACAGTAAAAAAACATACCGGAAAATTGCACTGGTATGGGGTTTACTATGAAGTAGTGCAACTTAAAATAAAGACTAGCAGTGCGCTCACACACTCGATATCTCTAAACAAACAAGAATATCAGGCACTCTGGGTCATGGGTTCAGATCTCATAATCCTCATCTAGATACTTAAAGCTGATCTCACATTACGTGACTTCTATGACTGCAGTTGTTGCCGGACAAGGTCAATTCACACATCTGAAAATCGCTGGGCATGTCAAATTTAACAACTACATGACGACTTTCCAGCACAGTTATGCTTAACCCTTTTTTGACAGCCAAGGGTATGCTGTCTGACAGAGCTGATACTACACGAAGAGTTAACAGTTACGAAAAACCCATACGCAACCTTGACCATTTTTTCTTTTTTGTCGTGGTACATAAAACGTGAGACATGAGACAGATGATGTTCTCTTCTGTTTCTGAGGTCTCAAACACCTACATTCCTTATTTCTTGTTGCTGTATTCTATGTAATATATTTCTGGATGAGAATTCATTGGTTGCCAGCTCTCATGCCCACACTAACTAAACTGTTTGATTTTGCTATTACGAGACATGGATTAGTTGGAGTGAGTCACTGGGTTTGTCACATTATGGGACTAGTCGTCCGGTGAATGCGCCATTGCCTGCCTATACCCCCTCTCTAGGATTATCTAAATGAAGGCTATGACAGAACATCGCTAAAATGTCACATGATATGAAATGGCCTTAACTTGCTTGATTTCTAAATCTAAAAATGAGTGTTTCTATGAATTTTAAAAAGGATATTGAGATGATGTTTTATTCTATAAAATAAAGATTAGCTTTATATATGGGCTTTAAGATTTATTGTTTTTGAACATCAGTGCAGTGCATCAGAAAAATACAGAGAGGGGATCACAAAATAGTTGGGCAGGAAATGTTCAACAGATTGTTGCAGCATGTCCAATTTATTATCCTAAGCTCAGCTAAGCTCAGCTTTCCCCCGGGGTAAATGGGAAATGGAATTATTTTTCATTAGCTTGATTTAAATTATATAACCTTATCATATTGGAACAAATCCATTTAGACTTTTACTAAATCTCAATATTTTGAGGGTTTTAGGAGTGACTGGTTAATTTTGGGGCGGTAGGAGTGATTGGTTTATAACAAAGAAATCCAGGAGGAAAAGTGAAACACAAGATAGTAAGATATGGTAACAGAGTGCTCCATTGAGTTATTTAGTCCGTTATTGTGCATTGGCTTTTAAATTGATGAAAGGAAACTTTTAATGACAGAATGGAGTCATTAGGCCTGCCACATGATGCCTCACCATTACCATAAAGTGCAAATAACTTGCAAGGCACATCTGCGTCTAGGGAGCCATCAAAGCTAACAGTGGATTTACCCTGCAGCCACTTGAAGATCCTTGTCTCTATAGACGAGCAGTCTGCCATTCTGTATGGGCTCCCCTGCTGCTCTGTCTCCAATCCACTGCCATCTAGCTCACCTCTATGATGAAGGAGGTTAACTCACTAGAGTCAGCAGGCCTTCATGAGAACAACAGGAAAACACCTCCCACATTTATGCAACCTCTCCCTCCTCTTCCTCTGAACTGTGAACTGGCTTGACAGACCCGACCCTGAAGAGGAAAAGCTGCATGATTGTGAGTAAACAAATGACATATGTGTGGCCAGCCTTAGATCAAAACGTGTTGGTCTCAAACATCAGACGTTTAGTTTTGTTTGCTTCACTTCCTGTGAGGATTTAATCAGTCCTACAGGTTTTGAAATCCACCTAATTTTAATGCTATGCACCAAATCTGAACTTAACTCAATTTAACCAATCAAGTCACTCTGTCCATCCTTTCAGCCACCATCCTCTGGACTAGGCTTATACATGTGGCAGGTCATGCAAAGCTGCAGGATCACACAGCCCTGGACAGGATGTGGGGAAGAAAGCAAAGTACTTGGGGGGAGAAGAACATAAGGAGAACATACAAACTCAAAGTCCCTTCAGCTGTAAAGTTGCAACTTCAACAAATCCAGAAACCATATAAATTCTAGAAATAGATATTCTGTATCTCACCAGTATTCTCACCACTTCTATACCAGTCAGCTATTGCCCAAAATGAGTGTTTACTTACACCACCCTGATGGCTGCCTTTTAGGAAGCATCCTTCATTCCTCATGCTGGGAAGGATCAATGTGCAAAGCAATATTTTGGACATGATAGATAGATAGATAGATAGATAGATAGATAGATAGATAGATAGATAGATAGATAGATAGATAGATAGATAGATAGATAGATAGATAGATAGATAGATAGATAGATAGATAGATAGATAGATAGATAGATAGATAGTGTGAAATGTAACAAACCCAGTCTTCATTTTGCAGCCTGTCCCAAGTCTGGAAAAATGAGAAGGGTTGGTGTCGGGAAAATCTGTCTGTAAATATCACACCAAAACCTGTTTGAGAAGTCTACTTAAAAAAAGTAGCAACTCCATAATAAAATGGGAATAGCTCTGAAGGAAGAAAAAGACTGTGAAGTACATAGTACATATAACATGAAGTACACAATTAAATGAAAACTGTCACATTTACTCATCAGAGTTGAGAGGGTGGGTTCTAGTGGGTACCATGTTTTAATTGGTCAGTTGTCTGAAACTTCAGCCACCAGCAGATACTTCAGATGCAAAGTTCTAATAAATAAATTCAGAGTCCGTTGAATTAAAGCAGCTACTTCGCACAGGAATTCTGGGTAACATTTTTTGCACTTGTATCCAAAGTGAACAGCCAGAGCTTTCCCAAGTGAAGCAAAGTGCATGTGTCAACTTTGCAGATGATTCACCAATCAAAAAACAGTACTCATTAGTGTCAACACTCTCAGCTTTGATGATCAAAAGTGACAGTTTTCATTTCAGGGCTTATTTTATGTTGTATGTAGTGACACTGGGTAAAAATGATTATACTGTATAATGATATATGCAACACAAATATGTTCCATGACACATTTCATTATTCTTACTCACATTTCATGTTATTATTATTCATTTATTGTGAGATTTCACAGAACTTTTATTTATTTGTGCATTTATTTATTTCCTATATTTTGTCTGAGATATTCTTCTATAGCTATCTGGCAGCAGGAACTCCACTATATAGTGTAGAATCCAATACTGTACTTCATGGGCTCCTCCAAGATATCTACAGGCATGGGTGTACTTTTTTGTTGATTCATATAATTCCCTTTAAGAGACATTTTATTCAGTTAAAAGGGCAGACTGACTGCTGGCCTTCCCTTGCTTTTGGGGACCTGTCTTATTCCCTTCAGCATCGCTTTTCCTCTGAGACATCTACAACTAACCACAAGAAAGCAGATTTGGTTAGTTTTATTGTTCACAGAATCCACTCTGTGAAGACACTTCTCTAAATGTGTTTGGCCAAACTGTTTATCATTAGAGGCTTATCTCCAGTGTTACAATCCATGTTCTCCTTTATTCTGACACTGCCCCTAAAACTAATAACTTCAAGACAATGTAACACAGATATTTTCATTCATGAAATTATCTGGTCATCTACATTACCTCTACATTTCTGAATTACTCAACATGAATGAGAGATGGCTCAGCCAACGTGGCTTCATTCTACACACAAAACAGTGTACCTGCATTTTAATTTAATTGAAAACAGTAATTTTGTAATGGGTCAATATTCCATCCAAGGCTAGTTTTCGCCAGGAGCCCACTGCTTGCAAGAAAAAGCTTCACCGTTTCACAATCCAGAACTGGGAAAGTGATGTTCAGAAAACGTATGAGTTGAGGGAAAATAAAGATGGACAATGGCTGACAATTTCTAAAGTCTTTGGAAGAGTGGGTTTTGATTAATACCAAACACAACCACACAAGCACAAGTCCATCAGTAAAAATGTAAGATTTGTAATTAACAATTACCTTACAAAAGGCACCGTTAATAATATTGTTAACAATATGTAACAATATTTTGTGAATTTCCCCTTGGGGATTAATAAAATATCTACAGTATCTATCTATCTATCGCACCACAAATGATGACTCTTTCTCTTCTATCTCTCTTCTTTCTCCTTCACTCCTCCCAAAACTCCAACTCACCTCTTTCCAGCAGAGCGTCTCCTTTTATCTTGTAGATCATTTATGTGAGGTAGAATGCCTAGTGGGAACTGGGTGGTCTCTTGGCCTCAGAATCCCTGCAGATTTTGTTTTTTCTTGTTTTTTTTTCTGTCCTCCCTGGCCATCAGACCTTACTTTATTCTTTTTTAATTAGTATTACATATTTTATTTTTTTATTATTTATTTTTTCTTTCTTCATCTTGTAAAGCACTTTGAGCTACATAATTTGTATGAAAAGGTGCTATATAAATACCGTATATACTCATGTATAAGTCGGGTCTTGAAACCCGAAAAATGATTCATTAAATCAGACCCCGACTTTTACACCCGTTCAAAAATACAATTAGGATTTTTTTTAACATCTTCTTGCTTCCTCCAATCTGTTTCTCAGACACATCGAATTTTGTTGCAGCAGTGCAGTTATTAATTTCTTTTGCCACTTCAACGACTTTTAATTTATAACCAGCTTCGTATTTTCTTCTGATCGAGCGCTCCATCGTAGATAAGGAATGCTCTTACGATAAAGGTGTATGAGGGTGGGAGATATACAAAACAGTGCAAGCATCGCTTCAGAATGGTTCGGGTTTTACTGTGTGGTCATGTATGCACAATACTTAGGAAAAAAAACGCAGTGTGCTCCATGGTTACTCTCTCAGGTCGGCGTTAGCATTTCATTATCTCTTGGACCATTAGCGTGAGTCTTCCGCATTTGACTTATACAACCTACATACAGGAAATTATGTGGTAAAATCAAGCCCCGACTTATCTGTGAGAGAACTTAAATGCAAGTATATGCAGTAAATGTTGTTGTTGTACCCAGGAGTACTTCCAGTGCTCAGTTGTAGCCCAATGGAAGTACTTCGAGGTCAAACGGAAGTCTTACAAAGTAAGAAAACCCAACCGAGCTGCCCCCCCGGGACTTCAATTCTTATTATGCCTTGACGGTATCTGTGTGGGAATCCTTTTCTGGGTGTGCCATCATCTAGTGTGTCATGGAAGCCACAGAATACAGTGCCTCCCTCTGTTGGCCCCTTAATTACATTGGCCTCCTGGCTGGGTAATGAACCATACCCTGTCCCAGTAAGGATGACAGCCCATGCCTGTCGTTCATTACACACTGTTGGATGGAGCACTCCATATATTCTTCTACTGTATAATGTATGTGTATTAAATGGATACTTACAATACTTGGAAACAAATAAAATACAAAAAAAAAGAAAATTTAATTAATTTACCACAAAAAATACTCTTTTGCATCCTAACCTATAGTCCAGACAGCTCTTTATATAGTTATATACAGTACTAGTGCCTATCCAGCCTAAGAACTTTCCTCTAAGAACACTAAAAGTAATGGAGAACAAAACTCTGACTGTTTGCCCCGAATTCTCCATGGACACCAGCGTAAGTTATTAGGATGTATCTCAACCCAAGTATAAGAATATTGCATCATACTACAATAAAGGCAGAAACACCAAATAGTTCATATGAGGATGATCTCCTTCATTTTATGTCATGCTTTCCACAGTGAGAAGCATTTGGCTTGTACAGGTTTACTACAGTGAGTCAGAGGAAGGATCAGAATCCACGGTGTCAATTCCAAGTCTTTGCCTTGGAGATGGTTTGTGTCTTGTGGTTGTGGTCAACAGAAAACATTGGTGACTTTGTTCTGCAATGAGAGACAATTGGAAATATCTGTGTGTAGTTCTACTTGAATGTTCAATAACACGACAGGTAGTGACATCCATACAAAATTGCACCACAAAGAGAAGGCTGTGCCTCAAACAAAAAAAAATATTATAAGGAAAAACAAAAGACACCCATACATATATTAATGTGTGTGGGTTTATGTACATATTGTAATTGGTTGACCAGTGAACAATGAAATAGCAGTTAGAAAAATGTCAATGTCAATTTATATATATAGCACATTAGTAATGCTGTGGCCAAAGTGCTTTACAATAATAGAATAAAAGAAAACAAACAAATAACATAAATAGAAATAAAATATAAGAACATAAATAAAACACATAATAAATAGAAGTAATGTTATATAATCACAATGAGGAAACCATCAGTATTACTGAAGGTCATGGAATGCAAGTGAATAGAAATGAGTCTTTAATCTTGTTTGAACAGTTCAATTGTCGATGACTCCTTTATGTGATGAGATAAAGAGTTCCACAGGCGAGGAGCAGCAGCTGCAAAAGCTCTGCCCCCCTTAGTTTTACACTTGGTACGAGGGACAACAAGAGACAACTGAACAGAAGATCTAAGCACTCTGGATGGCTGGTGTAAAGCACAAAATTCAGATAAATAGGCAGGAGCAACCCCATGTAAAGATTTAAAAACAAGCAGCAAGATTTTAAAATCAATTCGAAAACTGACAGGCAGCCAGTGTAAAGAAGCTAATATTGGAGAAACAGAATCATACTTTCTTGCCCCAACCAGGAAGCGAGCGGAAGTATTCTGGACCAACTGTAAACTGCGTATCAGGGATTTACTAATCCCAGGATATGGCGAGTTGCAGTAATCAAGGCGAGAAAAGATACAAGCATGAGTAGCTTTCTCAAGATCCCTAGAAGATAAAAAAGGCTTGATCTTACCTAATAAACAAAGCTGGAAAAAGCAACTCTTGACTACAGAATTTACTTGTTCCTCAAAAGAGAGGTTACTGTCAAAGATAACACCAAGATTGTGTACTTGAGGTTTGGAAAAGACAGAAAAAGAGTAGAGAAATCCAAGACCATTGGGCTTTAGCTGATGGACCCACTATAAGCAATTTTGATTCAGATCAAGAAAATTATTAGCCATCCAGGATCTTAGTTCAGAAAGACAGTTGTGGGGTTGATTTATTGCAGAGTAGCAGGTGGGAATATAAACCTGTGTATCATCAGCATAGCAGTGAAAAGAAATGTTAAATTTACTAAAAATAGCTCCAATAGGATGAAGGTATATAGAGAATAAAATAGGATCCATGAGGAACATCACATTTAAGAGGATCAGTAGACAAAAAAGAGGAATTTAAAGTAACTGCAAAGTGTCTACCAGTTAAATATGACCTGAACCAGTTAAGAGCAGTCCCTTTAAGCCCAACAAGATGTTCAAGCCGCATCAGCAATATCTCATGGTCAATAGTGTCAAAGGCAGCGGACAGGTCAAGGAGGAGAAGGACTGATGCGTCACCTGAGTCAGTAATAATAGAGATGTCGTTGAAAACTTTCAGGAGGGTCGTTTCAACACTATGATAGCGCCTAAAGCCAGATTGGTAGATCTCAAATAAATTATTGGAGTTAAGGTGATCGACCAATTGATTATAAATAATTCTTTCTAGAATTTTAGCCAGAAATGGCAGTTGGGAAACTGGGCGAAAAATTGGCTAAAACTCCAGGATCTAATTCTGCCTTTTTTAGACAGGTATGGACTGTAGCATGTTTAAAAAATAATGGCACAACCCCCGCACTTATAGAATCATTGATAATGGATAGTAAAGATGGACCCAACACATCAAAGGCTTCCACTAAGAGGCGTGGTGGTACTATGTCGAGGGGGCTGGGAGCTGGTTTAAGGGTGTCAATAGTTCTTTTTAATTGTGAAAGTGAGATCATATCAAAGGATTCTAAGACAATGTCATGATTAACAGTAGGAAGTTCATAGCCAGTTGGAACAATACCACAGCGCATAGTATCAATTTTATTGACAAAGAATGATAGAAACTGCTCACATGAATGAACAGTGCTATTTAATTCCATCACAGATTGAGGGTGAATGGCCGCAGTAATTGAATTAAATAAGACCCTAGGATTCTTAAAATGACGAATTACTAGATCATCAAAGAAATCTTGTTTAGTTTTCTTAACTGCAGCCCGGAAATTGAAAAGAGAAGTCCTAAAAATCTGCTTAGAGGCAATCAGTCCATCTTTTTTCCAACAGCGTTCAGCAGTTCGACAGGCGCGGCGCAGCGATCGTGTAGTTTCATTTAGCCAGGGAGCAGTTCTTCCCTTATTACTGCATATCTTGGGCGGAGCAATTGAGTCTAAAACCGTTTTACAGGAAGAATTAAATTTTAAGACAGAATCATCGATACCATTATTTTGGACATGCACATCAAGACTAGAGAAAATAGCATTAAATGGCTTTAAAAAAAGCAGCATGGGACTGTGACGGGGTTTGCCAGGACCAGAGATATCACAACAGTAAAGTGACACTACCAGACAACCTAGCAGTTGACAGAGATGTGCGACCCTTATGTAAAAGAAGGGAAAGGGTGCAGTGGCGGAATGCTGAAAGGTAGCAACATCACCTTACTGTTATAAAATTTTAAATGTTTCCCCTTGGGATTAATAAAGTATCTATCTATCTATCTATCTATCTATCTATCTATCTATCTATCTATCTATCTATCTATCTATCTATCTATCTATCTATCTATCTATCTATCTATCTATCTAAAGTACATAGGCACAGGCTATGAAAATGCTGTGTTGAAAATGTAGGGGCATGGCTGAAAAAGCTGGGCCTTTACAGGGAACAGACTAGAGACATCAGAGGCACTACAATGAACTCCAGACATGTATCCAAGTAGTACAAAGAGGGCAGCCCCTATTATGGAAGTAAATATGGGGAGTGACCGGAAATGACCCCCAGATGCCATTTAAAGCATCTGAGTGAGTATGGAGTAAGGAGATGAGATAGGGCAAACATTCATTCGGTAGACAAAAAAATTGACCAGTGTTTAGGGAGTGAAAGAAAGAGAGATGAGCGGTAGAAGGGAGAGCATGGAACTATGGGTAACATGGGAAAATAGATGAGTCACCCCAGTGGTCAAAAGAATGTTTCAGCCATTGTACAGGCAGCCACAAAGAGGCCAAAGGATTTGCACATGTTAAATCGTATGTGAATTTCCCCTTGGGATTAATAAAGTATCTATCTATCTATCTATCTATCTATCTATCTATCTATCTATCTATCTATCTATCTATCTATCTATCTATCTATCTATCTATCTATCGGCACTTTCTATCTCCCTTTTGTCATTTCCACTTGTGTTTATTGTTGTTCAATAAAAGCACTTCTTTTTTGCATTATGTTTTGTGAAAGAACCCTATGAGTGTATACCCTTATGTCCACTGCAGGTATTTTACACACACACTTTCAAATTCCAATTCAAGGTCACAGCAGCCTGTAATATTTCCCAGAAGCAAAGTGGGAGATAACCCTGGACAGGACGCCAGACCTCACCTATCCTATTCTTCTTTTGTAGATGCAGACTGAAGCTAAACATTTCTAGCTCCTCAATATATAATTGTATGTACATTTTCTATTGTGTATTGCATTTTTTTTATTTTATTTTTTTTTTATTTTACTTCAACCGTTTTGTATTTGTAATTGAAAGTGTGCTTAAAAAGAAAAATGACTTGAACTGAGCTGAACTGACTAGTGCCAGGATAATGCTGAGTGTTCACTGCCTTGTACTGGACAAAAAGCAAATTAGAACAATGAATGAATGAAGTGAATAAAGAAATGTTCTCACTCACACATCATGTCAAGCACTTCATTTCATTCTGTATTTGTAATTGTTGCAAGTAGAGATGGGCTTTATAAGAATAAAGTGAGTTAAATTGAAGTAGACAAGCCACCTTTAACATTTATAATCAAGACCCTAGTATTTCAAACAGAATTTATGGTTGATCCTCATGAGACTCAGAGATACACTTCCCCACGGTCATAGATGTCTGAGGTCATTACAGACTTTGCCTCCAATAATAAATGAATAAAATATTCCAGAAAGCTTTATTGCCAATGCATAAGGAACTTGCAATACCATGGCTTTTAATAATAAAAAGCCCAGTTAAGTTGTTTTTAAGCCCTCGTGAGTGGACAGTTTGCCTAGACCCCGATACATTTTGTATGATTTTATTTTGTTTTATAATCCTCTGCTGTGATATCTCTGTCAGATTCATTGGTGGCGGCCCATGACTGCTGGAAGAGGGGGTGGGAAGGTAGTCACAGCTTATGATGTGATGCCAAAGAGGAATATACCCCAGGAAGATGACCTCATAATGTGAATGAGAAGATTAAAGTTAATCGGGGTGTGCCCATTTAAAGAAAACTACATTTGGTCTTGGGGAGGCAACATGAAAGCAGAAACATAGTGACTTGTTCCTCTAATCCAAAGAGAACTAATAAAGGTAACTGCCTGGTGATCCCAGCAATTAGAGGAAAGAAGTGGTAGAATTGTAAATGGGTGCTTCATGACATAAAGAATATCAAAGTGGAAGAACATCCTGATGAAAGACAGACCTCAATTGGCCAGTAGTAGGCAATGTGAGAGTGGAGGTGTAGGTTTATATACTCTTATCCTGTGTTAGGGTACAACTCGTGTTGTATTTTATCCGCAGCATCTCAACTTTAGTTGACCTGGTGACTAGAGTTGGAAATCTGATCAAGTGTCACAGCATACCTTAGATGCCTCATTAAATTGCAATAATTGTGCACATTTGTGTTGCATTGTTTCCTATGTAAATTAACTGCAATTAGTGATTCTTGTGAAAGGCACTACGTAAAACATAAAATAAGATCAACAGATGACTCAAGTATGATGTGCCCTTTCATGATCCTACTCAAAGCAACATTATTCAAGTCATTTAACTTTCAGGATGGATGCACATATGATGAAATCTCGAGTATTGTGCTCTGGTTTGGCTGGGAAGGTGTCACACATTAAAATCTGCAGAAAGTTGGAGCATTCTATGCTACTCTAAGGCAGATGACAAAATAAAAAAGCACATGTACTGAAATGAGCATACCCTGTAACAATACCAGTGAACATGACGGAGGCACAGCAGACCACCCAACGTGGCTTTTACAGTATTTCAGAGAACATGGGAGTTTGTCAGCAGATGTGGAGAAAGTATATGGCCACATGTTCCAAGTTATCTTGAAGAAGGTCTTGCAAGAGTCGTGACCCTTTGAGTCCTTGCATTGTCAAAGTGACAGTTGTATCTACAGTGGCACAGTGGTTAGCACTGCTGTCTCCAAGACTCTGAGGTTACTTTCCGTGTGGAGTCTGCATCCCCCGTGCGCCCCCAACAAGACATCTCAAGGATGTGTATGTGTGCTTCACTAAAGTGCTATGTATAAGTGATTGTGCCTTGCATTAGAGTGGCAAAGCTCCTGCCTTCTGTCCAACACCCATAGCACACACAGTCGGAAATGGATTAAACAGGTATGAAAATGGATGAAAAGTATGTTTCTTTTGCACATTCTCTTTCTGACACATTATTCAGCAGAAATGTGTCAAGAGAAGCTACTGGGGCACCTTTATACCAACAGCAATATGTCTGCATAATGTCTCACTGGGACTATGAAGGCCAAGTCATGTGTCTTTTAATTCATTCTGGTGTGTGTTCAGACCATTTTGTGTGTGTGTGTGCGCGTGTGTGTGTTTGTGAGTATATAAATGTATTTATCTACTGTATCTATTAATTAATTAATTTATTTAAAGAGTTTCTCGAAAAAGCAGATTCACCCCGGGGACAAATAAAGTTTTATCTATTAATCTGTCTGCCTAGAACTCTGCCCATAAACGCAGACATTAAAGAAGTATGTTATACGTTAGAAATTATAAAATGGAGCCAAATTTGTCAGTCAACAGAACACTTGTTTTTAGTGTATTTTGTTTTAGGTGGGCCATACATACTGTGATTTTGATTTAAGCAAAAAACCCCACAAATCTAAGACTCATTAAACATTAAAAGACAAAAACATGAAGTTCTGTGAATAAAGCTAGGCTTTGGAAAAAATATGGTGAGAGAACAAGACACACACAATTCACACTTAGCAAGCAGGAAAGATTTGAAGAGTGCTGGAGTCTTTAGAGAAATACATTGAGAAGGCCTAAAAAACAATCTCAGAGACAGAGAGAGAGAGGTGGCAATCAAACAACCAAGAAAAAAGAACTTCAAGAAGTGACATCTAGTGACTAAAAGCTATGGACTGTAAACTGCAAACTGCTAAACATGTCAGTGCTTAGCCCAGCTGTGTGTGGTGGCTGCTGGCTCACTTTATAGCCAACCCGGAAGTGCTCCAGGTGTTTGATGACCTATTTCTGGCTGAACCGCCCACACGGGGGGCTCATGAACAACTGCAGCACCCCCTGGCGGCACCTCCAGAATCCCAACAGTGTTGTGGGGAACTCCATCTCCCATGGAGCCCTGCGGGAATTCAAGGCACCACTGCCACCCAGGGGTGCTGCCATCTAGTGTTCTGGGGGAAGGTACTGTTCTGACCAGGCTTGCTCCATACTTCCATACAGTGAAGAGGCGTCCCGGCCAGAAAAGGACGCTGGCCGTCTGTGACACTATATATATATATATATATATATAGATGATCACTAACAGATATTTATTAATTAAAAATATTGCTACATAAAATAAGCAAGTTTGTTTTAGTCCAGGTACAGAGTGTATCATCTTCACCTTTATTAAGACTTCCTTTTTTTGCCAAGGAAGTCAAAAATGCTTGCCTTCAGCTGAGATTTTCATTGCATTTATGGATCGATTCACCTGAAAGCGCCTCAGCCCCTTTATTAGACCAAAAGAAAGACAAAGTGTGGAGAGATGCATTTCATATCCAGTAGTAACTTATTCCAGCCAGTCAACATTAAGAAGGGGGTTATAATGGAATAAAATTCCCAGGTGGTTTGAATATTAGTGGTAAGTGAATTCCATCAAGATTAACATTTCCTGCCAGAAACAAGCTTGCCAGCATTTCCATCAGTTGACAATGTGGACAGCAGCCAGTCCCAGGAAAAGAACCCGGCTACACTAATGTAGCGAGTCTCCCCCTGGAATACACACACACAACCGCTAAGTGAGGAGGACTTGTTCAGTTGGTGGCCAATTCAGAACAGAACTCAGCCATTCAATTAGACAGTTGTTACAGTTTCAGTTCTTATGTGACTTTTTAAATGGGAGTTACAGCCAGGATGTAACAGGAAAGGGTCTAAGTTAATATTATCAATGTAGGCCAAAGAGGAGGTCATCTTCCCAATACAGCACATACCATACTTGTCTTCAATCTGCATTTAGTGCATTCCATGATAAGATATTACACTGCTTCATTCCTTTGATTTATAATATCACTCTTACAGTAAGTGTCTTGCCATGTACAAAATAATGAAACAGACTAGTATTCAGGATCACACTTGGCCCGCCACACACCCCTTCCTGTCAGTTGCTGTGTAGGATTTGCTTCAGCCCCCCATGACCCTTTCAGCACAACCTTCTCCCAACTGTAGAGCTCTACTTTAAAAATGAACACACAGTATCAACAGATGTGTAGCTTGAATTCTTCAGTTTCCTATTTAGGAAGCACTCATCTTTTTTCTCACACTGCAGGAATGAATGCAACCAACAACACAATCAAAGGTTTAAATGGACTCCTTTTGTGACAACCTTTTGCACTCCTGATAGGTGCGTCTTTCTGTGAAGTGTTGCATGGACCACTTAATGCGCTTCAAAAGAATTCCTGTCATGAAAGACACAATCTGTAACATAAGAGCTTTGTCTGTCTCTCTGTCTGTAATGCTGCATGTCTGCTGCATTCCAACAAGAGGTGTGTTTACTATCATTACTCTGATTGATACAGAGTGATGTGTACAGTGTAATGGTTGTGCTGAGCTAGAACATTTGTGACTTATGAAGAGACAGTAGTCCTCTGATCCTACAGTTGTAGAATTAGTTGTTATACAGTCATAAGCCATAATATGCTTTCCATTATAGATAACAATACAAAAATGAAGCATGTTATTATTCAAAATGTGCCAGCACCACTTCCATAATTAAAACAATGGGTACATAGAGTTTGCTGTTCAAGTCATGATGTGGTAATATTACAGAAATCCCAGCTATCAACCTTGGAAAGCTTGCCAGTTTTAAAGCAAACCAAGAGTGGCCTCAGGAGGGTAATGTCCTGCCTTGATGTGCAGTTAGAGACATCCCTATGATTTCTGGATCCTTTGAGCAAAAGAGCATAACAACACCATGAGCAGAATTGATAAACACTAAAGTGAAGGCATAAGCAGAAGCCATAATAAATCACTAAGCCAATAATCTGGTAAAGAGCCACAAGCAACAAAACATTCTTTCTTTCTTCAGTTGCAAAAGTGATGACCGCTTACCGTGTTACAAAATTCCCGTTTATTCAAACTCCTGGCTACTATGAAACACACCAACACCTGCAAGTTCTAGGCAGCACACAGAAGCATTCACAGCAATGGGCACTGAGGAAATAGTCACCAGCTGTGACCCTGCAAACCGTGCTCAATTACATGACCACTGGAGGCAATAAAAGAAAAGGTACAACTAATGGAACCAATTAACAGGAAACACATTCAGATGACTGCTGACCTGACTTTCACAAATTCCAGTAGTATGGAGATGAAAAGGAGCAAAATAAGATTACGGAAGCAATTTATCTTTCAAATGAGGCCATTTTCAACACAAACTGCAGAGCACATTTCCAAAATTCCTTCACTCCACCAGGCTAGCCTTGGTATCTTCTGATGATTTCTTTGAAAAATGTCAAAACTTGATGAAGACCCATTTTGGAGTTAGTGTTATGGCTTTCAATTTTTGGAAATGACCAGGAAATGCAATGTCAATAGGAGCAGGTAGAAATCTGTCAGGGGACAGGCAAGGATCAGAATACGAGGACAGAAGTCTGAACCTGAATAGCTACACTCAAAAGGTATGTAGCCAAAGCTCCTCATGCCAGCTAGATTATTTCCCATAAACTTTCAACAGAAAGGTTTCTCTTCTTGTTTATTTCTAAAAAGTGCAAACACATGGATAATCCCATGTCCAAAACTAACAACAGAACCGCAGAATGAAAACATTTTTACAAATAATAAGAGAAAGAAAACAATAATGTTTATGACTTAGATTGCATATTTGGCACTTTGGTCTATAAATAAGGGCTTTAATAGATATATGGAACCATTTTTCTGAATTAACAGGTTGGATTTCTACGCTAACATGCATATCTTTGAGGTACAGGAGGAAAACTACAGTAAATGGAAAAAATCCACATAGATACTGTATATTGGCAATGTGCAAATGCAAGACAAATAAGGCCTGGGTCAGGGATTCAAACTCCGGAGACCAGTGCCAACCGGGTGCTACCCTTTAAAGTTTGTTGTATTCACTTTTCCCAGGTAGAAAAGGAAGAACTGGTTAACTTGTTTAACTCTGGAATATCCTTAACAGTTTACTAAAGAAAGTTATGCAATGGCTAATGTTGCATGTGAAAAAAAACAGCTGTCCCTTTAGGCCCAACAATTGGTTATTCCACCTTCAGCAGCAGTAATTGCAACGAGATACTCCTATTTACTGATCAATCGACGTGAGCACTGAATTTTGATGTACTATTTGTAGCTCAGGGATATTTGCGAATTTCAGAGCATGAGTTGTACTTTCAGGTCTTGTCACAACATCTGAAAAGGATTTAGGGTTTGGACTTTACCTAGACTAAACCAAAACTCTACATTTCTTTTGTTTTTTCTTTTTTTTCCAACCATTCTGATGCATACTTGGTTTGCTTGTTTTTGTATCATTTTAATCAGATTTGGTCCATGGAATGATGACTCTTTATTGTCCCAATATATTGAAGTTTTCTTGTTTCTTTTAAGGGCAGCACAGTGGCAAAATGGCACAGCTGTTGCCTAGTAGTGGGGACACTAGGGTTCGCACCTCAGGCCCTCCCTGTGTGGTGTTTGAATGTTCTCCCCAATGTCTGCATGGGTTTCCTCCCGCTATCCAAAGACATGCAGGTTTAGGTAAATTGCCAACGCTAAGTTGCCCTGTAGGTGGGATGTTTGTCGTGCGATTGACTGGCGCCATATTGAGGTTTTGTTCCTGCCATGTACCCTATGCTAGCTTGGATAGGCTCCAACAACCCAAACCCACCCTGCGAACCTGGTCTGGCTTAACCATGTTCACCAATGAAGGTAATGTACTCTATTGAGACATATACTGTAGCTGGGCAAGCACCTTGCCAATAATGCTTAAGAGGGCAATTCCTTGATAGTTATTCCAGTCTCCTTTGTTTTTATACAGGGTAACTACTGGCATTGACATGTTTTGAGAAATGCGTATATACATATATGGGTTATCTACTCTCTATATATAAAATCCTAAGCCTAAAAGTGCAAAGATTTTATGTGACATTTTTATGTCACATTTTTTATCACTCTTTAAATCAGGCTTATTTTAAATCCTTCATATATATATGTTTGGAACATAGTTAGAACATAACGTGACTAATGCGGATGCAGTATTGCATGATTGGCTAAGAATATTCGACGCCACTGGACGGCCGAGTATAGTAAGTTGGTGTTGGTTTGAACAGATAACAGTAAGTTCGGTTGGTTTTTGGAACGTTAGTTTGGTGGGGTGTACTTTCCAGGACTAACATCGTCACTGACTTAAACCCTTCGATAGCTCCGGAACCGTAAGTAATTTAGAATGTATTGCCATTTGATTGGTACTTCGAAATCTATCTTTAGGCAGTTCGGTTTTGGCATCTGTCCTTCTGACATCTGTTGGCAAACTAAGTAATGATGGCTGGGTATTAACAACGCTCATTATTTAAATTTTAGTCAATCTCAGATCTAAAATGACCACACCAACTTAATTATTTCTCCGACTCTGATTAGAGTCGTAAAATACATTTTGTTTTTAAAATTTGTTTGCCGGAAAAAATCAAATGAGGTGCACCAAAGAGCTGAGTTCACGTTTAAACAGGAAGCTCTTCATTACATCAGCCAAAAAGGTCTATTTTAAGCACAAATTAGTGCCATGATAACAAAATCATTTCAAGGACTTAAAAAAACAAAATTCTTTGCAGAGAAAGTATGGATTTCACAAACATAGAATTTGTAGCCCGATTTGATTGGGCTCCCAGTCGCTAGTGTATATATATATATATATATATATATATACTGTATATAGCAAAATACCTGCGCTTCGCAGCGGAGAAGTAGTGTGTTAAAGAAGGAAAGAAAAAGAAAAGGAAACATTTTGAAAATAATGTAACATAATTGTCAATGTAATTGTTTTGTCACTGTTATGAGTGTTGCTGTCATATATATATATATATATAGCAAAATACCCGCGCTTCGCAGCAATGTCATGTGTTAAAAAAGTTATGAAAAAGAAAAGGAAACATTTTAAAAATAATGCAACATGATTGTCAAAGTAATTGTTTTGTGTATTTGGCGGCAGCGTCACGAAGTTGTTTTCGTCTAGCTGCATCAGAAAATGTACCACGACGTCTGACACGCCTCCTTTTTACTGTTTTCTCACAGCTTGGATTGCTGCTGTCATAATGGGTTTGAGTCACATATATACTGTATATATATATATATATATCTTTATATCTATATACATATATATATACATATCTACATATACACATATATATATACATACCTATCTACATCATATGTACACACACATACATACATACATACATACATACACACACAAATTATATATATGTATGTATGTATGTGTGTGTGTGTATATATATATATACAATGTAGACAGGTGTGTGTGTATATATATATATATATATATACACATACATACAAACATACACACAGGTATATATATGTGTATATATATGTGTGTGTATAGCTTTGGTCACTGAGTGCAAGGGAAAAATAATAAAATATAGTCTATAAGTTATTAAACAGTAAAACATTAACGTTTTAAGAAGTAAAGGTACATTGAGCATTACTGAAGTGGTTGCGGGTAAACTACATTTTAAAGACTGTGTAACACAACAGGTAAGTAACTAACAGCAGCTAAAATGTATATGGATCATCTCTCGGTAGTAGATCCCTTTTGAAAGGCGCTACACGACGGCTGTGGTATAGAAATTACATTTTCTATGTGAACGTTCAAATTTCTGTCTCTGGTAATGTGCCTTACCGGCATTACCAGCAATTAAAGAAAATTAGTTTTGTGTCCTCTGCAGTGTTAAGAGAGAAAGGCTTTGGTTTGGGATAAAAGGAAAAAAGGTGTAAAGAAAGGAAAGTTGCCTTTTTCTTTGATATAGTGTAGAGAGATGTTTTCGCTGACGATATGACCGCCTTTTGGGGACAGTCGCGGTGGGTCTTGTGTAGACTGGTGAGACGTCCCAGCCATTAATCGGCTGTGATGGCACTGTCAGTCCTCCACTCGTATGCGTGTCTTCATAATCCGAGCTGACAACCTCATAATCGTATACGTGCAAAAGAAAGTGCGAATCGCCTTAATATTATTTTGCCGGTGTAGAAAAGGGGTCCCGTGTTTGCACTTGTCTGGGCTATAGGTCAGAGGGAGGAGGAAAAAAATGAAATGTGCTCACTTTGACTTAAGGTAGAAGCGCAGTCAGCGTCTAAAAGGCCGGCACAGCTATGCGCACGCGCGCCAGCTGCTCGACTTTTGCTGGGCAGGAGACGCCACTTTTTGCAGACATGTTCACGATATTAAAAGTCTCAGGGCTCTTTGGAGGTCATTCATATATATATATATATATATATATATATATATATATATACAGTGGTGTGCAAAACTATTTGCCCCTTCCTGATTTCTTATTCTTTTGCATGTTTGTCACACAAAATGTTTCTGATCATCAAACACATTTAACCATTAGTCAAATATAACACAAGTAAACACAAAATGCAGTTTTTAAATGATGGTTTTATTATTTAGGGAGAAAAAATCCAAACCTACATGGCCCTGTGTGAAAAAGTAATTGCCCCCTGAACCTAATAACTGGTTGGGCCACCCTTAGCAGCAATAACTGCAATCAAGCGTTTGCGATAACTTGCAATGAGTCTTTTACAGCTCTGGAGGAATTTTGGCCCACTCATCTTTGCAGAATTGTTGTAATTCAGCTTTATTTGAGGGTTTTCTAGCATGAACCGCCTTTTTAAGGTCATGCCATAGCATCTCAATTGGATTCAGGTCAGGACTTTGACTAGGCCACTCCAAAGTCTTCATTTTGTTTTCTTCAGCCATTCAGAGGTGGATTTGCTGGTGTGTTTTGGGTCATTGTCCTGTTGCAGCACCCAAGATCGCTTCAGCTTGAGTTGACGAACAGATGGCGGACATTCTCCTTCAGGATTTTTTGGTAGACAGTAGAATTCATGGTTCCATCTATCACAGCAAGCCTTCCAGGTCCGGTAGCACCAAAACAACCCCAGACCATCACACTACCACCACCATATTTTACTGTTGGTATGATGTTCTTTTTCTGAAATGCTGTGTTCCTTTTACGCCAGATGTAAAGGGACATTTGCTTTCTAAAAGTTCAACTTTTGTCTCATCAGTCCACAAGGTATTTTCCCAAAAGTCTTGGCAATCATTGAGATATTTCTTAGCAAAATTGAGACGAGCCCTAATGTTCTTTTGCTTAACAGTGGTTTGCGTCTTGGAAATCTGCCATGCAGGCCGTTTTGCCCAGTCTCTTTCTTATGGTGGAGTCGTGAACACTGACCTTAATTGAGGCAAGTGAGGCCTGCAGTTCTTTAGACGTTGTCCTGGGGTCTTTTGTGACCTCTCGGATGAGTCGTCTCTGCGCTCTTGGGGTAATTTTGGTCGGCAAGCCACTCCTGGGAAGGTTCACCACTGTTCCATGTTTTTGCGATTTGTGAATAATGGCTCTCACTGTGGTTCACTGGAGTCCCAAAGCTTTAGAAATGGCTTTATAACCTTTACCAGACTGATAGATCTCAATTACTTCTGTTCTCATTCATGTTCCTGAATTTCTTTGGATCTTGGCATGATGTCTAGCTTTTGAGGTGCTTTTGGTCTACTTCTCTGTGTCAGGCAGCTCCTATTTAAGTGATTTCTTGATTGAAACAGGTGTGGCAGTAATCAGGCCTGGGGGTGGCTATGGAAATTTAACTCAGGTGTGATACACCACAGTTAGGTTATTTTTAACAAGGGGCAATTACTTTTTCACACAGGGCCATGTAGGTTTGGATTTTTTCTCCCTAAATAATAAAACCATCATTTAAAAACTGCATTTTGTGTTTACTTGTGTTATATTTGACTAATGGTTAAATGTGTTTGATGATCAGAAACATTTTGTGTGACAAAATGCAAAAGACTAAGAAATCAGGAAGGGGCAAATAGTTTTTCACACCACTGTATATATATATATATATCTATACTAATAAAAGGCAAAGCCCTCACTCACTCACTCACTGACTCACTCACTCACTGACTCATCACTAATTCTCCAACTTCCCGTGTGGGTGGAAGGCTGAAATTTGGCAGGTTCATTCCTTACAGCTTCCTTACAAAAGTTGGGCAGGTTTTATATCGAAATTCTACGCGTAATGGTCATAACTGGAAGCAGTTTTCTCCATTTACTGTAATGGAGATGAGCTTGAACGCCGTGGGGGAGTTTCGTGTGACATCATCACGCCTCCCACGTAATCACGCAGTACATAGAAAACCAGGAAGACCTCAAAAAGCGCTGAAGAAAACATGCATTATATAATTGAGAAGGCAGCGAAACAATAAGAAGCGGCGAGTGACATATACAACCATATTCATGAGTTCTGCTACTTGAAACAAATCACGATGTAAACCTACACTTTAAATTAAGTTCATAGACAGGCTGCGCTGGCGTTTGTAATTTAGTGCCTGCCCATATAAGGCCGTCCGTCAGCGGCAATCCAATAGCAAACTGCCACGGGTAAATATTCACGGGTGAAGGACTGTGTTTATGGAGAGGAAGATGAGATGGTCAGGGTGGTGTTTGACACAAACTCAGCGAAACTGCGAGAGAAAGTTTTAAGTGCCAGGACTAAGGTAACATTAAATACAGCCACGGACATAGCACGAGATGGCACCAGCACAGCTGGGAACCTTCGATGCATGTACACCGAGCGGATCCGCGTGAACTGGCGCAGTGCACAGATAAAAGGCAACAGTTCCAAAGAGCTGAACAAAACCGAATTACACAATTGAAAAGGTAGCAAAAATATGAAGCATCTGATAAGCATATTCATAAATCCAGCTACTGCGAAACAAAGCACACGGTGGAAAAGTCAATGTCCCGCTAAAGGAAGACAGTGTAAAAAAAACCCGTGCATGCAGTGTGTCAGGTCTCAGATAAAGAAGAAGACGAGCTGTTTATTGATGCAGTAAGAAACGAATCGATGAATGAAACCTGTCATCTTTACAACGATTGACAAACACGGAATGTAACTTGAACACAACACATCGTACAAATACGAACCTGATTGAAAGAAATAATGATAATCAAATCCTTGATGACAGCAACACTCAGTAACACTCACAAAACAAATACTGTATATTGACAGTCATGTTACGTTATTTTTAAAATGTTCCCTTTTCTTTTTCTAGCTTTTTTAACACACTACTTCTCCGCTGCGATACGCGGGTATATATATATGTATTATATATATCCCGATCTACATATTCGAATAATGGATACTTTATTCGCCATCAATGATTGTTTTGGTAAAGCCATACTCAGTGTATTCATTAGATGAACGGTAAAAAAGTAAGAGCGAGGGAGGATGACTTATTGAGGCATGCAGGCTGTAGTCTTGCGTCAACTCTATCTGAATTGCGCAATCACATTTCAAAAATATATCTTTTCAAGTTCTATTTAGTCCATATTTGTCAAACTCAAGGGCCACGGGCCACATCCGACCAGTGTAATTATATCCGCCCATGAGATCATTTTATATACTGTATTATTGTTATTAATGGCCCGGGTATATGAAGCGCTGGTACCACAATAAACTACAGATTCCATAATGCAGCGCTTCAGCTGTGAAGTGATTTCAAGTGAAGCTACTTTTATGGGAGACACAAATGCACCAGTGTCACTTGCCCTACTTTCCCTGTTGCCAAGTAATCTTGAACCAAGTCGTCACTACGGTGTTCCCAAATACGCACTTTGCTGATAAACTGAGCGCACTGAGTTTGCACGGCGCTTTGGTTTACTTTATTTCTAACTTGTATAATTTAGACAGGATATATTTTTATGGAGAGCAAAATATTATAAGTTATTTAAGGTTTGAGTTGATTTATTCAGGAATAATATTCCTGTCTGTTTTTACCATTCCTACCAAAGATATTTCTGTCGACTAAATAAAAATTCCTTCTATTTAAAATTTAAATAGAACTTCAACAAATACGATAGTTCATAATATCCACGCAGACTTGCACGTAAGAGCGGAGTCATCCGTTTTAACAAGCAGCGTATTGCACTGATACTGAAATAGCTGTGTGTGTATATATGTAGATATGTATGTATATGTATATATGTTTATATATGTGTGTGTGTATGTATATGTATGTGTATATATGTAGATATATATATGTATGTATATATGTGTATATGTATAGATATGTATATATATATATATGTTTATGTGTGTGTGTGTAAATATATATATATTGTGGCCCCGCCGGGCTGGAGCCCGCCGGGGCGCCAGGAGGACGTGAGGAGGGCTTGTGCCTCCTCCAGACCGCGAGGCGTCCGTCCTGGTTCTGTTGGGGCCACGGGTTGAGGGCATGGAAGCCCTTCCCTGTAGGGGCCCGTGGTCACCGCCAGGCGGCGCCCCGATGCCGGTTTATCCCGTGCGGTTGCCGGTTGGGGCTGGAGCCCGGCGGGGCGCTTGAGGACCGGAGGAGGCGTGTGCCTCCTCCAGACCGAGTGGGGGCGTCCGTCCTGGTTAGACAGGGGGCCTCGGGTACAGGGCTTTGAAGCCCAGCCCTGTAGGGACCCGTGGCCACCGCCAGGCGGCGCCCGTGCCTAATTATCCGGGAGCCGCACTTCCGCCACACCAGGAAGTGCCGGGGAAGACTTTGTGTGGCACCCGGAGAGCTGCCAGGAAGACAGCCGATACTTCCGCCACGCTTGGGCGTGGCCAAAGACGGAACACCTGGGGCTCATCCGGGAGCCTTATTTAAGGGGCCGCCTCCCTCCAGTCAGAGGTGGAAGTCGGGAGGAAGCAGACGGAGCTGGAGAGAGCAAGGACGGGAGGCGGCCAGGACAAAGGCACAGAGACTGTGGGCCTGGACTTTGGGGAAATCGGTGCAGAGGCACTGGGGTCGTGTGAGTGTGCACTGGACTTTTATATTGTAAATAGTGTGTAAATAAACAGTGTGTTGGGCAAAAATATGCTGTCCGTCTGTCTGTGCCGGGGCCAGCGTTCACAGTGGCGTAGCCGGCAGGATGCTCCGCCTGGTTCAAGGCGGAACCTGCATCAAAATCAAAATGTCTGTGAACGGCCCGGCGCAGCAGCGACCCCACACACTGGCCGCGGGAGCGGCCCGTGCACGGCCCCGCGGGAGCGTTTACCCCGGAAACCGCCGCCGGACTGAAGAGAGGCCATCCCCGGGTGCGGAGGAGGAGCGGGCCTCGCTGGAGCGCAGCGGGCTCCGAGAGCCGCGCTGTTGAGACGGACAGCCAGGCCGGCGTTGCTTCGCTGAAGGCCAACCGAGGCAGGGGCCTCGCCCGGCGGGATTCGGGAGGTGAGTACCCTGCCCTGCGGGTTGGATGTACCTTGTTCTCCGCGGGGAGGGACGAACGGATCAGCGTCTGTGGCAGGAGCACGCCGGGCCACGGGCTGTCGACAGCGGCGGCGGCCGCTGAGGAGGCCGCGGTCGGCCGCAGCTGCGGTGCGGCGAAGAGGCACGCCTCGCAGCCAGAACAGGGGAGACAAGATGGCAGCGGGCGGAGGTCCCGCCGCTGACAGGCACGGATTGGCGGTGTGTCTTGTGTGCCCGCCGATGATTGGATAGAGGCGGGCCCAAGGAATGCCAGTCTCGTGTCAGAGAAGAACCCGATTGGGCCAAAGGGAGTGGCCCAGAGGAGGCAGGCGTCGCGTGGAGCTGACGAACAGGTAAGCCCACCGGCGTCTGTCTCTCTCTCCACCAGCGGCTCGGCGTGTGTCGGAGGAGTCCCTTCGCCCGCCAAGCCGCCTTTAGAGGAGCTGCTACGTGTTCGCCGCTCAGTGTGAGCAGCTGATGGAGATGGCGGTCGCGTCGAGAAAGCCACCGAGTGAGACGGAGGATCGGCGCGGCGCTGGAACCGGAGGCAGGCAGAACACGGCGGGAGTGGTGAGTGTTGCCGTTCCCGTAGAGCAAGTGGGGGGGTTCGCCGAACATGGCCGTGACCGATTACGGGACGACCGGCTCCGAGTAGGCGACCTCCCAACAACGGATGCGGCGGTGCAGACAGCTAGCGCGGCGAGGAGCTTGAATATGCAGGGCGGGTAGGATCGGGCTGTTGAGTGCCCTGGGTCCTAGCGCCCTGCGCTCCAAGCCTGCAGCTGTCTCCTGTCGCTCTGCCTGGACGCAGACGGGCTGGATTTGAGCTTTAAGCTGTGCTCAGACCCAGACCGTCAGCGTCAAAGAAAGAAGGAGGAACCGAAGGGTGAATGCCGGTTCCTCCGATAGGAGAGGACGCGGCGCTGGGTGCGCGCGTCCGGAGAAGGGCCGTCCTCTGTGCGGGCAGAGGAGATCCCCTGGGCGGCTGGGCGAGCCGCCTGCGAGCGTGCCGCGGACAACAGGCGGACGGGCATGGAACCTGCGACGGAGGACTTCAGCAGGCAAGTCAGGGGCTGTCGGAGGGGCAGGAGCACTGCGGTACGGGAGACCGGCAGGGCACTCGGGCTGAGTGTCCTGGCAGTGCTTCTGGCCCTCTTTTCCTTTTTCCACAGGCCCGAAGCCCGGCGGCGCTGAGGACAGCGTCGTCAGGGACCTGCCCTCCTGAAACGGGCGCTCGCGGGGGCTCCGCCGAGAGGCCAATAGTGTCCCAACTGCGGGAACAGCGGGGCGAGCGGCGCAGACCACAGGGCGCGTTGCGCCGGCGGGGTGCCGAAGACGGATGTCCCAGGGTGCCGTGTTGGACCCTGGGGGCATAGTAGGACCCTCGCCGGGGACGTGCTGCCCTTTCGGGTTGTGCCGTTCGGACCCGTGTCCTCGCTAGCGGTGGGGCACTGTGGCCCCGGCGGGCTGGAGCCCGGCGGGGCGCCCAGGAGGGCGTGAGGAGGGCTTGTGCCTCCTCCAGACCGAGCGTCCGTCCTGGTTCTGTTGGGGGCCACGGGTTGAGGGCATGGAAGCCCTTCCTGTAGGGGCCCGTGGTCACCGCCAGGCGGCGCCCGATGCGGTTTATCCCGATGCGGTTGCGGTTGGGGCTGGAGCCCGGCGGGGCGCTTGGAGGACGGAGGAGGCGTGTGCCTCCTCCAGACCGAGTGGGGCGTCCGTCCTGGTTGGACAGGGGGCCTCGGGTACAGGGCTTTGAAGCCCAGCCCTGTAGGGACCCGTGGCCACCGCCAGGCGGCGCCCGGTGCCTAATATCCGGGAGCCCGGCACTTCCGCCACACCAGGAAGTGCCGGGGAAGACTTTGTGTGGCACCGGAGAGCTGCCAGGAAGACAGCCGATACTTCCGCCACGCTTGGGCGTGGCCAAAACGGAACACCTGGGGCTCATCCGGGAGCCTTATTTAGGGCCGCCTCCCTCCAGTCAGAGGTGGAAGTCGGGAGGAAGCAGGCGGAGCTGGAGGCGAGGACGGAGGCGGCCAGGACAAAGGCACAGAGACTGTGGGCCTGGACTTTGGGGAAATCGGTGCAGAGGCACTGGGGTCGTGTGAGTGTGCACTGGACTTTTATATTGTAAATAGTGTGTAAATAAACAGTGTGTTGGGCAAAAATATGCTGTCCGTCTGTCTGTGCCGGGGCCAGCGTTCACAATATATATATATATATATATATGACAACAACACTCATCACTCACAACAGTGACAAAACAATTACATTGACAATCATGTTACGTTATTTTCAAAATGTTTCCTTTTCTTTTCATTGCTTCTTTAACACACTACTTCTCCGCTCTGGCTGGTATTTTACTATATATATATATATATATTGTGAACGCTGGCCCCGGCACAGACAGACGGACATCATATTTTCACCACACACCATTTATTTATATACACTATTATTTACAGTTTTCTCACATGCACCCCCAGTGCCTTCTTGCACCGATTTCCCCAAGTCCAGGCCACACAGTCCTGTGCCTCTTTACTCCTGGCCGCCTCCAGTCCTTCCTCAAGCTCAGTCCGCTTCCTCTCGACTTCCACCAATCACTGGAGGGAGGCGGTCCCTTAAATAAGGCTCCCGGATGAGCCCCAGGTGTTCTCGGCATTCCCTCTTTAGCCACGCACCAGTGTGGCGGAAGTGTCGGCTGTCTTCCTGGCAGCTCTGCGAGCGCCACGTAAAGTCTTCCCCCCGGCACTTCCTGGTGTGGCGGAAGTGCCGGGCTCCCGGGATAATTAGGCACTGGGCGCCGCCTGGCGGTGGCCACGGGTCCCTACAGGGCTGGGCTTCCATGCCCTGTACCCAAGTCCCCCTGCCTAACCAGGACGGACGCCCCCACTCTGTCTGGAGGAGGCACTCGCCTCCTCTGATCCTCCAGGGCGTCCCGGCCGGGCTCCAGCCCCAGCCGAGGACCGTACGGAATAAACCGGCATCGGAGCGCTGCCTGGCGGTGACCACGGGCCCCTACAGGGCTGGGCTTCCAAGCCCTCCACCCGTGGCCCCAACAGAACCAGGACGGACGCCTGCGGTCTGGAGGAGGCACAAGCCCTCCTCACGTCCTCCAAGGCGTCTCGGCCGGGCTCCAGCCCCAGCCGGCGACCGCACGGGATAAACCGGCATCGGAGCGCTGCCTGGCGGTGACCACGGGCCCCTACAGGGCTGGGCTTCCAAGCCCTCCACCCGTGGTCCCCAACAGAACCAGGACGGACACCCCCTCGCGGTCTGGAGGAGGCACAAACCCTCCTCACGTCCCCCTGGGCGTCCACAATATATATATATATCTATCAAAATACCCGCGCCTCGCAGCGGAGAAGTAGTGTGCTAAAGGAGTAATGAAAAAGAAAAGGAAACATTTTAATAATAACGTAACATGATTGACATTGTCATGAGTGTTGCTGTCATATATATATATATATATATACATATATATATACACACACACATAAACATATATATACATATACACACATATATATAGTATATATACATATACATCTACATATATACTGTATACATATATATGTTCACAAAACCACGCTTTTATCAAGGCTTCCGGTAGTCTTTTGAAATGAAATTTTCCTCCAATCAGTCGTAGCAACGCGCTTTCTTCCGACTGTTACATTTTTGTAACTCTGATGTGTGCATCAATGTAATCGGTGTACCAGGAAATCATGCATTGACAGAAGTTTCCCTTTGCTTGAAATGGAAAGTGTGATTAAATGTGTTATTTTTTAACGCGTTATGGAGCACATGCATCAAAGCTTCTCAGCTGTGCTTCTGCTAAGAAAAGGAAACATTTTAAAAATAACGTAACACGATTGTCAGTGTTACCTTTTGTGAGTAGTGCCTGGAGAATTCAGAGTGTGGAGAAACTGTAGAGACAGTGTGTGTATTAACTTGTGAATTTTTCTGTGAGTGGTAGCAGCATCACAAAGTTGCTTTTGGAAGACGGCGTTAGCTGCGGAACTCAGCTCAGAGCGAAATGAGGTGAATGGGAGGGGAGATGATGACGTGACTCCCCCCGCCTTAACTGTCAATCCCCCACAAAGACAGTCTCTTGAAATTTGCATAAGCATAGCCCTTCACCAGTAATTTTAACTTAGTTACAAAGTGATCAAAACTCTCGTTTATATCCTGCGTCCTCTCATTAAACTTGTATCCCGCATTACCCGTGGGCATGACAAATGCCAGCGCAGCCTGTCTATGAACTTAATTTAAACTTTAGGTTTACACCGTTTTTTGTTTCCGAAGTAGCTGCACTCATGAATATGGTTCTATGTGTGACTCGCTCGCTTCTTATTGTTTCGCTGCCTTCTCAATTGTATAATGCATGTTTTCTTCAGCGCTTTTTGGAGCTCTTCCTTGTTTTCTACGTATTGCGTTGACAGTCAGTTCACGTGATTACGTGGGAGGCGTGATGATGTCACACGAAACTCCGCCCCCCACGGCCATCGAACTCAACTCCATTACATTATATGGAAAAAAATAGGTTCCAGTTATGACCATTACGCATAAAATTTCGAAATGAAACCTGCCCAACTTTTGTAAGTAAGCTGTAAGGAATGAGCCTGCCAAATTTCAGTTTTCCACCCACACGGGAAGTTGGAGAATTAGTGATGAGTCAGTGAGTGAGTGAGTGAGTGAGGGCTTTGCCTTTGATTAGTATATATATTTGTATATATATATATATATATATATATAGTGGTACCTCGGTATACGTCTGCTTTGGAATACGACTCGTGTGCTAGAACAACACGTGTGGTATACGGGCGCGCGCCTTCAAAAAAAAAGTTTTAACCTGTACAGTAATCCCTCACTTTATCGTGCTTCGACTTTCGCAGCTTCACTCTATCGTGGATTTTACATGAAAGCATAACTAAATATATAACTCGGATTTTTCGCTGCTTCGCGGGTTCTGCGGACAATGTGTCTTTTTACTTCCTGTAGATGCTTCCTCAGTTGGTTTGTCCAGTTGATTTCATACAAGGGACGCTATTGGCGGATGACTGAGAAGCTAACCAATCAGAGCACGCAGTTAAGTTCTCCTGACTGAGAAGCTAACTAATCGGAGCACGCAGTTAAGGTCCTGCATGCTGAATGCAGTGTTAACCAGGAAGTCTCGTCTCACTCATTCAGCTTCAACGTGTTTCGCTGTGTAAAGAGTTGTGCTCTTTTGTGTTTATCTTTGTGCATAGTCAAGCCCTTCATTATGGCTCCAAAACGATCTGCTACTGCTTCAGGGGCCGTGCCCAAGTGCAAACGGAAGATGTTAATGATTGCGAAAAGGTAAGCGTTTTGGATTTGTTGAAGGCTACGATTTTTTTTATTTAAAAAGTAGGAAAGGAATATAAGATCTACGGCCGCAGTATCCTTTTAACAAGGGTGCAAAACGAGTTGTAAGTGGATGTAATACGGCAGTAGTCTGGATGGAATCTGCTTTAGGGATTTGGATTGAAGACTACTGGAAGAAGAACAACGACGGTGCTACACAATTGATATATATATATATATATATATCTATACTAATAAAAGGCAAAGCCCTCACTCACTCACTCACTCACTCACTCACTGACTCATCACTAATTCTCCAACTTCCGTGTAGGTAGAAGGCTGAAATTTGGCAGGCTCATTCCTTACAGCTTACTTACAAAAGTTGGGCAGGTTTCATTTCGAAATTCTACGCCTAATGGTCATAACTGGAAGGTATTTTTCTCCATTAACTGTAATGGAGTTGAGCTGGAATGGCGTGGGGGCGAGTTTAGTGTGACATCATCACGCCTCCCGTAATCCGTGAACTGACTGTCAGCGCAGTGCGTAGAAAACCAGGAAGACCTCCAAAAGCGCTTAAGAAAACATGCATTATATAATTGAGAAGGCAGCGAAACAATAAGAAGCGGCGAGTGACATATACTACCATATTCATGAGTGCTGCTACCTCGGAAAGAAAGCAAGGTGTAAACCTAAACTTTAAATTAAGTTCATAGACAGGCTACGCTGGCGTTTCACATGCCCACAGGTAATCACGGGATACAAGTTTAATGAGAGGGCGCGGGATATAAGCGAGTTTTGATCACTTTGTAACTAAGTTAAAATTGTAGGTGAAGGGGTGTGCTTATGCAAATTCCGAGACTGTGTTTGTGGGGATTGACAGTTAAAGGCGGGTGGGGAGTCCGTCATCATCTCCCCTCCCATTCATCTCATTTGGCTCTGAGCTGAGCTCAGCGCTAATGCCGTCTTCGAAGCAACCGTCAGACTGCCACCAAATACTCACAGAAAAATCCACAAGTTAATACACACGCTGTCTCTAGAGTTTCTCCACACTGAATCCTCCAGGCACTACTTACAAAAGGTCACATTGACAATGCGTGTTACGTTATTTTTAAAATCTTTCCTTTTCTTAGCACAAGCACAGCTGAGAAGCTTGATGCATGTGCTCCATAACGTTAAAAATAATGCATTTAATCACACTTTGCATTACAAGCAAAGGGAGCTTTTGTCAATGCATGATTTCCTGGTACACGATTACATTGATCAAGCGCATCCCGATTCATTTTACCCTCGCACCACCTTAGTTTGAGAAGAAGTATGAAAAATATGAGGTTAACACAGAAAAACAGATCACCAATTCAAGCTTTATGAATAATCGATTAAGCCATCAATAATTGTTTTGGTAAAGCCATCCTCCTTCCATTTTATAATTTTTCCGCCACTAGCCATGATTAAATGAGCGGTAAATAAAGTAAGAGCAAAGCGAGGGTGACTTATTTAGGCAGGCATATATATGACAGCAACACTCATGACAATGTCAATCATGTTACGTTATTATTAAAATGTTTCCTTTTCTTTTCATTACTTCTTTAACACACTACTTCTCCGCTGCGGGTATTTTGATATTTTATATATATATATATATATATATATGAATGACCTCCAAAAGGCTGAGACTTTTGATATCATGAGCGTGTCTGCAAAACTGGGGTCTCCTGCCCAGCAAAAGTCGAGCAGCCAGCGCGCGTGCATAGCTGTGCCGGCCTTTGAGGCGCTGACTGCGCTTCTGCCTTAAGTCAAAGTGAGCACTTTTAATTTTTCATCCTCCCCTGCGCTATAGCCCAGACAAGTGCAAACACGGGACCCCTTTTCTACACCACGGCAAAATAATATTAAGGCGATTCACACTTTCTTTTGCACGTATCGATTATGAGGTTCTCACCCTGGATTATGTAGACACGCACACGAGTGGAGGACTGACAGTGCCATCACAGCCGATTAATGGCGGGGCGTCTCACCAGTCTACACAAGACCCACCGACTGTCCCCAAAAGGCGATCATAGCGTCAGCGAACACATCTCTCTATACTATATAAAAGAAAAAGGCAACTTTCCTTTCTTTACACCTTTTTTCCTTTTATCCCAAACCAAAGCCTTTCTCTGTTAACACTGCAGAGGACACAAAACTAATTTTCTTTAAATGCGGTAAGGCACATTACCAGAGGCACAAATTTGAGCGTTCACATAGAAAATGTAATTTCTATACCACAGCCGTCGTGTAGCGCCTTTCAAAAGGGATCTACTACCGAGAGATGATCCATATATATTTTAGCTGCTGTTAGTTACTTACCTGTTGTGTTACACAGTCTTTAAAATGTAGTTTACCATAACCACTCCAGTAGTGCTCAATGTACCTGTACTTCTTAAAGCGTTAATGTTTTACTGTTTAATAACTTATAGACTATATTTTATTATTTTCCCTTGCACTCAGTGACCAAAGCTATACACACACATATAGACACATACAAACATACACACAAGTATATGTATGTGTATATATATGTATGTAATATATATATATATATATATATATATATACACACACACACACACACACACACACATATACATACATACATACATACATACACATACACATATATATAATTTGTGTGTGTGTATGTATGTATGTGTGTGTATATATGATGTAGATAGGTATGTATATATATATGTGTATATGTAGATATGTATATAGATATGTATGTGTATATATATGTGTATATATATATATGTATGTATGTATGTATGTATGTATGTATGTATGTATGTATGTGTGTGTGTGTGTGTATATATATGACAGCAGCAATCCAAGCTGTGAGAAAACAGTAAAAAGGAGGCGTGTCAGGCGTCGTGGTACATTTTCTGATGCAGCTAGACGAAAAACTTTGTTATATATATATAACTTATATATATATATATAGATAGATATAGATAGATAGATAGATAGATAGATATGAGAACAACACTCATATCAATGACAAAACAATTACATTAACAATCATGTTACGTTATTTTTAAAAATTTTCCTTTTCTTTTCCGTTCCTTCTTTAACATACTACTTCTCTGCTGCGAAGCGCTTGGGTATTCTGCTAGTATATATATATATATATATATATATATATATATATATATATTGTCAGGGATGCCAGGGGCAACGACCGGGAGAACAGCCGGCACTTCCGCCACACTGGGGTGTGTCCAAGGAGCAGTGCCGGGATACACCTGGAGCTCATCCGGGATGAAATAAAAGGGGCTGTCTCCCTTCATTCGAGCAGGACAAAGCAGGAGAGAGAGTGGAGGCGGCCCGAGGAGGAAGTCATTGTGTGGCCAGGACTGTGTTAGGGGTTTGTGTGCACTTGATTATTGTAAATAGTACTTTGTAAATAAACGTGGTGGTGGATTACAACATGTCTGCCTGTCTGTGTCGGACGCGTTCATATATATATATATATATATATATATATATATATATATATATATATATATATATATATATATATATATATATATATATACACACATACACAGTGCTTAAAAAAAGCATTCACCCCCTTGGATATTTTCTCATTTTGTCGTTATTCAACATTGAGACACAATGGATTTTTTTTTTTTAGAACAGAAAAGACTCCTTAATGTAAAAGTGAAGACAGATGTCTTTAAGGCTATCTAAGTTAATTACTAATACAAACCACAAAATTATTAATTATGGATAAATTCTTTGCGTTATTTAAGTGGATGGAATAAACTGAGTGGTATGAATGAGAAGAGTTAAAAAAAAAAGAAAGTTTTTTTTTAAGAAAACCTAAAGGCATACAAAAGGCAGAGACTGAAAGAAAATGTGCTTTGAAAAGTGATTAGACAGAAAACTCTTGAATTTAAGCATAAACAATATATACCATCACCATACCCTTTAAACCTTTTACTATCTAATAAAAGGGAAACAAAATCATGTAATTCTTTTTCAGTTAATCTATACATTGTACCCAACAACAATTAAAAAAATCCAATATTCCATTTGAAATATAGAATTAAGCAAGATAAAAACTAGAAGATCAAATGCAGGTGAAGTATGCCAGTAGTCCCATCAGCACAGTGTGCTAGTTAGAAAATTGATTGGTGAAACAGTTTCTCAATTAATCTTCATTTCTTCAGGATGAAACAGTACAAAATATAGGTGTAGCAACTGGACAAACACGTTCCCATAATGTATTCTACCTTATGAAGGCACTGCACTCATTATCCTTATAAGAATTTATGAGAACATCTCAGTCCAGCTCTTTCAACAAGGCTCGAAGCCAGGAATTCTTCTGACAAAAAACAAAGCTGTGGCTCTTGTTCAGGGCCGTTCTGCTGGTAAAGCTTTATTGGTGCAATGTCAACGCCAGTCCCTTTCTGGCCTCATTTACAGGCACTCACAATAGTTTCTACTTAGTTTATAACTACGCTAATCATGCTTTGCTTTAAATGAACAGTCCTTGATTTTATTGCTCAGGGAGACCCTTTTATTTATTGTTTTCTTTTCAGCCCCAAACAAAACAAGCCCTTGCTAGTTTTAATCCCATTCTGGCCTTGGTTCTTTTACTTTCTCTAGGTTATGCAAATGTACAGGGGCTAATTCTCTTCATTGCTATTCTTGGCGATGTGGGGCTCACTTGAAGTAAAAGTGGAGTAGGCAAAGAGATGGACAACAAATAAATGTGCTCTCCCAAACAAATTGACACTTTCTTGATGGTTATTGGACTCTCATCAAAATACTTATTGTGAGTCGGTCAAAAGAGAGACTGCTTAGGCTTGGAGCCAAATAAAAGTGAGGATATTTTATGCTTCAGTACCGGCTGGAACCACTAGGAGACAGACCTGTAAACTTCTCAGCCTTTGTGTAAGCAAAAAATCTGACATTATCGACATTTATCTTCCAATGTTATGCCAGAATTTGGTCAGGAGATAATGAAAGGAACCAAGTTATTATTTGACACAGAATGTCACCACAGAAGATCATGTGCATAACTCTGTCCAGACGTGACTACACATCTGTATGCTACTTCTAATGAAACTCATTAGCAGGTAGCCAAGTGCCAATATAAAACAGCACCTTTATGTCAAATGCAATCTCGGAAGCTCCCCAAGCAATTCTGTTACTTCCTTTCCACAGGATTTTGCTTCTGTTTCATGTAGGCAGCCTGCCACTTATAAAATTCCTGTGTTGTCTTCCGCTTCACATGCAGCTCTGCTTCAAGGTCCAAAAGAAATGTTGCCTATGCAGATGGGTTTTTAGGAATACCAAAGGAGCTGCGTTTATGGGTGAGTGGGGAATTTTGAAGAGTCGCTTCAAAGCAAATTGCCTTCATTTCCGCCAAAGCCTAAATGAATAAAGCTGCTGTGGAAAAGTCAAGGATTGGTCTCCAGCAGAGCCAGCATACCTTAAAGCAGTGGCAGGCCAACGTTACTGGCAAGAGCTGTGCAGTGTTTGCACGCTCTTATTCATTTTCAATAATAGGCATGGGAGTCTGTTCTTCCCATGATTCATCTGGACTTTGGAGCAACAGTACTTCTAACAATGGTCCAAACTGGAACATATGCTTAGGGTTACTGGCCATGTTGTAGTAACTGCCTTTGCAAATTGAATTTGTATCATTTACTCTGTGTAACTCTCCCCCAATGTCATCCATAAAGACCATACAGCCTCATATGAAGTCTGCCCACATCTCGGATGCACTCTCTTAGCTCTTTCTGCTTAATGAATTCTAAATGAAAAGCTGAAAATGACTAATTCCATTTTATTGAGCCTCTGGGTCAACATTGAGAAGAAGGCCTCACGAGTTCAATATTCTGCTGAACCAAGCCGTGTTTCTGGATTTTATTACATTGATTAACGTATATACTCACGTATAAGTCGGGTCTTGAAACCCGAAAAATTAATCAGAAAGTCAGACACAAACTTATATGCCCGTTCAAAAATACGACAATTAAGATTTTTTTTAACATCTTCTTGCTTCCTCCAATCTCACATCAGTTTCTCAGACGCATCGAATTTTGTTGCAGCAGCACAGTTACCAATTTCTTTCGCTACTTCAACGACGTTGAATTTAAAACCAGCTTCATATTTTCCTCTGATCGAACGCTCCATCGTAGATAAGGGATGCTCTTACGGTAAAGGCGTATGAGAGTGCCAGATACAAAAAACCAAATCAGTGCAAACGTTGCATCAGAATAGTTTGGGTATTACCGTGTGGTCACGTAGGCACAATAGAGAGAGAGAGAGAGATAGGAGCACACGCTGATGCAGCGCATTGCCGCACCCAAATAGAAAAAAAAGGCAGTGTGCTCCGTGGTTAGCCGGTAGCATATCATAATCTCTTGGACCAATAGTGTGAGTTTTCCACATTCGACTTATGCGACTGACATTATAAAATACCAGAAATTGTACGATAAAATCAAATCCCGACATATCCGTGGGCGAACTTATCCGTGAGTATATACAGTAATTAGCTTTTTTAGTTCTTCTGTTTTAGGCGACTGACATTAATGTCATCTTATGGATTTTTCAGAAGGCCGTGATGTTGTTGTCGATATTGTTAGATTTGCACAGTTTGCACGTTGAGAAACAACTTAAATAAGGTAAACTGTCCACAAGTGGAATTTAGAGTGAAAAAGACTAGACTTTGAAGAACAAAAAGTGCAGGTTTAGCTTTGGTCAAAAAACAAAAACAAAAAAATAGCAAAAATGCTAGGGGTAACTAACAGTGCAGGCACATGCAACAGTCACAAAGAGCGACGACATTCACAAAATGGTGGCCACCATATAAAAACAAAATGGCATCACCAGGATAACAGAAAAAGAAATAAACGCTTCAGATTATACGTTGAGTTTTTTACCTCAAGAAAAATATAAAATAGGAATCAAAACAGTGGAAGCTTAATTAACATGCACATAGCAGTACAAAACACCAACAGTATGTTAGTATGTGACATCATGGTGGTAGGTCATCCAAGCCACATTTCAACATATGCTGTTTTTAGCCCTTGTTTTTGCTGTTTTGTTCTGCACTTTGTCTTTTACATTGTCAGCAGGATTTTCTTTTATTCTTTTGTTTTTTTTTTCTTTATTTCCATTTTATTTTATCCAGCATCTGTTAGGGTATCAGCTTTATCCAATCTCTTTTTGATGTGCTTCTTTGCCACCTCGCTTTTGGTTTCTTTTCGAATTGTATTGTGGTTTTCCTTCATCCCCTCTCCCCTTCCTTCGTCTTTGCAAAATTAGGGCTCTCAGGTGCTGTGTAAGTTAAATCAGCAGTGTCCCGAGGGTCCTATATTAGACTCCTGCATTCTGTAGAATTAGGTGCGTAAGCAACGGTATTCTTTAGCTCCCTTTCTCTGTTTCCTCTTCATTAATGTATGCAGTCCTTTTAAATCATTTTATTCTCTGATTCTTTGGTTCTAGGTTTATTGCTTGATATTTAGGATTTGTGCTTCTTCGATTTATGGAATTTCGGCTAGAAGGTTATTGTGTATGAGGTTTTATTTATTAATCAGTGTTCTTTATTTTTCTTCTTCAAGGCTCTTTATAATTATTCATCTTATGTTTCTGCTTTAGATATTGCTTTTAGGCCTGTTTTTAAATATCATTTTTATTTTGCATCTTGTAAATCATTTTGTTTGAAATAAATTCATTTAATAATTTAAACTATTGTGCTGGGCAAGGATGTTTGGCGACTTTGGCCTTCCTGTTTCAGAATATTTCATAACAACATTATGGTTGTTTATTTGTGCTCAACAGCTGCTAATTGTACAGGAAGGCACTCATGTCCGATCTTGTAGGAGATGGTGAGCGAAGCAAGCCCTTGGAGACACAAATATACAGCCTCTATCTTTTTTGTGTTACTGTAATAAAACCTAGGAGACTCTGTTGCAGGTTTCACGCTTACTGATAATTTGATTTCATGTCTGCTGTGTTGTAAAAGCACCTCTCACAAAAAAATATAGTGACACACCTTTAAGATAATTCTGTACCACCTTCATTTATCTGCACAATTTGTTAAATTGCTCATGCTTCCTCAGTATGGATGGGGACTACTTGTCAAAAGCATTTTCATGTTCTGCTGGGATGACTGGGATGAGGTCAGGCATTGGTCAGGCTTTGACTCCAGAACTGATATTTTTATGTCTCTACAATGCAATTCTGTCTGCCAGAAGTCTCCCTTCTCAGACTTGATGAATACAATTCAAGGTAATGCTGGAAAAAGCCTAAGCCTTCAGCAATGGGGGGGAAGGCAGTAAGCAGCCCCTCACTGGGTGCCAATACAACCTGTGACCCAATAAGACTCAAACACACAAAGAGGGCACTTTAGAAACACCAATTAACTTAACCTGCATGTCTTTGGAGATGTAGAAGAAAGAACCATGCAGACATGGGGACAATGTTCAAAAAAATACCAGGATGATTTATATGTGGGGCTATAGTGCTAACAACTGCACCGCCATGCCCCAAGCTGTCTCTACTAGAAACACGAGCATGCAAGACAGAAATGAAAGAGTAAGTAAGAGGTTGTGGAAACTTTAAGTTAAACTGTATAATTGTGCAACACTATCATAGGAGCGGCAGCAAAGAAAAGACAAATGACTCACTGTTACTGAATCATCATCATCAGTCGAAGGTAGTGGAGTTTTAAACCATCTGAGGGCGCTGAATAATAAATGATGTGCCATCATCTATATGCTACACCAATCCCTCTCCCACTTGGACAGAGGCAGTGGTGCTGTAAGAATTATGTTTCTGGACTTCTCTAGCGCCTTCAACACCATCCAACCTCTGCTCCTTAGGGACAAGCTGACAGAGATGAGAGTAGACTCACACCTGGTGGCATGGATCGTGGACTATCTTACAGACAGACCTCAGTATGTGCGTCTCGGGAACTGCAAGTCTGACATTGTGGTCAGCAACACAGGAGTGCCGCAGGGGACTGTACTTTCTCCGGTCCTGTTCAGCCTATATACATCAGACTTCCAATACAACTCAGAGTCCTGCCAAGTGCAAAAGTTCGCTGATGACACTGTTATAGTGGGCTGCATCAGGAGTGGGCAGGAGGAGGAGTATAGAAACCTAATCAAGGGCTTTGTTAAATGGTGTGACTGAAACCACTTACAACTGAACACCAGCAAAACCAAGGAGCTGGTGGTGGATTTTAGGAGGCCCAGGCCCCTCATGGACCCTGTGGATCATCAGAGGTGACTGTGTGCAGAGAGTGCAGACCTATAAATACCTGGGAGTGCAGCTGGATGACAAATTGGACTGGACTGCCAATACTGATGCTCTGTGTAAAAAAGGTCATAGCTGACTATACTTCCTTAGAAGGCTGGTGTCCTTCAACATCTGCAAAAAGATGCTGCAGATGTTCTATCAGACGGTTGTGGCGAGTGCCCTCTTCTACGCGGTGGTGTGCTGGGGAGGCAGCATAAAGAAGAGGGACACCTCACGCCTGGACAAACTGGTGAGGAAGGCAGGCTCTATTGTAGGCACGGAGCTGGAGAGTTTGACATCCGTGGCAGAGCGATGGGCGCTGAGCAGGCGGCTCCTGTCAATCATGGAGAATCCAATGCATCCACTAAACCGAATCATCTCAAGGCAGAGGAGCAGCTTCAGCGACATATTGCTGTCACTGTCCAGCTCCACTGATCATTCATGTGACTCTTCAATTCCACCTGGGCGGTAAACGTTACCATTATATAAAGTTATTGTCTGTTATACCTGCATTTTTATCACTCTTTAATTTAATATTGTTCTTTATCAGTATGCTGCTGCTGGAGTATGTGAATTTCCCCTTGGGATTAATAAAGTATCTATCTATCTATCTATCTATCTATCTATCTATCTATCTATCTATCTATCTATCTATCTATCTATCTATCTATCTATCAAAGTCCTTTATAAGGAGCTCAGACTGCATAAATATTATGGCTATGAGCTAAAAACATTTCTAATGTGTTTCTAATGTTTTTTGAGCTAATGTGAGCTAAAGACAAGCTCTAATGACAATCGGTTTGAAGACAACAACAACATTTATTTATATAACACATTTGCATATAAATAATGTAGCTCAAATTGCTTTACAGGATGAAGAAAGAGAAAAAAGACAAAATATAAGAAATAAAATTAGGCAATACTAACTAACATAGAATAAAAAGTAAGGTCCGATGGCCAGGGTGGAGAGACAAAACACAAAAAACTACCAGACGGTTGGAGAAAAAGACAAAATCTGCAGGGGTTCCAGACATTTTCCAGACACCCACACATCTTCAGAAACCACTAGAGAGATGCAACCCCTCTAAGAAACATTGGGGGCAAAGCTTTATGGGACACCAGTGTATTACAGACAGCCATGTAGAACACAATAGATTTAAACCTGTGAACCTTTCTTCAGGCCACAATCTACAACTGATTTGTTGCAAGACCCCAAGCCAATCATGTAATCTGCATATACTCCAGTTAAAGAAACATGGAAGCAATTTTGTTAGAGCTTTGAAGCACTTTGGGCTGGTGGTTACTATTGAAAGTACATTCATTTTGTTAGTACAGCACAAACAATGGACTGCAAGGCACTTTAGAGATTACATCACGAATAAATGCTCATACTGTATAAAGTCAAGATGAAGCTAAAGCGAAGAGGAAAAATGCTCCCAAGGGAATAGCTGAAGGTGAAAAATGAACAAGGAGGAAGAAAATGAAGTTAGATGGGATATCATTAATATGGAATATGCTGAGATATGACAGTGATACTGCTCCTTTAGGTCATCAAGAGGGGGAAACAAATATATAGATGGTGAATAACATGCCTGGTGAGTATCTGACTAAGCAGTAAGACTACAAAATGAGTTATTTGAATGCATGGCATGCAAATGCTTGTATGACTTACAGATGCTGGCAACGTTAGCAGGTTTAATGGTCACTCACATGTCTTCTTGTGCTGCCTTTGTCTAATCTAAATCATGCAAATCACAATCAAATAGTCCTTCATTTGATTACTTGTGCACACAGGAATCTACCTTTGACAAACAACAGATGACACACTTCAAGAAGGTCAGAAGAAAAAAAAATACTTAAGGCACCACAATTTTTCATGCCTTTTCTAGTCTGTAGTTACTCATACAAGGAGCAGCATAGTGTTTCCAGCTGACACCTCATAAATTTAGTGTCCGGGGTTCAAATCAAATCAAAGTTGTTCTCCCCATGTCTGTGTAGGTTTTCCTCTCCAAAGATGTGCTTCTCTGGTTGATGGGTGATTCTAAACTCGACCAATGTGAGTATAGGTGTATGCAAAAGTGAGCCCTGTAATGGACTGCTGCCTCATTCTTGTACCCAGTACTGCTGGGAGAGGCTCCAGCCCACACAACCCTGACCTGGATTAAGCGAGTGGGTGAATTTATACGTGTAATTTTTCAGTCCTACTCAAGTAACTGATCCTAGGTTCCCTAGAGAGTAAAATTTCGTTCATTAATTCAACATACCAGTAGTTTATTTTTGATCCAGTTTAATCCAGTTCAGGGTCACAGGGATTCAGTATAGCAGTGCAATAGAATTTTTCTTTTTGTTTAACAGTCCCTTTCCAATGAACCCCATCCCAAAGTGGTTTACACAGATGTGCTTATCTTACCAATGGAGATCTGCCAGTGTTATTTGAACCTGTGGCCTCTCTCTGTCTCTCTCTCTCTCTAGGACAATATGACCTGGCTTCCAGGCAAATGGAGTGTCCAAAGTGTGTGTTTTCTTTATGACTTGCCTAATTTAGTTTAGGATGATATCCAACCCCAGGGACAAATTTAACTTTAATTTCCTTTATGGCTCTGTCTCACCACTCTTTGTGAATTCCAGTTCATTTCAGATCATTTCCGAGAGCTGTAAAACTTGCAAGTGTTCTTATGTATCTAGTGCCAGTATAAACATGATGGTAATTAATCCTTACCATTTTTGCTGCCTTTTCCAAGTTATTACGGCATTACTCTCTTAGAGAGTTTTATATATGGAGTTCAGGTTTAAAATCTATTTAGACTGTGCTTTCTGTACATAAAACATTACTTCTCAAAAATAACAAGGTAATGCTTAACTACAGTGGCCTTCTTAAAGGTGCTAATATAAAATAAAAGCATCACTAGTTGAGCCACTGTACAGAAGAAAACACTCTTGTCACTTGTAGAAATGAAAGCTCAGCGCTGTGCTCTTAAGACAAAGCATAGCAAAAGGAAGGTTTGATAAGCTGTTAAAGGTTCCTCCATGAGGTAGGTGGCGCTACATTGGAAGACCTGAGCAAGGCCTTTAGACAGGTTACATTAGTTGGCACCATGGATATCGAGTTTGTAGCAGTATCTTCTCACCCCTCCGAGATAAAACCGTAAGCATTGTCAACCATTTGGGCAAACAGGTCCCATTAGGGGCGGCACGGTGGCACAGTGGGTAGCGCTGCTGCCTCACAGTATGGAAACCTAGGTTCGCTTCCTGGGTCCTCCCTGCATGGAGTTTGCATGTTCTCCCCGTGTCTGCATGGGTTTCCTCTGGGCGCTCCGGTTTCCTCCCACAGTCCAAAGACATGCAGGTTAGATGCATTGGCGATTCTAAATTGTCCCTGGTGTGTGCTTGGTGTGTGTGTGTGTGCCCTGCGGTGGGCTGGCGCCCTGCCCGGGGTTTGTTTCCTGCCTTGTGCCTTGTGTTGGCTGGGATTGGCTCCAGCAGACCCCCATGACCATGTAGCCTATAGCAGGTTGGATAATGGATGGATGGAGGTCCCATTAGTTCCAATGGATTAGCTGTTTGTGGAGCCTGTCTTTGATACCAGTCCATAGACATTAAACTTGTACACTATAATGATACATTAATATAGGCCAGCCATTGAGTGCTCTTAACCCAGTGTAGGGCTGCCGGCATTTGCTCCACCAGCATCAGGTGGAAGACAGTAACCAGTCCATCAAGTCAAGCCCACAAGAAGAGGTCTAGTTTGAGTCACCAATCAGAAATCAGTACACAAGACATATAAGGTTACATTATTTTTATACCTGATTCATTGAATTTGCCACATCTTGTGGGATTATGCAGCATATGGCAGACATGTTTCACTCATTGTTTCAAGTTTGCCTGACCAGCTCGAGCTAAACACCCTTGAATATCAAGATGATTACCTGAAAGCCAGCTGGTGCTTAATTCTCTCTGGTTCACGTGCTCCTACTGACTCTCAGTAGGATGCTCTGGGCTTTTTGTTGTGATCAATTATTTATTTTATTTAAGAAAGTTGAAAACAGATCAACTTTTTGAAACAGAAAATGATGAACATGTGAAACAAACCCACAAGGCGCCCCTCACCAAACCCCTGTCTCATCACCAGGAACCATGAACGTGTCAACTGTCCATAGTTTTTGGACTTCGATTGTGTGTTTCTCTTATCTCTAATTATTTCTATAGATGCTTTATAAAAAACTATGAGGTGCACTTTAGGATTTAATTTATTCTTAACAGTATACAGTATACACGCTAGAAACACACACACTGTATACATAAATGCTTACAATGTGCACTGAAACACATATTGCGCACTATAGATTATTTATTATTTCTTTTTAACATTTGAGAGATACACTTCTTTTGTTTTTCCAGGCAGGTGAAGTGGCTTGCTCATGGACACACAGAGTCAATTGGATCTGAATCCACAACCACTTGATTTAAAGCACAACATGGTTTATGTGTTTAAGGGCTCCAGGATAAAATGTATATGTTTCACTATATAGTGTATGCATTTCAGTATATGCAGTAATGTATGTGTGTTACTACATAGTGTATATACTTTGGTATATAGTTTATGCATTTCAATATACAGTGTGTATGTTTTAGTATGTAATGAATGTGTTTCACTATGGAGTATATGCATTTCAGTACATGGTGAAGCACAGTTAAGAATGATTTATGTGCAACAGGCTCCTCATTAAGAACTACTTTACATTGAAAACTCCATAACCCTTTCATTACTTTCATTAAAAAAAAAATGAATTCAGAAAGACGACCCTAGTAGACGGATGGGGAGAGCATGGGGAACATGAGATTGCTGGAAAGGGGTGTGTGGCACTCCCAATATCTCTCCAAAAGCATGAAGGTCCAAGTCTTTAGAGGCCTGAGGATTCCTGTCTTGCTATATGGTTGTGAGACAAGGACATTATCCAGTGACCTGAGACGAAGAATGGTGTCCTTTGGTATTGTGTCGCTATGGAGAATCCTTCAGTACCGCCGGTTTGACTTTGTGTCAAATGAATAGTTGCTCAGAGTCCCTCATGAGGCCCATTACCTTCATTGTGAAGGAGCGTCAGTTATGGCACTACAGCCATGTGGCGCGATTCCCAGAGGGTGATCCGGCTCGTAGGCTCATTATTGTTGGGGATCCAAGTGGCTGGACCAGGCCAAGGTGTCGTCCATGAAACACCTGGCTGCAGCAGATAGAAAGTCATTTCCAGAGGGCGGAACTGGACTGCGTGTCTGTCTGGGAGGTTGCCAACCAGGATCCTGAGTTGTTTCTTTACGTGGTGGGTGCGGCAACCTACTGTACCAGTGCATGCTCCCCAACCTGACCTGACTTGACCCTAGCATTGGTTGGTGAGGTGCCCCCAAATTTGCCATAATGAGAATGTAAATAGAATCGCCTATAAAGAAGCTCTGGATCCAAGTCTCCTTGTTCAACAACCAGCTGCTGCTCAAGGCACACTAAATGAATGTAGAAGAAGATGTGCCAACTTTACATTGTAGAGGCTCCCCTGATAATAAGTTGTTGGCCCTGCCTTTAAAAAGGTCACATGAATAGAAACAGCAGCTTATTAAAAATAGTCAGAGTAACGATAAGCAATAAGCAATAAAAAAAATACTGCAATTCTGTAGAGGCAAATAAAAGGTGTGCAATAGGGCTCAAATTAATAAGTCTGTCTGGGATTATGTCACATCCTTGCACACAAAAACCCCTTTAGTCACTTCCTTTAGCTTGGCATGGCAGAGGTGGTGAAGTGGCGGTTTTGATGCCCCAGACTCATTCGGAAAAAGGTTATCCATCAACCATACCATTTTTAAACCTGTTTTTTCCATACATTTTGGAGATGTGCCATATTCCAGGAACATTCAGAAAAAAAACAATCAGATGGGACACCAGTCCAAGTCATGACATTCTCTTTCCTATTAAAGACAATTTACACTACTTACATGTAAAGGACATGCAGTGCACGATATTCTCAAGCCCGCTGTATCAAAGTCAAGGCCCAGGGAGGCCAGAGCCTAAAGTCCAACACCAAAGAAAACACACCCGGACAGGGTGAACGCTGACACTCACACATTAATGACTGATTTGGAACTACCAATTACCTGTGGGTCAGCTGAATCTGAGAGGAAGTCCATGCACACATGGGTAGAATGTGGATACTCAACACAGACTACATCTGGACACAGGATTCAAACGTGGATGCAGAATCTATGAATCAGCAGCACTAACCACTGCACCACAGTTTCACACCACTCTGAGTAGACTTAACAAGAGCAGAAAGGGGCAGCACTGCTATCACAAAGCTCCAGGGACTGGGGTTATGTTTGCAACTTTTTCAGTGTTTCTGTATAGTTTGAATGTTATCTTAGCGCTCATAATGCCCTGTACCTGACTGAAATGAGCGAGCATCAACAAGTACATTCTGTAATAGATTTGCACCCATCCAGCGTTAGGCTTCATGGATTAAATCCTTCACCTTGTATCCCTGTAATGTGACAACATAATATTGTCAACTCCTCTTAATTCAATTCACTGTTGTGGGGACAGGGAATCAGTCCATCACAAGGCCGACTCAAATACACAGGCACACTCTCTGAATCAATCTAATTGGAAATCAACCTAATTTGCAACAATTTTTGGACATCGGAGGAATACCTATGTAGATATGAGCAATGTGGAGTCTCCACCCGTACAACATTCGCAATGGGATTCAAAGACTGGATGTTTGATCCATGAGGCAGTAGTGCTACCATGCCATACACTGTAATAACATCTCATTCAAAAAGTTAATGTGTGAGTATTGATCGAATAAAGCAGATTTGAACAGCAAGCCTTAGAGATTTGAGAAATCAGAGAAATCCATGGGGAATTATGGGAATTGTGCAAACTCCACACAGTCTGGAAATGTCTGGCAGAAGCACTATTTGTGAAGTCAAGTGGAAAAAAACCCTCACATCATTCCATCACGTTTCATGTTCATTTGTCAAACCGGACCACAGTTACCTCCGATTATCATGAACTAATCTCTGATGATCACTGAGGGTCTTTGGGAAGATCTGAATGCGGTATTTCATAATGGATGTTGCTTGTTAAAAAGAGAGATTAATTGGTGCTTATTTAGTTAAATTTTAATGGTCTAATGATCCCAAGCTGAAATGCTTATACAGCTCAGGCCCTGTAACAATTTGGGGCTTGAGTGCAACAGCAAATGCACTTCATTAAAGTCTGTCTGTCTAGCCAGGAAAAAAAAAAAAAATCAACCGTTCTTCCATTAAGAAGCCAAACGAGCCCACCCTAATGTGACCTACTTCTGCAAACACTTGAACATTTCTTGAATTCTTTTGTATCCTGGTGAGGCTGTCTCATACAACACAGCAGCAGATAACATGAGGAAGACACCCCGCTCTTTAGCAAGAGGAGGATTTGCTTTGAAGAAGCTTTACAGTGGGAATGTTGAATGTGTCAAAAAAAAAACAAAACAGGGGAGGTATCTCTGGGCAAATGTTAAAATCTACTTAAATCACACCATGAAATGTTTACATCATGGAGGCTGATTTGAAAAGAACAGAACTCAAACAAGAGGCTTCTATTCTAAAGCCACGACAGAATTGTCCTCCACCAAGCTGTAAAGAAGAAATCGAGTTTATATCATATTAGAAATAACGTGAAAGATCAAAATCCAGGAAGCTCAATAAACAGCAATAATAAAAATGACAAATGATGTTTACTTTATGTAGCTCCATTCAAGGTTAACATTCCCCAAAATCACTTCACACGATCAGCACACATTTAATGAAGCTGCCGACTTGTGCAGTTTGTACGCAAGCAGGTGGGGTGACTTGATCAGGTACATTGGAGTGACAATGCAGCCCTGCTCTTCATCCTTTGGATCACATCATCACTGTTTGTATGTCCTTCCAGCATCTGTCTGTGAGTTTGTGAAGGTTTTACTCCCCATCATTCTGTGTTTATCAGTTACTGGTTATGTACCGTACATGATTAGGCTCATAATCTATTGACTTCCTGTTCACAGTTGATTCATAACTTGCACTTAATTCTAGTATCATTTTATAGAGTCTTCCTCTCTAATAAACACATGGGACTTTGTTCCATTTAAAGCTTTATAGACTAGAATAAGTACGTTAAAGTGAATCCTGTACCTTACTAGTTACCAATTAAGTTTGGTCAGCAGAGTGTTATATGAGCTCTCTACTTGACACTAATTAACGTAAGCTGTAATTTATTAGTTGTTCTTTTTTTGGGAGGCCTGCATATGGTTAAACAAGGTCTCTGATTCATCTCCGTCTTTTCCTGATTTTCAAACTCCTCCATTCAACATAAATTATATTTATCTTATAAAGAATTACTTGATATATGGCAGGGTGGAGTGCAATTCTACATTATCAAATTGTTTTATATATTTGTGCTTTGTGCAATATATTATTATTATTCAATACTACTTCTTATAATGTTGAGATGGTGTCGTTCATTGTATATTGTGCTGTTAACTGTATTTACCTTGTAACGTGTATGGATATGGCACCAAAAAAACTCCTAGTAACTACATAGCTCAGCAATAATGTTCAAGGTCAAGATAAAGAGCACAGCAGTAAACAAGTTTACTAAAGACAAATGTATGAGTCATTTACTCAGCACCATGTAATGACAAAAAGGTGTTACTTTGAACTATTTCTGACATTTTAAAAAGCAGTGTTTATGACATTGTAACTATAAGAAGAAAAACAAATTAGAATCACTGATTTTTGACCAGAAGCTTAATTTCAGTTATAGCCTCATTTAATTTCACAAAATTATTTAAAACACAATGTACAATGTTAGTAAAGCAGTTAGTTAAGGCATTTAAAGCTTTATGTTCACCAGGAGCTACATTAATATGATGGACGTTCAAAAAGTTTCCATACGTTTATACAGGTAAAATTTCATTACAACAAATATCAAGAAAATTTTCATTGCAACAAAGTATTTTTATGGTCCGGACAGTTTCCCCATATGACACGAGTCTACAGAAACCTCGTTACTACGAAGTACATTCAGCAGATACTTTCATTACAACGAAGTGCCCAAAAGACCTTGAAATGCCTGAATGAATCTTTTTTTTTTTTGCTCTTTTTGTTCCCTATGGTTTACAGTGATACCTTTTGCTTATTGCTCGTCAACATTTGAAAAACATCTTTGAAATTTAGTTGTGCTTGAAAGTTTGTGAACCCCTTAGAATTTTTTATATTTCTGCATAAATATGACATAAAACATAATCAGATTTTCATTCAAATCATAAAAGTAGATAAAACAAACGAGACAAAAATATTATACTTGGTCATTTATTTATTGAGGAAAATGATCAAATATTACATATTTGTGAGTGGCAAAAGTATGTGAACCTCTAGGATTAGCAGTTAGTCTGAAGGTGAAATTAGAGTCAGGTGTTTTCAATCAATGGGATGACAATCAGGTGTGAGTGGCCACCCTGTGTTATTTAAAGAACAGGGATCTATCAAAGTCTGCTCTTCACAACACATGTTTGTGGAAGTGTATCATGGCACGAACAGAGGAGATTTCTGAGGACCTCAGAAAAAGAGTTGTTGATGCTCATCAGGCTGGAAAAGGTTACAAAACCATCTCTAAAGAGTTTGGACTCCACCAATCCAGTCAGACAGATTGTGTACAAATAGAGGAAATTCAAGACCATTGTTACCACCCCAGGAGTGGTCGACCAACAAAGATCACTCCAAGAGCAAGGCGTGTAATAGTCGGCGAGGTCACAAAAGACCCCAGGGTAAGCTGTTCTGTATGGAGGAATGGGCTAAAATTCCTCCAAGCCGGTGTGCAGGAATGATCAAAAGTTACCAGAAACGTTTAGTTGCAGTTATTGCTGCAAAGGGGGGTCACACCAGATACTGAAAGCAAAGGTTCACATACTTTTGCCACTCACAAATATGTAATATTCAATTATTTTCCCTAATAAATAAATTACCAAGTATAACATTTTTGTCTCATTTGTTTAACTGGTTTCTCTTTATCTACTTTTAGGACTTGAGTGAAAATCTGATGATGTTTTAGGTCATATTTATGCAGAAATATAGAAAATTCTAAAGGGTTCACAAACTTTCAAGCACAACTGTAACTTATTGTCACCCTCCTACTGAAATGGCAGACACAAAAAAAACAGTTCATATTAGAAAACAAAACTTTACATTTTTGCAGCTCTCAATTGCGGCAAAAAGAAAAAAGACGTTGCCAGTGAATTCAGAATTTCATCATCGACACTGTCAACTTTCTTCAAAGACCGAGCAAATAAAGAAGAACTACTGAGGTTACAATGAAAATCTGAAAAGCCTGTAACACGGCATTTAGCTTAGTGACTGCCAATTCTTAAAATGTCTTCCTTGTTAGTCATTCTGATGTGTGTTCATACCATATAGTGTGTGTGTGTATGTACATTTATTTATCTATCTGTTGATTTATTTAAAGAGCTTCTGTAAAAAGCAAAATTTCACCCTGGGGACAAATATTCTATTCTATCTAGATATTCTCTATAAATACTGGATGTTCTGTCCAATAGTAAACTTCAAATTAACCTTCACCAAGGAAATAGTATTTTTACACTACAAATAAACAATTAGAAAAAAATAAAATACAAATACAAAAATAAAAATGATACCAAAAGCTTTGCCTCAGTTAAGAAAAAAATCAGTGACCACTCTGATTACTTTGAAAAGAGTGACAGCAGACAACGGAATTTATATACGGTTGAATTATGTTAATAATATATCCTTGCTCGGAATGCTGAGCTACTTGCTGGAGGAGTCTGCATGTTCTCCTTACGCATCAGTTGGTTTTCCTAATCCCAAAGACTATATATATATATATATATATATATATATATATATATATATACTACAGTATATATGGGGTGAGGCAGAAAGTACGGACTTTTTTACAAAATCACAAAATTGTTAATTTTTTCTCACAAAGAAATTTATTGAAAGATTTGAGTTCATATTGAAATAGCATTTGATAAAATCAAGTGTGGAAAACAACATCTCCCATGTGGTGTCCTTTATCACATGCATTTCTGAAGGCGTTCATGGAAGTTGGCTTCCACTCTTTTCAACATCGCTCTGTCATACGCTTTCCTCATTTTCAGGGGTACGTGCCGTTCGTGTAGCCCCCGGCGATCTTTTGTTCATTAGTGTACCTCGTGTACGAACTGCTTTAACCCAATGTAGGATAGTGTTATGAGCGGGCACAGCTTTATTTCTGTGGATATTGAAATGGCAACAAAACTCACGCTGAACTGCGGTAATAGATTGGTTGTTCTTGACAAAACAGTCGTACGCAAAAACGTTGTGTTGTATCGTCCACGGCTCTATGGCTTCAACTAAAAAGAAAATAAACAAATGCTAAGACTTTGCGAACCTAACGCCACCTACCGCACATCTGTCACTCCACCTAGTGGTGAGTTCTAGCCATTTCAAAGACGTCTGTCCTTTCTGCCTCACCCTGTATATATATATATGCCTACTGTATGTGTGTGTGTGTGTGTGTACACAAGTGGGTGCTGTGATGGTCTGGTGCCATGTCCAGGGCAAGTTCCTGCCTTACACTCCTAAGAGAGGCTCTAAAATACAACCTTGACTTGTATTAAGCACATTTGAGTTTACACAATTTTCCCATTATGGTATATAAAGTGACTTGGACCAGTGGTGTTCATTAAAAACAATACTCTTCTTGACACTAATCCTGACACACCTATTTCTAATATTAAATGAGGTTTGAAACTGTCCTGTAATCGCGTAGAGTTTGTATGTATGTTGTATGAGTTTACACTAAGTAATGTGGTCGTTTACATGTCAGTTATTTTGACTCTAAACTGGCCCAAGATAAATGAGTGTGATGCTCTGTAATGGGCTGGCACTACAACCAGACAAGTTCCAGCATTATACCCAATGCTACCTGCTTCCATGACTCTGAAATTAGATGAATCTGTTTTGAAAATGGATACGTGAAGCAGTGAGGTGGTTGTTTCATCAAACTGATATACCTTAAATTAACATTTAAATGTGGTAATATTAAACCACTTCAGCTCAAGGTGGATGCGTCTCTGAATAAGCAGCCATTAAGGAAAGATTTGCTAAATAAAGAAAAATCCATTTTAGAATGTTAAAATTGTTTATTTAAAATCAGCCTTGAGCATAGCTTCTGTTATAATCAAAACTATAAAAACAATTCTTCAAATCCAGCATTATTCTACATGTGATTTTAACCTAGAAAACACACAAAAAAACTATACATCATATCTATGCATAATTCTGTATATACTGTACACCCACTATTTAGTATATTTAAATTTTACAGACACTTTTATTACTGGCTGAAGAAGAACCACGTAACATTCTGAAAAAAAAAGTTTTTTCCAACTTAGGTTTGTGGCCAACCAGAGTTTTGTCAATATGACTGGGGACAAGGTTACACCATCTTTGGCCAGGGCACCAGTCCACTGTAGGGCTCATTCGCACTCCGGTCAATTTAGATCCACCAGTATGTCTTTGAGGATATGGGAGAAATAGCTGTAGAAATCCCATGCAGACACAGGGAGGACAAGCAAGTATGCAATTCAATCCTAAGATGCTGGATGCTCAGTATGGTGATGGCACTTACCACTGTGACAACTTGCCAGTCAATGTGGCAAACAGTAAGAGCAAAAAATAAAATTCAGTCCAGTGACAACTTAGCAACACAGAGGTGATCTGCGCCATGTCTGCAGTATCTAATTTGGATAATTCTGTTGCATCACAGCTGCAGAATCTTGAGTTGTGGAGTTTGCATGTTCTCCCTGTGTCTGTATGTTTTTTCCCCCACACTATACTCCAATTTTCCTCCCACATTGTCAAAGACATGCAGGTTGGTTTTACTGATGGTTCTGCATTACCCGTGTGCAGTGTGAGTTTAAGATTGCATAACAGATGTTGGTGGGTCACTGGAGGAAGCAGTTCAGCAGAGTGTGAATGAATCCTTGATAAAGAGGCTACAAAAACAGTCTAACTCTTCCATGTTTTATGAGACGATATGGATTTTGATATAAACACCTTTTCTAATATAATAAAAAAATTCAAAGTTCAGGGATCTGAATAAAGACTGCAGTGGACGGAGGACCGGAAAACCAGAGTTTTCTTTCATTTAGGAACAACAGTAATTGGAAATAAACATAATTTCTTTAAATCTATCTGATATTTAAATTCCACAGATTAAAGTTTCCTGAAATTTCTCTGTCGAGAGCACATCATCACCTCGAGCGCTCATTAGGCTAACAGTGTTAACACCGCACATCACAACAGGGAGAGAAGCTTAGAGTAGGAAGGGTGAATGAATGAACGAATGAATGAATGAATGAATAATTGAAAGAACGGGTGAACTGCAGGTGAGATGAACGTTGGAAAGTCAATGATTCCTCCCGGGACATTTGTTAAGTTCATTTTGAAACATCTGCACCATATACATTTGTTTATCAATTGATTGATTGATTGATTGATTGACTGATTGATTGATTGATTGATTGATTGATTGATTGATTGATTGGCTGTATTATCTGTGTTGTCAGTTGGTATCCTTGTTTTTATGTTTCTGCTGTTTTCCTCTTGGGATTAATCAAGTTTACCTAATCTAATCACCATCGAGGGTCTTTTTCACACAAACTCTGTTTAGGGAGCTCAGCTGTGAGGCACAAACATAAAAGGACAGAAGGGTGCTGTGCTGCACTCTGCTCCGCTCCACTCCACTCGGCTCCTTCTGCGTTTGTATTCTGCAGTAAGGAAGCTGAATAAAGATTGCAGTGGAATGAGGACCTCTCAGAGTTTTCTTTCATCTAGGAACAACAGTAATTTGAAATAAGCATAATTTCTTTAAATCTACCTGATATTTAAATTTCACAGACTAAAGTTTCCTAAAATTCCACAGTCGAGAGCTTATAATACAAAGCCTTCATATCTTTTTATTAGCCTATTACATTATATTTATTTAATTAGACATATGTATGTAAATAGTGTAACACTTTCTTTACTTCCTACTGCTATCTAGTATGCACTCTGGGTCTATTTCCTGACAACAGAACTATATAAGTATAAATAAGACTGAGCTGATATATTAGAAACAGAATGTTATTAAACCAAACACCAACAGGCAAGGTGACAAAAGGAGTAAACACATTTTTAAGTGCAATAAGGGAAAGGAAAATCCTTCTGCCACACAAGACCTTTCTTCTGTCTGAATGCTGGAGTGGCTTATATACTTGGTCACCCAACTCTGAAAACTCTCTCTTCAAGTAGCACGTCTCAGTCCACTTTAAACCTCTGGCAACAATACCTCTGTGCCTTTTGAGTCCGTGTCTAAACTGAACTGTTAACCTTTGACTCAATCTGAGTGGCATTTAAACCCAATACAGAATTTATTTTCAGAAACAACGTCTGGTTAAGGGAAGGTTTTCATAAGGTCATCAACGAAGGATGCCTTTGTATCTCTCATCAAAACTCATTTAAAGAGCCAGCCACCCAATAGTTAAACCAATCCTTACTTGGCACCAAACTATTCAACTCAAGATCCCTCACCTCACATCATGGTATCAAAAACCACAGCTAGGCTCTGAAAGGTTCAAAGTGCAGAGCTTCTATACAGTGGACAGCAGTGTGAATGAACTTTTAATTTCTTCACGGCAGGTTGGGGCACCAGTACAGACTCAGACTGGACAACTAAGAGTTTTAGTGTGCAATAAACATTTTGATAAGCAGATCAAGCTGGTCTTTAGCACTCAGGAAATGTCTTATTGGACTGGCTGGTGCTTTTCTTATTTTATAATGTGTGCTTATGGCAAATACACACACACATATACATACACACACTGTGTATAATATATATATATATATATATATATATATATATATATATATATATATATATAGTGACAGGGGCTTGGCGTTCTTATGCCCCTGCACACTATATTCAGGGGGAAAAGCCATGGACATTGCAATACCTCCCCCGAACGCTAGTTGGCCACCTCCCTGGGGTGAACAGTGTCTCATGTTCCTGCAGGGCATCCTGAGAATTGGAGTTGGGTGCAGCCCTGTTGGGTCCTGCAGGTACCGCCAGGGGGTGCTATATTTGGGACTCCTGAGCCCATGTAGGCAACCAATTTGTCACACCCGGAAGTGCAGCCGGAAATCAGGGATATAGCACCTGGAGAACTTCCGGGTGAACTATAAAGGAAGCCAGCGACCACCATTCAGAGGCCAGAGTTGTGTGGAAGGAGGACGAAGCTTGGTGAGGAGAGGTGGAGTGAGAAGAAGAGGTGAAATTAGTGTTTATTGTGTGCTTGGGACTGTGTTGGGCTAGTGGGACACGGGGAAGACGTGTCTCACAGCTGAAGAAAATAAAAAATTTATTTAATTTTACACGTGCCTCCTGTGTCTAATCTGTGTCGGGTCGGGCACTATATAGCGTCTTTCTTACTATATATATATATATATATATATATATATATATATATATACACACATACAGTACTACATACATCATATATATAGTATTAATAATTGGTATGCGTAAAATACATATACGGTATTCCTGACATCATATAACCAAACAGAGAGCCTGGGAAAAGAAAACAGCAACTGTACAAATCCAGTCATCTATCTATCTATCTATCTATCTATCTATCTATCTATCTATCTATCTATCTATCTATCTATCTATCTATAAACATCCTCAAAATAGGAAACTACTCAAAATGATTGAATGAAGATAACTCATCTACATAATTTCCCACTCATTCTACATACTTGTGCCAATGTGACTGTACTTTTTAAATGCAATTCTCTTGAAATATTCAATCGAAATTATTAAGCCAATCGTTCAATATGCTTTTCACCTTCTTGTTGCTGGTGAAACCAGGTTTCATTAAGTGTTATTGTCAGGAAAATAAAAAAACGTTAACAATGACTAAGCATTACTGTTATAGATTAAAGGCAAAGGGATGGGCAAACACTCAGATGGGAAAGTGCTTGTGGACTCTTCCATTAACATTTAAGTGTAAACAGCCAGTCCATTTAGTGTCTCTGTGGAGCTTACACATTCGACTTTGTGACGCTTCGGATTCCTCCCAAATTTTTATTGCTTTACATTTGGCTGATGTTACAAATAATATGTGTTTTACAGCTGGAGAACAGGCAGATTAAGTGACCCACGTCTCACAGATGTACAGGCTGGGTTAATTGTACAGTATAAATTGACCTGATAGAATGAGGGTAATGCAATAATCAAGCCTTCCATCCAAGATTGGTTCCTGCCATCTACCTTATGTTACTGGGGTGGACTTCAGCTCATGCATTTGAATATAATTTTCTGAATCTGACTAATCCAATTATAGGGCAGCAAAAAGTATGAACTATTTAGCATAAAAATAACTTTTTTTGTGAGAGCACCTACTGAACAGATGGATGAATGGAGCAATAATTCATTAAAAATGAACAACAGTGGATGAAAGCATATAAAAGAGTGTGTTATCTGACGGCCCAGACATTTCCTAAACCATTTGGGGGGCACTGCAGACAACCCTTATAGTAATGTATACTGTGCTCTAAAAGGGTGCCAGCACAGTGCAGGATACACAGAGAAAAATACTTTACAACTGAACAATTGTAAGCTACTAAGTAACAAGCCTGAGTCAACTTGCTGTTTTTTTCTCCCAGCGCGGTAGACTGGAGGTCAGCTGTCATGAGTGCATACCAAGGCCTCAAATGCAATAAGATATAACGCAGAACAGAGGATGCCCTTCAGATGCCTGGCCTACTTGAATTAAACTAAAACACATGAGAACTTAATCCAATCTTGAGTTAGCTAAATTGTACTTTCGCCATTGGCTGAAACTTCTTATCAGGAACACCAACACAGCAACATGATGCAAAGAGGCAGAAGAAATGAGACAATTTACTCCAAATACTCTGCAAAATGATGGATGAAAATAGGATTAAGTGTTAAAGGCTCTGCCACCAATGATGCATGAAAGCAGTATGTAAACGGTAAAAGTGAAGATAGCCTTTTGATACATTGGGAGGGGTGGTTAGACTGGATTTTACAAATATAAATTAAAATGGCCATTTACTCTAGTCAAAGAGTTTCTTCATGCAGTGTAACACAGTGGCCAGTGGACTGAATCTCAAAAATAGTGGCTCAGTTTCGGACTTCAGAATCACTGATTGGTTCTGAGCCATTTGCTTAATCTGCTTGTGATCCAAATACACAAAAACATTATATATTTATACAATTAAAGAAATGTTCCTTTAGTTCAGGAGGCATCTATTACACAACAGACTACTTGATCACAGCTATAAACAGAGGACCATGTTACTATCAGAGGACATAAAGTTTAAGTCAGTTTGTGTGCCATCTCACAGTGACCAAATGCACAATGCATCTCAGCTCATCCTGAGTCTTCAGCTGCTTGATGGAAATCACCTTATGATCTTAAGAAGTTCAATTGTTTCCGATACTCTCACAACTTCACAAGTTGCCTCAATGTCTGGCAATGAGCATTTTATGCACCAAGCGCACTGCAAATGCACAGAATGATGGCACAGTACTTAGCAACTCTATCTCACTGATCCAGGGATCAGGGCTTGATTCCCAGCCCTGTTGTTTGCCGTGTCTTTGAAGATTTTCCTTGCATCCCATGCATGTTATAATAATTGGCAATTTTCAATCAGTTGGCCCCCAGTACTGATTAGTGCAGTGGTGTGTCTGGTACAAGACTGGCAGCACTTCTCTTTTTTTCCCTCTAATGTAAAATGGTGAATTCAAAAAGTGAATGGATGGATTGAGGAATGGAATTGCCTTTGAAGATGGAAGGTGCAGGTAGGCTCATAAAGCTGGACAAGTACAGAGAATCTCAAGTGATAAAATTTGCTACTGAACTCCGCAAACAAAATTTAAATATTGTAAAAGTTCAACGCCAACACTAAATTGAATATGAGCTTAGTGTGAAGAGCCAAGAACCCAGTAGTGTTACTGGAATGTTTGTCTACCACGGGATAGATAGATAGATAGATAGATAGATAGATAGATAGATAGATAGATAGATAGATAGATAGATAGATAGATAGATAGATATGAAGTGGAGGCACTTCTGCTGAATAATTTGTTGTCTGAAAGTACTCTGAGTGAGTGTGTCAAGAAGATGTGTGGCATTGTTCATAATGGCACTCGGTTTTGTTTTCATCCTCTCTACTACCTCCAGATGGTTGAGAACTTGTCCCATTACTGAGCCTGGCTTTTTATTTAGCCTGATAATTTGGTGGGCCTCACTTAAAGTGATTTTCCCACCCCAACACACCACAGTGTAGAAAATTTGCATTGGCCATCACAGAATTATTGAACATGTAAAGGATTTTACTAACCACACTGAATGAGCATAACTACGTTTCAGACAAAGAAGCACATGATTATTAAATTCCTGTATATCTGCCATCACTTGTTTGCCAAAAAAATTACAGATGACTTCAAAGGCCCATTGTCCTAGGTTTGAGGCCCAACCTAGATGATGCTTTTGTGAAGTTCTCGCATTCTTTCCTTGTTTCTGTTTTTCCTGGACATATACCAAATTGCTTGATTCTGACCTTTTATATTACGAAATAACATAACCATCTTTTAACATTTTGTTTAAAGACTTCTTAAAAAATGCAGTTTTATATTTCTGATTCACTGATTATAATATTATTTTTACTTAAGCATATCACATCCCTGATTAAAGTGGAAATAATATTTTGCAAAATGTGTTTAAGAAGCGTTTGAAGGCTGTCTTGTTTGGTGAATTTCTGTCTGTTAGCTGTTTGGTTTTTTAACCTAGAAATTGTAACTAGCTTGTATTTTTTTCGGATCTCTTGTGGCTATCAGTTTTGTAACCTTGTCGTGTAACACAATGTTCCCAAACAGTCCCCCAGACAGATGTTTACTCAATTATGTTTAACTTTTTTGTAAATTGATTTGGATAAAAGCTTCGTCTAAGCAAATAAATGTAAACATAAATGTAAAATGCCATTTCTTGCATAATTACACAACATAATGCTAGGCCAGTTCACAAGTACCAAGTACTGTAGGTTCCATTCCAGAATTGATGGTGCAACTATTTCTGCACTGGTAATCTTTAATTTCACCTAAAAAATAAGTTGGAATCTGACACGTGCCTGTATAGCTCATAAATCAAGACAAAATAAAAACAAATAGGAAATTTCTGAAGAGAGAATTAATTCTTTGAGTGACTCAACTACAGTGAACAATCAACCACCAAAAACTTATATTAAGCAAACCAGCAAAAAAGAAGAAAAACATTTTAGTAAAGTGTTGTTTATAGTGAACAGAGAGGGAGTTTCTGCACAAATTCATGTTCAGCATATCCAGTAATATTTCACACTGACCTTTGCCAGTAAGATAACTGGGTAACATTGGTCTAGTGTCCAGTTGGTTTCTGTGTTGAGTTTGCACACTTGACCCTTGCCATTTACCAGGTTTTGCCCCAACAGTCCTAAAGACCTGCATGCTAGCTTGATTGGCAGCCAGTGTCCTTTTCAGAACTGTCAAACTGAACAACATCCTGCCTGTGCCAATGACGTCACTTTGCCAGCCAGATGGAGGGCTGATCCGGGTACATTCATTCGCCACGTCCCTTACTTCCACCCTGAATTGGATTACGTGGGTTTGACAACCAGCTATCAAGCTGCCTACAGTATTTGGGAAATTGAATTTGAAATAATGGAATTAAAAATGTGAACATGCAAACTTCCTCAAAGAGAGATAAAGCCAATAATGGACAAATTAAACAACAAATGTAATTAATGATTTAAAAGAAGAATTAATAGCTTTGGTTTATTTCAAGTGGGTGGCACGGTGGCGCAGTGGTAGCGCTGCTGCCTCTCAGAAAGGAGACCTGGGTTTGCTTCCCAGGTCCTCCCTGTGTGGAGTTTGCATGTTCTCCACGTGTTTGCGTGGGTTTTCTCCGGGTACTCTGGTGTCCTCCCACTGTTCAAAAACATGCAGGTTAGGTGCACTGGCGATCCTAAAAATTGTCCCTAGTGTGTGCTTGCTGCGTGGATGTGTGGGTGTGTGCCCTGCGATGGGCTGGCGCCCTGCCCGGGGTTTGCTTCCTGCCTTGCACCCTGTGTTGGCTGGGATTGGCTCTGGCAGACCCCCGTGACCCAGTAGTTAGGATATAGAAGGTTGGATAATGGATGGATGGATGGTTTATTTCAATGCAAGCAAACAGTGATGTCACCAGGGCTGTTTTGCAGAATGTCGCATTATTTAATACTTTGTTCTGGCATTGGTTGGACTTTAGGGGGTTGATCTCAATTAAACCTACAGAGACATGATTTAATGTTTATTTTAGAGGGACAGCCTTATATTCATATAATTCAATTACTCACCAAAATTCTCAATCTAAATTTAATCTATAATATATTAAGAACGTACAAAGTGAAGAAGAGGCGCTCCTTCTAGTAAAGGTGTTAGCTTTGCATCCATTTTAGTCAGGATTATCCACAACCCGCCCTAAAAGTAATTCAAACGAGTTCTCAGTAAATCGATGGATGCTGGTTTATTAGATTACTTCTAAATGTTTAGACTGATTTAAATAAATACACTACACTGAAATATCTACAGGAACAGATCTACTTTTTCCAGTACTACCTAACATGAAACGGATAAGTCGATCTTCTCATTATGATCAAGAGATAAAAAAGATACGTAAATCGCCCCAAGTCGCCTGGAATTTCTTACTTGTAGAATTCACGCTGTCGTTTTCTTCCCGTTTTCTAGAATTACGTACAAAGGATTGCACCGACGGATATGCCTCCTCTTTCTAAACAACAACTCGACTTTTTTCCCACTGCACATGAAAATTAAAAAGGTCCGATCGACAACGAGTAAAAACACACGTTTGAGACGACTCCAGAGCTAATAATACAATTTAGTAGAGCAGCCCGACTGGCAGACCCCGGCCCTTAATAATCGCGCCACCCAGAAGCACCTGTCTGCGCAGTATCTTAATGGAGGAGCCTGGAAATCGCACGGAATCACTACAGAAACGTTTAAAGAGCAACCCATTTGTTAAGGCCTTTATATATTTTGTTCCAACAATTAAATAATCAGACAGGCAATCTTTATTTTATGCATATTGACTTACTAATAAGAAAGTGTACAATCACAAGGTGTTTTATTGGGCTAGAAAGATTACAATACAATATCAGATCATAACAATGTAATGGTACAAACAGCATAGACAAGAAACGTACCTATTTAGGAGTGCACCTGACGGATTTTTTTAATAGCGAGTGCCAAAAGATGTTATACAAATCCACTGAATACAATTACAAAAATAAAACAAATATCTGGAACGCTTGTATGCAAATGGCTATAAGTACTTCAAGGTTAACTTATGGCAGACATCCATCCATCGTTATCACCAGTAATACACGTGAACTAAACTTACACACATAATGAATTCTGGTATAATTTAAAATCATTTAATAGAAGCGATTCATCAAAAGTTAGGTAAAGAAAGGTACAAAAGAGCCTTAAACTTTCAGACGCAATGCGTTTACAGAAATCCGTTTCCACCTGCTCGTATGCACTGCCTACTAGCACTAACTGAAGACATTATTCAGCATTTTTGACGTGCACTTTCAAGGTGTTGGCAATCCCCTAATTCGGTGGCCAACATTACCAGAAAACAAGCTGCAACAATCTTCCTTGTAAGTTGTATGTCTTTCCAGGTTAGTTTCATCGTTCCCATGCAGACTGGATGACGACTGTCAGAAAAGGTAAACTGCCCCCCCTCCCCAAGCCCTAAATTGACCTTAATGCGCGTGACAGATGCGCCCTCCGCATAACTTGAATACAACAGAGCCCTGCGAAATAAAACGCTCAGAATGGACACGCCGAGAATGGCTAGGTCAGCTACTACGGTGCTCCATCTATCTATCTGTTTGCCGGTTTGTCTGATTGGCCCTCGGTCTGTCAGTAGAATTGTTATTAAGAGCACAATATTGGTGCCCCACACAAAGTTGCAGGCGCCTCTTGTGAGTAATTCGCAGTCTGCAAGCCAAGCGATGCGGTGACGACTACTTGTTCAGCATTTTTATTACTGCGGACCTGCAACTGCAGAGTTGGACTCGATTTAGCGCTGCAGGACGAGGATGATGCAGAAGAACTCGAAGAAAAAAAAAACGCAGGGTGGTACTGCCGAGTTGTATCTGCGCAGCTCCTGCGCGAGATGACAGGCACAGTAAAAGCACACCAGTACATCTGACAATGCTGGTAATGCATACTTCGAACGCCCTGACAGAAAGAAGCACGGGGTGGGAGTGGACGATTTTACGGACTAACCACCGGTTTGCAGTCCCGTAAATTCTCCCTGCCTTACCTTGGCATCTGCATCTCCCTCCCCCGCCTCCGGGATGCCAGCGCCCGCTTCGCTTTGCCCTTCACCAGTCGCAGCATCCTGCTCCTCACTCTTCTCCGTCCGCTCTGCAGAGGTAGAGGCACCCATGACGGAAAAACTCCGAACCTGTCCTTATTTGCGTTTTCCCGTTCGACAATTAGAGCGGCGGCGCTTAGAGGCGAGAGACGCAACAAAAGCCGACCGAAACAGAGCTTAATCCGGCAACAGTGTCTGTGTGCGAAACCCCTCGCGGGTCGCTGGAGTCTTCTCAAGTGATGCAGCCCAACTCCTTTGCAACTCTTTTAGAAAACCGCCGCCCCCTCACCATCACATGGAGGCGACTCGGACACGCCTTGCAGTATCAGATGATGGATGTCAAATTGTCCAAGGAAGGTTATTTTGGTGACCTCTGGCTACGCATACAACAAGCGATCTCATCAGCCGCCCCTCACGTTGCTACTCTTACTCACATTTAAACACAATCGAAATCTTGGCCAACACTATGAAAAAAATCTTCAGAATATCTGCATGTTGCTTGGACTGTAATGCTATTAATTGCTTTTTGGGTACGGCCACAATGCTCACTGTGAAAGGCGCTATATATTAACTGACTGAAATGACACATAACAGTACACTTCGTGTAATTTCCAATTCTTGAATTAAGTGGCGGACATTGTCGCCTAAAACGTATTAAGATAGAGCCCACAACTATGGGGAGTTTACAATGTAAATTGGTTTAAGTCAGTTTTATTTGTAGGCCATTTAACCGTTTAATAATAAAATTGCAATTAAATATTTGTGACAAAATTCTATTATTTAGGGAAAAACTTTAAAAATAAGTATATAGTTGTATTATTGCATTGTGCACATCTCATGCCTTTACAATATGCTACTAGAATACAATAACATTTGTGTTTAGTTATTTTTAATGGACAGTGTACTACAAAAATGTAAAAAAATTCTAATGTGTTCACGTTTAGTTCTTGAACAAATAAACAAAGTTGAAATATAAGCAGTATATCCCAACTTATTCACAATGTATGAGGTGGCAGCACTAACCACTACACCACCATGCCCCTGTTGTTATTAGTTATGTTATCTCGGTGGATTGATACACTGTCCAGGTATGGTTCTTGCCATACACCCGAAACTGCTAGGATAGGTTCCAGCCCACTGGAAGAACATCAGCTGCTTGTAATTCCCCCGGCTTTCAACCATCACTTGTTTTCTGGTTTAAGTGTCTCCTGGTTTGTTCCATTTCCCACAGTGGTTCTGAACTGGAATAAAGTGGATTGACAATGGAGGAATGAAATAATGTTCTTACACAAAAGGACAGCAGAGTGCTGACCAACTTTACATAGAAATCAAAACCTGTAGGTAAGTGAAAGTGATAAAGGGTGAATCCCATATCCTGCGAGGCATGTATTCTGGCATATCTGGCATCTCTTGGCATCTACATTAAGAAGGGTATTTCAGATCTGACATTTTATGACAGTTGCAACAGATTGATAAAAGACAGTATTATGATTCATGTATTGTCTCCTTCCCATTAAAGTAATTCCTCTCTATACCTCTGGTCATATTGTTGCACTTTTCTAATCTCTGCTAATTTTTCCTTCACTGAAAACATTGGAATTATTGTTTGTATTGATTTATATGGCCTTGAAATGTTAATTGTTTTCATTAATGTTATGTCCCATATTGCTATTTTGATTTCTATGGTCATCACCATTTTATTTCACTGCCATGATGCAACAGTCTGTTGTTGGTGACTTAGTCCCGGAAGCCGTGTGGTGTGACATTATTAATACGACAATTTAAAGGACAGAGCTGCTCGGCTACTTCATCCCAGATTGTGGATTCTTCTCTAAACTATTTCATGGAATGTTGTGTAGTGTTTCTGAAAAAGTGTTTGATGAATTAGGACAAAGTTTACTAATTACAATTTTTGGTTTGCATTTTGGCAGTGTCATTTGGTTAGTGTAGAACTCCTGGCTTTGACCCCTGCTTGTTTTTCTCACGGTGGTCCTTAAGATTCAGTCTCATCCTTCCCCATTTAAAATTTTGTAGCCGAGACCCCCACAAGATGAGGGCATCCAGGTCCAAAGGACGCCTCATCAGACCTCCTGAAAGCAAGCCACAGAAAATATCAAAGAGGTAGCAATCAATTGTCAAGCTATACCAAAGAAAGTCATTTATTTTATTAAAACATTCATCAATACAAGAGGCAAAATGCTTCTGAAGCAGATTATATCACGCTAATCTGTCATCAAAGTAAATTTGACAGCAAAGCCTTCTGTTTGTCCTCTTTGACAGCCTTTTCCCATTGCAACCGACAACAAGCATATTAATATTGGCCAAGCAACCTGCTGGCCCCAAGTATCAGTAATGATATGCAAAAATGTTAACAGATATAAATAGATAAAAATACGAGTCTCAAATTTATTATATTTCTTACCAGTAACGGTGTACCGCATGATAACATGCAGTGAAAACACTTGACTTGTAGTTTTCCTACTGTTTCTCTGTACATTTAGCATTCATGTGCACAGAGGTTGATGCGCTTGCTGCTTCCTGAGCAGCTTGTCTTTTCTCCATCCTAGCGGCCCGCTGCTTCTCCTCTGTCGTCAGCATCTTTTTGCATTAAAACTGATTAAGTCAGTTTTTGTGTTGCAATTACTTAGTACGTTTTTTCTTAATTTTTCACTTAAGCTGGCACTTAAGCCTTCAATCTGCTTCAAGAATGATTTAGGATATGAAGAGGTAGAGGAAGTGATGCCAAAGGTGGTAGGGATCTAATGCAGGATGAAAACGCAAGCGACTGTGAATAGCCTTCAAACTTAGGACATTGTATCCATAAGGCAGTAGTGCTAACTACTGTGACACCTATTGTAAAAACTGACAGATATGCATCAGTGGAAGGTATTTTACTCATTTTTACAAGTAAACTAATACAAATAAGTCCACTTTTCGTGTGTAGTTCTAGTGAGCACACTACAAAAAAGACACAGTAGCACTAGAAAACAATTGCATCCTGGGAGAAAAGGTGTGACTGTGCTGTAAGAGGTAAAGGAATTGCATTTATTTAGTCCTGAGCAAAGAAGGCTAATCCAGGTCTCCCAAATTTTCAAAGGGTCCAATACAGCTGATCCAGTAAAACTCTTTTGGTTAAATAGTGAATCTTTTAATACTAGAATTACCAAAGCCTATGAAAAAACTCATTAATCCGGCCCACCTTAAATCCCTTTGCACTTCTTAGTCAGCGTCTTTTGTCCTGTGTGATCAAGACCATCAGCAAGCAGTCTGCTCTTCCATCCCCCCACCGCTGCAGAACGGCCACAAAGTTCTCCCAGTTCCAGCCTTCATTATCTGGGAGTGAAGTGCTGGAGTTTTAGAATGGAAATAATAAATCGTTATTTGGAACACATGCATTTCACGTGTGTTCCATTTCTACAGTAATCTTTGTAAATACATTGTTAAAACAGAAATGTTTTTCATATTTTAGTAATAAATGACAAAATGAAGACAAACTATATAATGTGTAAAGCCTGAAGTTCAAAGATCAAATAAACACTTTCACAAAAGGTGAAGGATGATACAACAGCTTCTGCAGCATAGCGGTAAGAATTGCTGACTTCTAATCAAGAGTTCCCCCAATTCAATCCTGACTGTCTCGTATATTTACCGTTTGAGTAGTGAGTTGCTCTTATTGTTAATATCATACAATAAACACATACATTTGATTTGCATCTGTAACAGCTGCTGTAAATGTATAGTACCTGTAAAAGTTACCTTTTTTTTTCACTTTTATTCTCTCAGTCACGATCACGATACATACTACCACCCCACCAGGGATCTGATGCTGTTAATTTTTATCTGAAACTGGAAGTAACTGTAGATGTGAGTGGTGTTTTGAGACAATCGAACTGGAAATTCTCTGATCTGGATGGACGAAAGCTGACACACAAACGCTGGTGAATCTGCCTTCTTCATGTCTCATCATCACTTGAATTTTTTTATTCAACTTTATTGAGTGTTCCTGCTTACGCTGAATTAGTATGTGCTTTGTGGTCCATGATGTCAAAGCTGCACTGACAAAAAAAGACATACAGTAGGTATATATGATATTTGGAATTATTCATTTTATGACCTGTATAGTACATGTTGTGGAAAACATTGTGGCATGGATGCAACATTATTCATATTCATTCACGGTACACACTTTAGGCTTTATACATTATATAGTTTATGTCTACATTTTGTCATTTATTACTAAAATAGGAAAAACTTTTCTGTTTTAACAATGCTTTTACACAGATTACTGTAGAAACGGAACACACTTGAAATGCATGTGGTCCAAATAACAATATATTATTTCCGCTCTAAAACTCCAGCACTTCACTCCCAAATAATCAAGGCATGTACTGGGAGAACTTTGTGGCCGTTCTGCGGTGGTGGGGGGATGGAATAGCAGGCTGCTTGCTGCTTATCGGCAAATTTACAAAACAAAAGACGCTGACTGAGAAGTGCAAAGGGATTTAAGGTGGGCCAGATTTATGAGGTTTTTCATAGGCTTTGGTAATTCTAGTGTTAAAGAGTGAGTTTATCCAATACTGCATCAGTGCCAAAAAAAAAGAAAAATTAAGTACAATTTTAAAATCATTAAAAATGAGTACCTATTATCAAAGGAACTAAATAATACTTCATGCAAGTATTTATAAAAGAGATGAACAGAAGAAGTAAGGGAGAAGTGTAAAAAAAAAAAAAAAAAGTAAGAACAAGTTCAGAGTTTACAGACTGTAACACAGAGTGAGATGAGCCTCAGGGCCTAAGGTTTATGTTATAGTCTGGATTTTTTCCTTGGCTTCTACTGTATTTATTCTCTATTGTTGTTTTGATTAATTAAGAGTTATAAGTTTACTTTATTAGTTGGCCAAAAAGAAAGATCCAGTAGTGTTTCATTGAGTGCGGTTTGGAGTTCTGTGAGTATTGCTTTTCTTTGCTTTATTTGTGTTTTCTGGATTTTCTTGCTTGTTTTGGAGTTTGCCTTCAGACTGCCTTGTAGGCACATCCTTTATTCTATTTTCAGCATGTTTGTTATATTCTTCCATTTTTCTAATCTATATATATAATTCACTAAGGGCATGCAAGACAAAGAGCGCAATCAAGACACAGAGCCCTGCCTGCCAACTCACAGAGCCCCGCCCGCCAACTCTAGGATGCCATGAGATACACACGACAGGGCCATGCCCACCAACTCAGAGCCCTACCTGCCAACTCTAAGACCATGGGATAAGCTCAACAAGGCCCCGCCCGCCAACTCTAACCTTCCTCCTGCGTCATGGGATATGCACGTCAGAGCCCTGCCCGCCAACTGTAACCCTCCTTCTGTGTCCACCGTCGCTCTCGAGGCATGGGCACTGCCTGCTCATGTGCCCGCACGCAACAACTCACCAAACACAGCCTCAGTTGCTTTCGTCTGTGCCACAGTCCACATGAGAGAGACACACACACAGGCACGCAAGAGAGAGAGAGAGACACACACACAGGCGCGCCCGCAAGAGAGAGAGAGAGAGACACACACACACACACACACAGAGGCGCGCGCGAGAGAGACACACACACACACACAGCCGTGCGAGAGAGACACACACACACACACAGCCGTGCGAGAGAGAGCGAGAGACGTGCATAGGCATGCAGAGAGAGAGAGAGAGACACACACACACACAGGCGCGCACATGCATTGTTGCAATGTTACTTTTCTTGGTTGTTTATTAAATTACGGATTTTTCAAGTGTTCATTTTTTTCCCTGTGCTTAACACTCATTAAAAAAAAGTGTTTTTAGCTCATGTTTTGTAGCGCTACAGTACGAACTCTTGCAGTGTTAGTTTTCTCTGTTGTTCACGGTTTTCAGTGTTATTTAATGTTTTTACATTTAGTTTACTATTACGCTGTGCATTCTATGGTATAATTAACTATATTTGTGCTTAAAAACTTAAATATATTTACATACAGTTCATACAGTCTGGAACTGATTAATTGTATTTACATACATACATACAGTTTTTGAATGCATTATGGTCGTGCATCGAGGTTCCACTGTATATATAATCAACCAGGTCGCCCGACCATGGGGTACGCACGACAGAGCCCTGACTGCCCAGTCTAACCCTCCTGCCGCGTCATGGGGAACACACGACAGAGCCCTGCCCGCCAAATCCCACCCTCGCTCTTGAGGCATGCACACTGCTTGCTCATGTGCCCGCCCCCAACACATCACCAAACACATCCTCACTCGCTTTGGTCTGTGCTACAGTCCACATGCAGCTGTGAGCCACGTTGACGTTTTACGTTGATAATGATGCGGCGTATGCTACGCCGCGGGTTGGCTAATAGTAAATAATTTGAAAAGAATCTTTGTGGGATATCTACAAGCTAATGCTTTATGGTTTCTCTCTTGTGAGACCTTTTTGATATTTTTTTTAGACTTTTTGTATTTTAAACTTCAAGCCAGTTCCCAGTTTTTTTGGGGCTGATAAAGCCAAAGCCCATAGGTAGTAGGTGGAGACTGGCTATCTTGAGGTGAGTATTTCTGGGCAGACTAGTAATGGTTCTGGTCTGCTTTGCTAGTCTTTTGGAAGTCTCACAGCATCTTGACCTTGTATTGAAAACCAAATCATGACCTTTTTAGTTCATTGAAAACTAGTAAAACCTTAGGCGGGATTCGTTTATGTCAGATGGGAGAAGTACACGAGGACTAGAAAGTTGCCATTGTCAATGCAGTCAACACAAATGATTCCATTAATTTCAGACCTATAACACCTACTCCCATCCCATGTAAATTTATACGAGGGATGTTCAAAAAGTTTCTGCACTTTTTTCCAACTCTATTTATTAAGGATTTCAAAAACAAATTGCATCACTTTTCTACATAGTCACCTTCGTTTGCAATGCAATTTTCCCAGCGTCATACCAACTTTTAAATGCCCAATTACTACTCCTCCCACCTTCACTGTTTCAAACAAAAATATAAAAGTGCAGAAACTTTCTGAACATTGCTTGTATTTCTTAATAATTTTAGAATATATGTATGAAAATCATATACCTGATAAAAGCCAACAAGCTTTCTTGAAAAGAAAATCCTGATAAACCAATCTGTGTAACCTTATTGAAGAGAGAATTAGACAAGAACAAAAAAAGAACAACATATTTTGATGATTTTTCAAAAATGTCTTTAAATGTGGTTCCACACAGATCATTTTGAAATATTTACATCAAATGTAACTTACTAAGCTGAATCTCAAATTGATTGCTAAGAGTATAGATAAGAGGAGAATGCTCCACATGAGGTGAGGTCATCAATGCGTTATTCTTTTTAATTATTATTAGTGACAAATTCTGATATAGTTAATATACATGAGAAATTCACAGGTGACATGAAAATTGATAGCAAATACTGAGGGCCATGCCCTGAGTACTATAAATTTCAAAAGAAAATTATACTATTATAGTAAATATACAGTGGGATGCAAAAGTTTGGGCAACCTTGTTAATAGTCATTATTTTCCTGTATAAATTGTTGGTTGTTACGATAAAAAATGTCAATTAAATATATCATATAGGAGACACGCACAGTGATATTTGAGAAGTGAAATGAAGTTTATTGGATTTACAGAAAGTGTGCAATAATTGTTCAAACAAAATCAGGCAGATGCATAAATTTGGGCACCACAAAAAAGAAATGAAATCAATATTTAGTAGATCCGCCTTTTGCAGAAATTACAGCCTCTAAACGCTTCCTGTAGGTTCCAATGAGAGTCTGGATTGTGGTTGAAGGTATTTTGGACCATTCCTCTTTACAAAACATCTCTAGTTCATTCAGGTTTGATGGCTTCCAAATATGGACAGCTCTCTTTAACTCACACCACAGATTTTCAATTATATTCAGGTCTGGGGACTGAGATGGCCATTCCAGAACGTTGTACTTGTTCCTCTGCATGAATGCCTTAGTGGATTTTGAGCAGTGTTTCGGGTTGTTGTCTTGTTGAAAGATCCAGCCCGGCGCAGCTTCAGCTTTGTCACTGATTCCTGGACATTGGTCTCCAGAATCTGCTGATACTGAGTGGAATCCATGCGTCCCTCAACTTTGACAAGATTCCCAGTCCCTGCACTGGCCACACAGCCCCACAGCATGATGGAACCACCACCATATTTTACTGTAGGTAGCAGGTGTTTTTCTTGGAATGCTGTGTTCTTTTTCCTCCATGCATAACGCCCTTGTTATGCCCAAATAACTCAATTTTAGTTTCATCAGTCCACAGCACCTTATTCCAAAATGAAGCTGGCTTGTCCAAATGTGCTTGAGCATACCTCAAGCGGCTCTGTTTGTGCTGTGGTGGAGAAAAGGCTTCCTCTGCATCACTCTCGCATACAGCATCTCCTTGTGTAAAGTGCGCCAAATGGTTGAACGATGCACAGTGACTCCATCTGCTGCAAGATGATGTTGTAGGTCTTTGGTGCTGGTCTGTGGGTTGACTCTGACTGTTCTCACCATTCGTCACTTCTGTCTATCCGAAATCTTTCTTGGTCTGCCACTTGAGCCTTAACTTGAACTGAGCCTGTGGTCTTCCATTTCCTCAATATGTTCCTAACTGTGGAAACAGACAGCTTAAATCTCTGGGACAGCTTTCTGTATCCTTCCCCTAAACCACGATGGTGAACAATCTTTGTCTTCAGGTCATTTGAGAGTTGTTTTGTGACCCCATGTTGCTACTCTTCAGAGAAATTAAAGGAGGAGGTAAACTTACAATTGACCCCCTTAAATACTCTTTCTCATTATAGGATTCACCTGTGTATGTAGGTCAGGGGTCACTGAGCTTACCAAGCCAATTTGAGTTCCAATAATTAGTTCTAACAGTTTTGGAATCAATAAAATGACAACGGTGCCCAAATTTATGCACCTGTCTGATTTTGTTTGAACAATTATTGCACACTTTCTGTAAATCCAATAAACTTCATTTCACTTCTCAAATATCACTGTGTGTGTCTCCTATATGACAGATTTAACTGACATTTTTTATCGTAACAACCAACGATTTATACAGGAAAATAATGACTATTAACAAGGTTGCCCAAACTTTTGCATCCCACTGTAATACAACTGACATGGACGACACCAGTATATTCAACTTTATCATATCACACACAGAACTACCAAGATAGCTGATGCACAGACACACATGGACACAGACCAAACATCTCAAAATGATCATTGTGTCCACCATGTATTTCAGAATAATAGTCGTCTCATACAGTACGATACTCTAAGGAGGCAACAAAAACGATTCAACATTGGGTAAATATCTGGAAAAATTCTGCTTAATGTTAAGAAATATAAAGTGCTGCATGCATAGAAAAGAAGAATGAATTAAAATTAATTATAAATAGAAGATGGGTGATGCTGTCTCACAATGCACAACCTCTGAAAAGGAACAAGGCATTTACATTTTTTACAGGTAGTAGTAGGGTATTGTACCATGTTAGCAATTATGGATGCAATGAGAAGGCAAGCAAAATGACTACTTTCATTAGCTAACTGAACCAATTGCAATGTGCAAGCTTTCAATTACAACCTGCCTGAAGAAGAGGCCTCATTTGCTGCAAAGGATTTACATTTATAAAGAATTCTTGTTACCCAAGAATTTAATTAGATGTTAATTTGCATTCAACATTGGTGCCAATTCTGGTGGCTTATTGTTATATTACAGCCAGGGTCTAATGAGCATTTTTGTATTTATTTATTTATTTATTTAAATTTCTGCCTATCTTGTACCTTCATTTAATAAATTTAAATCCTTGTTTATAAAGGCTCTTTGCTTTGAATGGCCTCTTCAAGCCATAGTTGTTTAAGGTTTCTTTCCCCTGAGAGACATATTAGCATATATTGGGACATTAAAAGCATTTTGAAAGTTAAAAGCCAGTTTACCCATTTTAGGGGACTGACCAGTGTTTTCAGGAGGTGGAGGTGTTCTGCAGTGGGATACATCCAGCCATATTAGACTTTGATATGGAAGCTCTCCTCCTCTTCTGTTGGTCAAGAGTTCTATCTTCAGTTCAAACAGCCATTCCCAAGATGCTTTAGATTTCTTGTTTATGTGTGAGTTGATAATTCAGGAAGGAACCATTTAATATTTTATCCAAAATAAAAAAAAAAATCCAATAAACAAAAAGCTTTTTGCATGTATTGAGCATACATCTGGGTAACAGACCTATGGATTATGTGATATGAGATTTTTTTTGTCTTTTTTCCATTTCCAGCTTTGGTCACTATTGTCTTCTATTATGTCATAAATTCCTTTCTCTCCATTTTTGTTTCTCGGCCACCACTACAAAGTACATGGAGTAAATAATATGTAAAAATATATAATTTTTGGATAGAGTATTCGTTTAAGGAAAACCTGCAAATTAAAAGAAAGCAATGCATACATACTGGGTGAATGTTCTGCAAGGACTTTCATTGTCAAGTTTAGCAAATTTCAGAACAAAGTGAGATTCTTTTCAAGTAAAATATGACCTACAGTGTACTTTTCAACATGGTGTTGGTCACCATGAAGAGGGTAGGTACTTTTCTATGATTATGTAAATCGGGTGTCTGCCATGGGTTCATATATCCAGCCATGCTAAGGTTAAATACATACATACAATTTCCCTGACGACATAGAAGATGGCTTAGAAACTGTTGAGATCTGATTACTCAAAGTGACTGAACCAAACAGTCAAAACAGTAGACTGAGGAACAAGAGAAACAGAATGAAGTTGAAAAACAATTTAGAAGTCAAAATCAGAAGTTAAAAAGCAGAGAGATCAAAATCTAATCACACCAATAATCAAAGTCAAGGAATAAAGTAATTTCAAGATCAAAATGGCAGTATATTATCCGAATATCGGACACAAAATGGCGGTTGAGACAACCTTTTAACTTTTAACCAATGACCCCTCAATGCTGTGACCCTAGAGGCCACACCTCTAGCACCCATTACCTGCATTATAATGAAAAAATGCACATAATGGAAGTGAGTATTGTCAAAAACAAAATGGCATCCAAAAAGATATTTAAATAAAATTCCCACCTTTTTAAACATGGTCTCCAGTCAAGAAAAGAACTGCAGTATTAAATTCCCCGAGTATAAAAACCCCAGAAATGACACTAAGATTTTTGATATCACAAGGAAAGCATAGGAAAGTTTAAGTAAAACTTTATTTATAATACCTGGTCTCACTGATTAAAACTTAATCATTTTAAAGGTATTTATTAAACAAAAAAAGAAATTCACATTGAAGAAACCAAAAACCTAATAAATAAAAAACAGAAATTAAAATTCCAAACATATAAAGAAACCCATCCATCCATCCATTATCCAACCCGCTATATCCTAACTACAGGGTCACGGGGGGTCTGCTGGAGCCAATCCCAGCCAACACAGGGTGCAAGGCAGGAAACAAACCCCGGGCAGGGCGCCCACCCACATACAAAGAAATGCTACACTTAAAAACAGAAAGATAATAACACAATGCATTATTAATAAATGTAAAAGATACGAATTGCAAAAGCCAAAATCCAAATACTAGTGGATGAAATGACAGGGTCAAAAATCTAAATCTAAAGAAAGTGAAAATAGTGAAAAGGAGCAGAAGATCACATACCCAACGTTAGTGCCACGGCAATGAAGTAGTAACTGCAGTTTTCTTTAATAATTGCCAGATGTTGCTGTGAGGCAGATTAGATCACTTGGGGTTTGTAATTAGGAATCTCATCCCTCCTTCATCAGAAACACAAATAAACTTAATGACATTCTTAGCAAGAAAACAAAAAGCCTATTTAAACTAACAAAAGAATTTAACAGAAAGTAAGCAAAAGCAACATAGTGAATAACAAAATTCCAAGTAAAACAAAAGATTAAAAAATACAAAAGACAAAAAAAAAATCATAAAACAATAGGATAAGACAATAGTTTTAAAATGGATCCTTGCAGCAAAAGAACGGCACTGAAGACACCGAAGCAGAGGAGAAGCAGGAGTGACACAGGGAACAGGGAACAACAGTCGAGCAGCTACTGTTGAAGCAGGCAGCCACGGCAGGGCCACCCTCAGTCTTAAAGAAAGCAGTCGGAGTCTTGGGACAGGCAGCAGAATCGGGCTTTATTGTATGGTGCACATACAGACTCAACTCAGATGCAACAATGAGCATCCAGCCATAAGCACCTTTTATTATAATTCTTATCATTTAAGCCACTGTACTTCCTCATCACTGCTGTAATCCAGCCTCTAATTAATTCCACCAATAATTCTTAGACAGAGCAGGGTTTGACACCTCCTCAACTATCTTATCTATTTGATAAGGACTATTCTTGCTTGCTACCATTATTTACAGCCAAAAGAGTTCACATTCCTTCTCTGAGTGAGGGGGCTCATCCTTTGACTCTCTGGCACGTCTGACCTTTGGCTTATAAAATACTGGTGTTTTCTATCTCATACAAAATAATAAAAAATATGTAGACAAGAATCTTTTAATCCCAACACTCACATGTCTGATGTTTAGTATAAAACAATGCTTACTTTCCTATGTGCTTATAATAATTTTCTGTACTACATTCTGGAGAAGCTGGAGAGGTCAAATAGCAGATGAAGGAAGACCCACCAGGAGAAAGTTTCAATAGTCCAGGCAAGAGAGAACATGTACTTGAACAACTTGAGAGTTGAGTAGCATGATTAGTGAGGAAAGGTCAAATCCTCTGAATATTATCTATACTAATAAAAGGCAAAGCCCTCACTGACTCACTCACTCACTCACTCACTCACTCACTCACTGACTCATCACTAATTCTCCAACTTCCCGTGTAGGTAGAAGGCTGAAATTTGGCAGGCTTATTCCTTACAGCTTAATTACAAAAGTTAAGCAGGTTTCATTTCGAAATTCTACGCGTAACGGTCATAACAGTCGATAACGATCGACAACATCCGCCATGTTGAACTTTCTTATTTACAGCCCCATCTTCATGAAATTTGGTAGGCAGCTTCCCTGCACTAACCGAAACCGATGTACATACTTATTTCGATGGTATGACGCCACTGTCGGCCACCATATTGAACTTTCCAATGAAACTAATTCTCAACTCACCCTTGTAGGTAGAAGGCTGAAATTTGGCAGGCTTATTCCTTACAGCTTACTTACAAAAGTTAAGCAGGTTTTATTTCGAAATTCTACGATAACGGTCATAATGGTCAACAATGTCCGCCATGTTGAACTTTCTTATTTATGGCCCCATCTTCACGAAATTTGGTAGGCGGCTTCCCTGCGCTAACTGAAACCGATGTACGCACTTATTTCGGTGGTATGATGCCACTGTCGGCCGCCATATTGAACTTTTCAACGGTCTTTGTTACTTATGGGCCCATCTTCAAGAAATTTGGTACGCGGGTTCCCAATGCTAACTGAATCCTACTTACGCATACATATATCGTCCATAGCCTGCAGCTCAGTCACCGTGTAAGGCAGCGTTGGGACCCCATCCTAACGCCTCCCACGTTGTTGGCTGCCTGCCTATATAAGGCCGTCCGCTCCGGTCTCTACATTCCCTTCCTTGCTTCGCCACGGGATTCACATCTCCCTGCTGATAACTACAGCCTTTTTATTTAATCCACAGCTTCTTCGCTGTTTTATTGTTCATTTATTACGATTATACTTATTGTTTAGGTATTTTAGACTTACTTTACATTGTTCAGGTACCCATTTCCTTTATCATTCCAACCGTACCACCATTAACATGTCTATCGAGGTGATCACCATCGATCAAAGAACTGTCACTTACCGAGTGGTTTCCATGCCCGGAGATGGCACCTACCTTTCCCATTCTCTGTGTTACATATTGCACGGCCATGTCAGGCTCACTCTTGATATTCGGAGGAACATTGTGTCTTATGTATTGAATGACTGGGACAGGTTCAAGGTGTGGACTGATGACGGTACAGGAGATAATTATACTACACAGGAGCACTATAAGAGTGAAATGCTTAAGCCCTTCACCTATGGTTCTGCATGTGAGTTGATGGCTGCCTGTGAATTGTTCGGTTGTCGCTTTCAAGTGTACCGAAATGGCCAAATATTACAATATAATACACCTTTCGACAACTGCCAGTGCCTCTTAAACATCTTAGACTCACAGGTGACGATTTCAGTAGTAGACAATTTGATGTTAATGAATGTTTAAACTCTCAAAAGCTGGATGTGAAATTATCGATGAAACCGGTTGTATACTTACAACACTTGACAGATGCCGAATGTCACTTTAACACAAGTCCTACAAATACTGTCGTAATTGAAACAAACCATGAAACTCAAACCGATTATGACAGCAGCAATCCAAGTGGTGAGATCTGAAACGAGATTACTGTTCACGTGGCCATCAGTACGTTGCATGCTCAAGAGTAAGCTCAGCGCACAGCTTGGTCATATTACAACCGGAGGGCCGAACTCACAATGTGGTATACAAAGAAATCCTTAACAAATAATTATTGGTATATTTTCCCTCAGTTTAAAAAGGTTTAATTTTCTTCTTAATAAAAATTTTAAGGCAGTTCTTTGCCACTGCGAAGCGTGGGTATTTTGCTAGTAAAGAAATAAAAACAACATGATTGGGTCATTGGAGAAATATATTCAATGAATGAAAATGATGAGTCCAGAAAGGATGGCATCCTCCAGAGCAACACTTTGAGACAAATCTGAAGAAGAAGAAGAATCGAAAGCCAAGTACAGGATATCTGAGTTTGAAAGGTTAAGTTTAAGGTGATGATCATTCATCCATGAAGAGAGAGCATAGAGAGAGAGAGACAATGTGACGATGCGGGTTCGCTCAATGCTCCCATCTTGCCTCTGGGAGCCCTTGAACCCGTCACCGTCGGTAATGTCACCGATGAGCTTAGCCGTGAGGCAACAACATATTAAGGGGATGGTGAAAAAGTGCTTTTATTAAAACAATCAACAAAACAATGTTCAAATAAATAGTGCAGTGTCCAAAGTTCCAATAAATAAATAATCCATAAAATGAATTGTGAAACGTGGAGGTTAAAATCCATTAGGAAAAACAATCCTTTACAACAATGAGGTTAAGACACAATGCAGGAAGCAATCCTTTAAAATACAATTCAAAGCCCAGTGTCTTCTATCTGTGGCTCCCCTACTTCTCCCGTCTGGACTTCTCAATAGGGGAGTCACCCTACATGCAGCTGGACTTTTCTGTGCCTGCTTCAGCTGTTTGGATTGCCTCACCGACCCCTGGCTCTGATAGGCTCCTCTGAACAGCAACTTGAGATTCCCCAACGACCAGGGCTCTCACTTTGGGGAAACAACGTCCCAAGTCCCGACTCCCACTGCCTTACGCGGCCTTACGCATCATCCGCCCTTCATCACTGGTCACTCCCACTCCATGATCACTCAGCGGGAGCGACCAATACTACTTCTCCCTAGGTGTCAGGCCAACACCCAGGCTCACTGATTAGCTGCATACGAGCCTGAACTCGCTCGCTCGCTCACACCGGCTTTCTCTCTCCTCTGCTTCCTGCTTTCTCCTGCAACCTCCCATTCGTTCTTTCTTTTTCTTTCCTCCTTAGTCAACTCACGTTTCTGTATATCAAGAGAGCATGGCAGCTGTGGCAAATCAGCGGCCCCAGGAACAATCACGGATTTGGACAGTTTCTCACCTGTGCACTTAGGTGAGAAACGGCCACACCGTGAATCGCCCCAAAAACCGCTTCAGCCACACTACCACGCACCCTTGCTAAGCCGCCAACGCTGTGATTATTTATTTAAAAGTGGCCCTTTGACGGGAGCTGTGGACCCGCTATACCACAGATAACTGCAGGTCTGAGATGAAACCTTTGGATTGGAATAGAGAAATGTGAGGAACATCTGTACATCATCAGCATAGAGATGATAACAGAAAGTATGAGAAGAAATAACATTGCCTAAGCCGTGAATATAAAGAGAATTGGCCCCCACTGATCCTTGAGGCACACCTATGGAGAGTTTCAGTGGAAAGCACAAGGAGTTAGACCAGGAGACACCAAAGCAACAGTCAGAAAGGTCAGACTTGAACCAGTCAAAAGCAGAACCATAGATTCTGAATTTATCAAGGGAAGGGATAAGCAAGGAGTGATTAACAGTATCGAAAGGTGATTAAAGGTTAAGAAGGATAAGAACAGAGGAGAGGGCAGCACCACCACAAGAAGATGTAAGAGCATTTGCGACTTAAATCAGTGCAGTTTCGGTATAGTGATCCTTATGGAAAACCAGATTAAAGAGGATCTAGCAGCTTCTTGTCAGAGAGAAGAGAGGACTGCTTTCTAGAGTCTTGGCTAGGAATGGTGGAAGAGAGAGTGGACAGTATTTCTCAGTTGCAGATGGGTTGAGAGTGGGTTTATTGAGAATATCAATCACATGAGAAGAAAGCTGTTTGTGAGTATTAAAATGAATGTGCATTGGAAATTGCATATATGTCTCTTGAGTCTCGCAGACTGGTAACCTGAGCCTGTTCATGTTTGTTTAATTTCTGATAACTATGTCTATCTTGGCTTCTTTTTTTTTTCTTTCTTTTCCCCCTCTATTACGATTAATATTAATAATATTAATATATTATAATAGTATATTATTAATATTTATATTTAATCCTCTATTACTTTATTATTTATTATTACTCTATTACCATTAATATTATATTTTGCAATATTATATATTGCTACTACCATTATTACTTTTATTAGCTTATTTTTACTAATACTACATTTTTGTACCGTACTGTCATAATTAGTAAAGATGTTTAATAATAGTTTTAACCATTATCTCTTTCCTGTTTCCTAGTCTACGTTTCTCTTATTTTCCTTTTTAAATACAAGAAAATATAGTTTTAATGCTAATGATTGCAATGTAGTCCGGTATATTTGTATCTACTCCACAGATCAGTAAGTCAGTCTCTTGCAGGGCACACTTACATGCACAATCATATGGGGCCAAATTAGAGTCACCCACGACCCAGCACACACCTCTTTGGGTTGTTAAAGGAAACTGGAGTACATAGAGAAAAATCTGTGCTGAGGTGACAGAAACTGCCAACTTTGTACAGACAGAATCAATCAAATTAATCTCAAATAAAAGAACAAGCCAAAAGTTATCAAAAATATTATGAATTGGTTCAAGAATGTGTATGTGAAAGGACAGATTTAGTCTTCTGTACCAGCCATCAGGAAGTTGTGTAATTTTACTGGCAGAGCAGAGTTTACTTGGTGCTTGTCCAATATCCTCCATGGAGTTTCCCCTGACTTTGAATAACTCATTTATTTTGAATGTTTAATTCAATTCATATCAATTTGGCACGGTGGTTGGGGCTGCTGCTCCACAGCTACACAGTCCCAAGATTAAGTTCCAGCCCAGTCATTGTCTGTCTAAAGTTTACACATCTCTTTGAGATTTTAAAACTTTTTGTTCACGTATTCAGCTTTTCCTCTTGCACCCCAAGCTTGTGTATATATGTGTTAGGTAATTAAAAGCTCTGAACTGGCCCAAAGATAAGTGAATGTGGGCATTTGTGTGAGAGTGCTTCTTTGTGGACTGGCACCCTATCTACATGTGCTTCCCGCCTCTAACCCAACTGTGTAAAGATGAACCCTGAATTTAATGAATTCTGTGATAATGGAATGGATTCATAGACTCTTTTTATATTAGGGGAATTCCTTGGAAACTTTAGAGTAACTCCATGCACATATAAGAAAAATGTAATACAATAATTAACAAGATAATTCATTAAGTTAAAAATTCTTGAACTATGTAAAAAAAAAATTCTAATGATCATATACTGTAGTTGCCAAAAGTGCCTTCAGGTTGTAGAGATATGCAGTATGAAAATATCTGTGCAGGGTCTGGTTGCTTCTTTGAGCACCTGTACCGGTATGTATGTTATCTTGGCTTGGTACCAGTGTTGCAAGGAGAAGAGATAAAAGAACAAAGTACTTCTTCTTGCTGGTCATAAAGAAAACAGCATGTTCAATAACAGAATCTTTAATACTGAATAGAAATCCAGTGCCTAAATAAAGCAAGTGTTCAGTTTGGACTTAGGAGTAAAGTCACATAGGACATAATTATATTGTCTAGCAGAGCATTCCATACTCTGTGGCCCCTCTAATCTTGACTGTTTTCTTTCTTCTGTATTCTTTGAAACATACAACAACTGGTTTCCTTTAAATGGAGAGAGTTTCTGGTTTATAAATGACAATGACCAGGACCAGTACATGCAAATCTTCCACTTGAGGCAAAAAAACAAACCCTTAAATTCGTGGTATCACAGCTAATAGCTAATATCTAGTGTAAGAGAAAAACAAGACCATTATAATAATGTAAGGTACCACCCTGATAGCCCCATATGATGGTTTTAAGCAAAAGAAAACAGTCAACAATTGGGGAAACCCATAACAGAACTGACTCAAGATGGTGGATCTTCCCATTGTAAGTCCATCTGGCAGGAAGAGGTGGGTTTAGGTGGATGGACACCAGAAATAATGTCGGCAGTGGTACAACCATCAATCTTCCAGTCTGCAGAAGGAGGACAAGAAAAGCGCCAACCCCTGAAGTGTTGGGGATTTTCCATCACTAGAGCCTTTAAGTTGTCCTCTATGCGTACACGCATGACACTAGCCATAGACACAGAGCAAATATTGTAGTGCTACAGCATTTCAACTTTTAAAACTCGTCAGTAGGCTACATGACACACCATGACCAGCTTCAGCACTGCAACATTTCCAAAGCTTTAATGACAGTTTAATACACACATCATGCACCGATATAAAACTCTTGGTATTGCATTGTTTCTCTAAATTTCCTGCAAAATTAATTTCTATGCAGTTTTGCAAAAACTGTATGCATGTTGAAACTTGTCTGTTTTGGTCATCACTAGTAACGATAAAAATTAATAAACCGTAAAAACAATTCCAAATATGCTAAAAACAATACAGACTATCTACTGGATCTAGAACATCATTAGGATAAAAACTCTGTTATATAGAATCACGAGCAGAATACCCGCGCTTCGCAGCGGAGAAGTAGTGTGTTAAATAAGTTATGAAAAAGAAAAGGAAAAATTTTAATAATAACGTAACATGACTGACAATGTAATTGTGTTGTCATTGTCATGAGTGTTGCTGGCATATATATATACTAGCAAAATACCCGCGCTTTGCAGCGGAGAAGTAGTGTGTTAAAGAAGCAATGAAAAGAAAAGGAAACATTTTGAAAATAACGTAACCTGATTGTCAATGTAATTGTTTTGTCACTGTTGTGAGTGATGAGTGTTGTTGTCATATATATATATATTTACACACACACACACACATAAACATATATATATATATACATATCTATACATATACACATATATACATACATATATATCTACATATATACACACACATATATACACACATATACATACATACACACACATATATATAAACATATATATACATATACATACATATCTACATATATACACACACAGCTATTTCAGTATCAGTGCAATACGCTGCTTGTTAAAACGGATGACTCCCGCTCTTACGTGCAATAACAAATCAAATCATTAAGTTGTCTTTGCTCATATGTCATTTTAGAGCTGGACGCCTGGCATCTTTTTGGCCACAAGTTCGTTTCTGTTTGGTGTGAGGTTCTGTGTTGTGGAGATTCTCAGGATGGATTGCAGGTGCTCATCAGTGAGGCGACTCCTGTGAGCTGTTTTGTTAGTCTTTATCACTGAGAAGAGCTTCTCACACAGATATGTGCTACCAAACATGCACAAGGTTCGAGCCGCATGTAGACGGACTTTTTTTGTTCTTCAAAGTCACCAAAGCGCCGTGCAAACTCAGTGCGCCAGTTTATCAGCAAAGTGCGTATTTGGGAACACCGTAGTGACGACTTGGTTTAACATTACTTGGCAACAGGGAAAGTGGGGCAAGGTGCACTTGGTGCATTTGTGTCTCCCATAAAAGCAGCTTCACTTGAAATCACTTTGTGATTGTGCACGGGTAAAAACGTCCGCTGAAGTGTCAGATTCTTATTTAATTCTTCTGCTTTCTGTATCTTCTGCATTGCATTCAGGTTACCCTGATGCAAGGCAGCTGAAGCGCTGCATTATGGGATCTGTAGTTTATTGTGTTACCAGCGCTTCATATACCCGGGCTTTAATAACAATAATACAGTATATAAAATGATCTCGCGGGCGGATATAATTACACGCTGGGCGGATGTGGCCCAGCCCTTGAGTTTGACACATATGGACTAAATAGAACTTGAAAAGATATATTTTTTTAAATGTGATCGCACAATTCAGATAGAGTTGACGCGCACTACAGCCTGCATGCCTCAATAAGTCATCCTCCCCACGCTCTTACTTTTTTACCGTTCATCTAATGAATACACTGAGTATGGCTTTACCAAAACAATCATTGATGGCGAATAAAGTATCCATTATTCGAGTATGTAGATCGGGATATATATATACATATACATATATATATATCCCCGATCGCAGCGAGAAGTAGTGTGTTAAAAAGCTAGAAAAGAAAAGGGAACATTTTAAAAATAACGTAACATGACTGTCAATATACAGTATTTGTTTTGTGAGTGTTACTGAGTGTTGCTGTCATCAAGGATTTGATTATCATTATTTCTTTCAATCAGGTTCGTATTTGTAGGATGTGTTGTGTTCAAGTTACATTCCGTGTTTGTCAATCGTTGTAAAGATGACAGGTTTCATTCATCGATTCGTTTCTTACTGCATCAATAAACAGCTCGTCTTCTTCTTTATCTGAGACCTGACACACTGCATGCACGGGTTTTTTACACTGTCTTCCTTTAGCGGGACATTGACTTTTTCCACCGTGTGCTTTGTTTCCGCAGTAGCTGGATTTATGAATATGCTTATCAGACGCTTCATATTTTTGCTGCCTTTTCAATTGTGTAATTCGGTTTTGTTCAGCTCTTTGGAACTGTTGCCTTTTATCTGTGCACTGCGCCAGTTCACGTGAGCCACTCGGTGTACATGCATCGAAGGTTCCCAGCTGTGCTGGTGCCATCTCGTGCTATGTCCATGGCTGTATTTAATGTTACCTTAGTCCTGGCACTTAAAACTTTCTCTCGCAGTTTCGCTGAGTTTGTGTCAAACACCACCCTGACCATCTCATCTTCCTCTCCATAAGCACAGTCCTTCACCCGTGAATATTTACCCGTGGCAGTTTGCTATTGGATTGCCGCTGACGGACGGCCTTATATGGGCAGGCACTAAATTACAAACGCCAGCGGCAGCCTGTCTATGAACTTAATTTAAAGTGTAGGTTTACATCGTGCTTTGTTTCCGAAGTAGCAGAACTCATAAATATGGTTGTATATGTCACTCGCTCGCTTCTTATTGTTTCGCTGCCTTCTCAATTATATAATGCATGTTTTCTTAAGCGCTTTTTTGAGCTCTTCCTGGTTTTCTATGTACTGCGTGATTACGTGGGAGGCGTGATGATGTCACACGAAACTCCGCCCCACGGCGTTGAAGCTCATCTCCATTACAGTAAATGGAGAAAAACTGCTTCCAGTTATGACCATTACGCGTAGAATTTCGATATAAAACCTGCCCAACTTTTGTAAGGAAGCTGTAAGGAATGAACCTGCCAAATTTCAGCCTTCCACCCACACGGGAAGTTGGAGAATTAGTGATGAGTGAGTGAGTGAGTCAGTGAGTGAGTGAGTGAGTGAGGGCTTTGCCTTTTATTAGTATAGATTCTACCAATACAGCAGGATAAAGTTCCCACGTCAGGTGGCGGCCAAACCAGATGATATACTGTAGTTGTGTTTTGATTATGGGAAAATGGGGAGGCCAAAACAATAAAAAAAAAATACTTAAACTATTGAAGTGGATTTATGAATCAAATGAAGTATTCATTTAGTGGAACATTTTTAAAAGAACAACAAATACAAAATGCAAAATTAATAATAATAAAGATTTAATAATTTGGTAAACAAAATTAGTATAAAAGGAAATTAATATGGAAACAAAAAACTTCATTTAACTAATAAAATAATAAACAGAAAAAAACAGTAATAAAGAAAGTGTAGTAACTATGAAATACCAATTTATAAATGCAAAACTGAAAATCCTCAACACAAGGTAATAATTTCAAACAAAAAAAAATCCAAAACTTAAATAGTGTAAAAATCAAGTACTGTACTCAGTTAGCCTAATTAAAAACAAATAACCAGAAAGACCAACAACAAAAGACAAAACTTTTAACAAGGAGAAACAATAAAGAGGAGCCAACAGCACAGCTACACAAGCTAAAACCACAGCACTATTGTTAAGATGTATGTATGGTGCCGATATACTGTATGTAAGGCTCTTTAATGCAAATTCAATTAAATTTGGTTTTGGCATCACTATAATTGTGATTTTAGATTATCAGTAAAACTTACATTTCAAAAACTGATCTTTAATGAATGGATTTACATTACTGTAATATTAATTATCTTACAGAAACATTGAAAGACAAAAGTTCAGGAGTAGGCATCTCTTGTAGAAGGCCTGTGATGCTGACTTGAAGTCTTACTATTCTACAGATTAGATAGATAGATAGATAGATAGATAGATAGATAGATAGATAGATAGATAGATAGATAGATAGATAGATAGATAGATAGATAGATTGATAGATAGATAGATAGATACTTTATTAATCCCAAGGGGAAATTCACATAATCCAGCAGCAGTATACTGATACAAAGAAACAATATTAAATTAAATAGTAATAAAAATGAAAAGAATTAAAATAAAATTAATACTGCAGATGTTGAAGGATGCCAACCTTCTCAGAAAGTATATTCTGCTCTGAGCTTTCTTACATAGAGCATCAGTATTGGCAGTCCAGTCCAATTTGTCATCCAGCTGCACTCCCAGATATTTATAGGTCTGCACCCTCTGCACACAGTCACCTCTGATGATCACAGGGTCCATGAGGGGCCTGGGCCTCCTAAAATCCACCACCAGCTCCTTGGTCTTGCTGGTGTTAAGGTGTAAGTGGTTTGAGTCGCACCATTTAACAAAGTCTTTGATTAACTTTCTGTACTCCTCCTCCTGCCCACTGATAGCAGTGTCATCAGCGAACTTTTGCACGTGGCAGGACTCCGAGTCATATTGGAAGTCTGATGTATATAGATTGAAAAGGACCGGAGAAAGTACAGTCCCCTGGTGCCCCTGTATTGCTGCACACAATGTCAGACCTGCAGTTCCCAAGACGCACATATTGAGGTCTGTCTGTAAGATAATCCACAATTTATGCCACAAGGTGTGAATCTACTCCCATCTCAGTCAGCTTATCCCTAAGGAGCAGAGGTTGGATGGTGTTGAAGGCGCTAGAGAAGTCCAAAAACATAATTCTTACAGCACCACTGCCTCTGTCCAGGTGGGAGAGGGATCGATGAAGCATATAGATGATGGCATCCTCCGCTCCCACCTTCTCCTGGTATGCGAACTGCAGAGGGTCGAGGGCGTGACGGACCTGTGGCCTCAGGTGGTGAAGCAGCAGCCGCTCCATGGTCTTCATCAGATGTGACGTCAGAGCAACAGGCCGGAAGTCATTCAGCTCACTAGGACGTGATACCTTTGGGACAGGAGTGATACAAGATGTTTTCCAAAGCCTCGGGACTCTCCCCTGTTCCAGGCTCAGGTTGAAGATGCGCTGTAGAGGACTCCCCAGTTCCAACGCACAGGTCTTCAGCAATCGTGGCGATACACCATCTGGACCCGCTGCTTTGCTGGCACAAAGTCTTTTCAGCTCTCTGCTCACCTGGGCTGCTGTAATTGTGGGTGGGGATGTCTCACCTATGCTGGTATCAGCAGAAGGATGGTTGGAGGATGCAGTACTCGAGGTGAGAGTGGGTTACTGTGATCAAACCTATTAAAGAAGTTGTTCATTTGGTTTGCTCTCTCCACGTCTGTCTCGATGGCGGCACCCCGCTTTGAGCTGCAGCCAGTGATAATCTTCATCCCATCCCACACTTCCTTCAGGCTGTTGTTCTGCAACTTCTGCTCCAGCTTTCTCCTGTACTGCTCTTTCGCCGCCCTGAGCTGGACTCGGAGTTCCTTCTACTGACTTTTATCCTGAGCAAAGTGCAAAATCAGGTGGTCTCAAGGTGGGGTCCATTATTTAGCTGCCTGAAAGCATGAAAATCAAATTTTTGGGGTTACCAGAAAATACATTTTTAAAGCATTATATGGTGTTGTAAATCACTCAGTTTTCAATACTGGGTGTTAAAGAGAAAGCTACCAGGATTAAAGGGATGATTGGCAGAGGAAGCAGAAGAAAAGAAGAGAATTAAAAACAGAAAAGCAGTCCTATCTTTCAACTAAGCCAAACTGTGGCAAACTTAATCGAAAACACCAAAACAAAAGTCAAAAATCAGGAAATCTGAACTACAAAACTAATGCTTGCAGGAAGGTCTTTCTTTCTTTCTTTCTTTCTTTCTTAAAAAGTATGTAGACACTCAGATAAGGGTTAGGGTGAGGGTCACTACAGGTGACTTTTCACATCACACCCATGATTGTCATGAACTTGAGAATTGCAAAGTACAAAGTCCCAAAAAACTGTAACACAAAGCTCCTCAAGTGAAAGGATCCATCAACCTTTGGCTTGGAGCAAAAAGGGGCAAGCAAAGAATCTTTATGTATACAAGTATTTATTTTCCAAAAATTCTCTGGAAAAATCAAAGCTCTGAGGTGAACGAAAAGGCCTAGAAGGTGTTGCTTGAAAGAGGCAATCCAGTAGCAAACATGTCCGAAAAAATACAAATTCAAAGAGAGATTGAAAAATAGAGCAAGAGGTCAAAATCTAGTAAATCCATAATAAACAATCAATAAAATCAGACAAACTCCCCAATGCCAGCACATATAATGCACCACAGAGGACTCATTGTTATCTCGGCCTTTATAGGGTTGAGGGCAGTCTCGTGACAGAGATGGACAGGTGGCCCCACTTCTTGTTGAATGACACTGGCATGGTTACAAAGAAATAACGTTATACACAAGATTAATAAAAGGCATGGAAAAATGCAAATAAATAACAAAAGTAGCAATATTAACAAATCAAAAATGAACAAAAAAAATACATCATACAGGAATTTAAACTTCAAACAGCCACAACCTCTGAGTCCATGCAATTGGGAGTGCTTGCCAACAATGAAAGTCCCAGAATAGCAGCAAGCATGAAATTCAAGATGGCATTGAAAAAGAATGCAAACTACATTACAGAATGAACACAATGTCAGAAATGTATAATTACTCGCAAAGAACAACAAAATAGACTCAGAAGAACGTATAAAAAATAAAAAGATACCAACCTGAACACCAAGATTGTGACGAAGTATTGTAGTCGGCAGACAGCTCTTGGATGGCAGCAGCTAAAGATCCTTTTTTGCTTATCCTTCTGACTTCATTCTGAACTTGAAATGAAGAGTGTCAGTGGAAAAATAAATAAATGTAAATAATGTTAAGATCTACAGAACCCGGTTTACTCACACAAGCATTTGATTCCTATTGAAAACTCTGCACTGAAAACGTGTTTTGCAGAGTACGTTCCTATCTTTCTTGCATGCACACAATGTTGGCCATTCTATCCATCCATCCAATTTCAGTTTATAGAGCAGAATTTCAGAGCAGACACTGAAATGTTTTCCATCAAAACCAAACTCTGGATGGGGCACCAATTCAGCCCAGGGCACACTCACACACCTCCACTCATATTCACTTGACAAATTAATATGGTGACAGCAGGAGAGTAAACTGTTCTGTTGGAGCAAGAAATAGCTTTTATACATGGTGGTCCAGATCTAATTATGCAGACCCTGATCGTCTGGATGACTTTGATTTATGCGGGGATGATTCCAGTTCGGCGCGAAGACGATTCTTCATGTCGTCAGTTCGCACACTTCTCGATGGTCTGGTATTCTTCGGGTGATTTTTCTATGTAATAAACTTAATAAGTTATAGCGTAATGAAAATTGTATAATTAGATCTAGACCACCCTATATATAAATTCAAAATTGTAATCATGTAAACTGGAACTAATTTTGACTGAGCCGTGAACCAAGATGTTTTTCCCACTACATTTCACCGAGACACATGATCAAAGCTTTTTCCACTTACCGTAAGTGTCTTAATAGGGTACTATTGCAAGAATATAAGAAAGAATATGTTGTTTGTCAATCGCTAGTCACTTAAGGTTTAACGGTCCCGTAGCTAAACTACCGTTATCTACTACAGTACTTATTTATTCCACATGCTTGATGGAAATATTTAATAACATTTTTCCAAAATTTACCCTTAACCATTGTCCGTTTGTGCCATGTGTTCTTGTGGAAGAATTCATTGAAGTCATGAAAATCGCCTGTGATCGACTGTGGCTTCAGCTGGAAAGCTAATAGACCGAAGTGTTGTAATGAATCATCGCATACGACGCCTGCCTTTTTGACTAAGAAAGTGGTTAGCCAGCAGTTTTCCTGCTATGGATGAGCAGTTAGTAGATTTAGTGGAGAGGTGTGACACCACAGAGGCTATGTTGCATGATGAGCCACAAGAGAAAGGAATTTCTCACGTTGTAAAGTTACAAATGAGTGGAGTGCGGAGCAGATTAAACCCAAGTCCCGAGAATATAATTAAGTCTAGTATTTCCACTGTACTGCTGGGGTGGGACTTTTAGACATGTCTGATGATTTTTCCACATACTGTGAGAATGTTAGCCATTTGGAAATGTAGTATGACTTGTTCAGATAATGTAAAGCAAATCTTGAAGGCAAGACAGAAAGAGTGTGGAAGGAAACGGACAGCCATTAAACTAAAAATGCACCGTGCAAGAAATGTGAGAAGTGTTTTTTCAGGTGACAAAATACTGAGTGCTGAACGTAGAAACAAAACACATAAAGGGAATGAGTGAGTTGAGTACGCAACAGAGAAGACTGCCAAACATATAGAGGTGCCTGATAAAGCACAGAATAGGAAAGTGAAGATAAAGGTCAAAAGCTTAGAAGGAAATATTTTATTAGATAGTAGGCTGATGTCTAGAAAAAAAACTGGTCAGAAAGGACCAGAAACACTTTTTATTCTCTTTTTTTTTGCTTATGAGGACATAGGATATAAATTATGAAAAACAGGGAAAAATCTCAGAAGGCAGAAGAATTTGTTAAGCTCTTTCTTACACTAAAACATGAGGTGTTGGAAGTTGGGGGTCAACAAGGAGGTCAGTTTGCAGCACTAATGGACAGAATGCTTTATTGTAAAGTGCTATATGAAATATCCTAAAAGATGCCATAAGGCAAACACCTGTGTATAGCATTGAAATGGAACAACTGGAAACCATTGAGACTGTACATGGTCTAAGGCCTGGTAGTGGGGCTGAAATATCAAGACTCCGATGCTCTGTTGCTTTTGGCTATAATTCTGAACAGCCCAATCCCATCAAATCATACATCTTAAATGTGTCCAATGCATTAAATACAAGAGCATTAATTCAGCCAGAGCCCACAAAATGCTGCATATGTTGTAAATTGGCTAATGGATGCTAGCAGCTGAAGATGAGAAAGTAGACTATTGTACCCAGGCCTAATTTTTTTAAGGATGAAGCGCATCCATCAGCATCGGGCATCTTGTTTATCCAGGGCTAGTTTACCCTTTCCCATGCCACTGCCCTGCTGTTACTCTATTGCTAGGCCTGGTGTTTATCTGTTCATGATATTTCAGTTATCTGGCCATGACTAGAGACACATTCAGTCTTTACAAGGCTCTTAACTAGCAGGTTATACTCTGTAACTAAGTCAGTGTCTGCTTCCTCATGCTTTATGATTCTGCTTGACTTAATGTTATTGCTTTTCACATCAGCCAGTGTCTGTTGATGATTACTTTTACGTTGCCCTTCGGCCAAAACGTTTTTGCTCTGTTTGTGCCAGCACCTGACCCCATTTTTGTTTGTTTTCATTGTTCTTTTTCTTTGTTTGTCTAAACTAATATTAACCTCTTCCTTACATGACAGTGTCTGTTCATCTTTCATGCCAATTAATTCTCTGTTAACAATTACCTTATTTTATTATTTATTTTAGTACCCTAGTGGTATGACATCTTGCCTGAAGAAGGGGCCTGAGTTGCCTCGAAAGCTTGCATATTGTAATATTTCTAGTTAGCCAATACTAGGTGTCATTTGACTTCTTAACACATCCATAATGGCTAACACGGTACAACATCCTAGTACTTAAAACTACACTAGGCAATTCTTTTCTCACCTCAGCTGTAGTGAGAAGTCAAGCAAAATGACACCTTTTATTGGCTAACTTAAAAAAGATTACAATATGCAAGCTTTTATGGCAACTCAGGCTGCTTCTTCAGGCAAAATGTAATACAGAAACTGGAGATTCCCTGTGTTTATATACACACTGCGACAAGTACAGCATTTGAAAACCTTTAAGTGAGACATCTTAAATGTAAAAAATTAATAGACCTCACCAGGCTAAGATTCATTAAGAAAGAGAGGAGAACAATGTATAGTCAAGATCTTTCGATAAGATAACTGTCCAACAAAGTCTTTTAAAGTTTCTGATGAGTTTTTCCATACAATGTGGATCTGTAGTCAGGTTGTCTGTGTCAGTCTGAGAGATGCAAACAACCCTCATACCTGGCCATAAAACTCTTATCTCTATTTAAATCATGTTGTAATGTATTCAATTTTAGCATGAGCTTGACTTCCCATTCTTTTCTCTCTTGCTGTGTTCTGAAGTTGCCCATAAGCACTGTGACTTGAAAGTCCCTCTCACAGTGTCCATGGCTGTTGAAGTGGGCCGCTACAAGAACATCTATGTTGCCACGTTTAATGTGGAATCTGTGTAAATTCATTCTCTGGCGGAGTGTTTGTCCAGTTTCTCCCACATAGAGTGCAGTGTCAGGACATTTCATGCAGAGAATTAGGTAGACAACATTAGATGATCTGCAGGAAGATGATCCCTTTATGTGATGTTCTAGTCAGCAGTGTGGCATAACTATAGGGTCTGTATTATAAATGTGGGCACACGTTTTACATCAATTCTGTAGGCAGGGAGTTGTGCCATTTTTTGTTGGCTCACTTAAGGAGCTTCGGACAGTTTTGAAAGTCCATCCTAGGTTTCAAGGCCAAGCATATGGGAAGAAAAGTGGGTAGAGAAGAAGATACAGAACATGGTTTTGATGTCCTCATAGTTGAACCTTTGTGGGGTTTTGTAAAGTTTAGGTGGTTGAATGATGAGTTAAGAGAAATAGTGTGTGTGGAGATGGAGAAAGACTATGGTGGTTTGGGTAGATGGAGCAAAAGTGAATAATTGGATAGACAGATACTTTATTAATCATAAGGGGAAATTCACATAATCCAGCAGCAGTATACTGATACAAAAAATTAAATTAAAGAGTAATAAAAAATGCATATAAAAGCAGACAATAACTTTGAGTAATGTTAGCATTTACTCCCCCGGGTGGAATTGAAGAGTTGCATAGTGTGGGGGAGGATTGATCTCCTCAGTCTGTCAGTGGAGCAGGACAGTGACAAAAGTCTGTCACTGAAGCTACTCCTCTGCTTGGAGATGACACTGTTCAGTGGATGCAGTGGATTCTTCATGATTGACAGGAGTTTGCTTAGTGCCCGTCGCTCTGCTATAGATATTAAACTGTCCAACTTTACTCCTACAATAGAGCCTGCCTTCTTAACAAGTTTATCCAGGCGTGATGTGTCCTTCATCTTTATGCTGCCTCCCCAGCACACCACCGCGTAGAAGAGGGCACTCGCCACAACCGTCTGGTAGAACATCTGCAGCATCTTATTGCAGATGTTGAAGGACGTCAACCTTCTAAGGAAGTATAGTCTGCTCTGACCTTTCTTACACAGAGCATCAGTATTGGCAGTCCAGTCCAATTTGTCATCCAGCTGGATGGATTAATTAATGGGGTACACAAAGACAGGGGTGAAATGAGGTCCAGTAGGAGGCTGAAAAAGACATGGTTGGAGGTGGTGTCAGAAGATATGGGGGAAAAAACCATGCACAGGTCTGTGGAAGGTGTAGGAAAAAGATCTGGGGGCAACCAGCTAACCTGGGTAAACCTGTTGAAAATTGCTGTTTAATTAGGATTAATGTTGATGATGAAGGGGTGTTGATAATTCTTTAGTGGAATCTGCACTGATTTAGCCAATTTAGTGATTCACAGCACAGACAAGAAATACAAATAAGTGGGGAATGCTCACCAGCAGAGTCCTACAGGGGTCTCTCCTGGGACCATTACGTTTTCTGTTTTAAATTAATTGATGACATAGATTTTGTAATTTGTTCAATTTTCAAAAATGTTCAGATTTAAAAAGTTTAAGGAATGACAAACATTCAGGACACAGCAAAAACGATTTGGAAAGACTTGTACAAGTTCAGAACTGGTCAAACGCTTGGAGAATACAGTTTAATGTAGAAAAGTGCAAAATGCTGCACGTGGGCAAAAGGAGCATCCAACATCTGTCTGTCTGTATGTTTGTCCGCTTTTCACGAGAGAACTACTTAACGGATTTAGATTGTTTTTTTCTATAATTTCCTTGAACATTCCGGGTGATTTTACAGCTTCTCTCATTGCACTAAGTATCATAGTTTGCTAAGCAGAGACGGAGGCTGCAGGCCAAGGGGAGGGGAAAGCGTGACGTCAAGAGCTGGGAGCCAGGTATGGTCCTCCTAACTCGGGTGTCATCCTCTGTTCAAATCGCTGTACCTCTGGCCACATTTTGGAGCAGACCTTGCCTCCGCTTAGCTACGGATTATCTATTTGTTTATTGATTTTTAAAGTCTGCCCTGCTTCACTACTACACGGGCAGAGCCGCAGGGGACAGCTAAGTCAATTATAAATACAAGATGGGAGGCATTGACATACTGAAAACAACCTGGAGTTGTTGCTTTGTGAATATCACAAAAATCCATGACTTTGACTGATCCATTGGCATTTGGCAGGGAAGTGGCGCAAAAGTAGCATTGGTGCAAACCCTTTGCTGAAATTAGCACAGTTAGTGACAAGGTTTTAACTCCCCATTAGGGCATCAACGAAAAATGTCAGTGCTGATATCACCAGCAGAGTCCTACAGGGGTGTCTGAATGAAATGTACAGCAGTTCTGTTAATTTCCTTTGGCTAATAAGTTAATATGTTTGACGAGACATTGCTCCTGCTTATCTTGCTCTGTTCTTGTTTCCTACCATTAGATCATACTCACATAACAGTAAGTTACTGGTTGATAGCCTCCTGTTGACATTTGATGTTTGGACTGGTTGTGTTTAGTAAAGTCAGTGTTATTTTCTAAAACTTGTTACATAGACATAGGCGCTAAAATCACTATTCATATGTACTCTGTCACGCGTGTGCACATGGGGGACAGCTTAAGGGCTCAGGTGGTGGTAACCAGGGGTTGGCATTGTGGTTTAATACCTTCTCTCTTCCTTCCTCTGCAGAACGGAAGCTTAACTGCCACCCCAGTGCTGACGCCACTTCTGTTGTCCGCCCTCTTGGACCCCCCTCTTCCTGTCAAAGATCTACATACCAACCTAAAGCAGTTCAATCTAGAACTATTGTCTACAAAGACCTTTCTACCCTTGTTTAACGTGCTGGTATTAAATATGCAGGGTTCACCTGCTCCCCAACTCTTTACCTTTGTTTGTCTCCTCTTTTACACAACTTTCAAATAAATTTCAGAAATTATATACATCAGTGATTAAATAACAAAGGCAGCTTTGTTGTGTAAGGTTATAATTAATTATATATCCTAATCAATCGATATGTAAATACATATATACAGTGGGTATGGAAAAGAATCACCCCCTTCGAAATATTCCCATTTTTTTTTTTGCTTTACAGCCTTAAGTGAAAACACGCAAACTAATATTTTTTCCAGCTTTACTTATTCAATGCAATCTATAACATCCAAGTGAAAGATATCACAGCTACAGTTTAGAAGAATTAAAAAAAATAAAAAACAAGAAACACTGAGATTAATAAAGGATCACCCCCCTCCTAAACTCAATCAGATGGAAGTAACCACCGTTTCCATTGCAGACCATGGTTACTGGCGTCCTTCTACCTGTGATCAGTTGTGATCAGTGTGATTAGTGAAGCTGTTCCTGGAGCATTCATTTCCTTGCTTGGTAGTGCAACTGACAGCAAACAACTGACTATGGGTGGCAAGCCACTTTCAGAAGATCTCAGGGATAGAGTTGTGGACAGACATGAGGCCGGAGATGGAAACAAAAAAATCTCAAAGGCTTTATCAAACCCAACTTTTATTTGGATTGAGTTATTTGTTTTTGAGTTATGCATCCACAGGTGGGCGGCATGGTGGCACAGTGGTAGTGCTGCTGGGTTCGTTTCCCAGGTCCTCCCTGCGTAGCGTTTTGCATGTTCTCCTCCATGTCTGCGTGGGTTTCCTCCGGGTGCTCCGGTTTCCTCCCACAGTCCAAAGACATGCAGGTTAGGTGCATTGGCTATTCTAAATTGTGCCTAGTGTGTGCTTGGTGTGTGTGTGCCCTGCGGTAGCCTGGCGCCCTGCCCAGGGATTTGTTCCTGCCTTGCGTCCTGTGTTGGTTGGGATTGGCTCCAGCAGACCCCCGTGACCCTGTGTTAGGATATAGTAGGTTGGGAAATGACTGACTGACTGACATCCACAGGTTCACATTTGGATATACAGATGGACAGAAAAACACACACACACACACACACACATATGAAAGGTCAAATTGGGCTCAGAGATCCCAAAAATCTATAAATCTGTTAAAACCACTTGATCAATGTTGACTCTGCTGTAAGATTTTCCTCACACATATACCTACAGCATATGTAGGGAAAATAGTAATGATGCTGCTTTGACATTTTTATTATCATGTTTATTTTGTATTGTGTCTTCTATTTTTGTATTCATTTTGTAAAGCACTTTGAGCTACATTTTTTTGTATGAATATGTGCTATATAAATAAATGTTGATTGATTGATTGATTGATTTTTAAAATGAAAATATTCCAAGAGAATGACTTTAAAATTGAAAACTTACACTGTGCTTAAGGTGCTGGAAGTGAGACCACAAAAAATCTTGGGCTGAAACCATAAAATGCGCCACTGGACAGGCTCTCACTCCATGAATACACGTCTCTGTTAGATTGGAACCATGTTCATTTGGCAGGGCACTATACAAAATGAAGATTTATTAGGAGGGTCTACTATAAGCACTCCCAGTTGGGTGCTGTTCACGGGCTGTGGGGGTCTGCTGTACTTCATTATTTTTTTGCAAATATCTGTCAGTTTTTGGTTCATGTTTAGATTAGTCATTTAAATCTCACTTTCAGTAAGTGTCTCCAGATGTGTCAGCTGGAGAGGCTATTACAAATAACTTACGAAATATTGAAATAATAATCTGGCTCATTTTCAGATTTTCTGCCAACTTTAAAATAGCTACAGGGCAAAAATCAATGAAAGCTAAATAAATAAATAATAATGAAGAAGAAATTAGAAATGGAACAGTAACCCAAAAAGAAGGCAGTGGCTTGACATGCAGAGCCAGTTTTGTAATGTGTTTTTTTTTGTTTTTTTTTAAATATGTGTTGACCTTTTTGGAATCATTTCTAATGAAGGTTTTCTTAACCTTGACCCCCTTAAGGTGTGGCTGGCACACTGTTGTCTTAAGGCCTCCAGGACTGGGGTTCAAATGCCTGCCAGGTTGCTATCTGTATGGAGCCGGCATGTTACTTACTGTATGAATGCACAGATTTGTTTCAAGTCCTCCAGTTTCCCCCAATTTCTCCAACACATGGAGGTTAGGTCAGCTACGATGGTGTGTGTGACAGATAGCATCCCATACAGGGCTGGGTTCAGTATTTTATCTAAGGCTGCTAGGAGAGAGTTGTGCTCCAAACAACACTTGATGTAAAAAGGCAGGTTCAAAAAATGGCCGAAAAATGAAAATTGTTATGCACATAAGGTATTGTTCACCTCAGTAAAACAGACATTTAGTAGAATTTAAAGCATGAAGTAGTCGATTAACTCTTTCAGGGCTGATGTCGACTTTTGTCAAAAGAAAGAGTTGAAGATGGTAATCGACTGTGACAAAACCAACCGTTATGTTTTAGTGGGACTCTAGTTGCTAGAAGGAAAGTTAGAATTATTGGTTTGACCAAGATTTCCTGCACTCGTGTGAGTAGCAAGGCAAAAATGGCACTGACATTTGGCAAGAGATCAAAGTGAATGCGTGAAGCAAAAGACTCCGTGGACGACATTTTGCCTATTGTCTCTGAACTGGACTATGACTTGTCGAACTCAGATTTTGATACAAGTGATCGAAAACGAATGTGAGGTTCCAGCTTCAGCTGATTGGCCCCCAGCTAATCGTTGTACTGACAATGTTCGTCACGGAGGACTGCCACTTAATGATACGAGGTAGAAACAAGATTGCGATGCACTGTGACTTTGACCCAGCCACACAAAGACAGCCTGGCAGCAAGCCTGACACATATTCTTGGTAAACTGGCAGCCACAGCATGCAGCAACAGACGTTTTATGTTGATTTCTGTGTGACACTGTTGCTTTTCAGAAACTGTTTTTTTGGAAAAAATATTCATCCCTCAAAGAGTTAAATAAATATAGCACAAATAAAGCTTTCACTTTTGAAATTTAAGTTCACATCATTTTGTTCTCCTGCAGTGGGTTGGCAAGATGTAAACCATTGTGAGATTAATTCTTTCATTTGGGAAATCTTTACCCTTGAATAGATGTTAAACAACAGAGGGTCAAGAGTAAATTCACCAACATTCAGTCAATCAGTCAGGTGAAATCGAGCTTCTGAATGCTCTCAATGTTTCTCTGACTTCTCCCAATCACCCCTTGTGGATCACCCTGCTCATCTTAAGCACTCCTAACCTAATCATATACTTTATCAGGTGTGAAAGTCAGAAGCATCACTTCTGCGTGGTCAATAAAACACATAAACATGCAATTGTATTATTAGTCACAAGCAGTGGAAAGCACATGCTCTTGTAATAAGATGACAAAACCACGTCAATGTTTTGGGGTGCTTTGTTGCCAAATCCTGCATAATTGGAAAGACTTACATTTAAAAAAAATGTGTAAAGCATTAATCGAGTCTTCCTCTTCCGCCTCAGGATGACTGCCCAATATGGTGGCTCTTCTGGTTATGAGGCATTCTGGTAGAAAGAGGTGGACAAACCTCGGAAGAGTTAAACTGTCAATCTTTCTTTCTGCAAAGCGAGGAAAAGAGAGTCCATTATTACACAGCGCCATCACCTGTGTCAGCAGAGAATTGCTATCACCCAAACTTTTAAGCTGTCTTATGCACACACACATGACACTGTCTGAAACAAGTTAAGTTAGGAGCTCATGCTACTTCTATGGAATGTACAAAGGAAAACTCAAACAGTCTGTATAGAATATGACAGCTGCTGTCAAAACATCAGGGTATCTAGAAGGAGCTTCAGAAATATCCTCTTAGCAATAAGCATATAAATGTGCCAAAAAATGAAGGATCACTGAGTTCTGGCAGGAGGGCTTCATGAAAGTGTTTGGAAGAAATACCAGGAAGATTCTTCTACAGAAATGTTGCAAAATGGAGACAATACAGATAGAAACAAAAGCTGCTTGACTGCAAAATAAGGGCAGTGAATTCAGTTGTAGGATGAACACTACGCTCAGAGTTGAACTAAACAGCAACAGCAAATTTTGTCCTTCATAATCTTCCACGAAGGTAACTCCTGTTAAGATGAAGCAATCTGAACAAAAAAAAATACGCTATATACATATGTGTAATCGATTGCATTACAAGTGATGCGATGCTGGAAGTGGTTTCCGTTTTCTGCCAGACACATTTTGACGTGGCTCTCCATGTTCCTGAAGGTATTGACAAGTGTCTCAGGGCGGGGAATAGCAGCAATTTCACATTGGATGTTTTCCTTCAAATCTTCCACATTGCAAGGCTTGTTCCAATAGATTTTTTCTTTGAGCATACCCCAAGGGAAGAAGTCTGGTGGTGTCAGATACAGCGACCGTGGTGGCCAAAGCCCCTTTGAAATGACCCTGTTGCCGAAGAAGGATTCAATTTCTGCCAGGCTCCTTGCCGTTTTGTGACATGTTGCTCCATCTTGCTGGAAGTAACCTTTCATTACCTCACGATCATCCAGTTGATTCTGACATCGCCTACACAAATTGTTAACCCGATAGGTTCACACCATGAAGACGCACTGCTCAATACTGTACTCCACCATCCTGATGAGAAGTTGAGTGACTGAGTGAAGGGGTACGGGCAGTATGCACCTAGAAGTTTCAAATGGAGGTTAAACTTTGTGATGGCTGTCCGGCGCCTACCTCATCACTCCGAAGCAGAGGCATCCCAGCTTGTTCAAAACACCATATACTGGGGGATTACAGTACACATTGTTTCGTTCAGATTGCTTTGTCCTAGTGAAAGTTGTTATAGAATATTCAGAGCCTCTTTTGAGTGAATCTCCCTGTATTATTTGTTAAGTTTGGGGTAAGTTGGCCAGGTCAGTCCATCTTGCTGAGATGTCGCTGACACCCTCACTAGAACAAGAGCTAGAGAGTGAAGTTGACATGATTTGGTATGATTTTGGGTCCTCTGATACCGCCTCTGTTTAATTCTGTCATTAGATCTGCTTCCAACGTTGCTAGGGGTATGACCTTTGAGATTGTGATCTATGCGTAATTAACATGCTGGGATAAAATGATGGCTATGAGTCCAAGTCCTTATCCAATCCATAAATTCCAAAACTTTAAAGAACTAAAAGTTTATCATTGTGCTCTGTTCTTGTGTGTACTATCGGCTATGACCCTCTTGTTCCATCGATTGCGATTATTGTCTCTCATATTCAGTTTTGGTTTAATTTCTATATCCACTTTTCTCTGTTTTGTTTTATCTTTTTATCTGTATTTCTGGGTTTTGCTCTGAAAAGTTTATCTACCAGTCTGCTGACAGAACAGACATGAAGTGATGATTAATGCTGTGATGGAAGTGTTAAAAAGTAATTAACAATAAAGTAATAAATCTATATCTATAGATAGATAGATAGATGCGAAAGAGGGTATATATTAGATCAATATAAAATACACTATACAGGAGAGAAGCATGTGGATAGATAGTGTCACATATTGAAGTGTGGTGGGTCTCTAATGGAGACAATTTTTTGGGTACACTGGGGTGTTAGTAAGGGTGGAAGAACTGTTCACTCAAGTCTCCATTTTCCTAGAATAAAAGGATGGTACCTGGAGAATAATGGCATCACTTCCACTCTGCTTAAGACTTAAAGAGTCTTCATACTCTATATATCAAGGGCAAGATTTATGCAAACCCAAACTTTAAAGAGTAATTTTGAGTGTTCCAAATATGTATGTATTTTTCAAACTTTTGAAGCATGTGCCCCATTTGGACTTCTGCTGACCAAAGCCTAACTCTAACGTTTGGGGTCAGGCTACTTGGGTGAGGTCTATCTCTAGGCTTGGCCTGGTTTTTTGGATGTCTATCACCCAGTTTGACATTCTGTGTGCATATAACACATGCTTATGTTTTTGATCATAATTTCTTGTTTCTTAGTCTTCTCCTGGTTGTGTTATGCTCACAATAATTCATGGCACTTTGTGTATTATAGTACCTTTCCAGCCAGGGGGGATAAAACCAGGTATCATTGGATTGAACAAGCTCTTGCAACTGGTGTGATGTTCACAGACCTACTACATTGTTGGTAGATTTTTTTTCCTGGGATATTTACACATTAAAACTTAAAATTTAATAGGGTCTCTCAGCTAGAGCCTCAACTCTTCATTTCACTAATTATCCTTACTTTTGATCAACATGGAAAATACCATAATGTAGAGAGAGAGAGAGAGGTTAGGAGCACATGCTAATTCAGCGCATTGCCGCACCCATCACATGACAAACCAACTTAGGATAACGTAGACAGAATTTTTTTTTTCATTTGTCTCCCTAACACTACAAAAATTACCACGTCAACAGCATATTAACATAAATTCATATTTTTCTTATTAATTTACCAACTGAGTGTGAAGTATAATTTTTTTTTATGAGCTCAGCCGAAAGGGGAAGCTTCAACCAAGCACACTGTTTTTAAAGTCCAAGTTAGCTCTAGGAAAAAAAAAATAAGTAGCAAAGGTTATAGTTTAATTTTCTTTTTTTTTCTGAAATTAATGTAGGAACCCCAGGAAGCACTATCCAATGAGAAAAAAAAAAAGGGGAAGTTCGTGCGATATGGGGTGACTGATTTCGTCCAATTGCTGTTGAACTTGAGGTGGCCTGATTTTGGTCACGAGATGGGGCGGGATTGAGTCTAGCTGGTTAAGAGGGTGTGTAACCAGCGATAGGGTTTTTTTTTTTTTTCTTGCCGTGACAAGGGAAAGAAAAGAAGAGGGGGAGTCATCTGATTTTGGAGACTAGGGTATTGACTGTGATATCTGGTCCTCACTTCGTTACGCTACGAGGTGTGTGTTACTCACATGCCTAGAAACGGGAGAGACATTTGTGTGAAACGAACAAGAACGGCCGATAAAACAATTATCACCGCCGAAGTCTTCAGAAGTGCAGCAAACAGGACAGAGCGGGCATTTCTAATTTCGACGTGGATCGACTGAATCCATTTGGGATTTCAAGACGGCTTGTGAACGACGCTGAGTCTTCGTGTTGTACAGTGAATACACGATTGCTTAATTAACTAATCGGAGAAAGTAAGTGGACACATTTTCTTTGGAAGGATTGACATTGAAATTCATCTTCTGTTTAGTGCACTAACGAATGGGCCCCAACGTTAACGATCGATCCAACTTTTGAACTATTTGATGGACTCACGTACTTTTGTGAATTGTATTTTTTTTCTCGAGTGTTGAACTCACCTGGGAGGGATGAGGTATTGTTAGTTTGTTTTTGGGTTTTCTGGTATTAGATAGTCCTGAGGGGAAATAAGGTCTTTGACCAGGGTTTACACTGAGTTGCTATTTATTCCAATAGACAAAGTTAAAAGGAGAATGGAGAAGAGGTTTATGTTTTTTTCATTTGACCACTATTATATTATTGTCATACAATAAATCATTATTTTGTTTTCTTGTTACAAATTTGTAGTCTGGGTTTCATTAAGACTAGAGAGGCAAGTTACTGCTAAAGTTTAAAACTGAAAGTAAAGACGTTACCGGCCTAATTCACCATTCAACTGCCGGTGATCCAGGATTCTTGTTGAATATACAATTAAATTAAACCCTAGGGTTAAGAATAGGGTTACATTAACATTCTATCATTTTCATAAAACAATCAGTCAAAGCAATAGACCTTTCCTGTCTCTTTTTCTGATTCTGAGAAACTAGTCCAGGCTTTTATCACATCGATTACTATAACTCCCTACTGACTGGTGCCGTTTCTAATTTTATATCAAAACTCCAGCTGATTCAAAACTCTGCTGCAAGAGTCCTTACACAAACCAGTAGCAGTGAGCACATCACACCCATCCTGCTTCACCTTCTCTGGCTCCCTATGTCTCACAGGATTGAATATAAAACTCTATTAATAGCCTACAAAGCTTTAAATGGCCTTGCACCAGATGTCACACACGTGTGTTTAGGAGACAACTAAAGGGCTTGAATACATGTGATTCCACGCCGGACCAGGGGGTGGTGAAGGGCACAAATTTTCCCTCTTAATCCTTTGCAGACCATTCTAGGGAAATCCTGCCCAGCTCTGAGGCAGCCAATGATGTCACTTCCTGTTCCGGTAATGATGACATCACTTCCTCCACTGGCCTTTAAAGCTGCCATCTTGTGTCAAGAGAGGCAGTTCTGTTTTGGACTCTGTTATGTAAACGTGACAACTCTTTGGAATCAATTTTGCAGCTGGGTGGCTGCCCCAAACCTTCTTAACATCTTATGGTCGTTTTTGTGACACAGACTACATTAGTGACCTTCTTCATCACTAGGTGCCTTTTCACCCACTAAACTCATCTGTTCAGTAAGGCTTTAACTTAACCTGCCATTCTGCCTTCTATTTTAGTCTTCCTCTCTGTTCAGATGCTCAGGGTAATGTGTGTGTGTGTGTGTGTTATATCACAAATGATGTTATTTGTTCAGGCTTTTCTTTTAGTACTGAATTTAGTATTTTCCTCTGGTTTATTTTTCTTTTATTCTATTTAATGCTTTGTATATCCTGTATTTATATGTTTAGTATTCATATTTGTATCCAAGAGGACATGCAGGTGCTGGGTGTCACAGAGCAAGATGTAGAGGACAGGAAGATATGGAAAAAGATGATCCACTGTGGCAACCCCTAATGGGAGCAGCCGAAAGAAGAAGAAGAAGAAGTTACATATACCCTGCTGTTAAAATAAGTGCCTTGAGCATTGGAAAGGTGCTATATAAATAAAACACCGTATTATTTCAAGGTATTTTATTTGTTAAAAATATTTTTCAGAAATCCTAAATAAACATTTTGTTTTCATGAATTTAATAGAAAAAATGAAACTTTCATTTAAAGTTTTTATACAGAGTTCAGCAAAAAAAGGCCTGTGCTTCCTTTAGTTTTAAGTGTTGTTGCTCAAAAAAGCACCGGACATGGTTATAGTAAATCTTTTCCACTGCACTGCTCCTTTTGTTGTATTTCTATTATAATAAAATAGCCAGCTGAAATGGGTAACATGAAGAACAAAGGCATGTTTGATAGACAGCAATGCCGGCCTGTTTGTGTACATTATGAATTTATAACATTCTCATTAAGAATTAACCAGAGAAGAATTATTGATGTAAAAAGAGCATCCCCATGAACGAGACCCCCACCTAACCATGGAGAGACATTATGCCTTTCAGAAGTTTCGTCTGCACACATTCAGCCAGAGACTTTTCCCTCTGATGGTGACTAGGCAGAATTAAACATTTTCTTGTAATAAATATATTCAAATAAAAATGTCATTTTTTATTTTTGTCACATTTCACTCTTCTGCTACACATTCTAAGTTCATGCTTTCCAGGAAATGTATGTGTCATTTGTAAAACAGGAGATAAACAACCATCAGTTTTAGAAAGTCAAGAGCCACCTTTTAGGTCTCCGTTTACCAGTCCAGTTGTGAGCTGGGGTCCCATCACAGGGGGGTTCCTGGCTTTTGATGAAGGAAATGTCTCTAGTTCCCCATGACAGTGTAATGGAAAACTAGATAGATGGGCTGATGGATTGACATTAGAATCTTGTTCCCTTCAAAACCCCTTAGTGGAAATGAAAAGATTGATGGCTGTATTAAAATGCTTTAGTGAGTTAATAATTTAACATAAGAATAATAAATTAACTGTGCACATTAAAAATGTTAGTGGAGAAAACCACCTGAGCCACTTGCATTGGATTTTGATTTAACACAATCCTTCAGTACTGTTGACAGTGAGCGTTACATAAAAACATTGAAGAGTAAGTCAGGGACAGTAAAATAAGATTCAGCCGGACTACAGAAGGTACAGACCATCCAGTGTTAAACATTAAGGTTTATCGTATTTATTCAATAACACCACGGGTGCTAGTAAACACTGAAGCCAAGACCTGAGGAGGACTGACATCTATTATGGAAACTAGAGAATTGAAGGGACGAGATGTATGATACTTTCTTTCAATTGTTCCCTTTAGGAAAATGAAATTTGAAGGAAAAAAGTCAATTGATGGCTTTTGTTTGTCAGTTTGTATTTTTTCATCCATCCACACACTCCCTCATATAACGTCTGAACTGTGGTATGATTGCCAATTTTCTTTAATTTCTTACACCTTCCTCCCACTTGCTTTTACATATCTATATGTCTAATTTGGGGTTCCAAAACCCAAGGAATTTAATTCTGACAGTTTCTTCTAGAATATCAGGAGATTCAATATTTTTGTGTTATTTGGTGTCGGTACTTTGTTTCGTTTTTGATGGTCACCATCTTTTTAAAGTGTTTTCCAAGGAGGGTTGCTTTGGCAATTCTACCCAAGATGGTCCAGGAATGCACTGCATGTAACATCACCAGAACGACCACATAAAGGTTAACACATGCATTTCTGGATCACTGGAGAATGGATAACTTTGGTTTTGGTTTGTGATGCTTTTCCTGGTTACTTGAACAGCTTCACAACTTTGCTTTTCAATAAAAAAATTTGGATTTTTGGAGTGCGTTTTGACGTAAGATTGGTTTAGACTCCTGGTTATGAATTTGGTACATTTCTTGGTGTTAAGGACATGTAAAGATGCTCAAGGATTATTGTGAGTGCAATAATACCAGGAGATGATTAAATCTGACTAAACACTACAATTAACTAGGTCTCATCTCCTGGGGGGCATTTTTCGTACGTGGATTACTCGTTTAGCCAGATGTAATTGTTGACGATTTGGCCTGATCCTGGATCTGTCGGTTTTTCGAAACTCTTGCTGGATGTGTTGTCACAGCAGCACATCCAAATCGTCAAACCTGCAGGTTTGTTCTCTGTAAACTAGGATTAGCTCACACACTTAGTCAATTTCCATGCATGGAATTCATTCAGTCATGGCTTCACTGTTCATGAATGAGCAACCAATTGAAATCAGTGCGCAAATTATAAGAAGAGAATTTGAAGAGATATTGCTCCCAGAGGAAATTCTTTTTGAAAGATGCCACTTTAGCCGAGGGGGAATATTAAGCCTCAAAGATTTATTAGCACCTTAAATTCGAAGTCAAACTTGGCGAAGTCGGGCTCTCACAACCTCACAGACAGTATGCATTGCTTTGAGGTTTTTTGCAAGCGGCACTTTTTTATATACTGTAGGTGATGCAGAAAATCTTTCTAAAAGTGCAGTTTTCCAGGCAATTCGTAAAGTCTGTTTGGCTCTGAAATATTCCCTTCAGGTTTAAATAGTGTTTCTTGGACACTTGCGTGTGCAGACAATAAAAGAGGCATTTCATACCATTGCAGGTACACAGGTAAAATCACCCACAGTTCCATAAAGAATCAGCCAAACATTCTCATTACCCAGGATTTCCAAATGTGATTGGGGCACATGAGACTGATCAGAGTGGAGTTTGATCAAAGATTATTTGGAAAAAATACCTCTCCTCCTGATGAATAATCAGACACAGTGTCTTCATCAAATATTTGACCTTCGTCAATATCTCGTTGGTCAGACACAAGTTCTAGGGATATGAAATTCCCTGCAAAAAAAAGAGGGCTATATGAAACATACCTATGGCACACATTGAGGACAAATATAGGCAATGACCATCCTTTACCTGAAATGAAGTGACCACTGCATCCTGCCACTGGTTCTGAGGAGGAGCTTCCCCCTGGAATGCCCTCAGAAACAGGGCGATGGGCATTTTGCTGGAGAGCCAACTCTTCTGCAGGGGTTAGGTCTGGACTGCGGGGACCTCCACCTGTTTTTTGCTTATCTGCCTTCTTATTAGCTTTAAAATGAATGTTTTTTATATTATATATGATTCTTTATGTCAACAATTATTTAAATAGTTATATACCAATATTTACCAGTTATTCTTGTACTTCACTTTAACCTGTTCCCATGTTCTCCTTGTGTTCACATTTGATCTGGAATTATGACATATTAAATAACTAGCAAAATACCTGCGCTTCGCAGCGGAGAAGTCGTGTGTTAAAGAAGTTATGAAAAAGAAAAGGAAACATTTCAAAAATAATGTAACATGATTGTCAAAGTAAAAGTTGTTTTCGGTAGCTGCATCAGAAAATGTACCACGACGTCTGACACGCCTCCTTTTTACTGTTTTCTCACAGCTTGGATTGCTGTTGTCATAATGGGTTTGAGTCTACAATCTACTCTCTCTTCTGTTTCTTTTTCCGGTTTCTTTGTGGTGGCGGCCTGCGCCACTACCACCTACTCAAAGCATCATGATGCACCAACATTGATGGACTGAAAGCCAGAAGTCTACGTGACCATCATCATCAAGTCCTTCCATGAAAACCCTAAATACAAAGAGGACTGTTTGACTTATGTTAGGTAGATTGCCCAGAGGGGACTGGGCGGTCTCGTGGTCTGGAACCCCTACAGATTTTATTTTTTCTCCAGCCTTTGCAGTTTTTTTTTTGTTTTTTCTGTCCACCCTGGCCATCGGACCTTACTTATTCTATGTTAATTAATGTTGACTTAAGTTCATCTTTTATTGTGTCTTCTATTTTTCTATTCATTTTGTAAAGCACTTTGAGCTACATTTTTTTGTATGAATATGTGCTATATAAATAAATGTTGATTGATTGATTGATAAATATATATATAAATATATACATACATACATATATACATATATATACACATATATATCTTCATATATATATACATATATATATACAGTACAGGCCAAAAGTTTGGACACACCTCCTCATTCAATGTGTTTTCTTTATTTTCATGCCCATTTACAGCACTCCATCACTCTCCTTCTTGGTCAAATAGCCCTTACACAGCCTGGAGGTGTGTTTGGGGTCATTGTCCTGTTGAAAAATAAACAATCGTCCAACTAATCTGACTTCTGCACAACACAACTGCTGGTCCCAGCCCCATTGATAAAGCAAGAAATTCCACTAAATAACCCTGATATGGCACACCTGTGAAGTGAAAACCATTTCAGGTGACTACCTGTTGAAGCTCATCGAGCGAATGCCAAGAGTGTGCAAAGCAGTAATCAGAGCAAAGGGTGGCTATTTTGAAGAAACTAGAATATAAAACATGTTTTCAGTTATTTCACCTTTTTGTTAAGTACATAACTCCACATGTGTTCATTCATAGTTTTGATGCCTTCAGTGAGAATCTACCAATGTAAGTGGTCATGAAAATAAAGAAAACACATTGAATGAGGAAGTGTGTCCTGTACTGTGTATATATATATATATATATATATATATATATATATATATATATATATATATATACCCTATCTACATTATATATACATACACATATATACAAACATACACACAGGTATATATATGTGTATATATGTATGTGTCTATATGTGTGTGTATAGCTTTGGTTACTGAGTGCAAGAGAAAAATAATAAATAATTATAATAATAATAAAATGTAGTCTATAAGTTATTAAACAGTAAAACATTAACGTTTTAAGAAGTAAAGCTACATTGAGCACTACTGGAGTGGTTTCGAGTAAACTACATTTTAAAGACGGTGTAACAAAACAGGTAAGTAACTAACAGCAGCTAAAATATATATGGATCATCTCTCGGTAGTTGATCCCTTTTGAAAGGCGCTACACGACGGCTGTGGTATTGAAATTATATTTTCTATGTGAACGTCCAAATTTGTGCCTCTGGTAATCTGCCTTACCGGCATTTAAAGAAAATTAGTTTTGTGTCCTCTGCAGTGTTAAGAGAGAAAGGCTTTGGTTTGGGATAAAAGGAAAAAAGGTGTAAAGAAAGGAAAGTTGCCTTTTTCTTTTATATAGTATAGAGAGATGTGTTCGCTGACGTTATGATCGCCTTTTGGGGACAGTCGCGGTGGGTCTTGTGTAGACTGGTGAGACGTCCCGCCATTAATCGGCTGTGATGGCACTGTCAGTCCTGCACTCGTGTGCGTGTCTTCATAATTCGAGGTGAGTACCTCATAATCGTATACGTGCAAAAGAAAGTGCGAATCGCCTTAATATTATTTTGCCGTGGTGTAGAAAAGGGGTCCCGTGTTTGCACTTGTCTGGGCTATAGCGCAGGGGGAGGAAGAAAAAAATTAAAAGTGCTCACTTTGACTTAAGGCAGAAGCGCAGTCAGCGTCTCAAAGGCCGGCACATCTATGCGCACGCGCGCCGGCTGCTCGACTTTCGCTGGGCAGGAGACACAACTTTTTGCAGACATGTTCACGATATCAAAAGTCTCAGCGTTCTTTGGAGGTCATTCATATATATATATATAACTGATCACCCATTGGCCTCGCTCACTGAGTGCAAGGGAAAAAATAAAATGTAGTCTATAAGTTATTAAACAGTAAAACATTAACGTTTTAAGAAGTACAGGTACATTGAGCACTACTGGAGTGGTTGCGGGTAAACTACATTTTAAAGACTGTGTAACACAACAGGTAAGTAGAACTAACATCAGCTAAAATGTATATGGATCATCTCTCGGTAGTAGATCCCTTTTGAAAGGCGCTACACGACGGCTGTGGTATAGAAATTACATTTTCTATGTGAACGTTCAAATTTGTGCCTCTGGTAATGTGCCTTACCGGCAATTAAAGAAAATTAGTTTTGTGTCCTCTGCAGTGTTAAGAGAGAAAGGCTTTGGTTTGAGATAAAAGGAAAAAAGGTGTAAAGAAAGGAAATTTGCCTTTTTCTTTTATATAGTGTAGAGAGAGGTCTTCGCTGACAATATGAGCATCACGGTGGGTCTCGTGTAGACTGTAGAGACGGCCCTGCCATTAACTGGCCAGGATGGCACTGTCGGTCCTCCACTCCTGTGCGTGTCTTCATAATCCGACCTGACGACCTCATAATCGTATACGTGTAAAAGAAAAGGAATAATACAATTTCCTGAACATTTGCTTCTGTACATGTTGTAGTCTGTAATGCACAGACTACTAAATCCTTAACAGTAACCAGGTTATGGGTTTTGTGGTAGAAATGAAATACTGTGGAAGAAATCAACATTTTAATTAAAGAAAGAAACTTATCTTCTACTAGGACAAGTTTGATAAAACCTCTTTGAGGCAGTAATCAGGCAGGAGGAAACTTGTCCATTGTGTCCTTTATTCACTCCTCAGCAAAATGCAGAAGAGGGAGCATTCATCACTGCAGTCTGTTAGGACTGAGGTCCATTTTACAAACAACTGAATTTACATAATAGTGCTGATGAAGTCATACATCTGCGCTGATTGGTTCATTGGCTTACATCCAAATAATTTGAAATAAAAGTCTATTCTTTTACATTCTTGTTCTTCTTATATCCATTAGGTTTAGTTATTATCCCTGAAATCTCTATGTATGGGACAACTCTCCAGGCTTGTAGTTTGCAGGATATCTGCTGATCTCTTATTCATCTCCAAGTACATTTTGTGTATTACATCAACCCTCCTCCTAATACATCCTTGTCTTTGTTGCTCACTTGGCCTTTACTTGGTTCCCTGATATGCTTGAACAGGTTTCTGACATTTATTAACCCTTTATGCTACTTCTTGAGATGAATGCTATGTTACCCTAAAATCATAGTTTAAATGGCCAAAATGTCAGATTATTTATGGAGAAATCTACCTCTGTTAATCAGGTTTCTCAGAGGCCCATACCGGGATATTTCTAAGGGTTTAAAATGGCATTTTGGAAATCAGGTTTCTGTGAATAATCCGATTATTAAAGCACATGTAAATATGTTAATTTTCATTGCAGGATGGCTTACTGTGGAAATATTAAATAGACTGCCTAGTTGTATACTTAAGGCTGATGGATTTGTCTTCCAGAAGAAGAGGCCAATGAAGATCCGGCCTATCTGTGGTGATCATTTGCATCTGTCGTTTTGCACTGAAATATTGAATTGATTTTGTGGGGGTTAATTGGCACTAATTCCTACAAATGACTTTCACACTTCCTTCTATTACTTGTGTTCTGTTCTGTGTATTGTGCCCCTTTTTTGATGCCAACTGCACGCCCAACCTACTTAGAAAGGGGTCTCTTTTTGAACTGCCTTTCCCAAGGTTTCTTCCATTTTCTTTCCCTACTAGGGTTTTTTTTTTTTTTTTAGGAGTTTTTCCTTGTCTTCTTAGAGAGTCAAGGCTGGGGGGCTGTCAAAAGGCAAGGCCTGCTAAAGCCTTTTGTGGCACTTCTTGTGTGATTTTGGGCTATGCAAAAATAAATTGTATTGTATTGTATTATGACTGGAGCTATGCTAGTCGGTTTCTGAAAAGCACCTGGTCTGCATCATTTCACATTCAAATTTCACACTACATGATTGGAGGACACTGGTGGTCAGGGCTTTATAAATTACTATGTTGTAAACATTGGGCAAGTATGAATCAGTGGTTTGCACAGGCAGTGACTTCCAGCATTCACAAAGAGGATGTTCAATAAGTAGTTCAGTATGTACTACATTGGTGTTGATATTAATCAAGAAGATTGGTGGATACCCTAGAATCAGCAGAATCATTGTAGCTGGACCTAGACAGAATTCAGAGTTGGTAAATAAGTACAAGATGACATTTAATGCAAAAAAACATAAGATTTTATACAAGAGAATTAGAAATTCAAGTTATTATTACTAAGGAGGGGTATGTTGGTTAAAACAGCATTTTATGAGATTGACTGGGAAGTTACTGTATAGCGAGCTCACCTCTCTGCACTTTCAGACAGTGTACAGAAGTGATTAGGAAGGCAAATTGGATGTTACATTACATATCATGATGTGTGTACTTCAAGTCCAGTGAAGTTCTGCTTAAGCTTTGTATTACACTGGTGAGGCCTCACCTGGAGCACTGCATGCAGATCTGATCTCTATAAAGATACAGCAGCGCTATACAAGGTCTGCCCAAAAAGGGAACCAAACCAAACACAATGAATTTTAAATGAAACAACTCAGATGCAGTTGAAGTGCAGACTTTCAGCTTCAATTCAGTGGGTTGAACAAAACGATTGCATAAAAATGTGAGGCAACTAAAGCATTTTTTTAACACAATCCCTTCATTTCAGGGGCTCAAAAGTAATTGGACAATTGACTCAAAGGCTATTTCATGGGCAGGTGTGTTCAAGTCCGTCGTTATGTCATTATCAGTTAAGCAGATAAAAGGCCTGGAGTTGATTTGAGGTGTGGTGCTTGCATGTGGAAGATTTTGCTGTGAACAGACAACATGTGGTCAAAGGAGCTCTCCATGCAGGTGAAAGAAGCCATCCTTAAGCTGTGAAAACAGAAAAAACCCATCTGAGAAATTGCTACAATATTACGATTGGCAAAATCTACAGTTTGGTACATCCTGAGAAAGAAAGCAAGCACTGGTGAACTCAGCAACGCAAAAAGACCTGGACGTCCAAGGAAGACAACAGTGGTGGATGATCGCAGAATCATTTCCATGGTGAAGAGAAACCCCTTCACAACAGCCAACAAAGTGAACAACAACACTCTCCAGGGGGTAGACGTATCGATATCCAAGTCTACCATAAAGAGAAGACTGCATGAAAGTAAATACTGAAGGTGCACTGCAAGGTGCAAGTCACTCGTAAGCCTCAAGAATAGAAAGGCTAGATTGGATTTTGCTAAAGAACATCTAAAAAAGCCAGCACAGTTCTGGAAAAAACATTCTTTGGACAAATGAAACCAAGATCAACCTCAACCAGAATGATGGCAAGAAAAAAGTATGGAGAAGGCGTGGAACAGCTCATTATCCAAAGCATACCACATCATCTGTAAAACACGGTGGAGACAGTGTGATGGCTTGGGCGTGCATGGCTGCCAGTGGCACTGGGACACTAGTGTTTATTGATGATGTGACACAGGACAGAAGCAGCCAAATGAATTCTGAGGTGTTCAGAGACATGCTGTCTGCTCAAATTCAGCTAAATGCAGTCAAATTGATTGGGCGGCGTTTCATGATACAGATGGACAATGACCCAAAACATATAGCCAAAGCAACCCAGGAGTTTATTAAAGCAAAGAAGTGTAAAATTCTTGAATGGCCAAGTCAGTCACCTGATCTTAACCCAACTGAGCATGCATTTCACTTGTTGAAGACTAAACTTCGGACAGAAAGGCCCACAAACAAACAGCAACTGAAAGCCGCTGCAGTAAAGGCCTGGCAGAGCATTAAAAAGGAGGAAACCCAGCATCTGGTGATGTCCATGAGTTCAAGACTTCAGGCTGTCATTGCCAGCAAAGGGTTTTTCAACCAAGTATTAGAAATTAACATTTTATTTCCAGTTATTTAATTTGTCCAATTACTTTTGAGCCCCTGAAATGAAGGGATTATGTTAAAAAAAATGCTTTAGTTGCCTGACATTTTTATGCAATCTTTTTGTTCAACCCACTGAATTAAAGCTGGAAGTCTGCACTTCAACTGCATCTGAGTTGTTTCATTTAAAATTCATTGTGGTAATGTACAGAACCAAAATTAGAAAAAAGTTGTTGCTGTCCAAATATTTATTGGCCTAACTGTATATATGAATATGCTTACCACTTAGGCCTTTTCTATTTAAAAACTGGAATGTGTCCTGGAACTTTTTTTTAGTGGAATGTCATGCAGGTCCCATGACAAATTTTCTTTCATTTCAATTCAGTAACCTTTCAGGGTGGATTTTGCCCATTTGAGCTAAAAAATAGCCTGCCGAGACTGTCCACCCACCTTTCATCACCTGTTATAATGCGTGCCAGGACGTTTTCAGAAGCATTTGAATAATCTAATAATTCCTCACTGACAGTGACACTGTTCAATTTTTGCTCATCTATCAAGCTACGCAGCACAAAATTTACTGCAACACAACGCATCCGAAATTTTTTAGTCAAAATTGTTTGAAACAAACTTTAACTGACGCCTAATTCTTCTGCAGCTTTACAGACAGTTAGGTGACGATTTTCATGAAATCAATGCACACACTTTCTCAATGCGATCACCGTCCAGTTTTAGGGTCGTCTGTCTGATTTGAAACATCAGCAGCCTTCTATGAGACTTAAACAGTCCTCTTCATAAGATTCCTGCAACATCAGAAAAGTCTTGGTAAAAGTTTTTGCCAATTTCACACAGAATTTCACAGAAATGTGTTGCTCTTCAAGATCCTTCATATTTCAACCTGCAAAAGAAAGCAAAGGGCACAGGAGACGAGTTCACTCTACTGCACATACTCAATTTTATAGTCTGCTATGTTGGCTCATTGGCGCCGTATTGAAGAACTTTGGGTTCTATTTGAAGAGACCTCATAGACCAGAGAAGAGTAACTGGGCTGATTCAGAAACTGCAAGGTATGAGCTAAGGGGAAAGATGGAAGGAATTGATTGTTTTCAGTTTAGAGAAACGGAGATAAGGAGATGACATGATTGAAGTATACACACACACACACACACACGCACATACGCACACACATGTGTGTGTCCTCTAGTGGGCCCTGTGCTCACTGCCCGGCACCACAGAGCTCAATTGGAATTTGCCATAGAATACCAGAATTGGCAGGTCCACCACTGGCGCCCTGTGCTTTTCACAAATAAGAGCAGGTTCACCCTGAGCACATGTGACAGACATGAAAGGGTTACAGTGCATCCGGAAAGTATTCACAGCGCATCACTTTTTACACATTTTTTTATGTTACAGCCTTATTCCAAAATGGATTAAATTGATTTTTTTCCTCAGAATTCTACACACAACACCCCATAATGACAACGTGAAAAAGTTTACTTGAGGTTTTTGCAAATTTATTAAAAATTAAAAAACTGAGAAATCACATGTACATAAGTATTCACAGCCTTTGCTCAATACTTTGTCGATGCACCTTTGGCAGCAATTACAGCCTCAAGGTCTTTTTGAATATGATGCCACAAGCTTGGCACACCTATCCTTGGCCAGTTTCGCCAATTCCTCTTTGCAGCACCTCTCAAGCTCCATCAGGTTGGATGGCAAGTGTCGGTGCACAGCCATTTTAAGATCTCTCCAGAGATGTTCAATCAGATTCAAGTATGGGCTCTGGCTGGGCCACTCAAGGACATTCACAGAGTTGTCCTGAAGCCACTCCTTTGATATCTTGGCTGTGTGCTTAGGGTTGTTGTCCTGCTGAAAGATGAACCGACTCCCCAGTCTGAGGTCAAGAGCAGTCTGGAGCAGGTTTTCATCCAGCATGTCTCTGTACATTGCTGCAGTCATCTTTCCCTTTATCCTGACTAGTCTCCCAGTTCCTGCCGCTGAAAAGCATCCCCACAGCATGATGCTGCCACCACCATGCTTCACTGTAGGGATGGTATTGGCCTGGTGATGAGTGGTGCCTGGTTTCCTCCAGACGCGACGCTTGGCATTCACACCAAAGAATTCCATCTTTGTCTCATCAGACCAGAAAATTTTGTTTCTCGTGGTCTGAGAGTCCTTCAGGTGCCCTATGGCAAACTCCAGGCGGGCTGTCATGTGCCTTTTACTAAGGAGTGGCTTCCGTCTGGCCACTCTACCATACAGGCCTGATTGGTGGATTGCTGCAGAGCTGATTGTCCTTCTGGAAGGTTCTCCTCTCTCCACAGAGGACCTCTGGAGCTCTGACAGAGTGACCATCGGGTTCTTGGTCACCTCCCTGACTAAGGCCCTTATCCCCCGATCGCTCAGTTTAGATGGCTGGCAGCTCTAGGAAGATGATGGAGGCCACTTTGCTCATTAAGACCTTCAAAGCAGTAGAATTTTTTCTGTAACCTTCCCCAGATTTGTGCCTCAAGACAGTCCTGTCTCGGAGGTCTACAGACAATTCCTTTGACTTGTGCTCTGACATGAACTGTCAACTGTGGGACCTTATACAGACAGGTGTGTGCCTATCCAAATCATGTCCAATCAACTGAATTTACCACAGGTGGACTCCAATTAAGCTGCAGAAACATCTCAAGGATGATCAGGGGAAACAGGATTCACCTGAGCTCAATTTTGAGCTTCATGGCAAAGGCTGCGAATACTTAAGTACATGTGCTTTCTCAATTTTTTTATTTTTAATAAATTTGCAAAAATCTCAAGTAAACATTTTTCATGATGTCATTATGGGGTGTTGTGTGTAGAATTCTGAGGAAAAAAATGAATTTAATCCATTTTGGAATAAGGCTGTAACATAACAAAATGTGGAAAAAGTGATGCGCTGTGAATACTTTCCGGATGCACTGTATGCTGCCTGTAACATCGTTCAGCATGACCGCTTTGGTGGTGGGTCAGTGATGGTCTGGGGAGGCATATCCATGGAGGGACACACAGACTTCTCCAGGCTAGACAATGGCACCTTGACTGCCATTAGGTATCAGGATGAAATCCTTGAACCCATTGTTAAACACTGTGCTGGTGCAGTGGGTCCTAGGTTCCTCCTGGTGCATGAAAATGCCTGGCCTCATGTGGTGAGAGTATGCAGGCAGTTCCTGGAGGATGAAGGAATTGATACCATTGACTGGCCCCCATGTTTACCTGACCTAAATCCAATACACCTCTGGTACATTATGTTTCGGTCTATCCGATGCCATCAGGTTGCACCTCACACTGTCCAGGAGCTTAGTGATGCCCTGATCCAGATCTGGGAGGAGATCCCTCAGGACACCATCCATCGTCTCATTAGGAGCATGCCACGACATTGTCAGGTATGCATACAATCACGTGGGGGCCATATAAACTATTGAGTACGATTTGGAGTTGCTGGAGTGAAATTTCGGCAAAATGGACTTGCCTGCCATATCATTTTTTCCCTTTGATTTTTGGGGTGTCTTTGAATTCAGCCCTCTGTAGATTGATAATTTCAATTTCCATCAAACAATGTGGCATCCTTTCATTCCTAGCACATTATCCAGTCCGTATCAGTATGGATATCTAGCATGATTTTTTTTCCCCCATTGAGATCTGATGTGTTTTCAGTGTTCCTTTAATTTTTTCAGCAGTTTATTTTACAATGTTTAATAACTTTGTTCCAATTATAGCTGTAAATACGCCCAGACACTCAGTCAGGAGGACTATAAAAATATGAATTATGTTCATTTTTAAACCAGTTACACGATTACATCTTGCCTGAAGAAGAGGGCCTGAATTGCCTGGGAAGCTTATATATTGTAATCTTTCTAGTTAGCCAATAAAAGGCATCATTGTGCTTAACTTCTCACGGAACGTGTTACAAAAACCTGAAGGCCCATCCTGATCAAGACGTGTGAATTTCATTTTTTCAATAAAAACCTTTTGTTTCTTGGTAAGTCAACTTACAAGCAACACGAAACAGTCACTCAGTCAGTCAGTCATTACCCACCCCGCTATATCCTAACTACACGGTCAGGAAGGGTCTGCTGGAGCCAATCCCAGCCAGCACAGGGCGCAAAGCAGGAACAAACCCCGGGCAGGGTGCCAGCCCACTGGAGGGCACACACACACACACACCAAGCACACACTAGGGACAATTTAGGATCGCCAATGCACCTAACCTGCATGTCTTTGGACTGTGGGAGGAAACCAGAGCACCTGGAGGAAACGAACCAGGGTCTCCTTGCTACAAGGCAGCGGTGCCACCATGCCACCTGCAATAAGAAACAACAAATCAAAATTATATTGTAAGCAGATAAAAGAAATGCCTGAAATTTCAGTCTTTTTTTTACTTGTACATATCACACCATTTTTGCCTTCTAGTAAAGCACAGTATGTTTAGCCGCTTTGCCTTGTCACTTACAGTAATACTTAATGAACGCCAGACCCTGCTATTTCGAGAATCCCGCAGGCTTTCACTTTTACCTTCTGCATTGCATTCTGGTGATGTCCAACTCCATCTTCTTGGCACTTTGCCCACAAAGCTCTTACTCGGGTGAAGTGTGTTTACAGAAGTCCCGGGAGGCTTGGTTTAGGTTTGGAGGAAAAGAGCAGCGACATCATGGAGCAGCAGTTTGGGTTATCACTTCACTGCACAAATGACTATTGGCAAGATGTAACTTAGCTTCGCTCTGCTTCTGCAGCTGGAGTGAACTACATTTGGTAATGACTATTAAAAGTTGCACCTTTATTTCAAAAGCAGTGAGCTAATATGTGCTCACCGCTGAGCCCAGCAACCTCAGCCCTCCATTATCTCCCCAGCTTGCTCTCTATTATTCATGAAAAGAAGGCGTCATCATCATGGCAGCTCCACCTTATTATAGACTAAGGTTATGCTAATGGCAGCTATGAGACATCAGTAGCAATGCTGAATGTGTTATTTTTGCTTTTAATGTGAGTCAGGACAGAGAATCTTTATAACATTACCACAGCATGTTTTCTTTATATTTTTAAGCATCACTTCACCTAGTTCAAAATCGATGCCCATAGCGGCAGGCTGAGGAATTGCTTACCCAAGCATGTCTCACATGTCCCTAATCTGGTGCTGCATTTTTAATGCTGTTGACATGGGACGACTTATTGACTCTCTTATGCCGTCCGCTTCAGTTTTAACTTTCAGCACAGAACCTCAGCCATCACAACAGCATTGTGATTAAAATGGAGGGTACTTGTTTTCATGACTTCCTAATTTAATTATATAGAATGTAAGCTGTGCAAAACAATGAATAATTTGTTAAAATAATCAGGGAAACTTTTTAGAGTTTATATACAGTAAATTGTGTATTTACTGCTTGTTTTTCACCACTCAAAGATTTGCATGGATAAATAATGAGCTCTGTGATGTACTGACTTTCCCTTTTCCAAGGTTAGTTATTGCAGTCCTATCTCCAAACCACATCATGAAAAAAGTTAATAAACTGAATGACAATATGGCTATTTAATTCTGTCCATTCCAAACACATGCATGGTAGGATACAAATCTAAAGTGTCCCACTGAGAGTGTGCATCCATATAACATTGGTGCTAGCGTTGCTCCTGATGCCGCTGTGACAGACTCCACCTGCTCAGGACCCTGTACTGGAATGAGTGGACTCGGATCGAAGAGGGAGGTTTGCTGGGATACTTGATTGTTCAGACAGCGTGTGGGGTGTGAGTGAGCTCAGTGTTTTTACAAATTGATGTTTTATCATGTCAGTTTATTTCGCATTATAAACATACAAGTATCAATGTGAAAGGAGTGCAGTAGTTTGTGGCCATACAAACTCCCCCGAGGATGATGAACTCCAAAGTACAGGAAACGCAATCAAAAATACCACAAATCAAAACACAGGAAGGAAGGAGTACAAAACTAAAACAATTCAATGGCTGAGCTTATTTAGATAAATTGACTTGTAAGGTAATTGCAGTTACCAAGTCCACTGGCATATGTACTGCCATAGAATCAGAATCAAGTTTGGGGAAGACTGCAGGTGAGCAAAATGGATCAGGAGATGAAACATAAACTATACATTCCAAAATAAATCAATAATGTGTATTAAAGCCAAATTTGAAAATCAGAATTCCCCACTGATAAGTCAGCAACCAAGAGATCTGTGTGAAAAGCATTTGTGAAAGAGTTGTCCGCAAACCTGGACAACATGGCACTACCTTAACTGTAATTGCACCAATGACATCCTGCAGTGGTAACAAGTCACCCCCTCAGAGCTATGAACATCCTAAATAGTGGCACCCATAGAATGTTGTTGTGTTCATTTTGAAAACATAATGATAAAATTAAATAACAAGAGTCAAACTAAAATAGAAGTAGAAAATAAAAGTAAAATCGACATGGTTCAAAACCATAGGAAAAATAGATAAATGTGTTAGCCTTAGGGAAAAAAATGATCACATCATCATGTAGGAGGTGTGACTAGAGACAAGTGAACCAGCGGCACAGTAAACGTCTGACTTTTTAAACTGCCAGTTTTCAGCCTTTTTGACTTGTGGATCAGGAAGGTGGAAATCATAATAAACGTTATTTACTGCTGTGGTGGACCACCAGGGCTCTTACCCGACCGAGACGCCTCGATATAGTGGAAGGACTGGGAAAAGAGTGCTTACTCAGGACATTATCTCCCCCAGAACACTAGAGGGCAGCCCCCTGGCTTGCAGCGGGGTCACAAGTTTGGAGCATGAAAGCTCAAACCTGCTGGGGCCTGTGGCCACCACTAGGGGCGCCTTGATCTTTGCAACACCTGGAAGTGCTGCTGGAAGAAGCTTGTTGGTCACCTGGAGTCCTTCCAGGTGTCCTTTATAGGGAACAGGCACCACTACTCAGGGAGCCAGAGTCGGGAGGAGGTGGACGAAGCTTGCCAGGAGAGGATTGGAGACATAAAGAGAGAAAGAAGGGAAAGGAAAGGGTTTAGTACTGGACTGAGCGTTTCAATAAAAACATGTGTTGTGGGACAAACTCATGTCTCTGCCTGTCTGTGTCAGGGTTGGGGCAGCTTGAGCGCCCCTGGTTTCCAGACTCTGTATCATAATTTGTGCAAAGAATGCCTGAAGTGGAAAACAAAGTGCTGGTACTCTCTTTTTAAGTCCGATTTCTTAATAGAGTGGAGATTTTACTGTTCTGAGTTAGTAACATCATATCAGAGAGCAAGGATCCTGCTGGAATTTTCAAGTGACCAGGTCTATAAACTTTACATCAGAGGGTTGTAGGATGGTGTTTCACCTTTGGAGTTCTGAGTGTCTACACACAATATGGCTTAATATTTTGTTTAGAAAATGTTACCACATTGGTTAAAAAAACACATGACTCAGGAATTAAATGATTTACGTGAAACCAGCTGTTTTGAAACACTGCCATCTAAAAGAATGAGGTTGTTGGCAATGGGGTGAATTTAGCAGAAAGTGGTTCTTATTGTCTTCCAATGTGGAATCATAATTTTTTTAAATGGGGCAGTTGCCAACTATCAACAAAAAAAAAAAAAAAACTGTGAAAATGAGATCAATTAGAAGTAGATGAGAAGGTCTGGTGAAACTCAAGTTGTGTTTTTTATATCCCATACCAAGTGCCATGTTCAGAACAACTATAACTCCTCAAAGTTCAAAAACTGCAGTTCTAGATTCACTCTAAAAAAACTCAGTAGTAACCATGAATACACCTCAACTACATGCTGACTCAAAGGAGCTGAAAACCTCATGGAATTAATCATTTTCTGTGTTTTCTATGAATTAAACTGAGCCCTGTCAAGTGCTGTTTCTTACCTTGAGTCTGGATTTTCTTGATCTGATTTAGCCTAGAGACAGAAGTAGTAAGTAAATTCAGTGGATGGATAGTTTTGTGACTCTGAGGCAAAGTGGCTTATGACTTGTAGCCAGTGAAAAGGTATTCATCACAGTGCATCATGGATGATTTATGCTAGCATTCAGTTAATGTCCATTGTGAGTTTAGCCATAGTGACACCTCACCACCATAAATAACAGAGAGCAAGAGCTGACATTCTTAGCCATTGCACACTTGTTGTCCAAGAATTGATGGTTAGATTTTTGATGGATTTTGATCATTTTTGTTTTGTTTTTTTTTGTTAGATGAGCCTGATGTTTCATGTTTCAGTACAACATTACTCTGAGATATATTGCTTAAGCACTTTGTACTGACTATTCACACAGATATTGAGTTCATCTTAAACATGAAAAACATGGAAGAGCAATTTTGGTACATTAGGAGCAAGGAATAAGCGACCATACTATAACTAGCACCACAACTAGCTTATGAGCATCTCATGTGTGACGTCACCAGTAGTAACCTCTGGGGAACAAACCATAGGCTGACGAACAATGTGATCCTGATGACAGAACCCTGAAAACAAAATGGTACTGCATTATAAACAGGTCTTAATGTGAATACAATTTTAAAATAGTTCAGAATAACTGAGGAGTCTGAAATAATGATAAATTCTGAATCTACATGATTCATAACTCAGAATGTGGAAAAAAATAATTTGTCATGTTGTAACAATCTCTGAATTTTTAGGATGTGTTCAGCCATATTTGTTATGATCCATTTTTCTTTAATTTCTTTGTCTTATCCCAAACTGATCCTGGCTATTTATGTGTCTTTTCTGGAATTCTCATACTCATGGATTCTGATTTTTTCAAGCTAAATTCAAAATGTAATGCAATTTGTGGAACTTAATGATTTATTAGTGTTTTTTTCCATGACCCCATTTGTGAATCTCGTCATAATGACACAGATCCCAGTTGTCAGGGTGTGGTCTTGGGGTCCACGACTTCCAGGAGCCAACTGATGAAAGATTAATAGGTCATCTTGATGGTCATTTTGTATCTGAGTATAATGTTATTATATAAAATATGTTATAACATATTTTTGGACTACAATTTTGGGTTTTTAATTTTGGTTTTATTGACTTCCGGTTACAATTTTTGTTTTTCTGACTCTCATCTCTCTTCTTATTTAAAACGTTTTCTGTAACCTTCTTACTGTCACAACAATATTAATGTTGGTTTTGTTTTTTATATTTTATTGCATTTTATACTTTCAATGGGTGTCTCCATTTTGTGGTTACAAATATGGTTATGTAAAAGTAAAAGAAGCTTAAAATGAGGAGGCCCACATAATATATCTAATATTGCTCATTGTGATGAGTCAAAGAGAAGCATTTCTGGAAAATACTTCTGATTAAGAATTTAGTTTTGTGTTTTGGCCTCAAATTCTGCGTAACTGACCCCCTTCATAAATGAAGACATTAGCTCAACATGATGCACTCGTTCAAAAAAAAATTTGTTTAGTCTGCTCCATCTGTCCCGAAATCTGGAATTTGCTAAAGCTGAACCAGCTTGTTTATTACAGTCAAACAATAAATCAAGTAATTGAGAACACCAGTGGAAATTATGCAGAATTTTAATTCCAGCCATGGTTTCTTCATACAAACGAATGGGGCAATCAGGAACAAACTATTGCCCTGTGTCTTCAACGATAAGGGCATTTAGTTGCATTACTCAGATAATTTTGCTAATAAAATGAATGCAATAGAATGGATGATCTCCTCTTATTTTAAACATTCCTGACACCATTTTGTGCAACACAACATACCTCGCACCCCAACAGAAATATTGTCAGCACAGGCAAACTGGTGTGAATGGATTTGAGGAAAATCGTTGATGTAAAGCATGAGAGTCAAATTTTATGTCTGCGCCAGCCTGTGTGATTTTCTTTCTTGATGACTTGATTGTTGTATGGGGGGACAGACAATGCACTTGTGTTAAATGTGATTGCTGTCCATTTCTGATCAACTCCAAAACTGGTCTATGTGATCCATCACCACCCGTTTTTTAATGTGGCCACGTGACCCCAGTGACTGAGGTAAACTTTGCCTTAGCTGCAAATTCTTGCCTGTGTCTGGACCACTGGTCTCACTTGACTTTATGCGCTGATGTCATTTTTTCAGTCAATGCTCGATTTTTGGACCAATGACTTCTGGTGGCTTTCCGAACTTATTGCCAAGAGAAGAAAAGCGAGGTAGAATATATGATTGTGATGATGTGGTAAAGTGAGGTCTACAGACTGCGCCATCACACATGAACAGAGGAGTACAGTGTCTTGTTTGTAAAGAAAATGTGACGAGTATACAAAGTGTCATTTTTGGCCATCACTAAAACGGAGTTTGACACCCTCGATGTAATGAAACGAAGATGCTACGGGTCATTCTTTATGAAATAAGGTACAAAAGATAAAAGTGATGCAGGGGGGAAGTTATGGAGATCTTCAAGATCCTTCAGGAGCAGTGGCCACACACATCCCCAATAAAGAAACAATATCCATAGAGGGGCACAACAGTAAACACAATGATTTGAGAGTCCGCCACTTCATAGAATCAACAGGAAAACAAAAATGATGACAAAAACAATAATGATTCAAAAATAATAATAGTGTTTAAAGGCCAGGATGACCAGATGCATGTCACTTACATTTTTCATCTTCTGGCAAAACAGACAAAAGAGACATTGAACACTAGCCCTTCTGCTGGCATAACAATTGCACGATCATTTTCTTGTTCCTGTATGTGGAGTTTTAAGGTCATTTTTTTTCTTGGGTAACCGAGTCAAAGATTTTCTAAAATTAAATGACCTTCCTATGAAGAGCTGAGCTGAGCTACTGAGCAGTAAACTCAACAATACAGCTAAAAAACTAAGGGGTCAGGACACAAAAGGAACTTTGCAGTCTTTATGAATCCAGAGGGACAAAACAGGAAGAAATCCTCTCATAAACTAAGAATGGTCTTCTTCCAAAAACAACTTTATGTTATAATTAAACTGACTTCCTCCAAAGGAACAGGAGGACTAATTGTTTGATATGAGACTCGGGCGAACTGCATAGTGAATGGCTGTCCCTTTTGATTTCTGCATGCTTGTTGTTCAGGCCATAACAGCTTAGACAGAACTCAACAGAGCTTTTGTCGTACAGGGAAAGGAGATAAAAAAGAAATACGGTCACCATGGATGCTATATACTGTACTACTGATGCTTAACTAACCGATAACATGGTTATGATAGGAGAATTGCTTCAGAAGAATGTGTGAGCCCGTGGGTCAAGGAGTGTCCTACTGGGTTAAGTAAGCCTTCTTAGGTAATTTACTGAATGTGCAATGAACACACAGATTGATCGGTTATTGATGATATTAATAATTTTGTATGAAATTTAATTTATTGTATAATTTATTATTACACTCATTTTTGTTAGTGAATGGGTGCTGCAGTGCACTGACACTTTATCCCGTGTGGCTTCTGACCACATGTGCAATTCTGTCAGGATGGGTACTGACCCCTACAACCCTGTACTAGAATAAATAGATTTAGAAAATGAGAGGAGGAATTATATAAAAGAAGGTAGAACATTGGTTAGCTTTACTGTATTACATCTCCTTTGTTCAAATAATTCTTTTAATTCTTTGCATTTATATAGCGCTTTTCTCACTACTCAAAGCTCTCAGCAATTGCAGGTTCAGGGCCTTGCTTAAGGGCCCAACAGAGAAGAGTCCCCTTTGGCATTTACGGGATTCGAACCGGCAACCTTCCGATGGCCAGTGCAGATCTCTAGCCTCCGAGCCACCTGTCTGGACTCCAGACATTCTTTGCACCCTGATGTGCATCAGTGCCATCTGAAGGGGAAGGTGACGCAGACAGTTGCCCAGTAAAAAATATAAAAACATTCACATATTAATATTTTAAATATATTAATGAAGGGACACATACACCTCTGTCTTTTAGTCGTGATAAAATCTAATATTAGTGGAAAAGCAGACACATTATTTAAAACTGGCGGAACGTCCATCCCTCGCTAACTCTGTCATCAGTTGCAAGCTAAAAGATAACGCAGGATGTGGCATAACTAAACTAGCTTAGGAAAAACGTCAGCGCGTGTGAGCACAGGCAGAGACAGGGGCAAATAATTACAGTGGGTGTGAGAAAAGAGAAAGGAAGCAGGAGAGGAAGGATGCAAATATGGCACTTAAAGGGTCTTTTGATTCATGAAGATGAAAAGGTGGAGATCTCAACAATAATGATGCCAGTGAGACAGCTGAAGGTACCAATAGGATCAGCAACAATAGCACAGCCGAGTTATGCGGGCATTTCATCACCTCACACCCACCCCTTGCTATCACCACCCCACACTGGAATCCCACCACATCTCCCTCCACCCTGAACCCCACGTCACTGAACCACTGCCCTGTGCCCTGCTTAACATCTTAAGACGGCTCTGACATCCACAACACCTTAATAAGGTGATGAAGGGTTGCATGAATGAATCCTTTGTCTAGCTGACATGCCATCCAGGGTCCAGTCCAAACTTTCATTTACATTAACATTTATTCACTTAGCAGATGCTTTTATTCAAAGCGACTTACAAAACAAGTCAGCGTAATCAAGTAAACATCGGTCTGGTGGACTGTTTGGGAACAAGGGTTACAAAATTGATCACTACAAGTGAGGAACGTAAAACAAAATGCAAGCTAATCACACTTCCTTGGTTACAAAAACCTAACAAAGCCAACATTAATGAGTTTCTTAAATACTCCTACAGTCCTGCAAGGAAAATAATCAAGGCAAATAAGTTCCGTGTATACTCGTGTTTAAGTCGGGACTTGAAACCCAAAAAATCGGTCATAAAATCAGACCTTGACTTACAGTATATGCCAATTCAAAACTTTTTTTTTTACATCTTCTTGCTTCCTCTAATCTCGCATCAGTTTCTCGGACACATTGACTTTTGTTGCAGCAGCGCAGTTACCAATTTGTTTCGACCACTTCAACGACTTTTAGTTTAAAACCAACTTCATATTTTCTTCTGATCAAACGCTCCATCGTAGATAAGGGATGCTCTTATGATAAAGGTGTATGAGGGTGGGAGATACAAAAAACACAAATCAGTGCAAACGTCAGTTCAGAATAGTTCAGGTATTACTGTGTGGTCACGTAGGCACAATACATAGAAAAAAAAGGCAGTGTGCCCCGTGGTTAATCTCTCTGGTGGGCGTTAGCATATCATAATCTCTTGGACCAATAGCATGAGTTTTCTGCATTTGACTTATATGACAGACATTATAAAATAACAGAAGTTATACGGTAAAATCAAGCCCTAACTTATTCACGGGTGTACTTAAATGCAAAATATATACGGTAGTATAAGAACAGATTCTTTAATATTCCAAACCTGCCCTTAATTCAAGTCTGGGACCCTGGATTAGATATCACTCTAGGCAGCCTAACTCCTACTCAAAAGGCAGGTTTCAGTGTACACAGGCCCAGAAATGGGGCAGAGGCTATTGAAAGTTCAGAATCATCAGAAGGTCATCAAATGAATAAGAGGAAAACCTTAAAGAAACAAAACAAAACAAACAAAGTACACTCTAATCAAAGATTTTATAATGAAAAAAAAAGGATAATAGACAGGACAGGAAAACCAGGGCAAAAGCAGAGCAAGAACAGATTTTAAAGGTAAAACCTAACAAACAAATCTAGACAAAATCCACAGACAGTACCTTATTCAAGGCTGGGGTTGAAACTGAAAAATTGAAAGAGAGCATGAAAGAAATGAAGAGAGAATCAAGACTTTATTCAGTTCAAATCACTTTACACTTAGTAAATATGTATACTTTGTTAATTTATAAAGAATTCTTGTTATATTGCGTATACCTTGTTAACATACTTAACATTATGACCATACTTGTTATATGTACATTTTTACTCTTTTTAGTCTGCATCAGTATCTATCTATCTATCTATCTATCTATCTATCTATCTATCTATCTATCGTGCATTTCATAATCTATCTATCTATCTATCTATCTATCTATCTATCTATCTATCGTGCATTTCATAATCTATCTATCTATCTATCTATCTATCTATCTATCTATCTATCTATCGTGCATTTCATAATCTATCTATCTATCTATCTATCTAAACTGTTTAATCTGAGGAGCTAAATAAGAATATCGGTACCAAACTGGGACCCAAGTAGAGGATTTTTTTTTTACCATAGTGACATCTTATCCATACATAGACAATTAACAATAGACAAAAAATAAAAGAGTAAAAGTTTTTGTTTCCATCTATTATCATTTAAAACAAGGAGCACATTTCTGATGTACATCACTGTCACCGTAAATGTTTAATGTAAGTTGAGATAAAAAAGATGCATCTTATAAGGAGAGTGGTGCAAGGATATGATGTTTGAAAGGGTAGTATGAAGGGTTACGTCATGGCACCAGATAAGAAATAAAGTATACAAGAAATAAATAATCAACACCTTTTGTTTAACTTTTTAAGATTAACTTATTATTTAACATTGTATTATGTTTTTTTCAATGAGCTTCACCATTAACAATACATTCTTCTAAATGAGTTTGCAAATTGTTCAGTATATCCAAGGCTTTCATTTAACAATTAAATAAATTGACTTCAAAAAAGGTGAGTCATGTAGCTAAATCATCCCTAAAAGTGTATGCAAGTATTTGTATTTTACATGGATGATATGATAAATCTTGAAACTTGTCATAGCCTGCATCACATTTTAATATTTTCTGCTTATCTTACAGTTCACAGTGGTACGACAAATGCATCCTTCATGCTATCAGCAGACTGAACTCTATTGAACCCCTTTAAATTGTGTTAAGAGAAGGAATTCATCCTTACTGAGGCACATTAAACTTAAAACAAAATCTTCTTTGTATGTCTATTAGAGATTTGGATTTAATGTAGGCCATAATGACAAACACACAATGAAGCACCAATCAGCTGTACGTGACCACTGAAACTGCATTTAGCACTGTATGTGCTCTCACTATGCTGGCTCACCCTCTTCAGCACCGCAAAAATCGTCACATCCTTGTGCCTCATCAATTCTTTTTTTTTCGAGATTTTAAATCTAGCGCAGCTGTCCTTTCACCTCTCGAGCTTTTCTGTCATTCCCTCATTTCTCATTCCCTTTCCCAGTCTGACTGTTTTAACAGATTGAGGTTTCAAGGAGTATTTATTGCATTTTCATATCATAAAAAATAAAGCTCTCTGTGATGCGTCAACATCGTTGTATGTCTCAGATCGAATAGCACTGCAATGTCGTCTCAGACTGAGTACTACTGCAATAAAAAGTGTGCTAAAGAGAGGGCGGTGTATGACTCTATTCACTGTATAATCTCTACACTGATTCGTAATGGTGAATGTCTACAAATGGCTATGAATGTCTGCTCTAGTTCTGTTATCTGTGGTGGAGTACTATATGACACTATGGCTAAACTCTACTATGGTCATGAGCTTTGGGTATAAGTGGCTGAAATGAGCTTTCTCCACAGGGTAGCTGGGTTCTCCCTTAGAGACAGGATGAGTAGCACAGGGAGAGGCTGGGAGTAGAGCTGCTGACCCTCCACATCAAGAAGAACCAATTGAGGTGGTTTGGGCATCTGTTATGGAAGCCTCCATGTGGAAGTTTTACAGGCACAATCAGCTGGGAAAAGACCTCGAGGAAGACCCAGGGAACGCTGGGAGGATTATACCTCCCAGACAGCCTATGCAAAAATTGGGATCCCATAGAGTTGACAAGTGTGGCTGGGGAAAGCGATGCATGGACCTCACTGCTAAGACTGTGGCCCCCACAAACTGGTTTTGAACAAGCAGTGTAAAATGAATGAGTGAATGTACAGAATTTGCACTTGGGTGAGCTCAACCAATTTTACTAAGCAGTCAAGTGACAGCTCATCACTACCATGCCTATGACCTGACTCATAATTTAAGAAACACTTACCTAAATGATCACAATGCTGAAGATGAAGTGAGGACTTCAGGTAGGTAGTCTCAGCAACACATAGGAGACAGGGCAGATGAAAATAACAAAGAACACTGATACATACAGTGTTATCATAATGCAAAATGACACCATAATTAGCAAGCAGCACAATATCAAATAAATAAAAACAGATTCAATAGCACAATACACAAATGCATATTTAAAAAAATAAAAATAATAGACAGATCATAAATCAGCTTGAACCTACAGTTCTGGCTAAAATATAACAGACTCACTACTACATGTAACCAATCTCAAAAGGGTCAGAGTCACCAGACAGTCTAACCTGCACGTGTTTGGGGTTGTGAGAAGAAAGCAGGAATAGTCTGTTATATGTCAGCCAGGGCTTTCTCCCCTGGCTGATGTTTAAATGTCATTTTTGTCTGTTTTATTTATTCTTTACTAGCTGTCCCCTGCCACTCCACCCACATAGCAGTGAAACAGGTCGAACTTTAAAGATCAATAAAAAAATATAAAAAAGCATAATTCTGTCCAAACTGAAGATAGGTATGCTGCAACATCAAAAATTTGGCACTATATCTGATTGTGTTCAGCTCTGATGGGAGAGCGTCCTCATCCGCTTGGGGAGAAAAGCACATAACTGTGATATATCGGGCAATCAGCAGCTACCTTCTAAAATACACGTAGCTCTGACCTCTCTTTTAAAAACGTTAAACATTACTCCTTAACAGATGATAATGTCTGCTGAACAAACATGTATCGCTAGCTAAGTGGAGGCAAGGTACGCTCCAGCACGTCGTGAGAGGTGGCCCGACTTGAACTGAGGCTGGCACGTGAGTGAGGAGGGCCCTGTCCCCCTTTGGCTCGCAGCCGCTGTCTCGGATAAATCGGTAGCTCCCGCTAACTATGATACTTAGCGCTATGAGAGAAGTCACAAAATCAACCGGAATGTTCAAGCAAATTGTAGAAAAAAAACCTGATTTAAATCCGTTAAGTAGTTTTCTCATGAAAAGCATATAGACAGACAGACAGACAGGATTATACGTGTGTGTGTATATATATATATATATATATATATATATAGAGGTTACTGATGTTAGGTTCTGAATTCTATGCCTTTTGAATAAAGAGGACACAATTGCATTGTTAGCAAGCTCTCTACTTTCTTTAATCAAATGCCTCAATAACATATTGAAATGCCACATAATGTCAGAAGCTTCCCCAATTTAAACAAGACAAAAGCAATAGCACACTAACTTAATTAACACACTGTATTACAGTTATAGCAAATAAAGTTCTATTTCAAGCTAACTTACAGGGGGTGAAAGACTATACCATAATCTATAACTATGAATGTAAATTGTATTCTGTTCTACTTAAGCAAACACTAATATGCATTTCGCTTAAAGCTTTATCCTTCTAAGATTGTCTCTTACAGCCAGGTTTAACCTTGTTGAGCCACTCGATTGGAAGCAGTGGATTTTGCGGTACAATTGCTACTAAACTGAACAAGAAATCTTAGGAAATTCTAGTCAACAAATTGATTTATTCTGTTGGGACAAAATGTAAACATATTTTTAAATCATTCACTTTTAATATAGTGGAAAATGAACAGACGTATGACATGGTGTTGGTCAAATTTAACAAAAACTTTTTACTGAAAAGAAACAATTTTCGAGAGAGCAAAGTTCCACTCAAGAGTACAAAATGCAGGCAGGTTTGTATCAGGCAGCTCTATGAACTGACAAAATGCTGCAAGTTTGGGCTTCAGAAGGACAAGAAACTTTGAGATTGGATCACCATAGGAATCCACGACAAACAGCTATCTCAGAATCTTCAAATAAAGAAAGATCTGACTTTATGAAGTGCAATTCAAAATGGGGAGTCATTACGAGTTAATTAAAGTACAGAATCAAGACCTAGCTAGCACAATCCATAAAGTGGATGAACTCAAAACATTCAAATGAAAAGAGAGGCAATGGCAACACTTCAACAAATGCACATAAGAAAAAAAAGTAAAGCAAAGTGCGGCAGGTGCAAAAATGAACCCAATGATATGTAGCAATGCCCGGCCAAAGGAAATAGCATGTGTGATGTATGGCCGGCCATTCATCCCGGCCAATACCCCCACGCCGCCAGGTGGAGCCCTCCCTGCAGTATGGAGGTGCCCCGAAGACCAGCAGGGCATCATGGACATTGGAGTCTTTATGCACAGCCCTGCAGGGAGGAAGGACGTTTATTTGCCTTATGCCCCGGAAGTACGTCCGAGTCACATGGACAAGGGGAATGACGTGCTTCCGGGGTGAAGAAAAGGACTTTTGATCTGACCCGGAAGTGATAGGAGATCAGGGGATAGGAACACTTCGGGTCAGGGATTATAAAAGGATTATGGGAGCTCCCAGACGGCGAGCTGAGCTGAGTGGAAGGGTGGCAACGCGTCTGGGAGTGGTGGAGAGTTTATTATTGTGTAGTGTGATTGATTGTATGAGTATTGTGGAGAGGAGGGTGCTTTGTGCACTGTGCAGAATAAATATAGTCTACTTTTGAACTTTTATCTGGTGTCTGGCGTATTGGACAAGTGTTCAAGGGAGCGACAGCGCCCCCTATCTGTCAAAATGCTACACAAAGAATCACTCACAGAAATAAAGTGTTGACGCTGTGATCACAAAGGACGAGCAGCCATGTTGCACTACCCTGATCACTGCAAACACATCAGTGACTTTCAAGATTGATACTGAGCAGACACGTCAGGAGTGTCTGAAATCGCTTTTGACAATTTACATAAAAAGGCACCTCCACTTAAACCAGTAGTGAAATTGCAAAGCCCAGACGGGATGGTGTCCTCTAGAGGGCAGTCCATGGCCAAAATTGAAGCCAAAATCAATGAATGACTGTGAGACTCACAGAGTCAATCAAATGGAGAAAATCGACTCATTCAAACTGATCTAGTGCAGAGATGGAGTCAATGCATTTGGGGAAGTAGGGACCTTAAAGGAAGGTTCTGAAAAATTGTCCTGATAAAGGAAGCAGAACCCTACAGTGTAGCTGCACTACACTGTGTCCCAATTCCACTGTTACCCAAAGTGGAGGAGATGCTAAAGCTGATTGAATCAATGGACATAATAGGAAAGATCGCACAACCAGCAGAGTGGTGTTCACTTGTCATGCCTGTGATGAAGGAGAGTAAGAAAAGAAGGATCTTTTTTTGTTTTATAAAGGCCCAATACGTTTTTTGAGTGAGAAAAGTTAATCTTGCCCACAATCAGGGACCTGCTACCCAAGATGGCAGGAAGCACTATTTTTTTCCAGCTTAGATGTCGCAGGTGGATTCTCTTAGAGGAGGCATGCACTTTGCTAACCACATTTATTACTTCATAAGGCAGATACTGTTTCAAAGGTTATGCTTCGGTATAATATCAGTGCCCAAGATCTTCAAGGAAATTAGCCACTCCAACACCATGAAGGTGTTATAATTTATACGGATCACATCACAATCTCATGACCTAACACTCCAGAAGGTGATGGAGTCCATCCAAACTTTAGGTTTAAAGCTCAACAGAGAAAAATGCTAGCTTTCCTAATCCAAGCTGGATTTCATAGGATAAGTCATAAAGCAAAGAAGGAATCAGACCAAGCTCAGAAAAAGTGGCAGCCATTAAAAAATGTGAGCACTCCCAACCATCACATAACTTTGATATCTCTTTGGAATGGTCAGTTATTTAAGCTAATACCTAGCCAACACGTCCATGGATTTACAGCACATAAATAATCTGCTGAAATTTGACAGGGAGTGAAAATGGGGACCAGAGCAAGAGAAGGTCTTTAAAGGCATAAAGTCATGTATCTCCTCAGCACCTATCTTGGTGAACTTTTACCCCCAGAGACATACAGTAGTTAGAGCAGACTCTAGCAGCCATGGTCTTGGATGTACTGCAAGAGCACAAAGGGATGTTGAAGAGAATGGCATTCTGTTCTCTAACCTTAACTGAGGATAAACAAAGATATGCCCAGATTAGGAAGGAATGCCTTTTGGGAATATCAGTATTTGTGTGGTCTGAAGACTTAACAGCTTCTCACAGACCACAAGCTGTAGACATAACACTAATGATGACCTGCACAAGGAGGTACAACCGCATATGAACACTATCAAAATGATATGTAAGTGTGAGGAAACCCATCCTTGCCCTGAAGGTGGCAGCACATTCTCTAACGTCTGTAAGTTATGAGGTGGAACTACCATGGATTGAAATAGTTGTTCCAACATTTTGCATTAGATACTCAATTGGATTGAGATCTGGGGAAATTGAAGCAATATCTTGAACTCTATGTCATGTTCCTCAAACCATTTGTGAACAATCCATTTATGAAGTGTGGCAGGCTGAATTATTCTGCTGGAACATGTCACCTCCATTGGGATATACAGCTGCCATGAAGGGGTCCAGTCTGCATTGTTTAGGTAAGTGGCACATGTCAAATTAACACCTGCATGGATGCCCAAACCATCACACTCCCTCCTCTGGCTTATTTTCTTCTTACAGTGCATCCTGGTGCCATCTCCAGGTAAATGAAGAACACATACCCTGCCATCCACGTGCAACAGAAAACAGGAATCATCAGATCAGGCGATATTCTTCCAGTGATCCAAGTTCTAGTTCCAACACTCATGTGGCCATTGTAGGCGCTTTAGATGGCGGACAGGGTTAGCCTGGGTCACTGACCTGTTGCTATGCAATCCCATACACAACAGGGTTTAATGTACTGTTTGTTGTGACACATTACTCCATTATCCTTCAGCAACATTTTCTGCAATTTTTGCCAGAGTTGGCTGCCCAATACCCTGTCAGCAGTCTGTGGTTTTTCCTTTCATGGACCACTGTCAGTAGATACTCACCATGGCTGACTGTGAGCATCCCACATGCATTGCTATTTTGTAAATGCTCTGACCCTGTCATGTTGTCATAGCAATTTGGCCCTTATCAGACTCACTCAGTTTTCCCCCCTGCCCATATGTTATATATTTAATATGTCAACAACAAGTAGCTAATGTAAGCTCACCATCTAATAAATCGCTAACCTTGACATGTCTCATTTTTACGAGATAGATGCCATCAGTCACTTCATATGGGAGTGGTCATAATGTTTTAGTTTGTCTGTACTCCTTAACAAACAAACAGACTTAGAAAAAACACAAGAACACAACAAGAAGTGTTGTGGAAAAAACTTTCCTTCATTTTCAAAGAAGTCGTTCACAGAGATCAGATGTGAATGCAGAACAATTCCTTATGTGCACATAGATATGGACAAATGTCTCAAAGCATGGAGCGAGTCCCCAGTAATACAATTCATTTTCTGATACCATTCTGTCATCTAATACATCAAGACATCTGACACATAATTTACAGAATACTATCATCTTAACCAATTAAATACAGCCACCAGTAACTCTGTATACATATCGATTCTGTCATTATTCTTAGCATTGTTATGTTAATAGGGGTGTTTGGCCTTTCTCACTAGTTTGTTCTCACTTTTTAAGGGGGTGTTCATTAGTCATTTACTTTTTACCTTGGGAAATCAGGCTGGTGGCTTCTCTAAGATGAGCCTCACCTCACCTGCTGAAACTATAAGCCACGTTTAGTTAATCCATTAGTTCCCTTCAGTCATGTTTCTTTGTTTTTTATTATTGATTGTTACAACTTCATTTAAGTATTTACTTGTAATAATTTGTAAACTTTATGTATTACCTAAAAATTCCACAAAAACTAAAAAATCAAAACACATCAGGGCCTTAAAAGGTAATAAATGCTATGGTATTCCTACAAAATGTAAGGAGAACCCCAGACCATTGGAAAAAAGTTGCTATTTAATTTTTAACACTCCTCTTTAATAAAACACAATATATTGAAATGCTGATACTGCCAAAAAATATTTTATTAAACCAAATATTTCAATAAAACATGGAAAAAACTTTCAGACATTTTACTGAAAATTATAGCATCCTCCAACTTTTATTCCAATTGAATTTTCACTCTCAATGGGTTAATTCAACAAGTGTGTTAATAATTTCCAAATTTAAAATCTCCATCATTTGGATCACCAAACACAATGTGATGTATGGTAGACATATTGCACTGATTATTTTCTAAACACAGTAAGACTTTTTTTACATTTTTTTTATTTGGCATACACATTTTCACCTTTGTAACTAATGAAGAATAAATATTCTAATGAAAAGACCCTTATGGGGTAAGCGGCCCATTGGTAATGCTCATATTTCTGTTTAAGCCAAAAATGAAAACAGTCCAAATTGAAACTTTACAGAACAAATGTCAACACCAAGGTTAGTTATTGGCCACCCAGGACAGTATTTAATGCCCTAATTACGATTTTACCTCAGGAGAAGCCACTGGGGAAGCCTATAAAATACTCTTTGAACGTGGAATTTAGAAGGCTCAAGATGTGATACAGAAGTGAATGGTGCAACTTTTACTAAATGCTTTATTTTTAACTGCTTGCATTTTGTGTTGTGGTGTCAATTTATAATGTAATTATGATAAACAATGAGACACAGTCTGCTTTTCTTGTGATGCAACTTATCTGGTGTCCATCACATTACAGAAAGCTAACAGCTCTCGCAATGAAAAAGGTAATTCTCTTCGATTTTAAACTATTGTCACGTGTGTATAAATGGCAGTTAAGTACTGTTTTAACAATAATGGCTTGACTGACAGGAGCTATAACTACTAAGACATTCTATAAGCATAAGCTTAAGCTTCATACCTCAGATCATGTGAATGCAAAGGATATTTGCAGATGTAACCTGAGAGTTTCATGATTATCTGCTGTCATTGTGGGAATGTTATGTCAAATGAGCTTCTATGTTTGGCATCTACACTTGCTGAGCGAATTTCTAAGCAGACTTTCAAAGAATTCTCATGGATGTATGCATGTCAGAAAAAGAAAAAAAAACACCACCTAGGTCAATATTTTAGTATGCACTTCATTTCAAAGGTTGTAAAAAGTTATGTTATGACGATCCTCCATCCTGGCGCAGTCTGGAAGATATTTTCTTGATATTCCCTTGAGGTGCATACTTCACATTCACTCAGGAATCGCTAGCAGGAAGTTAGTATAGACATTACTCTGGTAGGGTCTGCAAAAAGAGCACAAAAATGAACATCAAACATCACTTGAAATGTCATATGGCACGTATTTGAAAGCTCAAGCTCAGCAAAGACTGCACGATTTGACAAGTTACAAGAGGACACAAGGGTTTTCTATTCTTAATTTGAAAGTATATCCATTAATCTTTGACTGTAAAAATGAAGAACAGATCCAACTGTGTATTCGTTTCTAATAATCAAACAGAAAAACTTCAGACATTGAAGTCACTGAGTAATATTAAAAAAAAGAATATGAAATGCAATATTCAGGTACATGTGGCATAAAACCACAGAAAAAGCCTAAGGATTTAACCACACAACATTCTCACCTCAATGGCACACTTCTTTCAAACGTCATGAAAGTCAATACATTGAAGCATTACTTACGGATGTATTTGATACATTAAGAACCAAAATAAAAGTTAAAATTACACAGCATTTAGTCCGCACTGTAGAAAATTCTGTATTCTAAAGTTTTCACAGATACTCATCCACATGCCAAAAAAACACATTTTTAATTATGATTGGATATGTGAAGCCACACAAAATCATTTCGTTTCTGACCCTACTTTTTCAGTTATTAGGTTGTAGGGCAATCGAGTCTGCCAAGGTGTTATTGGGTACAAGGCAGTAATCAGCCCTGGTCGGAATGCCAGAAGATGACAGAACTCTATCATGCATCACCTCACACTCTTTCATACCACATCAGTTTGCCTGACATGCACACGAAATCCACAGGTCATAAGACTACTTAACTGCCACTCGCACTGACCACTGCATGATTGTTTCTTGCTTATATCAACTGAGATTGTATTTAATGTATGGTTTCTAATGTTGACGTTGAACTACTGTCACTAGTCTCCCGGGGACATTCACTTAAGAATTTTACATTTCTGTGTACTCTTGACAACAGATTTAATTATGGAAGGTGATTTACATGGGCTCTGAATGTTTTTAACAAAGGTTTGCACTGCCCCTTTGATATTAAATGGATTCTTCACACAAATTCCAATAATTAATTTCCTTACCATAACCATCTATGCTGAAATGAACAGTTAATCTCTGCTCACACTGGAAAACACTCACGTGAATAGTGTGAATTTTTCAAATCAATGTCTACAAGTAACTACGTCCACCCCTGGAAAGCCCATGGAGAAATAATAGGTTTCAGCTTTAATTTAATAATAACAACATATTGTTAATCCAATATTTTGCTCAACCTATCCTAATGGATTTTCACTGCTAAATGGCATGGCTTTAAATATGCTTCATTGAAATGTGGCCGTTCTACATTGAGAAAATCTAGATTATCAAACTGGATTTTATAAGTATTTGGGCCTTGTTAATGAATTACTGGAAAAGAAAACAAATGAAGTGTGTACGTTACTCTTACCCATTAATATTTCTCATGCTAAGAAAATGACTTGGAAATTATGAATTATGCCTGAAGAATTTCTGGAAAGAGATGGTAATACAGAGACCCAACATTATTGCTAACACATGAATGGGATATCAATCTGTTATATGACAACACATCTACAGTCACACAAATAATTCAAGTATTACAGGATATACAGATCCTTCTGAAAGCAAGAGCAACTAGGCCGATTCCAGTGCTAAATTATGAAGAAAATTTAAAAAAGCTGAGCCTTTTCATTTTAAACAAAAGTAAATTAAGAGGTGAAATTATTGAAGTGCTTAAAATTATGAAGGGAATTAGTACAGTGGATCATGACTGTTATTTTAAAATGAGTTCATCAAGAACACAGGGGCACAGTTGGAAACCTGCTAAGGGTACATTTCGCATAGAACCATAGACTTAGAATAAGCTACCAAGTAGGGTGGTAGACAGTAAGACTTTATGAACATTCAAAACTAGACAATGTTTTTTTAAAAGAATTGAGTGGATTAGACTGGCGAGTTTTGTTGGGCTGAATGGCCTGTTCTCCTCTAGATTGTTCTAATGTTCTGTTCAGACCTCTTTACTTTTTACACATTTTGTTATGTTGCAGCTTAACTCTAAAATCTTTTAAATTAATCCCCTCATCAAACAACACTCATCGCCCCAGAATAACAAACAGAAAATAAGATTTTAGAAATCTTTGCAAATTTTTTATAGTAATAAACTGCAATATCATATTGACACAAGTATTCAGACCCTTTACTCAGTACCTTGTTGAAGCACCTTTGGCAATGATTATGGTCTGGAGTCTTAGTCATGACATGACAAGCTTCTTACACCTGGATTTAGCTGCCATTCTTCTCTGAAGATCCTCTCAAGCTCTGCCAGGTTGGATGGAGACCATCGGTGGGCAGTTACTTTCTTTCAGATCTCTCCAGAGATGTTCAGCTTTGAGAGAGTTCAGGTTCTTGCTGGGTCATGGAAGAACATTCAAAGAGTTTATCCTAATCTGCTCCATTGTCGGTTACTTTCCTGCTGGAAAGCAAAACTTTGACCCAGTCTGGAGCAGATTTTCATTTAGAATATCTCTGTACTTTGCTCCATTCATCTTTCCCTCAACCTTGACTAGTCTTTTAGACCCTGACACTGAAAAACAACCCCACAGAATGATGCTGCCAATGCCATGTTTCAGTGTTGGACTGGTGTTGCTCATGTATTGAGCACTGCCTGGCTTCCTCCAAATATGATGCTTAAAATTGAGGCCAAACAGTTCAATCTTGGTTTAATCAAACCAGAGAATCTTGTTTCTCATGGTCTTAAAGTCCTTTAAGGTGCTTTTTTGCAGACTCCAAGTGGGTTTTTATATGTCATATTTCCACTAATTTGCAATAAAGCTCAGATTAGTGGAGTGTTGCAGTGATGGTTGTCTCTCTGGAAGTTTGTCCCATTCCTACAAAGAGTTCTGTGCAGCTTGGCTAGACTGACCATAAGGGTCTTGGTCACCTCTCTTACAATGACACCTCTCCTATGATTGCTCAGTTTGAATGGGCTGACAGCTTTAGGAGGAGTTGTAGTTGTTTCAAACTTATTCCATTTAAGAATTGTGGTAAACACTGCGCGCTTGGGAACCTTCAATGTTGCAGAAATATTTTGCAGTCTTCCCCTGATCTGTGCTTCAACACAATCCTGTCTCTAAGCTTTGCTAACAGTTCCTCTGACCTCATGGCTTGGTTTTTGATCTGACATACACTGCCAACTTTTGTTTTTTACATACACAGGTTTGTGTCTTTCCTGATCATATGTCAACCGGTGGACTCCAAACAAGTTGTAGAAACATTTCGTGTAACAGCAAAGAATACTTGTGTCAATGTGATATTTCAGTTGTTTCTTTTTAATAACTTTGAAAATATTTCCAAAATTCTGTTTTTGTTTTATTATTCTGCAATACTCAGTGTTGCTTGATGAGAAAAACTATTAATGGGAACATTACAGCATAAGGCTACAACATAACAAAACGTGAAAGCGAAGGGGTACTAGTACTTTCTGAAGACATTGTATAGCATTAAAAGATACATTTTCCTACTAAAGTAACATTTAACAAACGTTTTTGTTCTATTTTGCAGTCGTAAATTGTTTAAGAGTCTTGGGACTAATGATGTAATTATAAAGAACATGATAGATCTTGTGACTCCAAGTCCTCATATAATAAGAGTAAACAGCATTTTGTTTTTTCTGCAATCCAAATGCAATACACGTGGCTAAATCAGCTGATGGGTCTGCCCATATACTAAGAACAGAGCCAAAAAGGTTTTTTTTTTTTAAGAATGCAAAAACAAAAGGAATACAATTCCACAAAATTATAAACTACAGTTTTTTTCCAATAAGGAGTAACTGCTGAGGTTTACAGTTGCCTAAAGTTTTCAGATGCTCAAGTTCATTTAGTGATACGAGAAAGCAGCAGCTGCAGTTCAAAGGGTAACGGCAAGACTGGAGGATTAGCTACTTCTTCAAAAAAAAAACAAAGACCACCAACTATTTTCATGTAATGTGATACACTTTGAGCTATCTGTATCCTGTATTAACAAGACATCCACTGGGACCCCACTGCCATAAGATGATTTTTGTACTTCTCTAGATTTTGTTCTCTTTACTGTTATTTTTCTGACAGCATCAGTACTCTTACTGGTATACAGTGGTGTTAGCTTTTATGGTTAATATGCCATTACTCACTGTTAAGTGTTCCCTAATCTTATGATATAAATACAAAAAATCATTGTAATAATACAAGATTATAGCTGAATATATAATCAATGTCCTATATAGAGAAGCATGAACAGTGGTTCTGATGGCAGTTTTTGAGGGCAAAAAGTTTGAAGGGAAGGTACAGTTTTACCAGTTCAAAGTCCAATGCAGTTCTTGATAGTGATGGATTGTGAGCATTGAGATTCATGAGAGTTGCTGTATGCCATTAAATTTGTACTGAGTGTAAAAACGCAGATACAGAAATGCAAAACAACAAGTCTGAATGTGAATGAAGTACAGTGCAGGACAATGACTGGAAGTGAACAAGATGGAAAAGGTGAATCTGCAATCTGGGAGGCTGCGTTTTACAGGTGTCCAAGGCTCTGACGTACCAATTGATATGATTTGTTTTAAACACAGTATGGAAGTTCTGCTATTTAGGCAACATGATGAAGGTAGATAGAGAGGTCGGCTGAAGGCAGCACCGAGTGGTTTTTAATGGCCAGAAAAACTAAATGTAGTACTGAGTTACAATGGTGACAAATTTGGAACAGTAATAATGTACAGTTTCCTTGATGGAGTGAAGTCCAAAGGGACAGTCTTCCTTATCTTTCTCTTTTCTTGATTTATCCTGGTGTGCTACAACTGACAATTTAAAAAAAAAATAAACCAGTCAGACAGCGGGCATTCTGTACACTTAAATACATACAATACATAGTTGGCTGCAGCACAGGGAAAGCTTCAGAAGTTACACAAAAAAAATCACCTATTAGGCTAGTTGCAATCATTTAGGGGATATGCGAATATAGCAAGGCTGATAAGAGGGGGAGAACCCACTGTGTAATTATATCCTCACATTTACACTTACAAATCAGAAGCCCACTTGCTTACTTAAACACAAGAGGAATTTCCTTATAGCTGAACTGGGCATGCACCTGACGTCTAGTTTAGAGGTCCTAAGTTTGTGACAAGCCTCTTTATGTATGGATGTGAAATGAAGAGGGGCAGGGGACTGTGTGATTTCTCACCAGTATCTTTTGGAGGTTTGTCTACTTAGGGGAGAATCAAGTGCAGTGAGCTGCAGCAAAGCTGAAAAGACAGACAGCTGTGTAATATGACACCCATAGAGCTGCAGTCAGAAAACCGCTTGCTCATTTATGTTATGAAAAACCACACAGGCAAGAAAAGGACTGGGAGATAAACAAGAATCATAACCAAAAGGAAAATCAAAATACCCTGTGACCCGTGACATAACTCAATTCATTACTGCTAGCAACTGCATGGCAACTGTCAAACAAAATGGCATCTCCCATGCCAAAACTAAATGGAGCCACGGGATAAAATATTAAATAAATATATAAAAATAAACTGTGATTTGAATGGGCTTAAACAATCCAAAAATATACAGAGAACACATACTAAATTAACAATGTAACATAACCAGTCATGACAATTTGAGCACCCCTCCTCGAACTGCCACCTTATCGTGGTGGAGGGTTTGCGTGTCCCAATGATCCTAGGAGCTCTGTTGTCCGGGGCTTTATGCTCCTGGCAGGGTCACCCAAGGCAAACTGGTCCTAGGTGAGGGATGAGACAAAGAGCGGTTCAACATAACCTCCTATGAAGAAAAAAAATTTGAACAGCCAGGCCTGGAGGTGGGGCTCGTTGGCGAGCACCTGGTAGCTGGGCCTTGGGATGTGGAATGTCACCTCTCTGAAGGGGAAGGAGCCTGAGCTGGAGAGCGAGGTCGAGAGGATCCGGCTAGATATAGTCGGGCTCACCTCGACACACAGCTTGGACTCTGGAACCAATCTCCTTGAGAGAGGCTGGACTCTCTACCACTCTGGAGTTACCCCAGGTGAGAGGCTCCGAGCGGGTGTGGGCACATTTATTGCCCCCCGACTTGGAGCTTCTTCATTGGGGTTTACCCCGGTGGACTAGAGGATAGCCTCCCTCCGCCTTTGGGTGGGGGGATGGGTCCTAACTGTTGTTTGTGCCATATGCACCGAACAGCAGTTTGGAGTACCCACACTTTTTGGAGTCCCTGGAGGGGGTGCTAGACGGCATACCTTCTGGGGACTCCCTTGTACTTCTGAGAGACTTCAATGCTCACCTAGGCAATGACAGTGAGACCTGGAAGGGTGTGATTTGGAGGAATGGCCCCCCCAATCTGAACCCGAGTGGTGTTTTGTTATTGGACTTCTGTGCTAGTCACAGATTGTCCATAACGAACACCATGTTCAAGCATAGGGGTGTTCATATGTGCACTTGGCACCAGGACACCCTAGGCCTCAGTTCGATGATCGACTTTGTGGTCATGTCGTCGGACCTGCGGCCACATGTCTTAGACTCTCGTGTGAAGAGAGGGGAGGAGCTGTCAACTGATCACCATCTGGTGGTGAGTAGGCTTTGATGGTGGGGGAGGATGCCGGTAAGGCCTGGTAGGCACAAATGTGTTGTGAGGGTCTGCTGGGAACATCTGGCAGAGTCCCCTGTCAGAAGTAGCTTCAACTCCCACCTCCGGCAGAACTTTGACCACGTCCCGAGGGAGGTGGGGGGCATTGAGTCCGAATGGGCCATGTTCCGTGCCTCTATTGCTGAGGCAGCTGACTGGAGCTGTGGCCATAAGGTGGTCGGTGCCTGTCGTGGCGGCAATCCCCAAACCCGTTGGTGGACACCGGCGGTGAGGGAAGCCGTCAAGCTGAAGAAGGAGTCCTACAGGACCCTTTTGTCCTGTGGGACTCTGGAGGCAGCTGATAGGTACCGGCAGCCCAGGAGGAATGTGGCTTCGGTGGTTGCTGAGGCAAAAACGTGGGCATGGGAGGAGTTTGAGAAGGCCATGGAGAACTTTTGGACGGCTTCGAGGAGATTCTGGTCCACCATCCGGAGTCTCAGGTGGGGGAAGCAGTGCAGTGTCAACACTGTATATGGTGGGGATGGTGTGCTGCTGACCTCGAATCGGGACATTGTGGGTCGGTGGGGGGAGTACTTCGAAGACCTCCTCAATCCCACTAACATGCCTTCCAATGAGGAAGCAGAGCCTGGGGACTCCGAGGTGGGCTCCCCCATCTCTGGGACAGAGGTCTCCGAGGTGGTCAAAAAACTCCTTGGTGGCAGGGCCCCGGGGGTTGATGGGATATGCCTGGAGTTCCTCAAGGCTCTGGATGTTGTAGGACAGTCCTGGTTGACATACCTCTGCAATATCACATGGACATTGGGGACAGTGCCTCTGGATTGGCAGACCGGGGTGGTGGTCCCCCACTTTAAGAAGGGGGACCGGAAGGTGTGTTCCAACTACAGAGAGATCACACTCCTCAGCCTCCCTGGAAAAGTCTATTCGGGGATCCTGGAGAGGAGGGTCTGTCAGATAGTCGAGCCTCGGATTCAGGAGGAACAGTGTGGTTTTCGTCCTGGTCGCAGAACAGTGGACCAGCCCTACACCCTTGGCAGGGTCCTGGAGGGTGCATGGGAGTTTGCCCAACCCGTCTACATGTGTTGTTTGGACTTGGAAAAGGCGTTCGACCGTGTCCTTCGGCGAGTCCTGTGGGGGGTGCTCCGAGAGTATGGGGACCCCCTGATAAGAGCTGTTTGGTCCCTTTACGATCGGTGTCAGAGCTTGGTCCACATTGCTGGGAGTAAGTCAAACCCATTTCCAGTGACAGCTGGACTCCGCTAGGGCTGCCCTTTGTCACCGATTCTGTTCCTAACTTTTATGGACAGAATTTCTAGGAGCAGCCACGGTTTTGAGGGGGTCTGGTTTGGTGGACTCAGGATTGGGTCACTGCTTTTTGCAGATGATGTTGTCCTGTTTGCTTCAGCAGGCCGTGATCTTCAGCTCTCTCTGAATCGGTTCGCAGCTGAGTGTGAAGCGGCTGGGATGGGAATCAGCACCACCAAATCCGAGACCTTGGTCCTCAGCTGGAAAAGGGTGGAGTGCCCTCTCAGTGTTGGGGGCGAGATCCTGACCCAAGTGGAGGAGTTCAAGTATCTCGGAGTCTTGTTCACGAGTGAGGGAAGAATGAAGCGTGAGGTCGACAGGCGGATCGGTGCGGTGTCTGCAGTGATGCGGGCTCTGCATCGGTCTGTCGTGGTGAAAAAGGAGCTGAGCCGTAAGGCAAAGCTCTCAATTTACCATTTGATCTATGTTCCTACCCTCACCTATGGTCATGAGCCATGGGTAGTGACTGAAAAAACAAGATTGCGAATACAAGCGGGTGAAATGAGTTTTCTCCGCGGGGTGTCTGGGCTTTCCCTTAAAGATAGGGTGAAAAGCTCAGTCATCCGGGAGGGGCTCAGAGTAGAGCCGCTGCTCCTCCGCATTGAGAGGAGTCAGATGAGGTGGCTCGGGCATCTGATCAGAATGCCTCCTGGACCTCTCCCTGGTGAGGTGTTCTGGGCTCGTCTAACCAGGAAGAGGCCCCGGGGAAGACCCAGGACACGCTGGAGGGACTGTGTCTCCCAGCTGGCCTGGGAACACCTTGGGATTCCCCTGGAAGAGCTAGAAGAAGTGGCCGGGGAGAGGGAAGTCTGGGCATCTCTGCTAAAGCTGTTGCCCCCGCGACCCGATCTCGGGTAAGCGGAAGAGGATGGATGGATGGACAATTTGAGCAAAAGGGGGTTTTCTCTTTACCTCAACCGGGTAAGCAACAGCTTTCTAATTTCAGAGGCTCCAAGTTTGTGGCTAGCCATTCTGTGAAACAAGGACGAATGGGGCCAAAAAACAATTTCTTCATAGTGACAGTGTGTCTTGGTGCTATAACAATATACCATCTGCGATTAGCCCATCTGTGATAAGCCAAGAGTTCTCTTACTCCTTTCATGCCATCAGGCTGTCCAAGAACTTTACAAGAAAATAACCAGTTTGAGATCATTGATAGAAGAAAGACTCCATTTATCAGAATACTCCTAATTCACATGCAGAGATTAACCCTCCTTAGCACTTGACCCAAATATCATTAAGGCAACGGTATAGACGCTTATCATGTAAGACCCGGGGATTACTCGGGCTGTAAAAGTGCCAACAGCGTTACTGCCAAGTGTAACTTGGGCAATGGTATAGGCATAAGCGTCAAGCCTAAGTATTACCCGGGCAACAGTATAGGCTCGTCTTCTCCTAGCGTGTTGTAAGAAATGCCTCTCATGAGCAGTGATCACAAGGTGAATCTGTCTTCAGGCAATGAAAGTGAAATGGTCAGTGAAACTGAAAGTGATTCTGGTAAATCCGAAAGTGACGCATGTGTCACTCACACATGTTCAGTATGTTGTTCATATTATTATTATTATTATTATTATTATTATTATTATCATTACTAGTAGTAGTATTATTAGTTTATTATTCATTATTATTATTTGTATCATTATTATACTTTCTACACGTCTGGCATTTGTTGTGTTTTGCACGTTTTATAGTAGAAAGATGAGATTTAATACAATGTCATTCATCATGTTAAAATTGCAATGCTGTTTACATGTTGTTTTGAGTGAAAATATAACGCTAAGGAGGTTAATGTGTGTGAGCCAGTCATTAGTGATTTGGACAAAGATGTATTAAAGTCTGTAGATTTTGTAGCAGGAGTGTCTCCATTAAACAAGATTGAACTTAAAAGTACTGTAGATTTGTTTTGCTAAGTAAATTGTTTACAAAATGATTAAATATTGGGAAAATTCACAAAGAACACAGCTTGCCTCAGTTCAAGGCATGATGTAATTGATAGATTTTAGAAACTGTGAAATATGTGGAGGTAAACATGAAAATTACTAAAGTCTTGAACATGGTTGTTTTATGGTGATGCAATGGGATCAGGTTATAAAGAAACTGAAAACACAGGATATTAGTGGATAAGAACCTTTTCATGTACCTGCCATGACACCTGCGCAGGCTATGACAATCATGTGTAAGTGTAATCGAACTAGGAAATTAACATGTTCCTTTATAAGTGTGAACTGGCTAATCCCAGTAACCTATTAATATCCTGGTTCTACAGAGGTAATTGGCTTTTCTAGAAGGTGATGCAACTCTGGATGGAATATAAAGGAAGTGCAGTTGAAGAAAGAGTTTACTTTCTGCTCCACTTCCATCATTCCAACTGGGGAGTATGGGATCTACTGCAAATATCATGAGAGGTCAATGCAAGAAAGCACACCATGGGGCCATAGTGGCTCACTGATTCTCAAGAAAGAAGTGCAGGAAAGTTTCTGATATACAACCAAATCACCAGTTTTAAATGAACCCTTAAAGTGTTTATATGAATGCCTTCTTTTCACATATAAACTTTAAAGGATTACTTTAACACTACTGTATGTTTGGTAATTTAACACTAGCACTAACACTTGCTGTGTAAAATGTAGTACAGTGGTGCCTTCGAACGATTCTAAATGCGAATGTTCCAGAGTTTGAGTGAAAAAATCGAGAGAAATTTGATCCAGAGTTTGAACGATGTTTCTACATTCAAACTGCATGTGCAGTGAAAAATTACAGCAACAGACAGTATTTACACAGCGAGCGTAAACATCATCTATTGTGCATCCAATTCGTCTTGTGCTTTCACTGTGAAAGCATCTCTTGCATTACTCTTGTGTTTTCTCAGTGTTTTTTTTTTCATTATTTTTGCTGTGTTTGGTTATATATACAGTATAACCCCTCTCTATTAACCATGGTATCCAAGAATAGTGAGGAAACAACAAATTCTTGTAGTATCGACGATTGAGGTGGAAAAAGAACTTATAGTGAAGCATGAGAGTACAGTAAATGCAATTTTCATTTAATTATACAGTATTTATGTATTTTATTTAGTACTTTCATGTTTTAACTTATTATTTAGGGCATTTAATTGTGTTATTTTTAACTTACATTATGGGTATTTGCTGTTTAAGTTGATCAAAATGAGTATTGTTTAGGGTCTGGGAACGGATTAATTCACTTTAAATTATGTCTATTGGAGAAAACTGAATCAAACTTCAAACCTTTCGGAATTCAAATGGCCTCCTGACATAAATGAAGTTTGAAATATGAGGCACCACTGTACCAATCCTCTACACGTCTTTTTTGTGAGACAACAAGTTACCTACCATGCCATTCACCTCACATGAAATAAGTTACAACAGATTTGAGACAAGACAATGCCTAGGCTGAAGAGGCTGGTAATTGGGTACTTTTTAGGGCTGCAATTGCAAGTAGCTAGAAACAGAAGAATCTATACTATGCAGCTTTTTGAAACAGTTATATAAATTCTCGTAATGAAAGATGGATTTTTGTCAATAATTAAATGAGCATCTGTCCATTTAATATCTTTGTAGACCAAGGTTATTTAAAAAGCAGCACTTCACTAGCAATTGTGAACAAGGCTGGCACATTGGGAATAGATTTGCAGGTGGTCCCCTGTATACTACGTCTAGTCCTGTGCTATAAATCATGAAGGACAGGTTACCTGAGGACTATCTGGCCATTTAAAGGTAACCTGGTTCTTTGGGCTTTAGGGTTATCTAGGGTATGGATGGGGATCTAGAAGATGATGGCACTAGAAGGAAAATATTTACATGGAAATGATCTCTGCCTGGTGCCCAAAAACACATCTGGATGTTGTTCCAGTGAGTGAGGTGTAGAAGGTGTAGAAGAACAGATGCTTGATTGCAGAAATGAAGACAGGCAAGAGCTAGACAGAGGTAAAAGGAGAGAAGACTAGAAGAAAATGGTGTTTTCTTAATTACAATCATAAAAAAATCATGTATTTTTTAATTTAGTGCCATTCTCCTACTCAAAGCATTTCAAAAACATTTAAAAAAATAAGAGCGCTGAAAATGATTAATGATGGATTGAAACGAACATTAAATTCCAAGTGATAGATTAATACATTAAACATTTACTTTGGCACTCACCTGAAATTACATATAATATAACAGATTTGAGACAAGACAATGTCTGGGCTGAATTCGAACAAGAATAATTAGAATTTGAGCTCTGAATTAAAATAAGAAAATTAAGAAGAAGTAAAAATACAGAAAAACAAATTGCTAAATCAACAAATAATTTGTATAAGCTAAAGCTGGTATCACATTATGTGACTTTTACTCGGGGGTATGTCAAACTTGCTGACTGATTTTGCTGATTTTATTGCCAAACCATGTCAGTTTACATGACTGAAAATCTCTGAGAATGTGCAACGTACTGACCGTGCGATGACTGTCCAGCACTCCTTTTTGTGATAACCAATAATATGTGGCCTGATAGAGACAGTAGTATACAAAAGATGAACAGGTACGGAAAATTTAGTTGTAATCTCAGCATTTTATTTATGCTTTTTTCCATTCTGTTATAGTATGTAAAACAAGAGACAGACAGATGAGCTTTTCCTGCTCCTTATATCTCATCACTGTATTTATGTGAACTAGCCAACCCGCGGCGTACCATACACTGCATAATCAGGCCAGTTTTTTAATGATTTTTAAGCACAGGGAGAAAATTAACATTTGAAGAATCGGAAATGTAATAAATCAGCAAGAAAATCAACATTGTAACAACGAACCAACACACAATCGTCTGTGTGGCACTCAGGCGCGGAAGGTGGAACGGGAGGAGAGGAGAAGGACGTCCACTCCGCTGCCTCCGTCATGCTAGTCTGCTGATTTCTCGTCCAGTATGCACTGCCTGCTCATGTGCCCACCTCCAACTTGTCACTCGAGTCGTTGTCGTCTGTGCACAGTCCAGATGCAGCTGTGACTCACGTAGACTTTTCATTGCTCTGTGCAGTTTTGGCTGCCTTTCTATATATAATCAACCAAGACACCCGACCATGGTGGTAGCGAGGTGGGAGGGAGGTGTGTAGAAAGTGCAGGAGCATCTAAGAAGACGCATGTTTGTTGCGGATGCGAATTGTTGTATGTAGCGTGTAAAACAGTTTGCTATGGTGCACTCGGTCGTACGTCGTAACCGAAAATTCGGTTTTTAAAGACTGGTTACTTCATTGTGTATACGACTGTAGGTGAATTAAAAGATGTAACTCTGGAGAGGGCAACATACAATACAGCGTTTTACATGCTGCATACAGCGATTCACATTCGCGATCAAATTGTTTTACATGCTGCATACAGCAATTTACATCCGCGACAAATATGAATCCTCTTAGATGGTGCCGTCGCGTCCACCCATGCTCTCGAAGCACATACACTGCCTGGTCATGTGCCCGCTTGCAAGAGCAACTAACCGAGACTCGCCCACAAACTGTAAGACTATGGGATATCCCTCGCAAACAGCTCTACACGCCGCATACAGCGATTCACATCTGTGACATGATTTTTCTTAGATGGTCCTGTCGCGTCCACCCTCACACTCGAAGCATACACACTGCCTGGTCATGAGCCCGGTCGCAAGAGCAACTGACAGAGACCCGACCACCGAGTCTAAAACTATGGGAAACCCCTCGGAAACTGTTTTACACGCTGCATACAACGATTCACATCCACGGTAAACTGTTTTACACGCTGCATACATCGATTTACATCCGTGACAAACATGCCTCCTCTTAGATAGTCCTGCCACGTCGTGTGGTGCCTCTGTGTGAACCGGTCAGGCACAGAGAAGGTCAGCTGCTGAGAGAGCGTCTCGACTGTTGCAGGGCCTGCATTGGTGAAGCAGGTGAGACGGTAATGAAACAGAGGCACAGGGCTTATTGGTTTTTAAAGACTGGTTCCGTCATTGTGTTTTAACCTCAGTTTTAAAGGATTGTTTTAAGGATCCCATGGGATACCCCTCGTAAACTGTTTTACACGCTGCATATAATGATTAATTTCCGCGAGAAACATGCCTCTATGAACAGTCAACGTGGCTCAGAGCTGCATATGGACTCTACGACAGACGAACATAAATGACGCCGTTTTTCCTGTGTCGTCGCGTCCGAGTTGGTGGGTGTGGTTCTGTGAGTTGTCGTCGTATCCAATGGTCTTAGAGTTGGTGGGCGTGGCTCCTTCCTGCGTGCGCCTTGGGCGTCTCACTTGTCGGCGGCTTAGTGAATCCACGCCCCTTCCGCCGTGCTTTCCATGGTTGTCTTGCCTTAGTAAATTATATATATAGATTGTACTTTTAGATAAGCATTCATTGCTTCTCAACCCTTGCACACACAGAGTCTACCCCTACAACTAAATATAAAATCAAACCTGTTTAATAACTCACTAGTTGAAGTGAGTCATTGAGCATGTCAGACCACATGACTGTCATTAACATAAGTGCATCGCTGACTGCCTCCAACTCCAAATTTATGCAAATGAAGTCTATGACTGAAAATCGCTGGAAAGTTGTCAAATGTGACATGGCCTTTATATGTAGGAATATCAATGCAGGGATTAAATCACCCACAACAATGACCATCTGCGAAAGAGAACTTAATTGAGTTGGTTCTCATATGAACTTCTTCAATGAGAAAATTAAAAATATAAGATCCAGATCTCAGCATCACAGTACAAACCAAATACTAGCTTAGCAGACCCTGCCTCACATTGCATTCAGCACTTTAATAATTTTAATCCTGTAACTGAGCAGGAAGTCTTAACTTTAATTTAAAATGAAGCCCACTACTTGTTCCCTAGATCCAGTGCCAACAAAACTAGTAAAAAGTGCAATGGATGTTCTTGTAGCACCAATTCTAAACATTATCAATAGTTCATTATTGCATGGCACAGTACCTGATGCACTAAAAGTGTCAGTCATTAAACCTTTACTTAAAAAGTCAGACCTAGACCCACACATACTAAATAACTATAGGCCTATTTCAAATTTACCATTTCTCTCTAAAATACTAGAGAAAGTAGTCGCCAGTCAGCTTCAGTCACACCTTATGCATTACAATTTATTTGAGAAATTCCAGTCTGGCTTTCGACTGGTCATAGTACAGAAACGGCACTAACACGGGTTGTAAATGACATTCTGATATCCTCTGATGAAGGAAATTCCACTGTAATTATGTTGTTGGACTTAAGTGCAGCGTTTGACACCATTGACCATTCTATTTTACTGCACAGGCTAGAAAACGATGTTGGACTTACAGGCCCGTGCTCGCTTGGTTCAGTTCTTATTTATCAAATCGATTCCAGTATGTACAGAAATGTGCTGACAGTACTCCATCATTATACACAGAAGTTGAATATGGTGTCCGCAGGGCTCAGTACTGGGACCTTTACTGTTTTCACTTTACATGCTTCCACTGGGATCTCTCATTAGGAAACATAATGTTAATTTTCACTGTATGCAGATGACACCCAGTTATACCTTTCATTTAAATCAAATGAAGTTTCTCCGATGTTGTCTTTAATTAGTTGTGTTAGTGAATTAAAGGAATGGATGAATGAGAACTACTTGTCTTTAAATACAGATAAAACAGAGATGTTAATTGTTGGAGGGAATGACGCTGATCACAGCAATATTTTGTCGTCATTTAACTCAGTTGGAATCCCAATTAATTTTACTGAATCAGCCCGCAATCTAGGAGTTATCTTTGACTCTAGCATGTCATTTAAAGCGCATATTACAAAGTCGTCCAAAACCTGTTTTTCCATCTTAAAAATATTAGGAAATTAAGGCGCTTTCTAAATAAACAGGATTGTGAGAAATTAATTCATGCATTTATCTCTAGTAGGATTGACTACTGCAATGCGGTGTTCACTGGCTGTTCAAACTGTTCTCTATACAGCCTCCAGTTAATCCAAAATGCGCTGCAAGAATTATTACAAGAACAAGAAAATATGAACACATAACCCCAGTTCTTAAATCTTTACACTGGCTCCCAGTTAAATTTAGGGCAGATTTCAAAATCCTCCTTTTAACATATAAAGCATTAAATGGCCAAGGTCCGCTTACTTGTCTGAACTTATCATGACTTACAAACCTGAGCACATTAAGATCTCAAGATGCGGTCTGCTTAGGATTCCAAGGATTAATAAAATAACAGTGGGAGGTCGAGCTTTTAGTTACAGGGCCCCTAAACTGTGGAATGGTCTTCCTGCTTCCATAAGAGATGCCCCTCGGTCTCAGCCTTTAAATCCCGGCTGAAGACTCACTACTTCAGTTTAGCATATCCTGACTAGAGCTGCTGATTAACTGTACATACTGCATCTCTGTTGTTAGTCATTAGCACTATAACATAAGTAACATGATAATTATATTTGAATACTAACCCTCACCTATTCTGTTTCTTTTCTCGGTACCCAAATGTGGCCATTGGTGCCACGCCCACCTGCCAAGTTGTTTGCCTGCCTATGGTAAAGTCATCCCTGATGGAGGATCACAGGAATCATGGGAAAGAGGGTCCTTTCATCGGAGCAATGTTTCAGCCGTGGCATGGCCAAATGGAGATGCAGCTAGATGGATGAGGTCTCCAGGACTCTAAAAATATCAAACCTAATTATGTCATATCATCTACTGTTAAACCGTAATTCTAAAATTTTTATTATGCTGTCTTAAGGAATTGTTCTGTTGTGTATATTGTATTGTATTGACCCCTACTTTTGACACCTACTGCACGCCCAACCTACCTGGAAAGGGTCTCTCTTTGAACTGCCTTTCCGAGGTTTCTTCCATTTTCCCTACAAGGTTTTATTGGGAGTTTTTCCTTGTCTTCTCAGAGAGTCAAGGCTGGGGGCTGTCAAAGGCAGGGCCTGTTAAAGCCCATTGGCACTTCCTGTGTGATTTTGGGCTATACAAAAATAAACTGTATTGTATTGTATTGTGTCATTCAGTCATATCACTTTAAAACAGACCCACCATATTTTGGAGGACAATAAAGAAGGATGAACAGTAAAGGACCAGATCAGTTTTAACATGAAACATTCAAGGGACAACAGCCACTCAATGGCTATTCTTTTGATGTTCACTTCAAATTTAACACCTGCTGCCAGACCACTGGCCCAACTTAATGTGCAGACCGCTGAAAAGTTAAACCACCCAGACAAAATAATCTCATTTAAAGATGCAAACTCGTTCTTGTTCTTGTACACAGCACCAAGTGAACATGCCACCTTACAGAAAGGGTGAGATACCAGTCAAGTATTAGGACTCCACAAGTTTCTTATGTTCATTCTATTACTTTGTGTTTTGGCTTTTCTGTGGCATGTCCCTTCCCCTTGCTCTGTCAACATTATCTTGGCTACCAGTCTTTTCCACATTAATTACTCTTTGTTCTGGCACAAACAGGACAGATTAGATGTACTAGTACCCAAATGAGTTTAATTTGTCAGACATTTTGCATGCATTTGGAAAAGTTTTTAAACAAGCAACACTGCTTTACATCTTTTGATGTGGAGCCAATCATGTGATGTTATCAGTGTTGTCAAAAAGACCTGACAACAGTAAAACAAAGTTTCCAACATCAACCAGTGTTTAAGTCCTAAATTACTATCTTCTACAAAAGACTACTCAACGAATTAGGGTGGTTAATTTTAAAAAGCAAAACATTTCCATTTTATTGGAGTTATCAGACTGCTACAGGCATCTTTTCTGCAGTTAATTATTTGAAGCTTTTCCATTAAAAAGGAACAGCCTATCCTGCCCTAAGTATTCAAACTGATCTACAAAAGTGCCAAGGTGTTAAAAAATTTCAAAGTGACTTGGTTGAAAAAATAAACTCAACATACTCAGCAATCAATCAATGATAAAGAAAATAACACAGACATTATTTTGGGTTGGTATCCAGGACAAGTACACACTTTGATTGTGCTGGTATCCTCTAAATCAATTTTAATTGCAGAAGTAATCAGAAGAGAGTATTAGAAGACACATTTCCTAAAGTGGGCTGAGGTGTGCACCAACGTTTAGGCTGAAATACCTCAACACCATTAACCTCCTGCCTCCAATTGTATTACTTTGCCTGATTGCCTTGATTAAACAATTACTCACATTTCTACACAAGACCCTCACTTGGGAATAAGCAATCATATTGTACTAAAGCAAAAAAAGCTTTTTCTTATAACATTACACCAACTGAATATTGTTCTCTAAATCTAATTTCAGAAGAGTAGACATTGTACATGTCCTTAATATTCAATCAATCAATCAACATTTATTTATATAGCACATATTCATACAAAAAAAATGTAGCTCAAAGTGCTTTACAAAATGAATAGAGAAATAGAAGACACAATAAAAGATAAACATAAGTCAACATTAATTAACATAGAATAAGAGTAAGGTCCGATGGCCAGGGTGGACAGAAAAAACAAAAAAAAAACCTCCAAATTCTACTTTTCTACTATTCTACTTTTTATGTTATACGTTCCATGCACCTACCTGTGTAAGCCACCTCAAACTTGGACTCAAGTGTTGCTGTGCATTGGGTGACACTTCAGCACAACACAACTTCCAGTCCCCACATTGGCTCTCTGGTGGTTTCGACACTTCCAGGGATGAAGCTCTCGAGAGCTTTTTCCGATCTCCTTCATAATGTGAGCAGCCTTCCCGTGAACGGCAGCAGCAGAGCTACGTCCACGGAGAGCAGAAAAGAGTCTTGTTTGCCATTTTGGAGTTGTGTGATGTTTTTAAAGTAGCTGGAGTGCCAGTCCTGCTACCAATCCTCAAGTTTTCTCTGCAAGTTGGGGTACTGTTTGCAGGGTTGGATGTAGTTCAATGTCACACCCAGGACAATAATGACCTCTTGGGCACATGCATCAGCAGTGTGTCTGTTTGCAGAAAGAATGTCAACTGTGTTGAGAGGTTTGTTTACCTCTCCAGCAATATTCATGTCTCTGTTGACTCTTCCTTTGAAGTCAGTAGGCAGTTTGGGAGAGCTTTGGGGGGTTTGTTGATCATGTGGTTGCTGGACAATGACGCTATCCAGTGACCTGAGATGAAGACTGGACTCCTTCGGTACTGTCTCTCTTTGGAGAGTTCATAGATACCGCTTGTTTGACTTTGTGTTGAGTGAGCAGTTGCTCACAGAGTCCTGAATTAGGTACATTACCTGCATTGTATGAGATCATCAGTTACAACATTACAACCATGTGGTACGATTCCCCAAGGGTGATCTGGCTAGCAGGAACCTCATTGTTGAGGACCAGAGTGGTGGACCAGGCCAGGGAGACGCCCATGTAACACTTGGCTGCGGCAGATTTCCAGAGGCTGGGATTGGACTGTCTGCCAGGGGTATTGCCAATCTGGATCCCAAGCTGTTTCGTTGTGTGATGGGCACAGCAATGCGCTATACCAGTGCATACTCCCCAACCTGACCTGACCTGACTCCATGCTAACTTAAACTTTGAAGTCTTCAGTTGACTATATATAAACATAGGCTGAGGTTTGTAGTTTTAAAGTTTCTCGTGGTTGTTTTGCCCCATTTTTAATCTGATAGACCACTTAAAACTATTTTTGTTTTTCATTTTTTTCCCCATAAACAAAAAGTGTCTCATATTTAAAATGAAAATATGCCAAGAACTATAGGAATATTTTTGGTAGAAGAAAACATAAAATAAAATTTCGGACCTGAGCATCAGTAGGCTTTGCACCCTAGGAACCATATTACCCGCACTATGCTATAACATTTCAGTAATTATTTACCACTCTGACGTTGATCTTTCTTATCATAAATTTGGTAATTAAGATAGCAATTGGCAAGAATTCATAGTTAATTGCAGAATTACAATATTTAAAGGTTTCTATAGAGTGCCTCTTTCTCTTGCAAGATTTGGCTAAAAACTAATCAGCACATCATCTTCTCATAACAGGCTTAAGTTTTGAGTTTGGTATTTTTCTGTCCAATCATTTTGGCTCTAGACCTTGGTGCCCAATCCGTTGATCGCGATCAACCAGTAGATTGGAAAGGGAGTGCAGGTAGATCACGTTGCATTCAAAAATTTTTTTTTTTAAATGTTAGTCTATCATATATCCTCCCTATGGCATTTGCCACTTGATTGACATACAGGGTGGACAGTCTGAGATCTCTTTTCTTCTAACACACTGGTCATCCTGCACGCACGATCAAACGCACAAGCTACTGCAAAACTCCGGCTTATCTAAGTGATCTAGTTAGCCTTCCAATTTATATCGACTAAAGAAAGGATTAAAAAAAAAATTGTTGTTTATGGGCTGGATGTGGAGTTGGAAGAGGATTTTTTTCTCTCACAATGTCACAATCAAAATGCGTTTGTCTGATCTGTCAGTCTATCATTGCTATTCCAAAGAAGGAAAATGTGGAAAGGCACTTTCGAACTGTTCATAAAAACTACGAAACTGACTTCCTTCTGAAAAGCGATCTGAGAAAGAGAAAGGACAGGGAACTAAAATCGCAGCTAACCAGACAGCCGTCATTTTTCACTCGGCTGAATTCAAAAACTAAGGCAGACAAAAGCATCATTCTGGGTGAGTCACTCGATCATTAAACATAACAAGTCCTTCCAAGATGAACAGATGATAAAAGATGCCTTTGTTGAGGCAGATGGCTAGGGAGAAATTCCTGCTGAGATTTTAAGACCCCTGGCCAGAGAAAAAGGAGTTTCTCCTTGTCATTAAATATGCAGAATACAAGCAACTTAATAACGATCAATGGCCGCTAGACTTGGCATTTTTTTTCCGATCTGACCAACATAATGAATGAGCTTAATTTACAGCTGCAAGGAAAAGAGAAAACCATGGTCAATATGATTAGCTCAGTTAATGCTTTCAAATGAAAAATGCAACATCTGTCCTGAAAGCTGCAGCGCCTTGTTTTGGGGAACATCCAATACCTCCGTCAGAGCTGGAGACGCCATGGAAGGCATGTGCGCAACTTGACAGCAAACGCTACACAGAGCAGATTGAAAATTGTCTGTCAGACTTTATCTAATGGAAAAAAGTAACAATTGGAGAGTTGCCCAATGTAGCGGAGTAAGAGTAGCGTTTCTTCTTCACAAATGTACTCAAGTAAAAGTAAAAGTATGGTGAGGTAAAACTACTCTTAGAAGTACAATTTTTTTAAAAAAGTTATTCAAGTAAATGTAACAGAGTAAATGTAACTCGTTACTACCCACCTCTGATACTCAGTATATATATAGCATTTTTAATGTAGGTAGATCATTTTGACCTGGTCATTTTAAAAGTAGCTCGCAAGCCGAAAAACTGTGGGCACCCCTGCTCTAGTCCATTCTCAAGTAACTGTGACACACAGACACGCACCCATCATCGAGATATTGATGTTTTCAGTATTAGGGGACCCTAAAATATTGAGATCTGTTGAAAACCAGAGATTGAAATTTTTGACGAATCTAAAGCTTTTGCTTCCGCTTCCATAGAAGATAGGTTATGGTGGAGGAGGGTGCAAAGCAAAAATTTAGTGAGACATTAGAAAATTACTTAAAAAAGTTAAAGATAATGCAACCTTCAAGGCGTATTTATAAAAAAGGAAACATATATTAATATTAAAGAAGGACAAGAATGAACTACAAAAATGAAGAAAAGCCACAACCAATTGAGGTAAAAAAACAATCAACTATACCTCTAAACATCTTAAACCATTGTTGCATTATTTATTTGAAATATAGGCTACCCTTAATTTTAACAGATTAATACATCTTACCAAATTATATACATGTGCAGTAGCCCAGTGGGTAGCACTACTGCCTCAAAGTCCCAAAGATATGAATTTAAATGCTGCAGCTGTGAGAATTTCTTCTTGGTTGTCTGAGTTGATCCTACATCATATTTACTGTATGTGCATGTTAGGTTAATTGTCAGCTCTAAACTGCCACTGTATGAATGTAAGTTTGCCCATTGGTGGCTTAGTGCCATGTTCAGGACTGTTTCCCACCGTGTGAGAATGGGTAATTTCCATTTATTTTTCTTTGCAAAATTGTTCAGGCTTCTTAAGTGAATTTGGACAGTTGGTGAACAGAAAGAAATATTTGAAGTATGCTAATACTCTCAAGATCCAGACTTTGATTGGATTGTTTTTTTTAATTTAAGTCACTTCATGTCAGTGGTAAAATAGGCTTACTAAAAACATTAAACCTCATATTATAACAGTGAAAATGTAAAATACTTTGTATTTGGAGTGGAATTATAAAGATTATAGTCATCATACATAATGCAATTGGCTGTCTGGCTGCTGGGCCAAGGGAAACTCCAAAAAGGCACAAAATAGAGTTCAGTAGTGGAGATGAAGAACATATCAAGATAATAAGGGGCAGTAAACACTATACTCAAGAATAGTCTGCCAAAATGGAAATCTCCAGGAAAGTCACAGTAAAAGACAGGAGATCAGAGAGAAAGTTTGGAAAGATGGTGGTCATGACCAGACTTCAACATAAGAACAAATTTGTGTAAGGCTGGCAGAGGTTGTAAATATGGCAAAACAAGTCACCCAGGATGACAGTTGGCAGGCAAGTCAAATAAGTCTAGGCATGTCACATCTCTGCTTGAAGATGGAGTGAGACCATGTTGTACAAGCAGAAGATCATTTGACTTGCAGGACAATAAGTACAGTTTAAGCAGGTAATATGCTACTCATTTAAAGGCAAGGCCAAGGGGGCCTGGCACTGACCAGGATGAATGGAACTGTATTTTCCTTTTAAAAAGGCATGCTTTTGGAAGTTACCAGGGAGAGTGAATCCATTAAGTGCCATGCAGGCCTCAGGAGTGAAGGGGCACTGAGGCCATTAAAGTGATTCCTCATGGCTAAATAAAGCCAATATTGATACCAGAAGCAGTTCCAGAGCTTGACCCAAAATGACACTGGAGAGATGCTGCATATATTCGGAAAATAATGTTAAGGATAGAGCTGCCAGGTAAATGGAACAGAAGAAGGCCTAAGGGAAGGTTTATGGATGTGGTGAGAGAGGTTATGCAGGTGATGAGTGTAACTGACAAGATGCACAGGACAGAAAGAAATAGAATAAGATGATCTGCTGTGGCAACTCCTAACGGGAGCAGCTGAAAGATGAAGAAGAGTTTCTAAAGCCATGCTAAGCCAGAGAATTGGTTAAAAGAAGTGTTCAGACAAAGTTTTACTGGTGGAAGTAACAAGACCAAGGGCTATGTGAAAAAGAGAGACAGACAAACAGGATATGAGATGGTAAGTGCTTTGGTGTGGTACTTTGGAGTTGGGAAAATTGAAAACTGGCTACATGATAGACAGAGATGGAGATTATTAAGGAAAGCTGGGAGAGGCAACGTAGGTTTATTTGTTGTCTTTTTCGTAATTTGTATTCTCCCCAGTGAAAACGTCCCCTCTGTTTAAAGTAAAGACACAATCTCCATATATTTTTGGCTACAGTAATCTCCCGCTCTATCGCGGTTCAGCTATCGCACCCCCGCTACATCGCGGATTTATTAATACTATTATTATCACTAGGGGGCTTCGCTCATCCACGCCCTCGTTTGGTTTACAAGATAACCAATTTAAAGAGATTGTTATTTTCATGGGAATTTTTACATATGCATTATTTTCATTTTTACTTTGAAACTTTTGTAAAAACAATAATTGTCCTTTATTTCCTGCCCTGGGCGTGGTTAAATCTCTTTCTCGCGGCACTTATAACACTCCATGCGTTGTGAAGGTGTGGGGTCTGAACGCATGCTAGGCAGAAATGGACAGATCAGCTAACGGCTTTGTGTTGCTTCTGCCAAGACTTTTCTGTTTGCTCTGTGCGTTCTATGGTATGGGTGTGTGATGGCTGAACGCACGCTAAGGAGAAGTGCTCGGATCTGGTCACGATCGCTTTGCTTAAACCCCCTCCTCCGAACGCACAACCCCACCCCACCACCCCAAGGGAGGCCCGGTACGATCCGGCCACTTCCTGTTGTGAAGGGGGGAAGTGAATGCACGCTAAGGAGAAGTGGACTTTGTGCTGGTTCTGTGATGTGTATGGCAAGATGCTTTTTCAGCTTGTTGCTCTGCGTGTCATAAATTTAAAAGCCTGTACAGCAGCTCTTATCCTATCTCACTGTCTTGTCTTGCGTGAAGTTAAAATGTTTTATAATAGAGAGATGTTACTCATAGTAACATGTAGCCCGGCATCTACACATCATGTGTTTACAAAATGTGTTTTAATAAGATTATGTGTGCTTAAAGCGGGTGGGATGGGTATTTTAAGGCTTAAATTGTAAAAAAAAATGTGGTCTTTCGGATTGCGGATTTTCACCTATTGTGGGTGGGTCTGGAATGTAACTTCCAGGCTGGGGATTACTGTATTAGCATTATGTGTTGTGAAGTGAGAAGCCAGGATGGGGCTTCTAATCTACAATTTACAGTATAATAATACTGTCAAACATGCCTATTCACAGTAATACAGGATTCTGACTTAACACTGAGTAGGTAATCAGAATTGCATGATGCTATAATGAAAACCTTTATAAAGCAAATTTAATTTATAATATAAATTCAAGCTATACATCATGTAAGTTACATAAGAAAAGTACTTTTTCATGTGGGATGCATAATTCATTATCATACAGATGAAAACTAGCTGTAAGAAATGAAACAGGATGGCAAGAACGGAGTGTGTGCAGAGCAAAACCTACACACAATTTGGGGTATGTATGAGTGGTCAGTATTCAGCAGCCATATGGACCTTCTTCATCAACAAGAAATCTGACACGATGCATTGTGGAGAAGCATAACAAGTAGTGTTATACCTCCTGTCACTAGACATTTGAGAAAAATGTCCACATGGGCAGTGACAGTGGGTAAAAGAGTGAAGAAACAGCATTGCTAACTATTATCCTATGGAGAAGGATGATGATGATAATAATAATAATAATAATAATAATAATAATAATAATAATAATACAACATGTTATTTATAAAATGTCTTCTCAGTACGTTGTTGTGATGCTTGGTGCCACTGCTTTACTACCAAGCTGCTGTTCTGCTCATGGAAAAAACATTTCAGGTACTGGGGACACTGGAATCATCAGAAGGAAAGATTCTGTCATCAGATTGGATGGCTTAGCAAGATATTTACTATATACATGTAATAGGTGAGTAGCAAGTTGTCCAACATATCCAGGACTGTGACTGCATCTGATTTTCTCTTTCAAATGAATTTGGGCTTCCCAGAAGTTTATTTTCTCCAGGGACATACTGACTGGAGTTTTTTTTTCCTCTATTCAGTTCTCAACCAGCTAAAGATGCTGTGGGTCTCCATTCATGTTAATCAGTTTCAAACAACTTTTTTTCCTGTGTGTTTAAACCAATCTGGGTCTTTATGTGTACTAATTCAGCATTTAGTCATTTGAAAAATTTATACTTGTGTTTTACCTAAAAACCTATCACCATGCTTTGTTCCAACAATAAATGAAGAGCTTTATACAAATATAAACTAAACTGAAAAAAATAACTGAATAAAATGGGAAAAGCCAATAAATAGTAGAACACCCAGACAGTATTTAATAAAGTAATTGAACTTATATCAAAGGAGCAGAGTACTGTGGTTAGCAGTGTTTCCTCAGAATAAACCACAGGCTTAAATCCTGCTGCCTGTGCATAGTCTGGAAGGGGTTTGTTTTAAAATATATGTTTACTACCACATCCTAAAGATGTGCATAAGATTGACAGGTGAATGTGAACATGTGATGGACCAGCAGAAGTAAAGAGAGAGATGTTGATTACGCTGTTACTTGTTATGAACAATATCTCACAACCTCTTCGTGACATAGTGGTCAGCCTATGGAGTATTGCCAACACAAGGCTAGTTCTAGCAGAGTGTTCATTTTAGCAGTTGCTAACAGGCTTTACAACTCATCCTCTATTTAGTCAATATCTTTTGACATTTTAATATAACATAAAGTGACATTCTTAAACTTGTTTAATCTCTTTCAGGGTTCAGGGAAGGAAGCAGCCATGGAGAGTAAAAATGCTCCATCACCATGCATACTGACACACACCCATACAAATACAGAGGCCAAACTGGAATGGCCAATAAGCCTAACATGAAATATGGTAATTTTAAATAACATATGGAAAAATTATGTATTTAGTTTACTGTTACTACTTGACTAAAGTTTTTTTTTTTTAATATATCTGACTGCTGCTAATGTGTTGCTGTAACACTGCTTTTCCCCTTGTGATTAAAACATATGTATGTGTTTATCTATTAAATAGCTCCCTTCACATCCATCCATCCATCCATCTATCTGTGATGTAGTGCCTTTCAATTCTATCTATCTATACTTTAACAGGAAGCGATTTAAAAGCACAGTGTGTTAATGGGTTCAAGACTAAGACATACTTAATATAAATATTTTGGATAAAAATAAAATTCACAAATTAACTGAATTTGGAGATAATGCTATATTAGATTATCAGTAAATCCCTAAGTGTTTGCAAGCTGTCTAGGGAAATGATACACCCACGACTGCTCAAATTGATTGCTGTTGCTTAAAAACTGACATCCCTTACCGGATGTATTTATGCTGAAAACAAATATAAACATATTATGTGCAATGTGCAACAATTAGCTGTGTATTGCTGCACTAAACAAAATGTGCACAATGCAAATAAAACTAAAAAATAACAAATTTTAAATAAGGAGCAACCATGATTGTCCAATTTTAACATAATATAAGGCATGGCCTATCAACTTCAGAAATGTTCTGATGGTTTTTGTATTAAGTGGTATCACTAAAACAGTGTTAGCAAAAATACTGTAAAGAAAATACAAACAAAAGATTTTTGACTGACAGTAAGAACTGGCAGACCATATGGCAGAGTCAAACTTAGTATTTGCATGTATTAAAAGTATACTTAAAAATACATATGAGGAACACTTTCATCTGAATGATTTTGCAAAACTAGGAAGACCCATAGGGCAGACCTCATAGACGTAGCAGGGCAATCATCAGAAAGTAGCTGTGTAGCTCACATGTCTGTAAGGTTTATCCACAGGTAAATCAGATATTATTGAGTTTCTGTTACTCCTGGATCAACATTAAAAGTGGTCATTTCAGAAAAGGGATTCACCTTTAGCTAATCGGCTTTAATGTTAGCCTTTTACATCACACTGAAGATGCAGCAACACAATTTCATACCCTTTTACATTGGTATAAAAATCAGCTTTCTTTAAGGGTTTAAAATATTTCATTTCTCCAAATGTGAAGACATTTGCAAGAAAGGGCGTTTTTGAGCATCTCCTGCTTTATGATGTTAGAGGAAGACTTGGAAGTAGATTGGTTGAAGGTGAATTACTTTACCTGAATGACAACTATGATTTACATTTACATTAATTCACTTAGCAGACACTTTTATTCAAAGTGACTTACAAAAGAGGTCAAACATAATCGATAGACTGTTTTACAGAGAGTATTACAGGACAAGGTCACAAAATTGACCATCACAAGTGAAGAACTAATTATTCTTATATTTTAGCTATTAAGGACCTCACATCAAAACTACAGTATTATCAATTAGAAAGATATTCACAGAACACAATCTTCAAATGATGAAGATGAAGGCGGGAAGCTCATTCCATTAGCTTAGACTTATCCATGAAAAGGGTCTGAATTCATATTTGATGCCATGCAGTGGTGGTTATTACGGATGCTGCTCACTAGCAGACCTGAGTAGGTGAGAAGTAGCATAGGACCTTAAGAGTGCCTTCATATACCTAAGTGCTTATCCATTAACTACTCTGCAGGCAAGCATCAAGATTTTGAACTTAATGTGTGCTGCTAAAGGGAGCCGTTTGAGTGACCTGATGTGATGATGTTCCAGGAACAGCAAAACCTTGACAATATCAGATCCACTCTATCTATACAGACCATGAGTCCAGAGCTGTTAAGAGTAGCAGATTACTTTATATGCTGTAAGATGATGAGCTCACTGGACAAAACATTAGTCACCCTTGGCTAAATCATATCTAATAGCGCATAACTCCACTGTCACACCAAAGAACAACTAGAATTCTATCTGACATGGACACCACCAGTTTACAGATCTAATAAATTTTCAATCAATCTCCCAGTACCAAATCCTGCAGTTCCGCCAGATTGCTTGGATGGCCCTGTTAATGTTTCATTCGTTACTTCAAAGAGTCACACAAACTCTGGGATTTAATCCAGCTTTTATGCAGGCTAGTTGAGTTGCAGAAATGCTTCAAAATGTACAAGTGACAATTGTCATATCTGAAGACTGAAGTAGCCAATCTGTGTTCACTTTGGAGATGATACAATAGGTAACACCATGGTCTTCCAAATGCCCAGTGTAGCTCTTCTGGTTCAAGTGTGTCATACCTCAACAAAGGACCCCATTTCCTTCTAAATGAAACACTCCCAGAAGAGTAGAGTGCCGCCACTTGCTTGAACAGCAACCATGGCGTATCACTACTCCTCATCACTTTACAAACCCTGTAGCATATGTCACAACTATTTTTAGGACAGTAGTCATACTGTGGTACCCTCTGTTGGTGTCTAAAATAGGTTTCACCTCTCAAACGGGCATTGACTTAATTTTTTTGGCCAGTGAGCTTATTAAAGTTGTGTTTTCTCGATTACCAACATAAGTATTTGGAACTGCCATAATAAATTGTTTTGTTTACGTGTATTATTTGTGTCTGTTCTCTGCCTCTTTGATTTTGTGTGTGCATGAGGCATATTGGAAAAAGAAAACATTTTTTCCCAACAAATTTTAACTAGCAATAATGACTCCATACATTAGAAAATGTGAAAAAATGTCACTTTTTTAGAATCCCCAAGTGCTTTTTTTTTCTTTTTTTGTTTAACTTTAAAGAAGAAACAATTGATAGGTAGTTATTAAAAAAGCAGCTATGATTTTTAAAAGCATTTCCTAATACAACACACATAATAAGGATCACATTCTAATGTTCCATGTTTTGGAACATTAACACTATGCCATCAGTAAAATCAATAATGACTCAACATACAGTACATCTACAGAGGAATGTGAGAGCTTTTAATAGGTTTCAGGACTTTATTAACTATATGACCAGAGATGAATGAATAGAGCAAGCACTATTAAAGTTGAGAATAACAAAGAGGACTGAAGACTAATTGTAGTAATCTGGATGGAGGCCAGCTTTCCTGCATCCCAGAGCAGGAAACAACAGGAAAAAATAGAATAAGACAACTTCCACCGTGACGCTCCCTGAGGCTTTAACTTGCACAAAACATAAGAAATGAGCTTATGGCAAAGGTCACAGTACATATATATATATTAGCAAATTTTTCTAATTTATAGCATGGGTATACAAATTCCAGTTAATTGCATACTCAGTGAACAATATTTTAAAGTTTGCTAGTATGTTTACATGACTAATAAAATATAAGATTACAGTAAGTTGTCAAGAAAGTTTTACATTATTAGATATCTGAATTTGTCAAACCACCTAAAGAGATAGCGATGGCTAATCTAACTTATTTTATTTGTACAACTTATTAAATCATGTACTACATTAATTTATACAATATAAGAAAGTCACTACTGCCCATTTAAAGCATTAATCCAAGTACAGTTCATAAAATTAGGCAAATGAACAGATTAAAAAAAATGTCATTATATAGTGCAGAGCAGTGTTTATTAAAATGTGTTACATTGAACCCTGGGGTTCTGAAAAAGCTTATTGAAGTTCCATGAGCGACTGGAAAAATGAACACTGACATAAAACTGTCTGTCATGATTGTTACTAAACCTCTTTATAGTATGATATTATGGCACACAGCTGGATTGCATTTAAGGCCACACATGTACTTACTTGTGTGCATAAACTGGACTGAACATATTGCTATTACTGTGGTTATTATATGAGTAAACCACTCAAGTGAGATTTTTTTTTAAATATAACCGAAGAGGAGAGTTTCTGTGGTTTCTGGATCCACTTAATTTAAATGAATAAGTAAAGAATGATCTATCTACTAATGATGAAGACAAGTTAGCTGATATTTGCTTGTTATGTTACATTAGGATGAAAAATGTTAAGACTAATTTACCACAACAAACTCTGGATAAAAATGTATTGTGTAAATACGGTCCTTTATATTAAAAAACATTTAGGATCTTAATCTGCTTTGCTTCTACATACTTATGTGAAAGTCGCTTTCAGCTGTCACTACACCATGACACATACATTAAGACTATCTTTAGCAAACTTTACAAGCATTGGGCGGTGCGGTGGCACATTTGCTCCTTCCTACATGGAGTTTGCATGTTCTCTATGTGTCTGTTTGAGATTCCTCTGTGTGCTCTGGTTTCCTCCCACTGTCCAAAGACAGGCTGGTTAGGTAAATTGGTGATGCTAAAGTGGTGCTAGTATGTGTTTGATGTGTAGGTGTGTGTGTGTTGCCCCTGTGATGGACTGTTACCCAGACAATGGTTTGTTCCTACATTGTGCTCTGTGCTAGCTGAGATAGGCTGCAACACCTCCTGCGACCCTGGTCTAGATTAAGCAAGTTAGAAAATTACATGACATGACATCAAGGACTGATGCAATACATCATTTTCATTAAGACAGCACACTTATGTTTATCAGGTCTGAAACCTTAATTCAAATATTTTGCACATCTCTTATATATATTTCTCTTCTTGTTCGTCCTGCTTCCTCACCACCGAAGTGAAAGGTCACGTGGTCAGGCTAGATATAAGGCAGTGACATGACACCAATGGGGTCATGAGAGAGGAGCGGGGTACGCGGTAGTCTGAAGGAGGAATAGGAATCGAGAAAAGCAGTGTGGGGGTGTATGGGAGGCCGCAGGCAGCGTGGGGAAGGAGGAATCGAGAAATGCTGCGTGTTGGGGGGGCCAGGTTTAAAGAGGAAGCAGGATGAACCAGAAGAGAAATATATATATGAGACTTTCTCACCGTTTTCCATTCCTATTCTTACACCGCCATATGCTATGGCGGGCGTCAGCTTGTATTTGTTATTTTATTAATTTCCATTTCATGTTTTTTTTTCTTTTTAATTTCTCAGGAATTCCATGAAAAGAAATATTTGTGTGAGGTTTTAGGTCAGGTCAGGTTGGTGGAGGCATGCACTACTACAGTGCATTGCAGCACCCACCACATGACAAACATCTTGGGATTCCGACTGGCAAACCCCCAGGCACATGGTCCAGTCCCACCCCCTGGAAAAGACCATCTATCTGCCACAGCCAGGTGTTATATGGGCGTTCCCTTGGCCTGGTTCAGCTGCTCTGGTCCTCAACAATGAGGACCCTGCAAAGCAGATAACTCTCAGGCAATCGCGCCACATGGCCATGGTGCCGTAACTGATGCTCCATCACAATGCAAGTAATGTGCCTCATTCAAGACTCCATGAGCAACAACTCATTCAACACAAAGTCAAACCAGCGGTACACAAGGATTCTCCCAAGAGACAGTACCACAGGAGTCCAGTCTTCATCTTAGGTCACTGGATAGCATCCATGTCTTGCAACCATATAGCAAAACAGTAAGCACCAGAATTCTAATTACTTGGACATTCGTCCTTTTGCAAAGATATCGGAAGCACCACACACCCCTTTCCAGTGACCTCATGCCCTCCCATGCACTAATAGAAAGAGTCACTAGAGTCATAAATGTCGCTACCAAGGTATGTACACCTCTCAACAAGGTCAACATTTTCTCTGCAGAAAGACACACTGTTGATGGCTCTGCCCAAAATGTCAATAGATGCCTGGTTTCTTGATTTTTATCCAGGACACTTGCAAGCCCAGACACTCAGACACCTTGATCAGTCTCTAGAGAGTCTCTTGATGAGAGACTCCATTGATTCTGTGAACATCACAGCAAATGTCAAAAAGTCGTCAGCAAAGTCAAGATCACTGAATTTTTCTTCACCAGCAGGCCTGAACAAAGTAGGAGAAAGAACACACCCCTGACTGAAGTTTCACAGTCTAAAAATGTTAAAGAAACACTGGTGTAGAGAATTCAGATTTTTCAACTTCTAAACTTCATTGTATGAAGGTTGAGGTTCTTACTGTGTGTAGTTATTTTAGGTATGTGGCACATTAATTTGTATTCTCTAAAGACACGAGAAGATAACCAGCATTCAGCTTTTCTGTTCAAGGCTGCAGGGAGTTGGAGAATGTCCCTGTAAGATTAGCCATCAGCCAGAAGGCAGCAAGATGGAGTGCTATTCTAATTCATTATACATTCTTGCACACATCTGTGCACATCTTCCACTTACAGCACTGTACGTCTTCAGTCTGTGAGAAGGAAACAAAGCAAGTTCACACCAACATAAGGTGAGCATGCAAACTATACATGCACACCTCGCAAACAGTTTGTAAAATGCATTTAAATGTCCTCTTACTTTCAGTGTGTTTAATATTTCAGACTTTCTTCACAGACCCTCACTTTATAGCAGTTGTCTCAGTGTGGTGCTTGGAAGGCAACACACACTGAAGAATTTTTGTATTCCAGTTAAAATCGTTAAGTAGACAGTTGTTATTGACAGTTGATTTTTGCTCATCCTTTTCTTAGTCCATCTCAAAATACCCTTCAGTGTATATTTTACTTTCTGACAAAAGCAACAAACTACTCTAAACTGGACTGAACCACTGTAGCTCCACAACCCAACTTATTATTTTTTAATAGGTTATTAATAGGGCCCACGATTTACCGCGGCCCACGGAATTTAACGCCACGCCACGGAAGTTAGGGTTTTGCAGTGGTAAAACGCCATGCCGCGGAATTAACCTAACTGCCGCGGAAAATACCAAATCTGAATGAAATCTCACTATTTGAGGCATATTGATATTTGTATGATTAGTTTTGATTACTTCTTTAAGTTCTTTCTTCAGCCTATTGCAATCATCTAATTAATATCTCGTTCGTTGCTACTGAAATCGAACACAGTGGAGCTACAGTCCAGTTAAAGAAGCTGTCAGCGTTGCTGCGAAGTACTGATAAATTTAACGAGATGAGAGCCGAACTTGAATTTGTATCTGTTCACTGTCAGCCAATTATGAACACTCTGACTTCTTTTGAGGCACAACCATTCATGGCTGTCGATGTCTACAACAAAGTGTCTGATTTACTATCTCGCCTGAAATCATCCGGATTTCCAATTGCAACCAGCAGCTGTGAAGATGCAAAGCACAACGTTGCTGCTAAACTTGAAGAATATTTTGTGGGAACCAAACAGCCAGCAATAGACCTATTCAGATCTGTGAGAATATTTGATCCACGACAGCTACCACTCATCGAAGAATTTTGCTGATCACGCACCATCAGTGCCAACAATGATGGCCGCAGCAGATGAATGGCAAGCTTATCTGGACATAGCATCTCATGAAGTAATTCCAGCTGATATCCCTGCTTTTTGGCGTGTCTTAGGAGGACAGACTGCCTCGCTTAACAGCTCTTGCTACATTGCGTTCGATCATTATTGGATCGTTTTTTGAGAAAAATATTATGCCTACATATGTTTCAGCATCATTTGCCTAAAACAAATCTGTGGATTAAAATGTGAGGATGTGAACGCTTTGATATACCTATTTGATTAGTATTACGAATTATGATTGATTATTATTAGGGATTAAGAATAAGAAAAATTGCATTTATTTTGCTTGGTTTACGAATTAGTCTTATGGAGTTCTGGTACTTCATTTGCTGCGGCGTACAATTTAAAAAACATGCTGCGGAATTTACCATTTCTTGCCGCGGTAAATCGTGGGCCCTAGTTATTAAGCTACTACTGAATATGAAGAACACATACAGGCACAAATAAGGCAAAATAAGTTGGTTTTCTATAAATTACCTTGTTATTTCAATTTTATTTTTAAATGAGTGCTGGAAAAAATAAATTAGGTACTTATAATCTTAAGGGTTGAGTGAACAAAAATATTATTACAAAAAAGGACAGATTGAACAAATTTCAATGCATTGAAAATTATTATGAAATTCATAACAGTTTGCAGGCTGCAGACAGAGAGCAAGGAAAGGCAGCCTAATTAAATGTTATTCACTGATTCAAGTGCTGATTCCCAAAATCTTCTCTAAAGATTTCCTCTTTTGATAAGTTTGTCAAAAACTGTAATATCTGCATATCTGATATAAAAGTAATTTCCTGAATAAAAAATGCTGCTGCTGCGCCAGTCCTGTCTTCTATTCAAATAAACACCAGACAAACATACTGTAGTTGTTTAATTTATTTATCAAGAAGGCAGATTTGATTGTCCTTCAGACAATAACTGTGGTGTTGAGTCTTCAGTGAAGCCTAAGTCTGCTAATTTGTATGGATAACTTTTAGAACAGGCATACTAAAAATCTGCCACAATACAAAGTCACGCTAGGGATGCAGAGATAAGCTTGGCATCACTCCCCGTTTATGTCAGGACTCACTAATAAAGTGATTTTAATAGATGGGGCATGCCTCATATTTTCAAGGACCTAGGCTTGAATTTTAAGTCTATATGTATGAGGTTTGCACTTTCTATCCTAGTGTGTAGTCCAGTTACATTCCACATTTTAACAACCTGTAGATTTTATTTGAAACTCTAAACTGGTCCATTTTGAATTAATTTGTGTATTTAATCAGCATGCTTGGTTATTGTCACATACCTGGGTGCTACCAGGACAGACACCACCTTCAAATAACCCTAAATTGGATATTCTGGCCTTGTGAAGAAGATGGATATGACATAATAAGAATGAAAAATTTAAAATAGAGCTTAAAGTTAATAATTATTACATACAGTACATTATCAGGTTTAAGAAGCAAGATTTGCAATTAAAAATTGTACTAACAAGTCACATATGTTACTTGTCTGTAACAGCATAAGCTGGTTCCTTATAAGATTTAACCAAAAAACAAAGCAAAACTCACCTCTGTTGTAAAATGATTGAATAAGATAAATAGCTCAGAATAAGCCAGTGATCTGTTCAGTCTCAGGGTCAAGGTCAATATCGTAAAAGCAGGGTCTTGTGGGCAAGCCTGGCATGGTGCTCATCTGTTTAAGAAAGCAACACAATGTAGTTACATCAACCTGTTAACATTACCTAAGCTAGAGTTGTCTAAAATTTTTTTACTATGGATAAAGCTGCCTTACTTCCATCAGAAAAGATTTCTTAAAGAGTCATATAAAATAGTTCCTACTTTTCCAACCGAAAACGCAGCTTATCCGGGTTTTTCAGTGCTATAGTTATAGAAATGTAATAGTGCTTGGCCATCACTATTTGGGGGAAAAAAGTTAAACTACTGAACACAATTACAGAGGGAAGAAGAAATGCAATATTAATCATTTCCAAGGCAAGACCTCAGTCAATGTACAGCAGAAGAAATATGGTATTTAGTGAACTCATATACTCAATATCTAATTTGGCCATGTGCAGAAAACAGCATTCATTTAACTGACAAATGAGATTCATTTTTGTACAAGGTTTTGTTTTTTATTTTTGTGGACTTTTCCCTAGACTATTAAAATACATTGTTTGTTTAAATTACTTAAATATTGGCTATAGATTTTACAAACTACTTGAAAGATCATATCACATTCTCTGCTCAGGTATTTTGGACTATTAGCTTCCTCACGTACTAAAGATGAAACATAAAGAGTGACAAGGAGCATTCTGTTTTTATGCATCAGCATCTATCACAGTTTACTTAAATTATCCTGATAGTGACACAGTGGTTAACCCTACTGCCTCAAGGACTGACTGACCAGGGTTTGAATCCAGTGCCAAATTCACTGTCTATGTGGAGTTTCGCAGTTCTTTGCCATTGAGTTGGACTCGTAACTCACAAGGTGCCAATGCAATGCCTGTCTCTGACCCAATATGCGACCCTGAGTAAATTACTTAACCTGTCTATGCCCTAACTGTAAAAAATACATGGAAAATATTCTTTTAAAACACTGAGATTGCATAGTTCCTTTGGACAACATTTAATACAGAGACACTCTATATAAATGAAAGGGTGGTTGGTTGTGTAACTTGATCAAAATAACTGTGATTTTGCCAGATAATGAGAACTAAAAACAGAATGGAAAAATATAGTCTTGTATTAAATGCTGCGGCCACTAGGGTATTTCTAATAGACAGACTATTTGACAGTTTCGAGAACATATAATTCGAGAAATACTTTTAATTGACTCCTTAAGACACATTTTTTATATTACAGTGGAACCTCGGTTCACGAAGTCTCGGTTCACGTAAAAATCGGTTTACAACCAAAAAGTTTGGCAAACTTATGCCACTGTTCACGGCCACACACTCGATATACGAACAAGCCAGTTTCCTTTTCGGTTTGTATGTGTTCAGTCTCTCCCTGTGCATTTCCTGTGCAGCGTGCGAGTGAGAGAGAGCGTGACACACACACACAGGTGCGCGAGAGAGAGACACGCACACACACAGGCGCGCAAGAGAGAGACACACACACACAGGCGTGTGAGAGAGACACACACACGAGGGAGAGAGCTGGACGCATAAGGTAGAGAAGGCAGTTAAAGAATGCACTGTGCTTGTTTTTGTTTTCATTTCTGTTTACAGCGATCGGTTTGTAGCGTGCATTGTTGCAATGTTACTTTTCTTGGTGGTTTATTAAATTACAGATTTTTCAAATGTTCATTTTTTACCTGTGCTTAAAACTTATTAAAAAAGGTGTTTTTAGCGAGTGGTTCTTAGCACTATAGCGCAAACTATTGCAGTGTTAGTTTTCTCGGTTTTTCAAGGTTTTCTCAGTGTTATTCAATGTTTTTACATTTAGTTTACTATTACCCTGTGCATTCTATGGTATAATTAACTATATTTCTGCTTTAAAAACTAAAAAAATATATATATTTACATACAGTTCGTAGGTCTGGAACGGATTAATTGTATTTACATACAATCCTATGGGGGAAATTGCTTCGGGTCATGACCAAATCGGTTTACGACCAGAGTTTTGGAACGAATTATGGTCATGAACCGAGGTTCCACTGTATATATATTATATATATAAATATTATAAACAGTATAGTTTATGCTTTTTTAATGTTGTAGAACATTTTAAACTGATTAGTAATAAACTATAACAAGATACATAACCTATAAAGTTAATGCTTTTTTCCAGAAATTACACTTTAAACCAGAACACCCTTTTGAAGTCCTTAGACTGAATGAGACTTGGCTGTACAATAATTCAATGCCTTGTTGAAAAAGAAAAGTAGGCGATGGGAAATGGGCGAACTGATAGTTTCTGCATCATTGACTACCACGTTTGAAGAAATATGCTGTCTACAAGTTACATGTTTGGCAGTTCTTTACAGACCAATTACTAGTAAACAATAGTTGTAGCAAAGGACCACTTTATATGTAGTGTGTTCAGGACTTAGTGTTTACTCCAGAGTGTCGATCAGGACACTCGTAAATGATGCAGAGAATTCCACACAGCAACTTAGATTGAAATTGAACTCATTTATCTGAAGATATACACATGTATTCGAATAGGTATAGGTGTATTTGTGTATGTGTGGTCTCTGGTTATCAACGCACACTTATCTTAATTCGGTACACTGCTGATTCTTACTTATAACAAACAAATGCTTCTCTATGCGGGATTGACTATTGCGGCATACGTGTACCTCCTTCGCTTTTTTTGACATCCCATATTATAAACTCTCGTGCATGCTGGGAGGTGCAACTTTAAATGTGATCCGTGTCTCTTTATAATTGATACCTCTCTAACAATAGTGATGACTTAATTTTTAAGTCGTGAATAATAATTTTTCACATCAAATGATATTGATTCACAAAAAACACAGGTAGATCAGCATTGTGTTCCGGTGCAGAATGATGCATTATTTTCAAATATGATTTTTCGCAACCAGCATTCTAAGTGTAAACAGGCAGAAGCCTGTAACAATGAATGCGAAAAATGCAATAATATATATGCCAGTATATCTCTGAACAGGAAAGAAAAAGTGGAAATATTACAAAAAAAACATGAGAAGGATATGCCAACTTCCAAAAAAAAAATCATGGATACAAACCCACGACCCAAGTACATCAAAGTAGCAATGCTAACCATACACATCATGCTTTCCATCATATACAGAATGCTAAATATTTTGTGAAGTGTTTGAAGTCATGGCTTTCCAAAACAACTTTCTGAAATTACCATAAAACCAGTTGAAAAGTAAGAATAGAAACCTTTTTTAAATAGCAGAGATTTTTTGAAAACCTCAGACAATTTGCATGATGGTAGTTATTTACAGACAGTCACCGTTTCCACATGAAAAAGGGTCTTTTGTTCTATACCAAATAATGACAACAAAACTGCCTAGTTAAATATTTAAAGTACCATCCAGTTTACAGTTCTGTAATTTTAAAATGCAGGCCATTTATTATCCTATAGAAAGTTTTGCTTCAGCTTACACCCGTTTTCTCTGTGGAGGAACATCTCAAAATGACTTCTGGCTACTCAAAGTTAACTTGATGATGAAAAATTGCAGCCAATACAAAGAGGCCACCGACACATCAATTTGACCCCAACGTCAAGTAAGATTTTCCATAATGGAGGACTATTTATGTCCTACAATTTATGTTCTACAAAAGTGTAAGATACAAAAGTAACCACTTCACATTAAAACATTTGAAAAATGTGTCAAAACTTTGTGTTCTACAATGTAATCAAAATCAAAAGTAGTAATTTTTCCTGTCCATTACCTGATAGTTTTAATTTATTTATAAAACTAAAAGATTAAGTTTGGTATTTTAGCAAGTCAAACATATTTCTTCATAAACATGGTGTGGGAGCCACATCCTTTAAGCTAATGTTAATGGTATATTTACCTTAGTTTTGTCTTAGTTTGAACCTGAATATAATATAGCTTAGTTTTAACACAGATAATGGAAGATCCAGGATAAACTGAATTTAAACAAATGTATGCAAGCCAAAAAATAAACAAACCCCACAGACACTTCTGCATTTTTTCAGCTGAACATTGCTTTTTTACAATGGTGGTTTAAGGGAGGTAATTTTAAATAACTAATAAAAATATATGAAACCTGTAGAGAATAAATATACAGCAAATAAATGAACCAACACAGGGATGGCATATTCCGAAAAGCTACTAGCATTACAGAAGAGTTAGGGGCAGGATTCAATGCAGTCCAAATGCAGAATGACTTGAAGTAACAGCTTGTAGATATTTGTAATAAAACCAGTCCCCTTAACTAAACAATAATACAGATATCAAAACATAGTATATAAAGTTTTACAACTGGTTTACAGATAATCTTTGTCTTATTAATATGACAATGTCTGCAGAATTGTGTAGCAATTCTCAAGTGAATATGTTTGCACTTACAAAGTAAAATAAACCATAACACAGAATAGAAGTCTATTGAGGTTAAAAACCATAGCAGTCTATGTTTACCTAATTGCAAAGGATGTTTTGAACATTAAATATAAACTTGTACTGTATGTATAGTATATACTGTATGTGCTTATAAAAAGGAGTAAATGGCAAAACATAACTCAACACGAGAGTCCTATAAACCTAAGAATACTGAAAAGTAAAAAGATATAAACACAAAGTTTCAGTTATTAAGATGTCCTCAAGTGTTTCATTGGCAGTTGCTGGTAAATTTGAGAATGCAGTACAAGTTTACATAGAATACCTTGAGAACTACACTTTAATTAGACACTGTACTGGCCTCTGTGCAAATTGTGGAGTTCTATGAAATGATTGTCTAAAAAAGTTACAAAAAAGAAGGATTAAGTAAGAAAAAATTATTTATACGTAAAGAAAAGAAGAAAAACTAAGTATAAGCAAACTGTAGCATGCCATAAGGAACTTGTAAAGCAGTCCTGCTGCAACAATTGTCAGAAGAATTGGGAACACCATAGAAGAAGCAGGGTGAAATTCTAAGCCATCTTTAGGTTAAGGAAAGTTCATCAATAATTTGAATCTCAAGGCAGCTTAGGCAGCTACAGACACATAAACAACCTTAAATGGTTGTTTTCGGCAAGGCTGCATAATGTTAATGTATCCGCAACAATTAAAAGACTGCAGGTATATCACAAAAGAAGCTTCAAAAGATTTAATTTAGTAATTGCTTGAGCAATAGGAAACACTACCTAATGTACCATATCTACAATATTAAATGGAATAATGCTACAGAAAACAGACATGGGTATGCATGGACATCTGGAAAACAAATGATAGGAAAAAAAAGAAATTTATCGGAGAACATTGAAGTCTGGTATGGTGGATACAGAGGGTTCTGGGGCTTTAAACAGTGTATTTGCCAGGTAAATTCCAATTTCCAATGCACATGTGACTCTGAACAAGTTGTTTACCCTGTCAATTTCAATTCTAAATACTGTATAGGTATCACATTTCGGGTCCAAAGTTGCACAAAAAACACACATTATTCTTGAACTTGAAAGAATAACATCAGTCTTTTAGGATCAGATTGCAAATGTAATAAACTTTACTCGCTTGATTCTAGTTGTTTCTTCCTGGAAATTATGAGAGGTCACAGAAGTCCCCATCATTGCTATCAAGGTCTGTGAATGATCCACAGGATAGAAAACTCATCTGGGAAGTGGACCGATTATACAGTAAGTTGCTGAGCTATGAATGGTTTCTGCCAGTATCAGACATGCAATTTTGTGTGCCAGGCTACAGCTGATCCTGCCCTGTCATAGTGACCCCTATATGAAAGTGTGTTTTCTCTGTGATTGAATCAGCTCTAGAAAACAAAAAAAAGCCTAATTGTTTACAACAAATGAATATAAATGTATATATAATATATATATATATATAAACTATTGTAATATGTCTTCTTCTTGTAAATCTCCAAGGAAAATGCCTTTTGCAAAATAAAAATTATAACAATAACAAAAGAGGAAGTATGAGCAATACAGTAATTCAATTTAGTTTAGTCTCAGTTTAGCTACTTTTAATTATGTTTGCTGCTACTAATAATTAATATTTGCCCTCAGGTCTATTTATGCATGCAAAAAAGACCTTAGACCTTGGTAAGCCAAGAACATGGAAACTCATGTCCAAAATGAAGATATAAGAAGTATAAATGGATACAAGGAAGATTGGTGTCATCAGACGATAGTAGTATAAGAAGTATAGTCATCTGATGGAAGACTTGTATGTTCAACAGTTTTACGGATGACACAGAAAAGGCATAATAGAAACATCTAGTAACATACAGGTATATACAAAGTGAAGACACAAGTGGCCGGAGAAAGAAATATTAGGAGTCATTTACACCATTCATTAGTACAATACAGGCATTTCAAATTAGCAAAAGTCAAATCGTTACAAAAATGGAAAAGGTGACCGAATCTACAAAAATATCCAATTTTGACCTGCATTGCAATCTGTTTTTAAAACCTTCATCACTACAAAGCAAATAAACTTGGTCATTTGAGGGACAGACATAAAGAGGGACAGACATAAAGAATGATAGACAAACAGGGTCAAATCTGAGCAAATCAGAATGTAGTAACACTTCCTTTTTTGATTACAGCATAAAGGTTTCATTATAATGCATAAATTATAAGACATTAGTTCATCTTTTTCAGAACCCATTCCCCTTTAACAAACCAAGTAACATTTTAGAAGAACAATTTTGCTTTATTTCAGGGCCACAGGTCTGACTGAGTCTAAATACCACTTCTCAGGGACCTCTACTTCTGGCTTTTATCAGATAAAACGCAAACCTACATTTCACCTGACTTTTGACAGGAAATGCATTCTCATTTTTGATGACTACATAGGCTCTAATAGATATTTACTATGCAAAAATGTTTTTTATAATAGGAGATAAAAGAAAGAACACTAGCGACAATACTTCAGTGACATTAACTCATTGAATCAGAGAATGTTTCTATGTGTAAAATCATTTATCAGAAGAAATTTGCCAAGAAACTTTCTGCTCTTTCTTTTATACTCAACCTAAGAGTTAATAAATATCACAGCAGTATCAAAGTTCTGACAATTCTTTACAATAAATCTGCTTTTAAATAAAAAATGGCTATACTACAGCAATCCAAAAGACATTAAAAAGACAAGCAATCGAGATGGCTTACTAGCCCCATTTGTCACCAACAGTTTATAATGATGTAATGCTTTTCGTTCTACAAAGCACCCAAGGGACTATTTTAATGTAAACCAAAATATTTAGATAATTTTTTATTAAGTTGTGTAATGTAATTTGTAAGATTAAGAGTTCTTGGCAAGAAGTAATAACACTGAAAAAACATTGAGGGAAAACTGAGAAAGAATGCTGTTCTGTATTCCAGCTTGCTTTGAATGATGTATACAATATTTAATGAAGAATGTTATCTAATGGAGAACATATTAAATAGAAATGAAAGACCTAGTTTTATGTTGGTGAAGTAAAGAAAAAATCTACTTTTGAGATGTCTATTGAAAAGAAAGTGTTAGTTTAATGACAATCATCTCAGGATTTTATCATTAATAAAGTCACATAACACCATAAATACAAACAGATTAATTACACATAAAATACATTATATAAAACATATCATTAGAAACATATTGTCATTATGTGACTCTTAAAACTTGAATGCTGGCCGAAAACACTATGAAATATATATAAAAAATATGTGTAAGGATCCATATATGTACACAGGGGAATATGGAAATTTGGTAATATGGGAAGACCACAAAGCATCAAAAAAAGTCTTGTTATCCTACATGTGCTGGTCACTGCCTTGCTCCTAGATGTCTTTGTCAATTATCCTCCTCAAAAAAACAACCATCCAATCACAAAATAGTGCACTCTGATTACACAAGGTGGCCCACGAAAAAGTGGCCCGCCTTCACCAAGACAACTAACTACATTACGTGGTGAAGAGAAAAATGATCTTTGCAACGTCAAGGGGTTGATTCTCTGTGTCACATTTTCAGTGTTCAACTTCAGTTCATTTACAGTTCATGGATTTGTCTCATACACACAGCCCTTTAAATGACCCCACAAAAAATAGTCGCACATTGTTAAGTCAGGTGATCATGGTGGCCATAAATCCTTGCTAATAATCCTTTCGCCAGGAAATGCTCCTGAATAGTAGCCATAGATATGCGGGACGTATGGCAAGTTGTACCATCTGCCACCACAAAAGTGGTTTCCAGGGGTCAGACAGCAAGGAAATAAGGCAGGCGACACAACCACAGCTGCCTATCCAATGGCAGACGAGACAGGAGTCGTCTCAGTGGAGGTGGGCCACCCTGTATTAAGGCATGGGACTGCTTGTAAAAATTGTAAAATTGTAAAATTAGTGAAGGCAAGCTGACTTTTAATGGGGAAATGAGCGGGTTTCAGCTTCTTAAATAGAATTCAAGCACTGCAGTATATAAAGAGTGTATTTTGTAGGTGATAGGGTTTGACTCTTTGAACTTGAGTTGGAAAGGAAGTGATTGTGCCTAAAAGATTTGGCCGGCCTGCCTGTCAATGGGTTATCCTACAAAAGAAGAGCACTGCTTCATTCTGCATATGTCCTAGACTCGGATGCTACCTATCTATAGGGACATGGAAGAAGACTGTAATCTTAATGCTTCTTGTTAGCTGTACCACAAGAGACAACAAGCAATGCTTTTACTGTTTTAATGGACAGAATCAATCAGTAGAATCCCCTTGCATGGAATTTTAATACAAGTGTGATGAATCATACAATATTGATTGCAAGTTTTTGAATGTCAATGTATGCAATTTTAAATTATTGAGAATCTGAATAGTTTTAAATGTATGTTTTGGTCTGAGCAAGATCCAGACCTCTTGCCATGACAGGTTTTGGAGACCATGGAATAAAAATGGCCTTGGGTAATCTTATATGTTGTAATGTCTGTTCAGTTCAGTTTAGGCTGAGACTGTTGCACACTCAATTCAACTTTTCTTTTGACATGCTTACCTCTGTAAAGTTTTTAGGAGCAGGCAAAACACCAGCTGATCAGCTATATCGGATGAAATTCTTATGGCAGTCTGGATTTTGAAATTAAAAAGCTTTACAGCAAGCTAAAATTATGGGGAAACATTTAAATACAAATTTGTGCATGCAAAAGGTAAATGTGCTTTTCAGCTGAATTATCAGTGTCTTAAACATAATGTCTTTTTGTATGGACTGATTTTGGAGCAATCATTAATAATGAGAGTTTTTTTTGCATCCCCTGATGAATATTGTGAATGTGCAACTGCCCAAATATTTATATACAAGGAAGCATGTCATCACAAGCATGACAACACAGTGACCAATACCAAGGCATCGCATAAATAATGAAAATTATGTGCATAGGATAATAATCAAAATAATAAAAATTCTTGCATGAAATGACATGCATATTACATTTTCATCAGTAAATATGTACGTCAATTTATATGATAAACAACTTCAATTGATTAAATGAGCAATCACAGGCATTGAATCATTACAAAAAAATATACAATAGTTTTACATTTTTCTGTGAAACTGTCAAAATCAATGTAAGACAGCATTTTGTTCAAGCCAACAAAAATGATTAATTAAAGCATGAACATCTCTAAAAAAAACAGTCCACAACAATGGGTTTTCCAGTAAAAACTGACCATTTTATGAATATTAATCTATTTAAGAATAATGTGTTAAGTAATATGTTATTAAAACACTACAGTTGACTATACTCACTCAGCTTTTGCTTTAACGGTGTGAGCCACCCAACCATATCGCAAAAGGAGGTTACTCATTCAGCATGACTGAGCAGCAGGAACAGAAAGTGGAGCTATGCCCAGTTTTTCAAGGCAGTTCATGGGTGCAGACCCAGATGAGCATGAAGCAAGGCAGAAGCTATGAGGATCATGTAAAACAAATTTCAAAACATTCATTTACAATGCGGAGTGGTCAAAAAATAAACATGAGATCAAGAAAAACAAAAGAATACAATGGTATCCAAAAATGCTAAGAAAGAGTGAATCCAAAACAGAAGCAAAAGCTGAAAACACTAAACAATAGAAAAGACAGCAACTGGACCGCAGGATTCTCCTGATAAACGTTGTAGCAAGTTAAAAGATACCAAAATAGGGGTCCATATATACTGTAAGAACATACACATGTGAGCGAAAAAAAGGCTGGCCTCCAAGGAAATGCCATTGTCCACCGAAGTCTGAAATATCTAACCAACCTTTCATTAAATAAAAAAGCAGATAAATAAAAATATGCAACACATTCATTTTAACTGCCTGATCATGAAAACAGTCATAATGAAAAACAGTTTTGGGGGATCCTAACACCCTTGGCTTCCTTCCAGTTTTCAGGAAGAAAAGAAATGCATAAGCACCGAGTTCTGATTATAACTGTATCTTAACATCCTAAAAATCCAAAACACACTTTCTAGGTCTCTGCCAAAAGCTGGCTGGCACCAAGCATCTTGGTTGTTAAGGTATAAATCTTCGAGGACAGGCCATGCTGAATGTTAAATTTTTCAGGCAATTGCCAGCACATTGTAAGAATTTATTTCTGCTGCAATGACATCAGTAAGCCAAGGATCTTTTTTGCAAAACACATAACTTAGGGGAAGAATCATCATCTACTGGGAAAATATCTGGGTTACTATAAAAACAAAAAGCTATTAAAGAAAATCCTCAGAAGTTATTAAAGAAATATCTTGTAATATACACACACTGTTAAGGTAACTGGGAATGCAGTTTACATAGTAGCTAAGAGCCTGGTGCTCAGGGGAAAGAAATTACAATTATGCAAGCAAACAATTTACATACACAGGATTTATCATTTATATTAACATACAACCTTTTAACTACAATAAAAAATTATAACTTTTTTTTAACCTACTAGCCAGAATAAAATATCCCTGGGTTATCTATAGACTGAAAAGCATATGGGAGACATACCCCACCAGATGAAAATAAGAGTTACAGAATCAGTAGGAGGAAAATGGCCTCAGCCACAGCATCAGTTAAGCATAGGTAAAATTACTTGACTGGCAACTCAACAAACAATGTAAATGCCATGTGAATTGACAAGAAATGGATCAGTACTAACAAAGGGTCAAAAGAAGACAATTGCTGCATCTTTATTCTCTCAAGTGACTGTGGTGAAAGAGCTTTTGCATGAAAATTGGGAGTGTAATAAAAGATGAAATGTGCCATTGTGAAAGATACCAGTTTAGATCATGATGTTTACAGCTATATTGTAAGCACTCTACATACATATTACTTTCCATATATTTAAAAATTTCCAGAAAGCTGGCTACTTCATGCAGAACAAACTCACAGGAGCACATGAAAGTTTGCCGTGCATAAAGGCAATTATAATAATAATGCACATATTTCTCAACTTTGTACTGGGGATCGATTCTGCATTGATCCCAGTGTCACCTAACAGGATACCAACAGTCCCAGAATGCCTTAGTCTAAGAGAATCAAGGATAAACCATGTCAGTCTCACCATAAAGTTTTCAACATATTTAAATGAAATTGTTATGAATTTTAGTTTGTCTAAACTCATGTGAAAAGTAGCTGTTACCTTTGACAGGGATTTAGCCTTCAGTCGTCTCATTTTGGTTCTTTCTAAAATTAGCTTCTGTAGCTTAGAAATTATTAAGACTTCAGTTTTGTTTTATATTAATTATTTATTCACACTCCCTTGCCTTTTTTACTCTTGGTATATTGCCATTTGACTTGTTTGTCTGCAGAGTCTCTGATTAGTTCATAGACCTAGGGCCATAGTTTCCTGACACCTACTGCCACAGTCATGCTGCTTTGGCATTAGTTGCTACAACCGTGTATTTCAGCTCCATTTTGTGCTTTTATTTTACCATTTTAGTTTAGGATTTGAATATTTAGTTTTTATATTTTTTTAAATTTGAATTTGGACTGTGGCCTCTTGATTTATGATTAATTCGTTCACAGTTCATTTCAGTTAATCCTTTTTTTCTGGGTGTCTTATGGTCTTTCATTTGTTTTGTAGTTTTGAATTTTGTACACTTTCTTTACTTAAAAAATAGCATTACAAAATGTTGAGGTGGTTTCCAAAACTGTGGGATTTTGAAATGCTAGTTGATTCATTCATCTATTATAATAATTTAAGTTCAGAATGTACAATCCTGTCATTTACTAGTCTATAGTTACTAGTCTACAGTTGAAGATATAGCAGCAAGATTTACAACTAAAACTAAACTGCAATTCTTATCTCACATCACTGTCTTTCAGTTAAACTTACTACTGATTTTAAAATTGTTCCCATCAATTGACATTTGGTCTGCATTAGAGTGGTTGTGTTGTCAAAAAAGTTGGACCTATTTTCAGGAGTCTTCTATTAGATTAGGTTGTTGTTATTATAAAATGATCTAATTCAGAATGTGGCTCAGCAAATCACTCTGCATATGTAGCATATGTGTATATACAATATAAATACATAAAGTGATTAAAAAAATCGAACAATGTCAAAAAATACTGGATATTAGTTATAAAGTGCCATATGTACATGCAGTATAGAATGCTCCAAATTTGGCTCCTGAAAGTTGTGCGTAGTGCTTTGTGAAGGAATGTAGACTTGCTACAGGAGTCTGGGAAGAATGAGACTACAGGGCTGACATTCGCTGTGTAACATAAAGTGCATATTTGAGAATTTTGTAAAAATAAGAAAGTTTAGATTACATGTTCATATGATCCTTATTTACTGAGTTGTTCAATTGTTTTTGAATCATCCTATATACTGTATTGAAGCCACCTGCCTAATATCGTAAGTCCTCCTCGTGTCACCAAAATCCTCGTGTCACCAAAACAGCTCTGACCCGCAAGACCTCTAAAGTTGCTATGTGGTATCTGGAACCAAGACGTTTGTGGCAGATGCTTTCAGGCTTGTTGCAAGGTAGGGCCTTCATAGATCAGACTTGTTTTATCTGCACATCCCACAGATGCTTGTTCAGAATGAGATCTGAGGAATTTTGAGGCCAAGTCCAGACCTTAAACAATTTTTGAAGTATGGCAGGGAGCATTACACCATGAAAGAATGTATGTGGTCTAGAACAATCTTTGTGTAGGTGGTACAAGTCAAAGTAACATCCACTTGAACACAAAAACCCAGAATATCCCAGCAGAACATTGCCCACAGCCTCACTCACACTGCTGCCATGTCTTCCGCAGATTAAGCAACACACATACACTCACTCAGCCATCTAAAATATATAAAAGAAAACATATTTCATCAGATCAGACCACCTACTTCCACGGTCCAGTTCCAGTTGTCCATCACCATGTGCCCATTGTTGGCACTTTTGGCAGTGAACAGGGATCAGTATAGGCATGACTATGGAACCCCATTCACAGCAAGCTGTGATTACCTTTGTAGTCTGACACTTCACTTTCATCGTCTGCACTTTGTCTTTCAGCAATTTGTGTTACAGTAGCTTTTATGTGGGATCAGACTAGACGAGCTGGCCTGTCGCAGGTTCACTGGTCCTTCTTCCTTGGACCACTTTTGGTACGAATTAACCAGTGCATACTGGAAACATCCCACAGGGCTTGCTGTTTTGGCCATCATAATTTGTTACTTGTCAAAGTCACTCAGATCCTTACATTTGCTCATTTTTCCTGCTTCCAACACATCACTTTCAAGAACTGACTGTTCACAGGCTGCCTAGTATATCCCACCCCTTGAGAAGTGCCATTCTAATGAGATAATCAGTGCTATTCACTACACCTTATAGGCATGTGTGTGTGTGATGCTATATATATATATATATATATATATATACACATATACACAGTGGTACCATGAGATACGAATTTAATTAATTCCGTGACCGAGCTCGTAAGTGAAAATGCTCATATCTCAAATCAATTTTCCCCATTGAAATGAGATTAATTCGTGCCAGGCCCCAAAAAACCACCCCAATTTTTTGTTAAATGTTTTCAACATAAAAAAAGTATTTCTAATGAACAAATATTGTATACAAACAAAAATAAAACCTAATAAACAGATGTTGGTGGAGCCGATTAGCGTACTGTAATGTTTTTTTCTTTCACATCACTTTTGCTTAACTTAATTTTCTTCTTCACTAGTTTTTTCTTTTTTGACATGCTTTTGTCACTTTCATTCGCAGGGCGTTTCAATAGAAACCTTTCCAAGGAGCTTTGTTTCTTCCTCCCCTTTAGAATGTTTCTGAAATGAGTTAGGCAAGTGTCATTAAATAGCGCCGCTGCATGACCAGTTGCAACTTTTTCAGGGTGTTTCTTTTCAATAAAGTTCGAAATTTCTTCCCACATTGCCAACACTTCCATTTTTTTTATTTTGTAACCCTTTTTTATTCATTTACCAGGCAATTTACAAAGCAAGACACAATACATACAAGAATGATTAGAATATTTATATCATATTTATGCAGCATACTGTGTCCATTGTACTTAATAAGAATAAATAGAAATTCCTATTATCCACTGTTCCTTCATGTCTCAGACACCATTTGTTCTTTTTGACCGTAAGGCACAGGTGAGAACCAAGTCAATAAAAATTTATGACAATTCTCTGTCCAACCTTGTTGTAAATTAGGCAAATGTATCTTGTCTCTACAGACTTGTTTTTCTTTGGAGTGCCCAAGTTTCAAGCCACTTTTTTTAAACAATCTTTTATTTCCTGGAATAGTGCAAAACAAACAAAATAAAATTTGAAATATGCAAAATAGTTCATTGTTGTTTATCAAATACATGGTGCTGATATCTTTGCCTAAAGAGAAATACCACAAACCTGCTTCTTCCTCAATAAAGACACTTTAATATAAACTGGGCAGCCTTTTTATTTGTTATACTTCTTTACTGTAATAGCCAACTGCGTCAATATTTGCCCTCAGAACAACCCAAATTCATTAAATCAAAATCTTAAAGTACTGAAATTGTGGCACCAGGATGCAGGTCCACTTCCCCTCTAATGTGTCCCATAGCTATTGCAGGTTATCTGGTGGTGAATCTGTGTTTCAGATAGCATGTTTCTTTTCATCTCACAAATTAAATTTAAACCTGCTGACTGAGGGATGATCACATTAAACTGAATTCACTGTCAGGTTCCTGGAGTTATTCTAGGACTTTGCTAGCCCCGTTGCATGCAGAATTATGCTGTTGAATATGAAGGGATGTACCTAAAGGATAGTAATATTGATACACATTGTCAAATTCAAAAGCTCCTCTACTCAGATCAAGTAACCTAACATTGTGCAATGAAAAGCATAAAGCAATATGTCAGCACCCACAGCCCGCATTTGAATTTCAACATATCCTGGGCTTTCTGATAGTCATTAGCCAGGATTCATTACACAAGTCAATGTGCTATGCTGTGTTTGTATTTTAAAACCCAACACACCTTTTTATATTTTACTCACAGAAATGTAACTTAATTGGTATAATACATCTGTCTCCTTCCAAACATATCTATTGGCAAAACGTTTCTCCTGGATAGTGAAGCAATCTTATTAGATGTGCATACAAATTCTAGTTTCAGATATGCTCATGCTGGCATGTCATTGCACCCACTACTGTATCATGGTTAATACTACTTAAACTTTCATTCTTATCTATTCTTCCCCTTTGATTGTAGGCAAGCCTATGTGTTTCTGCTCATATGACTAAAAATTGTGTGAACAATTAACTATATATGAAATGGGAGTTTATATTTGATTATGTGAAGATCAATTACCATCTCACACTTAAAAATTGCTTTTTTGCCCAAGTAAAACATCAGTCTTTTTAATCAGACATTCATTGGTTGGATAATTGACATTCAATATTTTTAGTTATGTTAGGAATGTAAAGTACCTTAATACAGCTCACCTTGAGTTCTCTGCACTTTGCACTTTAAGTCAGACAGTCAGAACAGACCAAATAAATGCCACCAAAAATTGAGAACATGAATAGGGTTACTTTTAAATATTCTCCTATTTACAGCTCTTAACAAAACAAAAAAGACAGGATGACACAGACTCAACCATCCACCAGAGAGTGCTTCTTGGAGATCCAGTCATTTTTTTTATCAGAAAAGAAAGTATCGTTTGTTACTATATGTGGTATATACTGTAAATAAGGTAGCCATTTTTGGCATTGTTACAGATCCTGTTAAAAAAAATTCTAGCAGACAAACATCAAATAACAGTCATCTGACTGGTCAAATGCTGCTCTGCAGACAAAATATCAGATTAGTGGGCTTAATTGAAAGCAGAGAAATAAACATGTGAATTTAATTCCAAAAGTTGGGTAAACAGTTCAAAAAGCAGAGATGGTGCAATATACTGAAACAACCATTCAGCTGAATAAAACTCTGATAGAATCTTTGGAGTGACTAAAGTACACAGAGGCCAAAGCTTAATTTTTACTCAGTTTTAAAAGAATCCGAAACCGCATATTAGTAACAGTACAGTATTTCAATCACTGCTACATATATAACACTCTAGCCTTCATATCTAGGTTGTATATATCTGGCAATAGAAATTTAAAATTCTATAAATGGTAAATGGCACAGTTTAATGACACTTTTTACAAAAACAACTAAAAATGAAGCCCATATACCACTGACGTGTTGCTGGTTAAGAGTACTGTATTTGTTTGTCTGTCATTTAGCTACTGCAGAGGAAGGCCTGCAAAGCGCCAGAGTTCTGGGAAAAGCATCAGTCACTTGGTGCAGCAACGGTCAACTTTTAGGTTTCAAATGGCACATGCCATAGTTTTTGACAGTTCTTCTACATTGGCAGAACTGTATAATTAACTATCATATTATTTTGCTTCATAAAATAATCCAAAAATTTTAACTTTAATAAATAATTATAACCCCATTGGAAATTTTTCTAACTTTAATAAGTGAATATAACCCCAGTGATGCACTTCTTTAAACAAAGGAAAATAACATAGTCATGTAATGCCTTACAGTGGTGTGAAAAACTATTTGTCCCCTTCCTGATTTCTTATTCTTTTGCATGTTTGTCACACAAAATGTTTCTGATCATCAAACACATTTAACCATTAGTCAAATATAACACAAGTAAACACAAAATGCAGTTTTTAAATGATGGTTTTTATTATTTAGGGAGAAAAAAAAATCCAAACCTACATGGCCCTGTGTGAAAAAGTAATTGCTCCCTGAACCTAATAACTGGTTTGGCCACCCTTAGCAGCAATAACTGCAATCAAGCGTTTTGATAACTTGCAATGAGTCTTTTACAGCGCTCTGGAGGAATTTTGGCCCACTCATCTTTGCAGAATTGTTGTAATTCAGCTTTATTTGAGGGTTTTCTAGCATGAACCGCCTTTTTAAGGTCATGCCATAGCATCTCAATTGGATTCAGGTCAGGACTTTGACTAGGCCACTCCAAAGTCTTCATTTTGGTTTTCTTCAGCCATTCAGAGGTGGATTTGCTGGTGTGTTTTGGGTCATTGTCCTGTTGCAGTACCCAAGATCGCTTCAGCTTGAGCTGACGAACAGACGGCCGGACATTCTCCTTCAGGATTTTTTGGTAGACAGTAGAATTCATGGTTCCATCTATCACAGCAAGCCTTCCAGGTCCTGAAGCAGCAAAACAACCACAGACCATCACACTACCACAACCATATTTTACCGTTGATATGATGTTCTTTTTCTGAAATGCTGTGTTCCTTTTACGCCAGATGTAACGGGACATTTGCCTTCCAACAAGTTCAACTTTTGTCTCATCAGTCCACAAGGTATTTTCCCAAAAGTCTTGGCAATCATTGAGATGTTTCTTAGCAAAATTGAGACGAGCCCTAATGTTCTTTTGCTTAACAGTGGTTTGCGTCTTGGAAATCTGCCATGCAGGCCGTTTTTGCCCAGTCTCTTTCTTATGGTGGAGTCGTGAACACTGACCTTAATTGAGGCAAGTGAGGCCTGCAGTTCTTTAGAAGTTGTCCTGGGGTCTTTTGTGACATCTCGGATGAGTCATCTCTGCGCTCTTGGGGTAATTTTGGTCGGCCAGCCACTCCTGGGAAGGTTCACCACTATTCCATGTTTTTGCCATTTGTGGATAATGGCTCTCACTGTGGTTCGCTGGAGTCCCAAAGCTTTAGAAATGGCTTTATAACCTTTACCAGACTGATAGATCTCAATTACTTCTGTTCTCATTTGTTCCTGAATTTCTTTGGATCTTGGCATGATGGCTAGCTTTTGAGGTGCTTTTGGTCTACTTCTCTGTGTCAGGAAGCTCCTATTTAAGTGATTTCTTGATTGAAACAGGTGTGGCAGTAATCAGGCCTGGGGTGGCTATGGAAATTGAACTCAGGTGTGATACACCACAGTTAGGTTATTTTTTAACAAGGGGGCAATTACTTTTTCACACAGGGCCATGTAGGTTTGGATTTTTTTTCTCCCTAAATAATAAAACCATCATTTAAAAACTGCATTTTGTGTTTACTTGTGTTATATTTGACTAATGGTTAAATGTGTTTGATGATCAGAAACATTTTGTGTGACAAACATGCAAAAGAATAAGAAATCAAGAAGGGGGCAAATAGTTTTTCACACCACTGTATATCAAATAGGCTAAGGAATGATTTAAATTTAAATTGTGGCCTATTAAGCATAAATACTGCATCAATAGTTGATTTTGTAGTTCTCAAAAAAAGCCTGGGTTTTAAAATAAACAAGCTTATAAATATTTAACCATTTCATAAGCTGCCTCACTAACAGAGTGGCATGGGTTCAAATCCTGCATACTGTCATTGTCTATTTAGTCTCTACATAATAATCTTATCCATGTCTGCACTGGCTTTCTCTGGCTACAAAGACAGGTGTTCATAGGTTTATTGGGTCAATATTGTCTAATGTACACAGTACAGTGACATATGCACCAGGTTAACTGATGGTTCTAAACTGGCCAGAATGAGTTTGGGTTGTGTACTGGGATAGGCTGGGTTAGAACATTAGAATATTAAAACAATCTAAACGAGAACAGGCCATTCAGTCCAACAAATCTCGCCAGTCCTATCCACTTATTTCTTCCAAAAAAACATCAAGTTGAGTTTTGAAAGTCCCTAAAGTCTTACTGTCTTCCCAGAGGTGGGTAGTAACAAGTTACATTTACTCCGTTACATTTACTTGAGTAATTTTTAAAAAAAATTTTACTTCTACGAGTAGTTTAACTGCATCATACTTTTTACTTTTACTTGAGAATTTTTGTGAAGAAGAAACGCTACTCTTACTCCGCTACATTGGGCAACACTCGACTATGCTATATTTTAGTCGGAGAGACGTAGCAACAATAATCACATGACTCCGTTTCACCAATCAGACGTAGCCATACCGTCACATGACCACACACAAACCTCCTGCATCTGCAGCCTGTGAGAGAATTTTTAGTCATACAGGGCTCCTGTTCATTGCTAAACGGTCACAACTTCACTGCAGGAACTTTGAAAGCCAACTCCTGCTGAAGCTTAAACATCACTTCACTGAATGAAGAACAAGCACGTTTTAACCAAACATGCACAGATACAGTCAGTCATGGTAAAGTGAGACTTCTTGTACGTGCAGAAGCTGTGCTATTTGGAGGGCAAGTGAATATGCAGTATTATATTGTCAGTGTACAGTACAGTGTACAGTATATCTTGTATATCTACTGTAAGTAGTTTGCATTGTTCAAACACGTTACCTACTGTAGGTATTGGCTTCAAAAGCTTTGTTGGGAAAAACTGAGATTTGGAACTTTGTGTTATTTGTGCATCTTTATTTTGTAAATATGTTATTTACTTTTACTCATTTTTTTATTTTGTTATTTGGAAATAGCAGAATTTGCACATTATTTTATATTTTTGTCTGTCTAATTACATTTCTAAAAAATAAATAATTTATTACGATCAAACAGTTACTCAGTATTTGAGTAGTCTTTTCACCTCTTAAATCACCACCAACCCAACTCGAAGTTGATATGATTGCAATGAAATGGGAAAAGGAGATGTTTCAAGTACAAACTCTGAAAACTCCCACATAATTAGCATTTTACTTTGCAATATAAAATCAATTATCAATGTTTTTTATAAGTTATAGAATGCACACAAGACAAATAATTCACAAGGAGCTTGATATGTGTTCAAAGCTTAGCAACAGCGGTATAAAAAATAACCTAGGTTAAAGAAGAAAATCGTCTCTGTCTGTATATCATTATTTTTATGTGAAGATGTAGACAGAACAAGTAAACAGTTTGAATAAAAATCCAGTGGTTCAAATGTCACTGAGAATCTGGCACCAAAAGAGGTGTCATTTATTCTCCCCCTCCTTCAAATATTCAGCAATTATTTTTAAACACAAGCAAACCACCAAAACCCCTAAAGAAATATAAGAAGAATACATTTATATTCTAAAACCATATAGAACTGCAATAAACAGAATTTGGCAAAGAAACTTAAAATCACATCAAAAGCTAAAAAAACTGTTTGATCTTTAATTCACTATGATAATAGGAACTCTGCCTTGTACAGAGAACCAAAAGCCACTCTTTACAATATACTGTTTCTGACTTGTGGTTTGCATGTAGTAATGCATTTTAAGATTGTTCTCCATTAATACTTTCTAAAATGTACCCAGTAGTAGCTCATGCCTTGGAGAAATGCCACAAAATAACAGACCCGTTAACAAATGTCATGACTTTGCTTTATACTTTACAAGAGATCAAATTTTACTATACTGTCCAAGACCTTTTACAGTTTCAATCCTCTTTTGTTCACAAACTTCATTATCGAAAGTTATTTCAGATGAAACACCTATCCACCAAGACAACTGTAATGTACTAGCCTTCATCACTTTTCAATTTCCTGACTCATCTTGGACAGTTAGAAGAGTCCTACTTTACCTCTGAACTTCACTAAAGGCCATACTCTATTATCTGAAACCAGAAAAAAACTTTACTCATCAGAGATCTAGGCAGATATTCTAAACGATATGGCAGCCATTCTTGGATGAAGCTCTTCTTTTTCAATTCCTAGAAAAAAATCTTAAGAGCATTTCTTAATGCTTTCTGCTTTTTAATGAAGAGAACAAAAAGAGAATAATAGTATTATTATAGCATGATACAGTGTAATATTCTAATGCTTTTTGGTGCAGTGGTAGCGCTGCTGCCTCGCAGTTAGGAGACCCGCGTTCGCTTCCCGGGTCCTACCTGCGTGGAGTTTGCATGTTCTCCCCGTGTCTGCGTGGGTTTTCTCCAGGCGCTCCGGTTTCCTCCCACAGTCCAAAGACATGCAGGTCAGGTGGATTGGCAATTCTAAATTGGCCTTGGTGTGTGGGTGTGTGTGTCCTGTGGTGGGTTGGCACCCTGCCCAGGATTGGTTCCTGCCTTGTGCCCTGTGTTGGCTGGGATTGGCTCCAGCAGACCCCCGTGACCCTGTGTTCGGATTCAGCGGGTTGGAAAATGGATGGATGGAAATGGCCTATGATTTAATAAAGCAAATGACAAAAAATAAATTGCTGATATTTACCAACCATGTAATGGGTACATTGGATGAGTAAAAGGTATACTACTTAGCACTATTAGCGGAAAAAAGCAACGTATTCTAAAAACTAACATAATAGTTGTCAATTTCCAGAACTGCACTTTGCTCTCAAGCACAGTGAGGAAAATATTAAAAGAGACAAAAGAATCCATTGATCACTGGTGGAAAAAGAAGTGTCAGCAAAATACTTCTAAAGGTTTGCAGTAGAAGCTGCTACCAACAAATATGTTGACATAACCAATGTTTGCCAAAGGGCAGTGAGACTTCAGCTGGAAATAGGAGATATTGTTAGAAGCTTAATTTATCCACCTTATGGCATCAGTATATTTGTCATTAAAAGAACATACAGAGGAAAAAACATGAAATATGGCTGTAGATCACCAATGTTTCGGGGCAGTTTTTGTTTCCATTGGCTCTAAGCTCTCTCTTAATAATAATGAAACTATGTGCTATTCTAAGTTATTATCTCTACTTGCTGCTTCTACCAGAAAGTCACAACCTGCTATATATGGACCTTTGCAAATGACAGTGATCTATCCCATGAATATACTTAAATCAAAAAAATACATGACTTGCAATGAACACCACTGCTTAAGGACTTAAGCATTATTGAAAAGTTCACTCCATAGCAATGGACTCAGAATACATCAAGGCCATGGAAGACTGATCTAAGATTCCTGCCCATGCGTTTTTAAAACCTTATTAAATGTCTTGTGTTGATACCTCTGCCAGAACAAGTTAACACTGGACACAAGGCATCCAGTAATTTTGTACTAAAGCCATTTTTGGTGTCAGGGTGGATTTACCAATTATAAGTCAGGACAATCTATGAAGATTCCTGAAAGCACTACTCTCTTGAGCTTTGCTTTTTAATAAAAAAGGCCAAGGCTATAAAGTAACCCTTAGGTCTCTTGCCCTCTTGAAAGAATAGCATGGCTTTCATTGTCCCACTCAGGAACTGTGTGTGGCTCCTGAAGGAAGCCAATTGGATGGAGAAACTGTATGAACTTCCTGCCAGCTCTCTAAGACTTCGATATGGGTCCCACTGCAGAGCTCCACAGTTCCGTGATTCAGTAGCTTCACTGGACAGCCAAGGGGATTGTGGTTTTTTGCCACCCGGTTTACTCGATTTGAGTCAGAAAACACTTCCCCATCCCTAATCTTAACCATAGTGTAACCAGGCATATCACTGACGTATAATATAAGGCTACCTCAACATAGTGAAGCTTTGGAGGTCCACACCTGGGGCCTCATGCATAACGCCGTGCATAGAACTCACACTATAACATGACGTAAGCACAAAAGCCGAAATGTGCTTACGCACAGAAAAATCCAGATGCATAAATCTGTGCATTCGCCAACTTCCACGTTCTTCCGCTACATACAGTGGGTACGGAAAGTATTTAGACCCCCTTCAATTTTTCACTCTTTCTTGTATTGCTAACATATATTTTCTAAAATCATTTAAATTTATTTTTTCCCTCATTAATGTACACACAGCACCCTATATTGACAGACAAGAAAAAGAATTTTTGAAATTGTTGCAGATTTATTAAAAAAGAAAAACAGAAATATCACATGGTCCTAAGTATTCAGACCCTTTGCTCAGTATTTAGTAGAAGCACCCTTTTGAGCTAATACAGCCATGAGTCTTCTTGGGAAAGATGCAACAAGTTTTTTACACCTGGATTTGGGAATCCTCTGCCATTCCACCTTGCAGATCCTCTCCAGTTCTGTCAGGTTGGATGGTAAACGTTGGTGGACAGCCATTTTAGGTCTCTCCAGAGATGCTCAATTGGGTTTAAGTCAGGGCTCTGGCTGGGCCATTCAAGAACAGTCACAGAGTTGTTGTGAAGCCACTCCTTCATTATTTTAGCTGTGTGCTTAGGGTCATTGTCTTGTTGGAAGGTAAACCTTCGGCCCAGTCTGAGGTCCTTAGCACTCTGGAGAAAGTTTTTGTCCAGGATATCCCTGTACTTGGCCGCATTCATCTTTCCCTTGATTGCAACCAGTCGTCCTGTCCCTGCAGCAGAAAAACACCCCCACAGCATGATGCTGCCACTGCTGTGCTTCACTGTGGGGACTGTATTGGACAAGTGATGAGCAGTGCCTGGTTGTCTCCACACACTGAGGAGAGGCAAGGCACATGACAGCCCGCATGGAGTTTGCTAAAAGACACCTGAAGGACTCCGAGATGGTGAGAAATAAGATTCTCTGGTCTGATGAGACCAAGATATAACTTTTTGGCCTTAATTCTAAGCGGTATGTGTGGAGACAACCAGGTACTGCTCATCACTTGTCCAATACAGTCCCCACAGTGAAGCATGGCGGTGGCAGCATCATGCTGTTGGGGGTGTTTTTCAGCTGCAGGGACAGGACGACTGGTTGGAATCGAGGGAAAGATGAATACTAAATACTGAGCAAAGGGTCTGAATACTTAGGGATCATGTGATATTTCAGTTTTTCTTTTTTAATAAATCTGCAACAATTTCAAAAATTCTTTTTTTTGTCTGTCAATATGGGGTGCTGTGTGTACATTAATGAGGAAAAAAATTAATTTAAATGATTTTAGCAAATGGCTGCAATATAACAAAGAGTGAAAAATTGAAGGGGGTCTGAATACTCTCCGTACCCACTGTAAATCCCAGTCAGCGTGAAAAGTAACGCTCATGCACGCGCCTGCTGTCCCGCCCCAACTCCTCCCAGAATTGCACCTCTTTGAATATGCAAATCAATATAAATAGCTCTTAAGCTCAGTGTTCTGTGAAAAGACAATGGGAAAAGCAAGAGGGAAAATGGAAGAATTTCAGCGAATACCAAGTGGAGGCAAGGAAAAACGTACTATTTGTTGGTTTAAACAGTGGTATAAAAAGGAAGCTGAGCAACTGACATAGCGTGTCGGAGAAACTCGAAAGCTCAAGTTCACAAAGTCGCACAGTGCCCGAAATAAAAAAGAAGTTGTCAGATATCAAAATCGCCGTGAAAAGGCAAGTCGTAGCCCACCATCTGAGTGTCATATGAAAGCTTATTAGGGTACTCCTTTTATATGGCACCCGCTCTTTCTGTATAGTACTAAAAAATGAAAATAAACCAAAATGCAATTGGCTTTAAAATCCTTATTATGTCCTAGAAGAAAAAATCATTCTTGGAAGTCCTGTTTTTTGGCACACACAAAGTCACATTCTGTCTGATCCAGGTCAACAATATAGCATAGCATATTTTTTCTGCAACTATAAGTTGTAGGAACAAGTACAGAGAAGACATTCCATCCAGGAGATTAGTGAGTACAGCCATTTCCCCAGAACTGAACCAAGATAAAAACCAGCAGGGCAATGCTTAAATGTCATGTTCCTTAGACTTTTGTAATGCTTTATAATTATATTTGTAATCGTTACCATATGATAGTACATACTAATTTATTGATTGAGTAATTACATGACATAAACAAGTATAGAACAACTATTAAACATACAAAAAGCATGACCAAAGCAGTTTGGCTTTCTTGTGGAATCAATTAATGGGCTCAGGTTTGTTAAATCATTTTTCCCAGGCATGACTCTCTTCACCTTGAAAATGAAAGACACCTGCCCAAACCTATACTTAAGCAGTTACCATAACAAGATTAGCTAATTTCCAGAGATCAAACAATGAAAAGAATGACATAAACATCTTACAGTTAAGCTGCACCAGACCATACCAGTTTCACTTTACAAGTGTATTAAGAAAGGAGAAAAACTGTTTGAAAATTCAGTGTAATATCTGACAATGCACAGGTCAGATTGACAGATTTTGTTTTTAAAAGGCACCGAACAAGTGATCCACAAAAACATCCGAATATGTGTAATATCACCATAAAGCTCATTCTATTGTACGCATGTAGTGGATTGAGTCAAATTGTAGGACTCTTAGTGTAAAATTTATCCTGCAACGAAGCTTTTATGTACATTTATGGTATATATAGCTAATTTTTTTATATGGGCAGTACAGTGGCACAACGGTTAGTGCTGCCGCCTCACAATTCCAACATTTTTGGTATGAATCTGTGTCTGGTAATTGTTCATGTGGAGTGTATGTTCCTCCTCTGTATGAATGAGTTTTTTTTTTTTATATCTGAACAGATGCACTGGTTAGGTTAATGGGAAACTCTAAACTGCCCCAATTTAATACATGTCAGTGGGGCAGGGAGCTGGCATCTATTCAGCAGCACTGGGTGCATGGCATGAAACAACCCTGGGCAAGGCATTAGTCCATCATAGGACTCACACAAACACAACATCTAGACTCAGACTAAGAAAGGGCTAATTCAGAATTAACAATTAACTTAACACACACATTTTTAGGGGATTAAAACTGGCATACTGAGTGGAAAACTCAAGTAGATACAGGAGGAACATGTCAGTTCCACAGACAACATTGGGTGTAGTATTTGAACCCAAGACACAGCATTAACCACTGCTTTACCTGTTCCATCCGGGAGAATATCATAACCAGTGGGGTTTCTCTGCGATGTGACAATTGCTAGTTGAAATTTGATTCAAATTATTTTCATTTCTGCTGTATTTTCATTTTTAAATCAGAACTAATTGGGTCATGAATAAATGACATTACCACATTACTGAAGTGAATGGTACACACATCATGGGTGAACCTTATTAAAGGAGGTATCTTAAGTTTTTATGGGCCTTTCAAAAGCCAACTCTTTGTGCATCCCAATAGAAGTATAGCTTTGGAAAAGAATGAAAAAACAAAGCAGAAATATCCCTTATGACAATCAGTCATGCGGAAATAATGCAGCCTTTGAAGGATTACTTTATCAAAGTCACTAGAGCTCAGTTTTTTTCAACATCAAAGAATTAATGTTAAAAAGAATAATTTTAGCTTAGTTGTCTTTTAAACAGTTCAGGGGTTTCAGCGATTTCACTATTACATTCTACACTGTACATTTTCAGCACTGTTTCATTAATTATGATAATGTGGCTTCACATGGCTTAAGAGGAAATGTCTCTTTGCTATTCCGCTCAAATGAGGAGAGCGGACAGGAGGCCTTTCTGAGGGGGTGTAAAGTTCATAGGTATTTCACATGGTATGGATTTTAAATAAGGTTTGGGGATTAAGAGTACATACCGTTCTTTTCTCATAAAAAAAAAAAAAAACATCTATAAGGCATTGTTTGAAAATCTTAACACAGCAAGAAAATGGGGTGCTACAGGTTTTGGAAAATACCAGAGGATAAGAATGAGACTTGCGTGGAATCAGGAAAGGTTCCTTGAAAAACAGTACATATCGTTAAGAGTCAGATAATGGACTAAAAAAGCAGAGAAAAAAGGTTTTTGGTCTGACAGGGAATTTTATATGGATGTCCATCCATTAATTAATTCTTTAAATCCACTTCTTTCATCACAAGATTAAAGGAAGCCAATGCTTATCCCAGCAGCATCAGGCACAAAACAGGGACCAATCCTGATTGAGAGAGCTAGCGCAACCTAGGATTCACTCATACTCATTACACTTTCTAATCAACCAGAAACATTTATCTTTAGAATGTGGGAAGAAACTACAGTATATTTGGATGTACATTACTTTAATCCTCATAAAGCAAATGATGGTTTTGGAAATACAATATGTGTATAGAGGAGAAAAAGGACACTGTTATGACTTGAAAGCAATGATGCTGGAGGTCAGACTGTGTGTCAATCAGCAATATATTATATATATATATATATATATATATATTATATATATATTTTATATATATATATTATATATATATTTTATATATATATATATATATATATATTTATATATATATATATATATATATTTTATATATATATATATATATATATATATATATATATATATATATATATATATATATATATATATATGGCATCTCAGCCAGGATGGACACCATTCCCTTCTCAGCATGGTTCCAAATTTTCAAAATATCACAGAATATTTTAATTAACATACTGCCTGACAGTGCCAGGGGCTATACTGATATTTTCAACATATGGTGAGCTTGGCCACAGTCTTGGCTCATTTTTATCCTTTTTTTTTATTTGGACGTGGTATGAAAAACAAGCCTCATTTCTGTTTGAGCAGCCAAAAAAACCTGTTTTCTTTGTGGCTTCATTGTATGCACTGTCATTCTGTAATTAGGCATGCAGTGTGGTGTAGTGGTTAAAGCTTTGGACTTCAAACCCTGAAGTTATTGGTTCAAATCCCGTTACTGACACTGTGCGATGCTGAGAAAATCACTTAACCTGCCTGTGCTCCAATTGGAAAACCAAAAGAAATGTAACCAATTAAGTAGATGTAATTTGGATGAGTGCTCATAGTTATCAGCTTTTCTTACATACAAATAAGCCCAATCCTGTAACTTTAGACCAAATTAAACCTGTTTGATTTTGTCAGTGAGAGTCTTGGACCGATTGGGTAGAGTTGCCAGGGATGTCAAATTATAATTACACAAACATGCCATGAATGCCTCTGACTTGCTAAGATTACATGAATGAAGTCTGCAAATGAAAAATACTGGAAAAACTGAGAATTGTGACAGGGCTTTAGTGATTTGATCACATCTGACACTGTTTACTACTTTCAGGTCTTTCAGTTATTTCCAATAGAACCCTTAACAGTCTGTACTATCTCAAGGTGCTTTATAAAACAAACAAGGACATTATTTCAAAACTAAAACATTAAACATAACAATTATATTTAAAAACTAAAGCATTAAATATAAACACTTTCAATATATGATACAGTTGTAAAAAAACAAGCTTAAGCGTACAAAACAAATAAGCAGATGAAGTGAACATATCAAAAAAAAACAAAAAAAAAACAAACTGTTACTAACAGCAAACAGTTGTAGGTCAGGCTGACAAAACCATGTGAGAAGAGTTTTGTTTTTAATTGAGATTTGAATAAGTCTAATAAAATTTCACAAACAGGCCTAGGGAACAGAGTTTCTGAGATTAGCAGCCACCAGTAGTTGCAAAACATGTTTTTGGAACGATATTGAGAAGACTGGCATCAGATTTCCTTATTTTGTGTGACTGCTTGTATGTATGATATAAGGAATGGTTACAGATAGGATGTAATGTTTACATTAACAGCTTCTGCATATCCAATATATAGCACAGTGACATTTTCATGTAGAGCAGTCCACAGCTAAAATAGCAATGACATGTGAAACATTTTTTCTTCACATTTAAAGTGACATAAAATGTAATCAATGTATCTTGCTTTATCAAAAGTCCAACATTACATTTCCAAAAAATGACAATCTTATTGTGAATCTATTATTTCTTTAATTTTTTTTGGATTTCTTTCATACTCACAGAAGGTGGGTCAATGGGAAAATAAGCTACAGTTAAAACAAGATTGATAACCATTATATTTTAACCAGTTTAGTTTGGTTATATGTTATAACTCTGGTGATATAATTATGAAAGATGATGCTCTGGCTCATGAACTTCACAACAACAGACAATTCAAAAAGATCTGAACATATTACATTGAAGAACAGATAATATGGGATGATATAATAACTAATATCTTTTGTAATAACCCAAGCAGGGAGTAAAATACCCATAATCAAGAATGTTAGGTAGCTATTGTTGAAAATTACTGTTGTCTAACCATTCCCAGCTAATTCTTAGCAATTTTGAGAAGTTGAGACGGCATGGGGGAAAAAAAAACTACAGCGCACAAAGCTGTTAAAGATGAGCAAATAATTATAAATGAAAACTTTTTTAAGCTTAAATTCACTATATATATTAGATATATACAGTAGTTATATTTAAAAATATAAGTTATCACTCTTGCAACACAAAATGTTAAGACATTTGAGGTGATACTTTTTATAGTCACTTTATTATTGTAAGAGTTAAATGGTGCAAGGCTGTTAAACACAGGGAATTACTTTTTTAAATGCCATATTGTTAAATCATTTGGTAAATATTTGATAAATCTGCCAAAGAAAAACCAACAGACACATAACACTTGACGAGCAAGACCAAATGAATCTCTTCTCCATAGTAGCCAAGCATTTCCCCCCTTTTCTGGTAGACACACTGTGCTAATTCTTAAAGTTCTCATACTAACCACTTAAGCCTATGCTAGTTTGTAAAACATTCATATTATACATGCATACTTGGCCCTCAAACAAAAGCTTGGCCTAAAACCAAATCAGGTTAGGAATGGACTGGCAATACTCGAAGTCTAAAAAACAAAGGCTAACTTGTTAAATTCTTACAGTTCTGTTAGACTATTTAGAAATGGAGCAAGCATGCTAAGTCTGGGAAAACATCTAAAAAATAGTTTGAACAAATTCTGTAAAAAAAACTCAGTTCTGTTTTGTAGACTAGAGTTTAAATGACCTTTTGAAGTATAATGTATCATACTCATAGCTTCGTGCTCTAAAATACTTAATTAAACAATAAATAAGTACGCTTTTAAAAATAGATATATAGTAAGCATGAGGCATTTAACTAATTTTAACTTAAATTGGGACAGGAAGCAAGGCAATGTAATAAGGTTAATCATAATATGGAAAATTACTTTTATGTAAATAACTGGTCTTCAATTCAAAAGCTCAATCCAATATGAGCTACCTCCGTGTTTGTGCACTACTTTCATATCCTATTTATTATTTAACAATATTTTAGCAAAAAACGCATGCGATTTGCATATTGAGCACATACGATTGGATGACTTGACTTTTTTCATAGTTGTTTTGATGTTTTTAATATCATTTGCAGTTATCCATAGATGGTCACCATGGACTCACATTGTACTGGAAACTTTGTTATCACAATTTTCCTCAGTCATCACTACAAACCACATTTAGCAAGATTATATATAATTTTAGGGTGAAGTATTCCTTAAACTTTTGTATAGGGTCTATACTGTATATTAGACAGGAAATATGTAAATGTTACTTCTGCTTATTTTAATTGACATTACCTTCCTTGAACAACTTTTGTAATTGCATTTTCCTTTTTTGCTTTAATAAATAAGCACGTTTCTGATCTCAGGGGTATGGTGGTGTTGATGGATGGGTCAACCTGTGGTGTTTCATTAAAGGCTAAAGCAGGGCTAGGAACGTGACAGCAGCTTCAGGCTTGAAAATGGTAACCAAACCTGTTAAAGCCCTATCGCCAAGTGCTAGGCCCTGAGGTCTGGAACCATGATAGAACCTTAAGGGCCCTAAGGTTACCATTGCCTCTCAGTCTCTCACCAATATGCTTGGGAAAAACAGAGATGGATAACCCGAGTGTCCCCCTAGGCTTGCCTCTTGACAACTCACAATCCTGATTAATCTAATTTAGGATTGTATGGGACTGGAATCTATCCATGTAGCACTGAGCTTTCATAAAACAAAGACAACACATACTTACGGTTTAATTTATTCACCTTTGAATCATGAAAAAGAGTGAACAGTGTATCTCTTCACTGAGTAGAATTAATTCCTGGAAAGAGCTGCACTGGAAAAGATAACCGCTACAGAGCCAATAGGTGTCCTTGCATTGTTTGAGTGTGATGTAAAAAACAGCTGTTGTATGATGTGCTGTCATCAGGAGATCATGGCTAGGAAAGGTTTTGACAGATGAAACAAATGAGACAATGAAAGATATGGGGAAAAAGGTTGCAGAGTGCACACTGAGAATTATTTTCTTTTATGACTTAACTGGGGCCGGTTTTAATGATCTTAACAGCCTTTACCCACATGTTTAAATTCTCAGAAATAACTAAATAACCTTAATATGCCACTTAAGTTAACAGGCAAAGAAAAAATCACATTCATCGTCTGATGATACAAAAAACTATTTGCAATCAAAAACTAACACTCAGTCCTACATTTTTTCTCAATGTACTTCTCTCCCATCCCAATTACTTAAATTTTAGGATAAACTCTTTGAGTCAGGGTTTGCGCTTCAATGTGCTCTGTAATGGACTAGCACTCTGCGTAAGGTCGTGCTCTTACCTTGAACCAGAAGTTACCATGATAATTTTTGGCCCGAGAAACAATGAATGGCAGAGGAGTTGGGAAATGGATGGATAGACTTTGCTGCAAAACTATATTATATTTATATTTTATTATTGCCTCAATAACCAGTCCCTCATGTCTTATTCTTAATTGCCTTGTAATTGAATACCCCCCACTTTCACGGTCTTCTAGTAAATACATCCTTAATTTTTTTAACATTTTATTGAGTCGCAATATAGAATTTTATGAATTTGATGAAAATTTATTTAACTAATATTCATGGCAAAGTAAAACAAAATCCTACAGATACAGTTAAATTATTTGTAAATAAAAAAATTGATTCTTTGCCTCAGTACTTGATAGCTGTACCTTTATCTGACTTTACACAATGATTATATCAGGTTAGGTCTGTTACAACTTTATAGTTAAAGAAATGGCAAAACTGCTTAAGTTCCATTAAGTTCAACAGACACTGCTGGTGAACAGTAATGTGTTCATTGGAATTCTTTATGAACGCTTTAAAATCACTTCAGTTTTTTTGTACGGTGCATCCTGACTTACCAGTATGAGAAAAAAGCCACATATCATATACCATTTGACTTATCTAGTTATGGAAGACTTGAAGCTTTTGAAGCCCCCATTTTTGACCGTCTACACCCAAAAGCGCTGATTTTTAGGCCATTTTTGGACCATATTTTATGCATAAAGTTAAACCTTTTATGATAAATAGTACATCAATAGGTGTCTTCCACAAAAATGATCAGAGGACCCCGCATATATCATTAAGGTTCAGCCCTAATGGCATATGAGGGATCACTTACTCCTTTGCACAAAATGTAAGGATCGGAAACATAAGCGTGTGGAGTGTTGCTATTTCAAGGTTGCTGACCACAAATAGATTTTTGTTTTTTGGTGTTTGACTCTTTACCGGTGGTCCTAGCCCTTTAAAGGCCACTCCCAACAGGTTAAAAATGACAAATATCACGGTGGCGGGCGACCGGGTCCCATGCCCGGCTGGGACGCCCCTTCTACTTATGATCCGGGGAGCAGCCATGGGCTCCTCAGTACCTCCCCCAGGATGCTTGGTGGCAGCCTCCCTGGCTGACGATGGTGCCTCTGTTTCCCGCAGGGTTCCATGGGACATGGAGTTCTCCATAACCCTGTGGGGATCTGGGGTGGCCGCAAGGGGGTGCTGCATGGATCCCAGAGCCAGCTTAGACAATTCTACAGCCCCGCCCGGAAGTGCAATCAGGAACAGGTGATCAAGCACCTGGAGCACTTCCGGGTGGGCTATAAAAAGGACTGGTAACCACCACTCAGGGCCAAAATCGGGAGGAAGAGGACGAGGTTGCCTGGGAGGAGTGGTGGTGCCAGAAGAAGGGTTGTGTGTTGTGGTTTAAGTGCTTTTGGGACTGTGTATTGCCTGTGGGGTTCACAGGGAAGACATGACCCACAGGTGAAGAAAATAAAAGTCTTGTTGTGGTTTTACACATGTCTCTGTGTAAGTCTATGCCGGGTCGGGCGCTATATAGCATCTTTCACAATCACACATAAGCATATTGTTTAAGACTATTTCAAGGTTAGTGACTATGAGTATTACATTATTTTTGTTCCTTTAAAAGAGATCTAGCCCTCTATGGATCTATAAAAGGGAGTGAAAAATGATTTGTTTCAATTCCAATCGAGAACACTTGGGCATAAATTGAAGCACACAATTTAAATTACACTTTAGACTTTAACTGAAGCATACATTTTAATAATTCAAATATTAAATACAACTATTCTCGTTTATTATGTTCGTCTGCCTAATGAAGTAAAACTTTAAATTTTTTGAGAACATTCCGAATTAGCACACTATCTGTCAAGTCCTGGATTTAAATGAACTAAGGAATAATTGGGAATGGGATGTCAAAACAGAACTGGTGGTCTACGTAATGGCCAGTGCCAATGTACTCTTTTATATGCTAGTTTTATGCACAGAATCTCCAAGTGAAAAGAGATAAACACAAGCTCTGGAGGGGAAACTTAAACTTAACACATTGGATATCCAAAGTGCAGTAGAATCTTTTGGCAAGGTATGGTCTTCTCCAAGAAAATATAAATGAAGTTATAGCAAAGGTATGGTATGAAGATTAAATACTTATAACTAAGAACATGGTGGGAGACTAAGTTTCATGTCAATGAACAGGACACTGAATCCATTCTCTTACTCGATATAAGCCAGTGTTTTGTACCCCGTACTAATGGTGGTGTACTAATTTGGAAAATCTATTAGTTTCAACTAAGAACCATGAAAGGAAAGGTAAGACCTGTGGATATCAAACAAAAGTAACAAGTCTTGCCTAGAAGGTAACAGGACTAACTCAAAGCACCACAGTATACTGTAAGGGAAGTAAAACATGAAAAGACCTTTCTCAATATCAAATGCAGTTAAAGATGCCTGGAAGGCAACAAAACTTTCTAACCTAAAGAGTAACAAATGGAGTTGTGATACCTACAGTGGACATATGCTTAAATGACTTAATAGTAGTCAAATGATTACTGCACCCTTGGAACTGTAATTTTAAAGCCTTGACTAGTCAATATATTCCAGAAACACCAAATGAATTGGAATCTCATAAAAGCATGTCCTAGAGGCTAAGTGGCTCAAATAGAAAAGTGTCACTAAAGGAAATCCTGAGAGAATTTCTAACATGCAATGTAGTACTAGGGTCTTGTACCGTGTTAGCCATTATGAATGTAGTAAAAAGTCAAGTACAGTAATCTTATTTAGTTAACCAATAAAATGTGTCATTTTACTTGACTATAAACAGTAGGACTGGAATTAAACCTTAGCTAAATCAGTGCTGTCACTGGTGCCTGCCAAAGGCGCTTTTCCACTGCATAGTACGGCACAGCACGGTTCAGTACAGCTCACCTTGGTTCGGCTCAGTTCGGCTCGGTTTGCGTTTCGACTGCAGTTTAGTACCGCTATAGAGTGGGCGGGATTATTCACGTGTCGTTATAGTTGCGCCGCCTCTACTGCCGTGACACCGTGGAACTTTTACAACAACACGCAGACAACGACAACACTTTAGCTCGATGACACGCAAGGGTAAGCATCTAAAAAAAGCACATCATTAGCTAACTTTTATCACTGTTGCAAAGCATAAAAATGAACAGTGCCAGTGTAACATAAAAATGCTGATTCTGTATATTACAGATCTTCCACAACAGACCATCTGTTTGGACATTTAACCATGCTTCAGAGTGGTGGGATGTGATTGTTCCCGGTTTTACAAACACTCAGTGGCTGGAGAACTTTCGAATGTCTGAAGAAACATTCATCCACTTATGCAAAAAACTGCGTCCAGCGATGGAGAGACGGGACACAAACTTCCGCGTGTGTGTACCTAAAAGAAAAGAATATCCAGTGATGCAGTAATGACGATTTTCTCCGGCCAATCAGTGACCAGCAGAGTTTACACGTCACGTTTTGGTAATGGTTCGGCGCTTGGAACCTCGGCTGAGGTGGTACTAAAAAAGGGACCAGGTACCAGGTACTGTTCCCAGTGGAAACCCCCCCAAAAGTGAGCTGAACTGAACAGTGTCGTGCGTACTATGCAGTGGAAAAGCGCCACAAGTCATGATGCTGCTAGTCTGGATGTCCTGCACATTGGTGCCCTCATATTAAGAGGATATAGACAAAGATTGCCTAATGAATAGAGTTCACACTGGCCAGAATACAGGTAAAGAGAAGAGGGAATGCACAATTTGATGACATGTCTAAATGGTCCTGCATGTTAAGCAATTTGAAACAAAAAATTATGATAAATTTACTGTGCTCTGCTACTGTGCTAATGTATGCCAAACTCACCTTAGGTTTCCAACACATTTCTTAGTTTGAGCTCAAGCTCAATCCAGAATCATATGAAGCCTTTGTGCTATTGTTCTAACCAATGCTTGCTTCTAATAGGACTTTATCTCAATGAAACATAATATATTTTTCTTCTTTAGTTCACAAATTCTCTACATAGGTTCATTTTTCTTTCTTAGAAATTTAACAAGTTAAGAATATATTTTTTCTGATGTTTTCTTACTAATGATCACAAAGTAGAAATGACCCTCAAGTAGCGGACCTCCTTAACTAAATTGTCACTTGCAGTCAAGTCTCTTTTTCTAACCTATCAGAATTTCAACATGATTAAGACAGCATACTCTATAGAAATGCTCATTTAAAAATGAAAATTGAAATTAAGATTTTTATGTTTGCAGAACAGAAAACATACAAATCACATTTCTATGTGAATAAAAAATGAGAGCATAAAAGAATTAAACAATAAAACAGTAGCCATTTCTTAAATAACAAGGACACTTCCAAAGTTGATTTTCATTTTAATTACAGAAGAGCTATGAAGTGGATTCAGAAAAGTATTCAGGCCTGTTGACTTTCTGCACACTTTTCTGTGTTGTTGATTTAATATTACATTATAAATTTGCCATTTTTGTCCATCACTCTATACACAAAACCCCATAATGATAAACATAATTTCAGAAAGGCTTGCAAATTTATTAGGTGCTTCTACAACACAATAAAGAGTGCAGAAAATGAAGGGGTCTGAATACTTTTCTGAATACACTGTATTTCAGTAAACAATAAAAAACGGGAAATGTGGAAAATTTTAGTTCTTAACATCCAATGCATGTTCTACATATAAATTCAATAATTTCAAATTGTTTGTTTACTTACATTATTTTACCATTCAACATATGCAGTTATTCTTATGACTTTTCTAAATCACATTGGGACACATTGGGCCAATAGAGGAAAAGGTGCCATTCATTGTCAAATCTAACACTATTTTACAGATTATGGAAATCTTACTATACATTTTCAGGTATCTTTTTTGTCTAGTGGTTCTATCAGCTGTATTTTGCATTACATACAGCTTTGTAATCTTGTTCTACTCTTTAAATGAAATTGGATTTGTCTTTTCATAAATGTTTATTCCATCAAACATTATTATGTTAAACATTTTTGTCGAAACCATTTCCAATATTTAGCATATGGAATACATTAAATGCAACTATTTAAAAAGGAAAATTATAGTACATGTCCTGCTATATTTGATGCAATTTATTACATAGGCAATATAATTATAATCATATGTTAATATATGACATTGGCTTTTGTCTGAGGAAGAATAAGGGGCCTTTGACAGAAGGAGACTGTTTTACTGACAGCTGACATACACCATGTAGATCTCTGGGAGACTTCAGTCTGTCACTTTAAAGTGCTTTCTCTTATGTTTGTGCTGCTAGGAATTTTGTGAGTGTGTAAAGTTTGTGTTTCATCTTTAGTGTTTACTTCTAAAACTTGCTTTGCAAGTTTTATTGCTGTTCACTAAAGAGCTTTAGAATTATTTGTAAAGACATTACAGTGATTAAAACAATAAAGACTAACTTCATAGATAGATAGATAGATAGATACTTTATTAATCCCAAGGAGAAATTCACATACTCCAGAAGCAGCATACTGATAAAAAACAATATTAAAGAGTGATAAAAATACAGGTATAACGGACAATAACTTTGTATAATGTTAATGTTTAACGGGGGTGGAATTGAAGAGTAGCATAGTGTTGGGGAGGAACGATCTTCTCTGTCTGTCAGTGGAGCAGGACAGTGACAGCAATATGTCGCTGAAGCTGCCCCTCTGTCTTTAGATGATACTGTTCAGTGGATGCAGTGGAGTCTCCATGATTGACAGGAGCCTGCTCAGTGCCCGTCACTCTGCCACGGATGTCAAACTGTCCAGCTCCGTTCCTACAATAGAGCCTGCCTTCTTCACCAGTTTGTCCAGTCTTGAGGCATCCCTCTTCTTTATGCTGCATCCCCAGCACACCACCGTGTAGAATTGGGCGCTCGCCACAACCGTGTGATAGAACATCTGCAGCATCTTATTGCAGATGTTGAAAGACGCCAGCCTTCTAAGAAAGTATAGTTGGTTCTGTCCTCTCTTGCACAGAGCATCAGTATTGGCAGTCCAGTCCAATTTATCATCCAGCTGCACTCCTAGATATGTATAGGTCTGCACCCTCTGCACACAGTCACCTCTGATGATCACGGGGTCAATGAGGGGCCTCGTCCTCCTAAAATCCATCACCAGCTCCTTGGTTTTGCTGGTGTTCAGCTGTAGGTGGTATGAGTCACACCATTTAACAAAGTCCTTGATTAGGTTCCTATACTCCTCCTTCTCCTGCCCACTCCTGATGCAGCCCATGATAGCAGTGTTATCAGTGAACTTTTGCACGTGGCAGGACTCCAAGTTGTATTGGAAGTCTGATGTATATAGGCTGAAAAGAACTGGAGAAAGCACAGTCCCCTGCGGCACTCCTGTGTTGCTGACCAGAATGTCAGACCTGCAGTTCCCGAGATGCACATACTGAGGTCTGTCTGTAAGATAGTCCACGATCCATGCCAACAGGTATGAATCTACTCCCATCTCTGTCAGCTTGTCCCTAAGGAGCAGAGGTTGGATGGTGCTGAAGGTGCTAGAGAAGTCCAGGAATATAATTCTTACAGCACCACTGCCTCTGTCCAAGTGGAAGAGGGATCAGTGTAGCATACAGATGATGGCATCCTCCGCTCCCACCTTCTCCTGATATGCAAATTGCAGTGGGTTGAGGGCGTGGCAGACCTGTGGCCTCAGGTGGTGAAGAGCAGCTGCTCCATGGTCTTCATCACATGTGACGTCAGAGCGACAGGCTGGAAGTCATTCAGCTTACTAGGACGTGATACCTTTGGGACTGGGGTGATGCAAGATGTTTTCCAAAGCCTCGGGACTCTCCTCTGTTACAGGCTCAGGTTGAAGATGCGCTGTAGAAGACTTCTCAGCTCCAACGCACAGGTCTTCAGCAGTCGTGGCGACACTCCATCTGGACCCACTAATTTGCTGGCACAAAGTCTCCTCAACCTTCTGCTTACCTGGGCTGCTGTAATTTTGGGTGGGGATGTCTCTCCTATGAAGGTATCAGCAGAAGGATGGGTGGAGGGCGCGGTACTTCAAGGTGAGAGTGGGTTAGGGTGGTCAAACCTGTTAAAGAAGTTGTTCATCAGGTTCTCCACGTCTCTCTCGATGGTGGTACCCCGCTTCGAGCTACAGCCAGTGATGATCTTCATCCCATCCCACACTTCCTCCATGCTGTTATTCTGCAACTTCTGCTCCAGCTTTCTCCTGTACTGCTCCTTTGCCACCCTGAGCTGGACTCGGAGTTCCTTCTGCATGCGCTTCAGCTCATGCTGATCACCACCTTTAAAAGCCCTTTTGTTCTGATTCAAAAGACCCTTGATGTCACTTGTAATCCATGACTTGTTCTTAGCATAGCAGCGTAGTGTTCTTACTGGAACCACAATGTCCATACAGAAGTTGATGTAGTCAGTAGAGTAGTCAACAACCTCCTCAATGTTCTCACTATATGATCCCTGCAGGATATCCCAGTCCGTAGTTCCAAAGCAGTCTCTCAGAGCCTGCTCTGCCTCAGGGGACTACTTCCTGAATGAGAGTGTGGTTGTAGGTAGTTTCCTCACTCTTGGTTTGTAGTGAGGCTGAAGCAGAGCCAGGTTATGATCAGCTTTCCCAAGTGAAGGCAGCAGTTTAACATTCATTACCAAACTATAAGGATTTTCCCCACAGTCTAATCAAGTGTTAGGTTGATTGACACATCTAAATCAGCCTTGTGTAAGTATAAGTGAATGTGTGCATGAATATGCCTTGTGAAGGACTGCCATCCCATTTAAGACTTGCTTAACACTGAATGCTGTGGGTATATGACCACAGTTCTTAACTGGAAAAGCAAGGTAGACATTAGATGAATGGAAAAGTAACAACTATATTACTACATTAACAGCTCAGTTGGATTACTTTTTAAGAATAAAAATACATTTTTTTTGTTTATGTGACTTAAGAGATTTTTTATTTAACATGACTGATAGACCAGGTAGTTCATTGCTTTTTGAGGAGCATTCAGTTATTAATATACTTCCTACTGTCAAAGTCTATTATTGCACTGTACTTAATAGCTTGGCAGACCACTGAGGAATGCAGAACGTACTTTAGGCCACAGGCCCAGTCAGTTTTTACTTGTGTGGTAGCAGACTCACTGATTACAGTTATCCACAAACCTTCATTGCCAAGAAAACAGTGCAGACTTAATGTCTGACTGCAAAAGCACAGAATTGCAATGGTAAGATTAATGTTGTTAATTGCTTTTCAAAAAGTCATTAAGATTAAACAAACCACGGGTTGTACATATTTCCATATTTTACTTGATGATATATGGATGACACACCTTGTTTAATTCAGTTTACTATAAAGTTAAAAAAACAAGTTGGACAAACGAGAGGAGTTTATTCAATCTATGACGTCTGACTGACACCTTACAAAACTGTACAGTGAGTGATGTCTGTCACAACCATTCAAAAGACACAATTACAGATTCACAAGAAACTTTTTTCTTTTGAATAGTTGTACTCAAGACATCATAAATGGGCCAAATGAGATCACAAGAGAATTTGCAGATAATTTGCTGCTGTACATTATTACTGTTAGACAATAAGTAACTTGTGCTAGGCTCCTCTGATCAGTATTTTATATTATCAGGCAGGCAGAAAAGATATGAGATGTTTATGAATGGTGTGTATGATTGATTGCCCACAAACACATACTTATTGTATTTCATTTCCAATGTAAACTATTATTTTGGTCAAAATCAGGAATCTTAAGCTTCAGTGGAGCTTTACTTATTCCTGCCATGGACTCAATTGCTTTATACTATAGTTTTTTTTTTTTTTTAAGGTTGAAATTCCTTGCAGAGTATTTTTTTAACTCACTGGTAGGGATTTTAAAACTGTATTTCAATAGCACCAAAAAGTATTGGGTTCCTCCCATTCCCATATGTCTTTTGTCTCTAAAAGACAAGTTTTTCATTCATCCACCCACAGTCTGTCTATCAGAAGTAATTTCCTAAACAACACCAGAAAATGCATTTTCTGGGCCTCATTCAAAGTGTCATGAAAGCATCATGCACCTCTTTCTATAACTGGAAACTGACCAGCTTTTTACTTTTAACTTTATGTCAGCAGACTAACTGTAAAACTAATATTTTAAACTGATATTTAAAAGATTTATAACATAAAAACACATGTGGGAAACATACAATCTATTTTGAATTTTTAAATCCGCATTTGGGTTTTAAACTCCAGTTCTATTTTGATTACGAATTATTACTTACTAACATTGCAGATGATTGGAAAAAGCTCCTTATCACAAGAATATAACAAAGTACATGCTATTACATAAAATGTAGGTACATAATTTAATATTCTTATTTATCATGGTGCTAGACAGTGAAGATGTCTTGCTTTTTGACCAAACATGCAGTTAAGAATTTTACTGTACTCTACTACTACTACATACAGAAGGATACTGTACATGTAAATCTCTCTTACATATTATTGTTAAACTGTTGCATGTTGGTCAAAGCTAAGAAATCACGCTGAGACTTTTACAGTCTTTTTATTTTACACAGAAGAATGAGTTTTAATTTTGAGCAGAGTGTTAGAAGGTAGACAGGCTTTCAGTACTGTGCAACTGGTGAGTTTCTGTAAGTTTAATTTAGAAACGGGAAAAGATAGAGACCAAGAGGGCAATATATAATATCTGGAACATACAAATGTGTGAAGAGGTACTAATATTGTTATGAAAGAGATGCTAAATAAGATTTAGGATAGGAAAATGTTACAAAAAGAAATGCTGCTTTGCTGAAGGTACTTAACGTCCTTTAGATTTTAAAGTATAGCATGAAGCAACAAGGGAGCACTCAGTGAAATGGATTTTTAAGTTCAGTTTTGTTGAATTTTATAATAGGAAATAATTTTGTGGAAGGTAAAAGTGTAGTGCAAAAGTGTATGATGATGTGTGAGGTTGGTTTTGACTATTAAAAACATTGACTTAAGTTATACAATTCTGAATCTCTTGTGGAGGTGGATGGTGCTGAAATGCCTGGCATGGTAGGCATGACTTAAAAAACTGCACTTGACTCATCCCACAAAGAATAAAGCTGTGAAAGACAGTGACAGGTATGCTTACACCAGTGACAATATGTTTGTGAAATGAGTTATTATCGCACAGGTCAAGATATGTTAAAGTAAATTATGACTGCCAATTCTGAAAGAGAAATGTAAGTAAAAAAATTAGGGGAAAATGGCCAGACAGTCTGCCCTCCAATTGTACTCGTGTTACAAGGTAATTCTGACATGGCAATGGAAATCAGAAGCCTAAACATGTGGTACCAAATTTAGTTTAGGATGCAATAGGACAATTCTGAATAGATTAGATACTGTAAGCTACATTGGAAAGGCACTAATGTACTAGCTGTATGCACAGATTACTTAAATAAGTTAATAACTAAGCAGTCTAGGGCGGCACAGTAGCGCTGCTGCCTTGCAGTAAGGAGACCTGGGTTCGCTTCCCAGGTCCTCCCTGCATGGAGTTTGCATATTCTCCCCGTGTCATCTGGGTGCTCCAGTTTCCTCCCACAGTCCAAAGACATGCAGGTTAGGTGCATTGGTGATCCTAAATTGTCCCTAGTGTATGTTTGGTGCGTGGGTGCCCTGCCTGGGGATTTGTTTCTGCCTTAATCATATGATTGACTGACTGACTGACCGACTAAGCAGTCTACTGGTGAGTGTGCTGTAATCAATAATTACCATTGCCAAGAAACAGTAGATAACAAAGAGGAGCTTGCCAAAAAATGTATGCTGATTAAATTTGCTTTAACAACAGGATGCATCAACATTGATTCTGAACAGAGAACTATAATATGGTTGTTTATATTTTGTATTGAATTGAATACCCATATTAGGTAAGCTGTTCTGGGTCATAATGTGCATCAAAAATGGAAAATGAACCAGTCTCTTTGTTGACATTCAAGTTCCTCAACCACTTGGCTGTACTCCCTGCTAATGGACTACGATGTAACAATCATTTACTGAATTAGGAGGTACAAGAAGTAGAGTCAATCTGCAAAACCGATACCTGACTAGATGACAAAAAAGGCTGAAAATGAATATTTCTAAAACTAAAGACAAAAAGAATAGGCAAGAACAAAAGTTAAACAAAATCAAACATGTAAGACACACAAAGAGTTTGAACTAATGGCTTTCAGTTCATGGAAGAGCCAGTTAAGAGTGTATAGCTCTGAGGCGACAGCAGAATAATTTTCTTGCTTAACAACGTCATGATGGTACGATAAGTGGTCCATGGTGTAGGACCAGTTTTAAATAAATAATCGCGACTTGGGAAGTGCAGGCACCAATTGGGAGTTGGTGTGTGTGAACGAGTTTCACTCTGAGGACGGTTGGGGTGTCTGACTGATTGAGCACACACATGTCAATGTGACTGTCAGTCAAGTACCTCATTCACGCCTTGGAGGTAGAAGAGTGTCACACCTGCTCCCAATTAGGCAAGACAGTATAAGAGAAGCCTGCAAGGCAGAAGGAGGAGAAACGGAAAGGATAGAGTTGGAGGTTAAAATTAGAAGGATGGAATGCGGCAGGTTTGGGAGATGTCAATGTGCAGAGGAACGCTTCAGGCAGCTGGGAGGAGAGTCCCACAGAGGAGCATGAGGCCAATGCTTGGGAGCTGAAGAGGGTCACTCCCACTGAACGATTCTTGAGGAGTGTGGAGTGACCCAATGCTTGCTTCTGTGTAAAGCTGAGGAGTGGCAGTGGAAGCTGAAGCAGCAAAGGGTGGCTCGGCACAGCACCCTCTTGGGAGCCATGGACAGCAGGGACCCGAACCTATGAAGGAAGGTTGGCTGTGCATGTCAGTTGGACATCTCCTCTGCTGCAAAATCCCATGCAGGGTAAGCAGAGGAGTCATTGGATTTAGAAGAATGCACCAAAGTTCATGAATTTTTAAAGTACTGTGTCCTGCCTAGTGATTTTAACCTAAATTTATTGGATTATTTATTGGATTGTTTTTAACCTTCATCTTCACTGTTTGTATGAATTATTTATTTATTGACAATCTTTTTGAAGCACTTTACTATTTATTTAAACAATGTTTTGGATTGATTTTAGTAAAAACACTTCAAAACATTTGCACCTACCCTTTGCTACTCGAGTGGCATAGAAAGGTGCGTTTTCTAACTTCCCTAGACATGACAAAAGGATATTTGCAAACTCCTTTAACAGCATCCATAAGAAAAAAAAGACTGCATTTAGTACCCCTAGCAAACACTTGCAGTATTGTGCCTTTCCATTTTGTTTGCAATGGGATGTAACCACTTTTCAGCATTGGGTGGATAAAGTCCCTTGGCCCCACGATACCTATGGTGCTGCCTATCTGGTTGATGTATTCATCTATTCTGACACATGGAAAAAATGTGTGGCGCGTGTTGTTGTAGTTCTTCATTTGTTAAGTGATGCAGTTGTTCAAATAAATCCTGAAAAATGCCAAATATTTAGGCTACATAGTGAGTGGAGGAACCATCAGACTACAATGTTCCAAAGGTAGTGCTATTTCTAACTGGCCCCATCCAGGAAGAAAGCTGCAGGTATAAGCTTTCTTGGGTTTAGCAGGGTACTACCCTGGTTTGTGCCCTGGTTTTCTGAGAGAGCTTTGGCTTTCACTAATATGGCAAATAAAAAAAGCGAGCTCCGAATACAGTGGTATGGGATGATAGTACAGCAGCTGCCATTTCTGACATAAAACAGTCTTTTACTTTAGTAACAGTTTTGATTTACCCTGATTTCTCTTTGCCTTTTATTGTACAGGCCAATGCTTCAGACACTGGACTGCTGAGCCAAAGCGTAGAAAGTGCTGGTCACTAACCATGCAACCTTACAGTGGATGGTCACACACAAGGACTCATATAAATTTAAACTTCATCATCATTGGGAAGCCCTTCATGCCAATGCGGAGGCTTTCAGTTGGGCAGTCTGACCTGATGGACCTGGGCTGAGGGGCTATGCTACTTGCAGTACTACTCTGAGTCATGGGCTGCTGCTGTTGTTAATGTCATTTCCCCTTTTGCCCTCAGAATGTAAGATCGAAGGCATGAGTACTAGTGATGCTATTTCACTTCAGCCAACAATCCTGGCTCCTTCTCCAGGAAGCTTATATGAAAAGAAAGCACCACCACCAGAAGGGGTCAGCCATTTTAAGACTCATGACTGAAGAAGATGTAACACTGTGGCACTGGCTGAACAAGCTTTTTTTTTGGTTGTATTATTTATTTGTATGCAACCATCTGCTAAATATACAGGGTATACCTTTTGATGCCTCCACTCTTTTTTCTGTGTTTCTGTTTCATTATTAGAGCTTTTAATTTAAAATAATTGTTTCGACATGGAGACAACTGAACAAACTGAAGTTGGTTCAATGGACATTTTGCACAAAATCAAAAATACAACCTTATCCAATGAAGAAACTTATGCATGGTATAAGAAATCAGTACAATGAGGACCTGGAGCATTATTTACAGCATTATACTGTAGGAGGAAAGGACTTCACAAGTTTCTTTAGAGGGGTTTCACAAGTTAAGATGAATTAAGCTGTTCAAAAAAATGTATTGTAACAAAGAATTAAATACATACAAAGCAAGTATGCAGTTCATTGGCCATAAACATTTATTTATATAAAATGTTCAGCTTAATGATACAGATAGAAATAAAAACTTACACTGTCACTATTATACTAAAACCACAATGCCTTTAGATACAAGATTACAATAATCCCTTGCTATATCGCGCTTCGACTTTCGCGGCTTCACTCTATCGCGGATTTTAAATGTAAGCACATCTAAATATATATCACGGATTTTTCGCTGGTTCGCCGCTTTCTGCGGACAATGTGTCTTTTAATTTATGCTACATGCTTCCTCAGTTTGTTAGCCCAGTTGATTTCATACAAGAGACGCTATTGGCGGATGGCTTAGAAGCTACCCAATTAGAGCATGTATTACATATTAACTAAAACTCCTCAATGCTAAAAGATATGCTTCCCGCGTGGCGCTTGTTTTGTTTGCTTCTCTCTATCTTTCTCACTCTCTCTGCCTGACGGAGGGGGTGTGAGCAGAGGGGGCTGTTTACACAGTAGCTGTTTGCCTAGAAGATAGGACGCTCCTCTACAAAATGCCGCTTTATCGCGGTGCTTCTGTATACTTAAAAGTACGTATTGATTTTTTGATTGTGCTCCTTTGAAGATAAGATATGTTTGCATTCTTTTAATTGTGAGAAAGAACTGCCATCTCTGTCTTGTAATGAAGCACAGTTTAAACGTTTGACTAAAGGGTGTTATTTCATGTCAAGAGGGCTCTAATAATGTTAACAGTGTGGGAGAGTTTATAAGGGCTTCAAATATATAAAAATAACCATACAAACATATGGTTTCTACTTCGCGGAAATTCATTTATCGCGGCAGAGTCTGGAACGGATTAACCGCGATAAACGAGGGTTGACTGTACATTTAAAAAAATTCTGGATGTTTTAAAAATTATTAAATCATTAAATACGATTAAATTATAATAAATTTCATTTTGTATTTGTATTTAGAAATGTCATTGACTCAGTATTTTGCTTGACCACTGCTGTACTGCACCATTCTCTTCAAATCACAGCCTTTCCAGTGGTATGAAGGCAAAGCAGAAATATTAAATGTTTAAACCACAAAAGACTTACTACAACAACAAGATAATAATGCCCCTCTTTACACAACCTTTTCTTACAGTCATCACAAGTCTTTTACTTCCTACAACAGCAAATTATCATGCTAACGATAATACTCCTGTAGCATGATGGAAGGGTAGCATGGTGGTAAGAACTTCTGCCTTTAGGCTTTAGAATCCTAGGCCAGATTTCTCACCTGTAAGAGCTCTCTCGATTAACATGAACAAAAAGCACTCTTGATCAACATATACTTGATGTTAACTTTTGAATTTATGGTATATTAAAATTTCTGTAGCTATTTTGACTGTATTAGAAATGTCAAATTATACATATCTGTACTTCATCGTTCATGTTGTTTGCAGTAAATTAGGATTATAAACAAGAAAAAGAGCTAGGAAATGTAATACATGCAACAAACTGCCTATCTATGGTATATAATAAAAACGTCTAGTGAAGACTTACAAAAATAAAGTAGTACCACTACCAGCAATTATTAAGCCTTCTAACGAGGACCACAATAAGCTCCTAGCCAGCTACTGTATGAAAACATCTTTATAATAGCTTTCAGTGCTAAATTTGGATAAAACTCTTGCAGGAAACTAACCTTATTGTACTGCGGAAACAATGTGCCTTTGTATTAGGAGTCTGCACAGGACAAAACCACCAAATTTATTGCATCACGCTCAATATAACAGTACCATGCCACTACACTGACCTAAATCTGCAACCCAGAAATAAACATAAGGGGAAAGAATCTTCAGAACAAAGGATGTTCATTAAGTTACAGTTCTGATAATTACAGATTTGTCTGTCGTGAAATGCAAACTTCTTAAGAGTCCATTACAAGCTAAATTTAACAAAAATTCAAATTTTAACAAAGGATAATAAAACACATTCCCATCAGGAAGATTAATTGTGTGCTCATTTATGAGGTAGTAAATACTTGCTGCAGAGCAAGTAAATTAATAATGAAGAACAGTAATTAATATGCAATTTAAACTTACTGTAACTCTCTCAATTTCTTTAATGGTTGACAAAGATTATGTGAACATTAGAAGCCATCAAGACTAATACTCTCTTTTCTACAATTTATCATTCTGGATCACTGGCTTAGATACTGGCACATTCCACCCAGATAAGCTAAGAATACGGAGCCAGACATCCTACATTTCCCAGGACAGTCCTGTATATCAGTTGCAGTTTAGGTGTCCTAACTTATTCTACAAAAAATGTTTTTCCTGATTTCTTAGATGATGCTAATTGTACATTGCAGTTCATTCTTCAGATAATGTACATCACATTATATACATACAATAACTTTCTATCTGTAAACTGACATCAGTGCCCTTTGCTTAATCACCATTCACATTAATTTTGCCAGACTGTGATTATACATATTTCAACCCACAAGCTAGCAAACTCACACCCTTTAAAAGGTCACTTCAATTGAAATTCAGCCCTGAAGCACAGCCTGTACTGTATGTGATTTAAGTGGCTCTGTAGGGCCTTCTACTAGTTTGGTGGAGCAGTTGTTTAAAAATCAGCAGTTTTCACACGTGAATTCCAAAATATGAAAGAAATGCAATTATACTTATGACTCATTATCTTGTTGCGCTGACTCTGTAAGGAGGAGGCCCTGCTGGGCTTTCGCATCTGGTGTCAAGTGTCTGCACCTCTACAATTGACAATTTGGCAGGTAAGGAGTTTGTGTGGCAAAAGGTCAAAACTCACTCAAACCTGACTTTCAGTATGAGTACACACATTGAAAGCTGCCAGGGCCTCACAATTCCTCTGACTTTGGAAGTTTTAGGCAGTGTCAAAAATTATAACAGTGACTCTCAGCTTTGTCTATCTTCTTGTGCTTTTTCTCTTTCCTGTTTTTAAAATAATCCTTTCTTCCCCATCTAAAGCCACAATAGTCAGAAACTGAAATTTAAAGAGCAAATAACAACTTAAAGTGTTTGTCTTCAAATGAAATATTGATTTTACTATCCCCAATTTCATATACTGTATTCATGTCACGCTCCATTGTGTGCTAAACTCTGGAAGGAGTTATACCTAAATTTAATCAAGGCAGATGAGAATGCATTAGCTGCTTACAGTATTTAAAGAAATCACCTAATCACACATGTGATATAGCACTGGTGACGTGTTAGTTTTCATCGGTGATGTGTGCAACAGATTTAAGAGTAAAACATACAGCTGAATTTGATCGCACACTCAGTGAGAAAATTCAAAGTGCTGATTGTGCCCCTACTACTATGCAGCTTGCTATCCATTCATTTTGTGATGAATATCCACTTTAAATCAAAAACAAAAAATACATAAAACAAATGCATTTTGGAAATTTCTCGACGTATTCTAGATAGAACTTTATTTGTCCCCAGGGGCAAATTAGGCTTTTAGAATTTACAGCATAGGATGCAAAATATGATTATGAGTTTCTTTGGAAACTAGGGTTCCAATCAGAAAAAGCAATGGGTTTTCAAAGGATGTATGTTAAAGAAGCTTCTATATAATGATAAGTGAAATTACAAACCATTCTTATGCCATAGCGTTTTATTGCGAGTTATTTATATTTCAGGAATGTGTGCTTTACTCTCTGTATAAACAAACAATGACAGGCCATAACATATCTTTACAACAAAAACTGGGAAACTGGTAGACTAATTTAATTTTTGGTGTTCAATTTTTTTTTTTATTAAAAGATACTTTATTTATGTATATACAATGTGCCATTTTATCAACTTCTTAAATCCACTTTCACATTATATGACTTTTCCAGAATGTTTTAGTCGTAGACCTCATTTACATAATCTTACAGAGTCCAGAAGAGTCAAACCACATTTTCGAGGCAGGCAGCCGTGTAGTTAGAAATCCCCAATGATTACAGTCAGAGCGGTCTGCGACTCACCTTAATAAAATGAAACAGGTTAGATTTTATCTTTAGTAGAAGTGATGGGCTCAGAAGTAAAATGTACAGGATATGGTCCCAAATCAACATATGTGTTTTGGACTGCACAATAAGAAGAGTGACTCAACTGTATGATATCATGAGTAAGTCATACCATGAAAGAATTGAAAAAGGAAAATAAAAGGGCCAAGACTGTGGCTGACCTGGCCAAACCTGTAAAACCTTTGCACAGGTAGCAGTTCGGTCAGGGCAGCATGTTATTGGCTGTCTGAATGCAGTGAGCTTGTAATAATTTTCAAATGTGTAACTGTGTTTAAAAGTCTAAATGGAGGCGTTTAAATTTGTCATCCCTTGCAATTCCTAGTCATGTTATTTGACATCCTAAAGGAAATGAGATCTAGAAATTGCAATTATTAAATCTGACATCCCCTCTAACTAGAAGTCATATAGCGTGTCATCATCAGCTGTAGGCTATGTACAATACTTTTGAACTTGAACTTCTACTAGTATTCTGCCCAGTTTCCTAGAGTATATTAAACTCGCAATAGGATGGCAGGGAAAAACTAATAAAATTCAGAACTTGTACTTGATTAATCAGTCTACTTTGGGTCTTGTTCAAATAAAAGGCCATAATATACAGTACTCTCTTTATAGAATTTTATTAGTGGCCCCATGAAGTATAATAAACTGACCCAGTAGCAAACAAACTAATCAAACTTTGTCCTCATATTCGTGTAATTTACTGATGTTAACATCAGAACAAAACCACAAGAGAGGGAAACAAGGAAATTCTGAAAGTAATGAGAGCATACAGCACGTAATCCACGAGAGCCACAACAGACTTGCAATATTAAAGCTGTAAAAACTTCCTGCAGACCAATGTTACCAGCCCATGATGTCACTTCTTTCCTGCTCATGTGCTTCTTGACTTCCTGCTATGCTCCCACACAATTAAGCAATGCCGTCACCAGCCTCTCAGTGACAGAAAAGTGACCTTGTGGTCAGAGTGTCAGAGAAAGGAATGACTAGTAAACAACACTAATTTCTATTATCTTGATAGACTCAAATAATGTCTCGTAATTTCACTTGTTAAAGAGACAAAAAGAGGTCATTCATTGATGCCAACAATAATAAACCTATATATGGTAAGTGGAAGCAATTGCTCTGGCAGACAACTGTTACCCTTACTCTTTCCTAATCAAACCTGGTATACACATCTGGTCTGTTACCAGTTTCTATAAAATTCAGAGCTCAGAACAGATGGCTCAGTCAACAGTACAACGTGCAAAAATGTTGTTTTAATGATTTAAGTTTTGTATTTCTTGCTTTTCTGCCAAGAATGGTACTTTAGCTGTCTGGAATGGATGAAAAATAACATAGGATTAGATGGAAACGTCAGACAATCTGAACATGTTTAGTAATACTTGTGGGCTGTGTACAGATGTGAACATTACAGCTATAGACCTGGATATAAAAATGATCCAATCCCAAATGCAAGACAATGTTGTGAAATAAATGTTCTGATGTAAATGATCAATTAAAAAATAATGGAAAAAAAATGCATTGTTCAACTACAAGCTAAATGTACACAGGCTCTACCAAAACTCCAAAGTGTTTCTAATGGCCAGAAGTTATTGCTGAAATTCCCAGGCATTAAAATTATCAAGGTCTTAGGAACACTAAGAAGCTGAGAAGGCGGGTTTCCGCAGGAAATATTTCCTTCAAGGACTGGGCTACTTGTCAAAGCTAGAAAAGAATTGTTTTGCTTACCATTAGATTGCATTTGTTGGAGGAAATCAGTGTGGGATGTGACAAAAAAAGAAGCAGTGGTCTGTGGGATGTATTATTATTATGATTAATACCTTGTAGGTGTCTCCTGCTGGTTCACTTCTTTTATGAAACTAATGTTTAACCAATAGAAATTTTCTTTTGCTCTACAAACAATGAAAGGAGTTCTTTTGATTTCCTTTGTTAAGCCATGTAGTAAACATTCAAATTGACACTTACCATTTAAGGTAAGATTTCAGCTTTCAAGGAATGTAAACATTAGGAAACGTCTTGAAAAGTATCACGTACAACTTAGATGATTATCACTGCATTAATCATCAAAGAAGCCTTCTCTAAATTTCTTCAAAGATTCCCTTGATTGATTACAATTTGTTTCGTATAATGACAAGCATTTGTTTACCAAAACAGTCCAGACTGAATAACAGAATGCTTACTGAACATTCGGTCAGTTGTTCCTGAGGATACGTGCTGATCAGCCCCCAGCTGAAACCATGAACAAGGTTAACAAAAAGGGGCCTGGCATAGGAAGAGTTTCCACTGGGGACATGGTTCCACTTTGCATTGGGAATGCCTCATAACATTTAATATAGAAGCTCTAGACCCTGAAGAAGACTTTGGGAACCTTGAAGGTGGCACACATTTTTCTTGTATGTTAAACTTTTACTACTGTGGCTTTGAATTAATAAGAGGAGACCGGGTATAAACAGAGCTGAATTTGCTGTCTTTTAATTATGAATATTCGTTCATACTGCAGGAAGGCAAAAGTGACATAGATTTATTCAAAGACATGAATAAGAACAAAGCATAAACTCCTCTAACACTACAGTCATTACGTATCCAGCAATTGTGGTGTGGTTCAGTGGTAATGATAGCTACAGTATTTATAAATTCTGTATTTTGTGCTTATTTTATTCCCCTTCTCTGAGATGAAGTAGATGTCTTGAATGGAAGCTCTAGTGTTTCAACATGGGGTTTGAGGAGCAGAGCTGTCCATGCTTGGTTATTGTCGCAATAAGGATCATTTTGTTGCTGTGGTAGCACCACCCAGTGCAGTTTTAACTACCCTCAATTACCAAATGATTTAAAAATATCCAAACTTCAGAATACTCTCCCCTTTTCTCACTTCAGTCTTCAATATCAGAAAGTCCACTTCATTTTTGTTTTCTTAATAGAAGATCTTTGTGATGACCTTCAGTAGGAATAGTACAATATACAAAATAAAAATGAGGTGGCCAACTTACTGGTTAACCTCATAAAATTAGATCATATACTTGTATTCTCTTTTTTACTTCCTTTGTCATTCTTAGGAATGAAAGCTCTTTTTCTCCGTGTGATATTCACAACCAGACTAATTCAAGTCTTCTTTGACCTTAATCTTTTATCTCATACCTTCTACCTTCATCATAACGCAATTCCTCATTAATCCATTTGCCTAAACTACCTCACTCTGTTTGCCCAACTCATGCTTTTTCTTGCTCTCTCAAAATTTTCCTTTCTGTTGTCTTTCTATCAGTGAGATGCAACATATCAGCCTGATCACGGTGCTTTCAAGTTCTTTGTTTAAAGTTCTGTCTTCAGATAAATATTGGTCCCAAATTACTTAAAAATAACTAAAACAATCTTTTTCCTTCAACACTATAGATGATACTTACTGGACTTTGTTTTACTGACATTTTCATTAGCAATCAACAGGATGCATAAACAGTAAAAATGTATTTGATTCATCCATCCATATTCTAAACCAACTTATCCAGAGCAGGGTTACAGAAAGCATTGGGCATGAGGTAGGAACAATCCCCAGAAAGACCAGCAAACCATCGTAGGGTGAACACACACGCATAAAAATATGTTAGCACCAATTTATGATTGGCACTTCACTTAACATGTCTAATATTTTCCTGCATGTCTCTGGACTATGGGAGGAAACTGGAGTAACCTGCAAACTCCACGCAGGGAAAACCTGAGATATGAACCCCAGTCTCTTTGGTGTGAGGCAGCTGTGCTACTTACATGCCACCTACAAAGTGACTCATTGCTGACAACCTTGTCCAAGTATAAAAATAATTAAGAAAATATACACAAAACATAATATTTAAAGCATTCTAGGACTTTAACTGTTTTAAAAGTTGGAGCATTTTAAATATCTGTTTATGTACTTAATCAAAGACAGAAATGTCATGTAAGTCATATTCAATAATAATATTGATAATAGAATGCAGTTACCTGCATTAGTAGTGTACACAAAATAAATGTTTTTACAAGCATTTTACAATATTATGTAGTTAAATTTCAAGTCCAAATAGTCTTGCGTTTGTTGAAATATCCATCATAGACACCACATTCTAAGTCAAGTGATGCAAAAATTACATCAGTTAATGTACTATTTATAGTTGTTAGTTATGGAGGGTGTACAGCTAATTGTAGTTTACATTTCTTAAACATACATTTTTTTAAAGCAGTACCAAAGGGGCAGTTAAAATTTATGTTGAAGTCTCCTAACTAAAACTGTTGACTGCAGCAAACCAGAATGTATAGCAAGTCATTGTGGCACTTCTCCGATACCTTACAGCTTGAGGGAAGTTTTAAATCATTATCTGTTGATAATGCAGGCATGAGATTGTTTTGAGAGTAATGTTAATGTAACTTCCTACATTCCTATGCACTACATGCATAATGAGTTACTGAGCTATGCTTAAGGAGGCCCTTTCCTTTTTAATTAATTTCTAGGACGTTGAGAAACGGATTTGAGTTAGCAGTTGATGCCGCTGTGTCTTTGATGACATTTCAATAAAATTTACTGCGGATATGATTTGCCTTCAGGAGTGGCTATCTAACATGTAAAACAAGGAAAAGATACAAAATAGATACTTGATTATTATTACAAGTGAAATAACATGTCACTAAGTACATTTGAAATAGTAGAATAATCTGTAATTGAGGCTGTATGGAATACTTGTCTGTATTAACACAGACATGCTTGAAAAGTCAAGTGTGTTTTAAAAGGGAGGTTTTCTTATTTCCAAAATGTTACTGGCATACTGTTGAGATAGCTCAAAGAAAATCAAACTTTCCTGACAAATGTCTTTGAAAAATAACCAAATTTACTTAAAATTGCTCAACTAGGAGTCATTTCACGTGAACAGACAGTCAGACATGGTGACAATAATTGGTACCTTTTGCATGTTACGCAAACTCATCTAAAATATACAGTGATGGTAAATATAGGCCAGTGCGGTACTGGCAAATTATGTTTAACATTTATAAAATTCAAGACAAAGAAACAACTATCCAATACAGGTGTATTAGTGGAGAGTGAACATTGGTTTAGGACAAAGAAAATTGTGTTCCTGTAATGACTGGAGGTTTATGAGGAATAATCCAAAATATCTGATGTGGATAATCCAATATTATACACCTTTATTTTCAAAAAACTTTTGAAATGGTACCACGTTGACAGGCTAGTTATCAAACTACAAGAAACAAGGGTTCAGGGAGCAGTGTACAAAGAAGGTATGAGGGCAGAAAATAACACAGTATGCTACAAGGAATGTAAAATGAAGACTAATAACTGAAAAGATGTTCTTATGAACAATTTAAGAAAACTCCCTGTCAACCTATAGGCTCTTCCAACTTTTACTTTTCTTTATCCTTTGCATCCATACCAGCTTTCTATTTTTGTATTTATTCTTTAGTTGTGGTTTGTCTTTTAACTTTGGTTAAAAAGCAACAAAATATGAATAGACTGCTATCCTTTGAAAATTCACTGTCGAAATCTGTCTCCCCTGCCACTGGTCCAGCTTAGGTACTGAATACTGAAGCAGACATTTAGCTGCCACCTACTGTTTTATCTTTGTAAGATTTACTTCAGCGCTTGTTGAATGCCGTAAAGCTGCTGTGTTTCCTTCTCCAATTATTTATCCTCCTTTTGCCTCAGCATTAATGTGTACATCACTATCCAACTCACTCATCCTCCTATTAATCATAATATTCCTGTAGGAATTTTTGAAGCCATTCATGCCACTATCATCCTGTCCTGCTTTTGCTGTTTTCTTCATCTTTCTTTGTGCGCTGTGCAGCTCACTAGAAAACTCTGACCTCCTGTCCATTGTTAAACTAGCATTTTGCTTAGGTTTCTTTTAGATTACATTGCTGTAATCTAAAATATTCAATTACCACTACTTAGCATCCTGACATATAACATGCTCTTGCTATCAAAATCTACATTAATTTACTTTGATGTGGTCGATTCATTTACCTTTTGTAACTAGACGCTTTAGCAGATGCTTCCTCTTACTTTTTGCAATTGCTTTAAATAGAAGGTGCCCTACTCTCAACTCACAGCCTTCTCATGGGACATCTTTAAAATTTACTCTTCAGTCTCAACAGGTATAGTGCGCTTTTTAGAGCAAAAGACTAAAATACTACTAAGTTCAAAAGTTCCTCCTAAAGAACCATTTCTTTTTTTTTTTTTTTTTTTCTTTTTGGGGCATTTTATTGAATTTATTAAAAGCAAATAATACTCCATGCAAGCAGGTCAAATTTTATAATATTAATAAATAATTAAAAATAAAATAAATAAGGGAAGAGAATCCACTTCCTCAATTTAAATGCTAATTCTAAAATGCTATTGATTGAATTTCCATTTCAATGTGCAAAATATTGCTGCCCAACTCAACTATCTACCATTGACAAAATCTTGCAAAATTATTTTTTATGTGTTGTTCCTACCAAAATGTGAAACATATGCTGAGATTGCAGTAGTTGTTTACATAGATGCTCAAAATAAACTGTCATAAGACATTGTTATTCCAGTAAACATGGCCAATGGATTAAATATATTGCATTACAGAAATAGTCATGCATACAGTAAATGATTTTGGGAAATGGTTGATTAGCCCAAAATCAAACTACGCTTGTTCTTATTCATTTTAGTATTTTATTGTATATTGAACTAGCTAAATTTTTTTTTATTTTAATTTATACTATTATATTTTTAGTGCAATGGACCAACACCATATCTTGGGTCTGTTTCTACTTTGGGTCTGGCCTGGCACGACCCATAATTAGATTAATGAGTTTAAGAATGTTATTTTATTGTGTTTTCATGGCAGTAAGTGTGAGACTCCTTTATTCTCCCTAGAGCTTAAAAGTTTTCTCCCACAGTTCAAAGACATGAAGTCAAGTTAATCAGTCACACTAAATCATCACATTGCAAAAGTGCCCTGTAATCAACCAGCTTCCTCTAGTTGTCCTACAACTCCCGTAACACTTGGTTTGGGGAGGGGGGTTGATTTGTTGTACAGAAATAAGACTAATTTAATGAATGGATAATAATGCCTCACACAATTTAATCCAAAAATGATCAATTTACATTTAGAATCAATATTTGGGCAACTACTACTTTACCCCTTGAAAAAGAAAACTTGTGCAGCATCATTACTTACTGAGGTCTGTAATCCATAAGAAATTTGTCAAACATCTACCTATTTTCTGATTTGTTTAAAACAATTAGGGGTTGCAGACAGCAAATATCATGTTTCCAAACAACATTTATCCATATCAGAACTTACCGTTCCTACTAAAGGATAGATGAAGCCAGCACCTATACTTGCACGAACCGTGCGAATGGGAAGGATGAAGCCAGTGGGAACACCTTTTTTGTCTGGCTGATGAGACAGAGAGAGGTGGGTCTTGGCCATACAAACTGGCAATTCTCCAAATCCCTTGGAACAAGAAAGGGTGGAAAACATTTTGTGAGTTTTGTTTATGTTATTATTAATAATAATAATAATAATAAAAAGAAAGGTTTTAAGGATGCAGGTCATCTATAAATCAAGTTTATTCACTATTTGTACATATCCTAAAGCTGTACTGTTTCCGTTTAAATCATATTATGGGAGCTGCCTTAATAAGCCATAATATGTCAGTTTAATTTATTTAGCACTTATTGCAGATTGTAATTTATATAAAAATTAGTTTGGATTATAAATCTTTGTCATTATAACTTTATTTATAATGTAATATCTGAAATAGGTTGCTTTTGATATTTTATCAGAAAGTTTATAAAACATTACATTTTGCATAATATTTCGCATGTAAACATTGACCACTACATTGTTAATTCTGAAGTGACAGATAACTGCATATAGTTATACCTGTTTGTTGTACCAGTCCAATTTAGCCTGAGCTTCAGGAGAAAGTTCAATATCCTTTGCACCATAAATTTTCTGAGCAATTGTCCTAATTTTTTCCACAATGGGCATCTAAAAACAAGACATTAAGAGGGTGAAAAAAAAACATGTTTATAAAGTGCAAACAGAGCAGCACACAAACTTTTCTCAGGTACTGGTGAAAATGAATGAATAACATCTAGAGGATGGTACAATTTTCTTATTTTACTGTTTAAGGAAGTAAAGTCCTAATACACAATGTAAAATAAGATTTATTAGTGGCTGTAGAAGAAGTAAGCACAAGTGATCATGGTGGTGTACTACCTCAAGGATCAAACATTCTGGGTTTGAATCCTGTACGAAGTTGTCTGCATGTGTTCCTCATATCTACATGTGTTTTCCTCTAGGTATGCCACTTCTCCTTCAACACCACAACAACTTGTGTGTTAAGTTAACTGAAATGACAGACTAGCCCTGCGTAGTGAAGGTATGAATGGAAAGGCCCTGCAATGAACTGGCATCCTGTCCAGAGTTGTTTCCTGCCTTATACCTTTTGCTGTCAAAACCAGCTCCCCATGTTTCCAAATTAGAGGTTGCAGTTTTAGTTAATAAAATTTAAACACACCTCCTAATATTTTTCTCAAAGTAACTATAAGTACAATGATTTGGGCATTCCACTCCTAACATCCCAGACTCTGACTATTGTGTGTTAGTATATTATTATTATAATATACTGTGACAGACAGATGTTGCTAGGGCAGACTCTACCTCCTAGAACACTGGACTGGATCAAGCTGATTTGAAAATGGACAAATGGATGTATTATGTATCCCAGTCACCAGCCCCAACACCCAACAACACCTTCTTAATTTGGGAAAAGAAGGATAAAACTGGCAGTTGAGATGGTTGATTAGCGTAAGAAAGAACAGAAATAAGGGAGGTGTACTTTGATTTTACCAAATTTTAATTGCTAGGAATCTTGCCATTAACAAATGTAGAAAACAACTTTTATATATTTTATTCTCCAGCAACAGCTAAGCACAATGAAGGCATGAACACATATAGCACTGTGGGCATAAATATCAAATTTCCTCACATTACACACTGTCAGCATAAGCTTACATTCTGATTGTTAGATTTATTAAACACTTAGCCTTAATGTAGTATTTATGGCCATGCACATAGAAGGAAGAATTTCTAATTATTTAACAGACTTGAAAAGAAAGAGGAAAGAGCAAGATACACAGAATGTTAACATGACCAGGCTTCTAAAACAAAAATTTCAAAGATAGATTTATGGGGGCAGCTGACATAAGTCACAATTCACTTATTCAGTAATTCAAAACATCTGATATTCCTCAATTCCAATTTCCACTCATTTATATTCTGAACAGCCAATTTAATTAATCAAATTCTGCTTTTTCCTTCCCCAAAAAGAATGAAACAAATTAAAACAATAATGGATCAAAATTACACTTATGTAAAGTCTCAGTGTTGAGAATTGCATTATTAAATCAGGAAATATATTTAATTCTTAATTCTGAATAAAGATTTATGATGATGGGCAGGAGTGTGAAAGTGTTGCTGCCACACTGCTCCACTTTGAATCTTGGCACTGTTATTAGCTGGATTGAATTTGCACATTCTGCCCATGGCAGCAGTATTTTTTTTCTAGTTAGTCCAGTCCTCCTGCTCTGCATGTTGTGCTTACTGGACACTTTAAACTGGACCTTTATGAGTGACTGTGTGCCAACTGAAGTGGCACCATGGTTTTCTGCCTTGAGTCAGTAGATGACTGAACAGGCTGAAAAATGTAATAATGAATGGATGGACTGAATTTTTGTAAATGTTTAATTCATGCAGATCCAAGTCTGGGCAGCCTCAATTCTAGAAAAATAAACCATTAACACTAGAATTACCAGAGCCTACGAAAAAACTCGTAATTCCGTCCCACCTTAAACTGCTTCTTAAATCCCTTCACACCTCTCCGCCAGCGCCCTTTGTTCTCTAAATGTGCTGATAAAGAGAAGCTAGGAGCAGCCGGCTATTCCATCCCCCCACCAATTTAGAACGTGCATGAACTTCTCTCAGCTCATGCCTTGATTGAGTATCTGGGAGTGAAGTGGAGTTTTAGAGTGAAATAATAGATCGTTGTTTGGAACACACGCATTTCATGTCTGTTCCGTTTCTACAGTAATCTGTGTAAACACATTGTTAAAACAGAAACGTTTTTTATATTCTAGTAGTAGATGACAAAATGTAGGCATAAACTATATAATGTATGAAGCCTGAAGTCCAAATAGCAAAGAAACATTTTCACAAGAATAACACAATTGCACTTTTATTCAAACATATAACTGCAGAAACAAAAAGCCGCCTTAACATGCGACATTGACACCAGTTTTCTGTAACTGACTCCGTGGCTCAATAGACTCAGCCCCCGCTTTTGAATCAAGGGGTCGCGGGTTCGATCCTGCGCCCCTCCATTTTGAGAAGTAAACTATCTTATTCTTACTGTTTTAGGATAAAAGCATACATTTGATTTCAGTCTGTAACAGCCGGTGCAATTTATGATCCATGTAAAGGTTAGCTTTTTTTTTTATTCACTTTTCACTCTCTCAGTCGCGTTCAGAATCAATCCATACAACCTCATCTGACACGGCTGTTTTCACTAAAGACGCTATAGCTCTGCAGTGTACCACGATGCATACTAACGCACAATCACCCCCCCGGTTCTGACACACAAACGCTGGCGAAGCTGCCTTCTTCGTATCTCACCGTCACAGGAACATATATTGGTGTAAGAAAGTACACTGTCAGGTGCTCATTCAGTGTGATAGAAATCATAGCACAGAGAGGTGTGTGCACTGCAACAATTACACATGTCGTAAATGTAGGAAGGACGGTCCTTGGGTGTGTGGGAACTGTTAATATTTGAATGTGATGATTTTATATAGCACGGAATGAAAATCAGCACTTCTTAGCATTGCACCATGCAAGCTGTCATATCAATCGCCTACTGTAACTTGCTTTCTTTTTTCTTCGGTTATACAGGTAGTCTTGCACTTGTTTTGTTTGCGAAATGAAGTGTCTACGTGCACTTTTCGTGGCATTACACGTGTATTTTTTGAGCATGCCCGTTTGAGCAGTATAAAAAGTATTGAAAAGTATAACAAAACAACGGGCAGATGGGGAGTGTCTGATGATTGCATATAGCGCCGAACTTACTGCTCTTTACTATTCTCTCCTCTGCGTGCCCTGGTGTACAAAAGAAACAGAATACAGACGCGCTATAGCTCTGCAGTGTACCACGATGCATACTAACGCCCCCCCACCCGGTTCTGACACAGACGCTGGCGAAGCTGCCTTCTTCGTATCTCACCGTCACTTGATTTTCTTTTTATTCAGTTTTATTGAGTGTTCCTGCCAGTCCCGCATGTTGCTGTATGCTGGATATGTTCATATGTATTGTCTCTTTCTTTCAGGTGTGTAATAGAAACCACAGCATAGAGAGAAGTGTGTACACTGCTTCTTACAGGAAAAGGCGATGGAAAAAGTGCACTTGAATAAAAGTGCACTTTTGTTATACTTTTACACCAATATATGTTCCTGTGTTTGAACGACACGGGCAGATGGGGAGTGTCTGATGATTGCATATAGCGCCGAAGTTACTGGTCTTTACCATTCTTTCCTCTGCATGTCCTGTAGTACAAAAGAAAAGCATACAGCAACATGCGGGACTGGCAGGAACACTCAATAAAACGAAAAGCAAGTGACGGTGAGATACGAAGAAGGCAGCTTCGCCAGCGTTTGTGTGTCAGAACCGGGGAGGGGGGGTGATTGTGCGTTAGTATGCATCGTGGTACACTGCAGAGCTATAGCGTCTTTAGTGAAAACAGCCGTGTCAGATGGGGTTGTATGGATTGATTCTGAACGCGACTGAGAGAGTGAAAAGTGAATAAAAAAAAAAAGCTAACCTTTACATAGATCATAAATTGCACCGGCTGTTACAGACTGAAATCAAATGTATGCTTTTATCCTAAAACAGTAAGAATAAGAGCAGTTTACTTCTCAAAACGGAGAGGCGCAGGATCGAACCCGCGACCCTTGATTCCAAGCGGGGCTGAGTCTATTGAGCCACGGACTCAGTTACAGTAAACTGGTGTCAATGTCATGTTAAGGCGGCTTTTGTTTCTGCAGTTATATGTTTGAATAAAAGTGCAATTGTGTTATTCTTGTGAAAATGTTTCTTTGCTATTTGGACTTCAGGCTTCATACATTATATAGTTTATGCCTACATTTTGTCATCTACTACTAGAATATAAATAAACGTTTCTGTTTTAACAATGTGTTTACGCAGATTACTGTAGAAACGGAACAGACATGAAATGCGTGTGTTCCAAACAACGATCTATTATTTCCACTCTAAAACTCCACTTCACTCCCAGATACTCAATCAAGGCCTGAGCTGAGAGAAGTTCGTGCACGTTCTAAATTGGTGGGGGGACGGAATAGCCGGCTGCTCCGAGCTTCTCTTTATCAGCACATTTAGAAAACAAAGGGCGCTGGCGAGGTGTGAAGGGATTTAAGAAGCAGTTTAAGGTGGGACGGAATTACGAAGTTTTTCAGTAGGCTCTGGTAATTCTAGTGTTAATAGCATTTTTGTTAACATCCCCAATACAGTATTACATTAGAACAACGGAACAAGTTTGATGACAACAGGATATTCAGCCCAACACAACTGCCAATCCTGTCCCTCTAGATCCTACAAAATAACATTTAGAGAAAATTTGAAGGTTCCTAAAGTGCCACTGTCTACCACAGCATTTAGTAATAAACACTGTGTATTTGTGGTTGTCTTTGTTCAGAAGTACTTTCTAAAGTTTGTGCAAAATCTACTTTTAACAAGTTTCAACCTATGTCCTTATGTTCTTGTTGAAAAACAGTTAAAAATAATAACTGGAATCCACTGTAATAATTGACTTTATACTGTTAATGACTCAACAGTTATGTCAATTCTTAATCTCTGTTCGATTAAACAGAAAAGGTTCATCTCCATCTGTCTCTTGTCATAGTTCATATCCCTCAGTCCTGAAATTAGCCAAATTGCTCTACTTTGCTCTTCTAGACTTTCTCTTGTGCTGCTATGTCTTTTTGTAATATGGAGACCAGAATTATAGACAGTACTTCAGGGGAGGCCTGACTAGTGTGCAATAAAGCTTAAGCATACACTCCTGTGACTTGTACTCCAAACCTAACATCCTACAAGCTGCCTTAATGGCTTCTGTACACTGTTAGGATGTAGACAATGATGAGTCCACTACAACTCCTACTCATAAGTTGTATGTTGAAGTTTTATATCTCCCACTCTATGTTCTAGCATATTCACTTCCTAAACGTAATACCTTACATTTACTTAAATTTAATCTATGTCCATGTAATCTGATGACTCACATTTGGAGAGGCAAACATACAGTAATAAATATGGGGAAAAAATATTGGTGTGGAAAAAACAATAAGATTTAATTTGCTGTGCTTGCTGTGCAAGAATAAATATTTTCACTTGAATTTAGTTCAATCTATCAATGATTGATTTACTCAAAAATTCTATTAAAATATCATTTGTAGTCAGACTCTATGGTGTAAAAAGGAAATAATATTACAAGCTGGGGTAGTCAGTGCTGAGTATACAAGGCTAGCTTTGCTCAAGAGAAAGTTGATCACTATAATATATCAGGGGAATGATATAGTAAAATTTACAAAACTGTAGATGGTCACCCTAATATTGGCAGGAATATAGAAATCTGTAGCCTTGTGAGTATAAAAGGTGAGTAACCACAGCTGTTCAAGGAGTCACTAGGTCTGGGCAGCTAATAATATACAGTAAGCATTTTGCAGCTTGGAGTTACTTGCTCTCTTTCATTAGAGCCTCCCTGCTGGTATTGAAATAAAGAATGTCGACCAGTCTGCAGCAGTTTACCTATTTATTTGAACCAAAAATGCCTGACTATAGAGTTTTTAAGCATTCATACTGTATTCCTGTCCAGTCATGGTCTTCAAATACACCCTTATCATTTCATTTACTCTTTGAATAAGAGAATGTTTCTATCTGCTTTTTATTTTTTTCATTAATTTTATTTTGTGTTGCCTGTGGAGTGAGAAACGCACATCACTTAGTGTTTTATTGTTCAAGAAAATTCAACTTAAAATGTGTTAAGATCAATAGGCAAAAGAAGCCATTACCTCATTTTCTTTAATTTGTCTTCCTTATTTACTTCATTGTTTAGCTTTTCCTGTTGTTTAGAAATCAGCAGCCAATTAACTATGAACAGCTACAGGTACAGCAAATAATGCATCCTACATAGGAATCACCAGGTCTTTATCACTGGAAAATCTATGAACTTATAAGCAAGTGAATAATTTAAAAAATGCAGTGTATATCAAAGTATACAGGTATTTCTCAAAAATAAACAAAGCTAAGATATTCAATGTTTCTCACAAGAAACAGAAAGCAAACACAAGTTGTCAATTTTAAATGGTTTAAATCAGTCTCTAAGTAATTAGTTGAGGCAAACACCAAAGGTATCAGGATGATGTATACAAACCAAAACAAACATCAAATTGCTGGTGTACACTCCATAGGTTTAACTACAGCTTGCTTCAGAACATTTCATCTGACAGGCATTGTGCTGTAATCTGCCATCTCCTTCCCATTCCCAATGAGACCAAATGGCCACAAGTCAGGAACCAAACAAGACACTAGTGCATTGTCTAAATTCCACAGTCTACCTGAATATTGTTGCTGACCATGTCTATCAATTTATGACCTCAATGTACCCATCTTCTGATGGCTACTTCAAGCAGGATAACATGCCACGTCAAAAAGTTGAAATCATCTCAAACTAGTTTCTTGAACATGACAATGAGTTCACTTTACTCAAATGGCCTCTGCACTCACTAGATCTCAATCCAACAGAGAACCTTTGGGATGTTTTGGAAAGGGTGATTCACATCATAGATATGCAGCCGACAAATCTGCAGCAATTACGTGATGCTATCGTGTCAATATGGACCAAAATCCTTGAAGAATGTTTCTAGCACCTTGTTGAATTTATGCCAAGAAGACTTGCTGCAGTTCTGAAGGCAAATGGGAGTCTGACTAGATACTAGCAAGATGTACCTAATAAAGTGGCCAATGAGTGTATATTACCACACTTACTTAAAAGTATACACAGTACATTATCTGTATAGTAAAATATAATGGCAGTGTGGTATAAAAAATTAGGTATTTAATTTAACCATGATACGCATGCATGGAAATGGTCTACTACACCACTTGTTCGTAAGTTCATCATGGGGGACCTATGTGGCTGAAGGTTTTCATTTCATCCATTATAGCAATCAGTGAGTCTATGACAATGTGGGTTCTACTCCATGCTCCCATCTTCTTTCTGGGAGCCCTTGAACCCTACACCATCAGTAATATTACCGATGAGCTAGGGTGTGAGACACAACAATGAAGCAAGGGGATGGTTCAAAAAGTGCAAAGTGCTTTTATTAAAAACAACAAAATCAAAAGCAGTGTCCAAATAAATAGTGCAGTGTCTCAAAATCTTTAAATAAAGAATCCAATAAAAACAGGTGAACTGTGGAGGTTAACACAATAAATAAATTCTTTAAAAACGAGGTTAAAATAATGGCTGGAATCCGTCCTTTTAAAAACAAAGCCTGGTGCCTTCTTTCTACTGGTGATTCCCCTGCTTCTCCAGTCCAGGCTATGCACCAGGGGAGTCACCCTACCTGCAGTTGACCTTCTTTCTGCTGCCTTTTTCTGGTCTGTTCACCTTGCCGATCCCTTGCTCCGGTGGGCTTCACAGCGACCGGGCCGCTAACGCTGGGGGTTTCATTTCCCAAGGCCCGACTCCCGCTGCCTTCTCGGCCTTATGCGGTGAACCATCCTCCTCCTGGTCACTCCCGCTCCTCACTAATGCTCAGCGGGAGCGACCACTACTGACTGTTCCCGGGGTGCCAGCAAAACACCCAGGCTCATTGCTCAGCTGCATTTGTTCTCTACAACTAGCACCTTCACTTGTTCATGCACTGCCTTTCTCCTCCCTGCTTCCTGCCTTCTCTCCTTCTTAACCTCCGTCTGTCTTTTCTTGCTCTCCTCCCTAGCTACCTTGCGTTTCTATTATTTATCACGGGAACGTGGATCAGGTGTGGCAATTAGCAGCTCCCGGCATCAATTACGGATGTGAACGACTCCTCGCCTGTGCACTTAAGTGAGGACCGCCCGCATCACAAATTCACCCGGGAACCTGCTCCGGCCACACTACCACGCCCCCTCTCTAAGCCGCAAGTGTGGTGACTATTTATTTAAAAAGTTGCCTTTTTGACTTGCTACACCACAGAGTCATCCATCCATTCAATTTAGGATCGCCAATGCACCTAACCTGCATGTCTTTGGACTGTAGGAGGAAACCGGAGTACCCAGAGGAAACCCACACAGGCACGGGGAGAAAATGCAAAATCCATGCAGGGAGGACCCGGGAAGCGAACCCTAATTACCTAATTACGAGGCAGCAGCACTACCCACTATGCCACCCACCACAGAGTCATTCTTCTTTTTAATTAATTTCAATGGGTAATTAGTTGTTTTTTTCTGTTTACAGTATTTATGTGTTCCTAGGGGCATGTTAATTTTTTTAGGATTTGGCTGGGGCCCTGCTCTGCACCTATACACTCCTTTTGCCCACCATCTGCCCATGGACCTCATTCATATTAGTGTTTCTTGTTAAACAACATTAATTAGGTGGAATTTTTCCAAGCAAACTTAATTTAATATGATAGAAGGGACAAGGTAAATAAAACAGGATGCTTGATTGATTATTTTGTTGCACTTTGCACTTCCTCTGTCTACAAAAGGAAGCTTTTGACTTTTCCTTAGGAAAAAGCTCAAATCGTGGAACTGTATTATGCTCACGCCTGCATCTGTGGGTGTGATAGACTGGCCAAGCATCTAAAAGATTTACATTTATTAAAAACGTTTAGAATGTGTATGTGTTTGCTATGGCTGTAAATACATAGGTACTTTGTCCTTTTTAATTTTACTTCATTCTATGGAGTTTGTACCTTAATTTTATTCAAATAGTAAGAGCAAAGAAGGAAGGAGACATGCATCAAAAATGACATTGAACACTAAAGATAATGTATTATATAGGTAATGTATGTACAATATTACATATATATAAAAAATGAACTAATACAGTATATAATTTCTGGAATGAAATAAAAAGTATATAAACTGCAAAGAACTAATACAGTATATAATTTGTTTAATCAATGTGTTTAGGATTAGTTTAGTTTTAAAGGCAAAGTACAGTACTGAATTTAGAAGACATAATTTATCTTACTGCTTTAATCAGTCGTGCTTTGCAAATGATTGAGGACTTAAAGTTGAACTTTGTAGCTTTGCTTCTGGAGTCTTGATTCTTTTTAATGATTTCCTACAAATCACTAAAGACTGCAATAAACTGTTTCCTGTTTGAAGAGCTCAAAGACGCCATCTTTTGGCTTAACAAATAAATACTTTTTTCAAAGTGTCATCCAAATATCACTGTATTAATTTTGCAGTTTTGCATATTTAAATTTATAACTCAAATAAAGTTCACTTATGAATACAGTAAAAATAGCCATTCTGTCTTCACATAATTACTGTAAGTATAATTAAGAATTACAGGATTTTAATTGAGGCCTCTTGGATATGATTTCTGTTTTTGCAAACATTTGCCTGCTCAATTATTGAAAAAACATACATAAAACTTGTGAGCTAAAGATGTGATAGCTGAAAAGCAACCTACCTTGAAATGTACATAAGTAGCAAATACAATCAAAATAAAGATGTGAGAGCATTTAACTTAAGAGAGAAAGAGCATGCACTGAAACAATGCGTTGCTGCACCCACCCTACAACAACCCACCTCAGGTTAACAAATTAGGAGCTGAGCGCAGCCGTGCAACAGGTGACACCTCAGTACCACAATAGTTCGAATGGAACAGTGTGAGGTTTTTTAGTGGCTGGAGTGCCAATCCTGCCACCAACCCCCAAGTTCTCCCTGCAGTTTGGTCTCTCCTGCCTGCAGGGCTGGACTCTTTCAAAAAAACCCATCCATTCATTTCCAAAAATGCAGCCCATTAACTTAGCACCATGTCTTTGGGCTATAAGAACAAACATGACTGAAGGACTGTGATGCTTTATTAGTTCCTGTTATAGAAGTGAAATCTCTTTTCTCTCTGTTAGCCAAGTTTGTAAAATAAGATATTCCACTTACCTTCAATATACATGTATTTATATGTGAATATATATATATATATATATATATATATATATATATATATATATAGTGGAACTTGGCCCGGACACAGACTGACGGACATCGTTATTTCACCCAACACATTCGTTTATTTACAAACTAGCAGAATACCAAGGCCAGCGGAGAAGTAGTGTGTTAAAGAAGGTACGAAAAGAAAAGGAAAAATTTTAAAAATAACGTAACATGATTGTTAATGTAATTGTTTTGTCATTGATATGAGTGTTGTTCTCATATCTATCTATCTATCTATATATATATATATATATCTCTATCTATCTATATATATATATATACAGTATATCTCTATATATCTATCTATATATATATATATCTATCTATATATATATCTATATATCTATCTATCTATATATATATATATATATATATATTGGCAGCTGAGAAGTAGTGTGTTAAAGAAGGAAAGAGAAAGAAAAGGAAACATTTTGAAAATAACGTAACATGATTGTCAAAGTAATTGTTTTGTGTATTTGGCGGCAGCGCCACAAAGTTTTTTCATCTAGCTGCATCAGAAAATGTACACACGCCTGACACGCCTCCTTTTTACTGTTTTCTCACAGCTTGATTGTTGCTGTCATATACACACACACACACACATACATATATATACATATATATACATACACATACATATCTTCATATCTATATACATATCTACATATACACTATATATATATACATACCTATCTACATCATATATACACACACATACATACACACACACAAATTATATATATGTGTGTATGTATGTATGTGTGTGTGTGTGTGTGTGTGTGTGTGTATGTATATATATATATATATATATATATATATATATATATATAAATGTAGATGGGTGTGTGTGTGTATATATATATATATATATATATATATACACATATACATACATATATATACACATACATATACTTGTGTGTATGTTTGTATGTGTCTATATGTGTGTGTATAGCTTTGGTCACTGAGTGCAAGGGAAAATAATAAAATATAGTCTATAAGTTATTAAACAGTAAAACATTAACGCTTTAAGAAGTACAGGTACATTGAGCACTACTGGAGTGATTTGGTAAACTACATTTTAAAGACTGTGTAACACAACAGGTAAGTAACTAACAGCAGCTAAAATGTATATGGATCATCTCTCGGTAGTAGATCCCTTTTGAAAGGCGCTACACGACGGCTGTGGTATAGAAATTACATTTTCTATGTGAACGCTCAAATTTGTGCCTCTGGTAATGTGCCTTACCGCATTTAAAGAAAATTAGTTTTGTGTCCTCTGCAGTGTTAAGAGAGAAAGGCTTTGGTTTGGGATAAAAGGAAAAAAGGTGTAAAGAAAGGAAAGTTGCCTTGTTCTTTTATATAGTATAGAGAGATGTGTTCGCTGACGCTATGATCGCCTTTTGGGGACAGTCTTGGGGTGGGTCTTGTGTAGACTGGTGAGACGCCCCGCCATTAATCGGCTGTGATGGCACTGTCAGTCCTCCACTGTGCGTGTCTTCATAATCCGAGCTGACAACCTCATAATCGTAACGTGCAAAGAAAGTGTGAATCGCCTTAATATTATTTTGCCGCGGTGTAGAAAAGGGGTCCCGTGTTTGCACTTGTCTGGGCTATAGCGCAGGGGAGGATGAAAAAATTAAAAGTGCTCACTTTGACTTAAGGCAGAAGCGCAGTCAGCGCCTCAAAGGCCGGCACAGCTATGCACGCGCTGGCTGCTCGACTTTTGCTGGGCAGGAGACCACAGTTTTGCAGACACGCTCATGATATCAAAAGTCTCAGCGCTTTTGGAGGTCATTCATATATTATATATATAGCAAAATACCCGCCTCGCAGCGGAGAAGTAGTGTGTTAAAGAAGTAATGAAAAGAAAAGGAAACATTTTAATAATAACGTAACATGATTGACATTGTCATGAGTGTTGCTGTCATATATATGCCTGCCTAAATAAGTCACCCTCGCTTTGCTCTTACTTTATTTACCGCTCATTTAATCATGGCTAGTGGCGGAAAAATTATAAAATGGAAGGAGGATGGCTTTACCAAAACAATTATTGATGGCTTAATCGATTATTCATAAAGCTTGAATTGGTGATCTGTTTTTCTGTGTTAACCTCATATTTTTCATACTTCTTCTCAAACTAAGGTGGTGCGAGGGTAAAATGAATCGGGATGCTGATCAATGTAATCGTGTACCAGGAAATCATGCATTGACAAAAGCTCCCTTTGCTTGTAATGCAAAGTGTGATTAAATGCATTATTTTTAACGTTATGGAGCACATGCATCAAGCTTCTCAGCTGTGCTTGTGCTAAGAAAAGGAAAGATTTTAAAAATAACGTAACACGATTGTCAATGTAACCTTTTGTAAGTAGTGCCTGGAGGATTCAGTGTGTAGAAACTCTAGAGACAGCGTGTGTATTAACTTGTGGATTTTTCTGTGAGTATTTGGTGGCAGTGTGACAAAGTTGCTTCGAAGACGGCGGCGCGGAGCTCAGCTCAGAGCGAAATGAGGTAAATGGGAGGGGATATGATGACGTGACTCCCCCACCCGCCTTTAACTGTCAATCCCCACAAACACAGTCTCGGAATTTGCATAAGCACACCCCTTCACCTACAATTTTAACTTAGTTACAAAGTGATCAAAACTCGCTTATATCCTCGTCCTCTCATTAAACTTGTATCCCGCATTACCTGTGGGCATGTGAAACGCCAGCGGTAGCCTGTCTATGAACTTAATTTAAAGTTTAGGTTTACACCTTGCTTTCTTTCCGAGGTAGCAGCAGTCATGAATATGGTAGTATATGTCACTCGCTCGCTTCTTATTGTTTTTCGCTGTCTTCTCAATTATATAATGCATGTTTTCTTAAGCGCTTTTTGGAGGTCTTCCTGGTTTTCTACGCACTGCGTTGACAATCAGTTCACGGATTACGGGGAGGCGTGATGATGTCACACGAAACTCCGCCCCCCCACGTCATTCCAGCTCAACTCCATTACAGTTAATGGAGAAAAATACCTTCCAGTTATGACCATTAGGCGTAGAATTTCGAAATGAAACCTGCCCAACTTTTGTAAGTAAGGTGTAAGGAATGAGCCTGCCAAATTTCAGCCTTCTACCTACACGGGAAGTTGGAGAATTAGTGATGAGTCAGTGAGTGAGTGAGTGAGTGAGGGCTTTGCCTTTTATTAGTATAGATAATATTTACAAGTTCAATTAGTGCATGTCCCAGTGCCTCCAGCACCGATCCCCCAAAGTCCAGGCCTCACAGTCTAAATGCCTTTCTGCTGGCCGCCTCTAATCCTCTCTCTAGCTCTGTCCTTCTTCCACCCGACTTCCGCTCCTGAATGAAGGGAGGCGGCCCCTTATATAGGAACCCGGATGGGCTCCAGCTGATTCCTGACATTCCTCCGCAGACACGCCCCAGTGTGGCAGAAGTGCCGGCTGCGCACCCGGAAGCCCTCCGGGTGTCCCCTGTCTTCTTCCCCCCAGCACTTCCTGGTGTGGCGGAAGTGCTGGCCTCCAGGTTTCTACAGGCACCGGGGCGCCGCCTGGCGGTGGCCACGGGTCTCTACAGGGTTGTGCTTCCAAGCCCTCTACCCATGGCCCCCAACACAACCTCACGGTCTGGAGGAAGTACAAAAACCTCCTCCGTCGTCCTGGGCATCCCGGCTGGGCTCCACCCCAGCCGGATGCCACTATATATATATATATATGCCACTATATATATATATATATATGCCACTATATATATATATATATATGCCACTATATATATATATATATATATACATATATACATATACATACACATATACAGTAATCCCTCTCTATATTGCGTTTCGACTTTCGCGGCTTCACTCTATCGCGGATTTTAAATGTAAGCATATCTAAATATATATCACGGATTTTTCGCTGGTTCGCGGATTTCTGCGGACAATGCGTCTTTTAATTTATGGTACATGCTTCCTCAGTTTGTTTGCCCAGTTGATTTCATACAAGGGACGCTATTGGCGGATGGCTTCGAAGCTACACAATCAGAGCATGTGTTACATATTAACTAAAACTCCTTAATGCTATAAGATATGCTTCCCGCGCGGTACTTGATTGTTTGCTTGTCTCTGCCTCTCTCTCACCCTCTCTGACATTCTCTGCGCCTGACGGAGGAGATGTGAGCAGAGGGGCTGTTTGCACAGAGGCTGTTTGCTTAGAAGATACTGACGCTCCTCTGCAAAATGCCGCTTTATTGTTAACAGTGTGGGAGAGTTTATAAGGGCTTAAAATATATAAAAATAACTATACAAACATATGGTTTCTACTTCGCGGATTTTCATCTATCGCGGGGGGTTTTGAAACGCAACCCCCGCGATCGAGGAGGGATTACTGTATATATATTAGAAGAACTGTCATTTTGCACTGACTTTTAATTGAAACAAGTTAATTCAAAGAAAAACAAAGCCCTCATCAAAAAATAAATATATATTATAGGTATCTTTGAAAATGAACATGAAACAATGTAACTGAAGCATGTTTCCAATTTAAATTGTTGACTGGAGTGTATAGGAACTTTCCAACTGAAATCAATAACTTCCTGATTAACTGGGATACAAATGTGGGGAATCACAGATCCAAATTTCCTTAGCCAACCATCATCATGGCAATGAAAAGAGGACACTCAATCCAAATGAGAGAGAAGTGTGTTGCACTTCATAACTTAGGAAATGTTTATAAAAAAACAGATACTCTCCTGGAAATGCCCATTTCTAAAGTTAGGGCAATAATAAAAAAGTGGTCATCAACTGGAACTGTGACGAACGTGCCTGGAAGAGGACAGAAGTTTATTTTACCCCCACGTACAGTTAGAAGGATGGTAAGAAAGGCAATAATATCTCCAAGGATCATTGTTGGGGAATTGCAAGAAAAAGTAAAATCCTGGGGTTATCGAGTCTCTAGAACCACCATCAGACGGCATCTCCATGCCAACAGATTATTTGGAATTTATGCTAGAAAGAAGCCTTTTTTGTGAGTTATCCAAAAAGGTTAGCATCTGGAGTTTGTAAGACATTACTACAACTTTGACTGGAACTGTGTTCTATTGTCTGTTGAAACAAAAATTTAACTTTTTGGCAATAAACAGACAAAGTGGGTTTGGTATAAAAAGAAGGATGGCTATAATGAAAAGAACTTAGTCCCAACTGTGAAAATGGTGAAAGTTCTGTGATATTGTGGGGCTGTTTTTCCTTCAAAGGCCTTGATAACATTGTTAGGGTACATGGCATCATGGATTCCATGAAATATCAGGAGATTTTAAATCAAAACCTGACTGCCTCTGCCAGGATACTAAAACTGGGTTATCATTGGATCTTCCAGCAGGATAATGATCCGAAACACATGTCCAAATCGACCATGCAATGATTAACTGACCACAAAATCAAAGTTCTGACATGGCCATCTCAGTCCCCTGATCTGAACCCTATTGAAAACCTGTAGAGTGAGCTGAAGGAGAGAGTACACAGGAGACGCCCTAGGACCCTGGATGATCTGGAGAGATTATGTAAAGTAGAATGGTCTCAAATGCCATGCTTTGTATTATCCAAACTTGGCACAGAGCCTTCTCTTGTAACCTTTTATGTTATATTGGCAAAGGGAGGTTGTACATAGTATTAAATGTAGGGGTGCCAACAATTGTGGCACATGTGTTTTTGTTAAAAATATTTCTTTCTTGATGAGAACTTTGTTTTTCTTTGAATGAACTTGTTTCAATTAAAAATCAGATGTTTCTTATCGTTTCAGGAGAAGATAACAGTTCTTCAGGAAAAAGTGCATTTTTTTCTGTGTGCACAATTATTAGGCAAGTGAGTATTGACCATATCATCATTTTTATGCATATATTCCAACTCCAAGCTGTATTAACTTGAATGCTTATTGGATTTAAGCACGTGAGGTGATGTGTATTTGTGTAATGAGGGAGGGTGTGGCCTAAGGAGATCAACACCCTATATCAAGGTGTGCAGAATTATTAGGCAGCTAGTTTTCCTCGGGCAAAATGGGCCAAAAAAGAGATTTAACTGACTCTGAAAAGTCAAAAATTGTAAAAAGTCTTTCAGAGGGATGCAGCACTTTAGGAATTGCTAAGATATTGGTGTGTGATCACAGAACCATCAAACATTTTGTTGCAAATAGTCAACAGGGTCGCAAGAAACGTGTTGAGAACAAAAGATGCAAATTAGCTGCCAAAGATTTGAGAAGAATCAAACGTGAAGCTACCAGGAACCCATTATCCTCCAGTACTTTCATATTCCAGAGCTGCAACCTACCTGGAGTGCCCAGAAGTACAAGGTGTTCAGTGCTCAAAGACATGGCCAAGGTAAGGAGGGCTGAAACCCAACCACCACTGAACAAGAAACATAAGTTGAAACGTCAAAACTGGGCCAAGAAATATCTGAAGACAGATTTTTTTCAAAGGTTTTATGGACCGATGAGATGAGAGTGACTCTTGATGGACCAGATGGATGGACCTGTGGATCAGTAATGGGCACAGAGCTCCACTCCAACGTGGAGCTGGGGTACTGGTATGAGCTGGTATTTTTAAAGATGAGCTAGTTGGACCTTTTGCATTGAAGATGAACTCAAAATCAACTCCCAAACCTACTGCCAGTTTTTCAAGACACTTTCTTCAAACAGTGATACAGGAAAAGACCATGATTTTATGCAGGCCAATGCTCCATCACTTGCATCGAAGTTCTCCACTGCGTGGCCAGCCAGTAAAGGCCTTAAAGATGAAGGAATAATGACATGGCCCCCCTTCCTCATCTGACCTAAACCCTATCGAGAACTTGTGGGCACTTCTTAAACGCTAGATTTACGGGGGAGAAAAACAATACACCTCTCTGAAGAGTGTCTGGGAGGCTGTAGTCACTGCTCCACAAAAGCTGAATCGTCAACAGATCAAGAAACTGACAGACTCCATGAATGGAAAGGCTTATGACTGTTATTGGAAAGAAGGGTGGCTATATTGGTCATTGATTGATTGATTTATTTTTTTTGAAATGTCAGAGATGTTTATTTGTAAATTTTGAGGTGTTTGTTTATTATTCTCACTATAACAGATGAAAATAAACAAGTGAGATGGGAAAATTTTCATTTTTCCTTTAGTTGCATAATAAATCTGCACACTAATAGTTGCCTAATAATTGTGCGCACATATGTATTCCCCTGATGATGTTTACACTCACATTTCCGTTGTGAAACATTCAGGTTTCAGGTTTATTAACATTTTGGATTGACTGATAGCACTGTGTTTGTTCCATATTAAAATTAATCCTCAAAAATACAACTTGCCTAATAATTGTGCACACAGTGTATACACACACACACACACATACAGGGTCCAGATCTAATTATGCAATTATGAAAAGGCGAAGACATCACATCCGCTGTTCGACTGACAACTGTCTCCCCACCATTTTGAAATTCAGGGCAGGTGCTGCCATAAAAAAGAATTTTTGTGAATTCTCTATGTAATAAACTTAAGTTGCAGTGTAATGAAAATTGCATAATTAGATCTGGACCTCTCTCTCTCTCTCTCTCTCTCTCTCTCTCTCTCTCTCTCTATATATATATATATATATATATATATATATATATGCATAAAATATGTGTACTTCTTAAACTTCATCAACTGTGATTGATTTTAATGATGGAAAACGTAAAGGTGTTTGCAAAAAATAAAATATTCCAGCCAAATATAGACTATATATTAAAGACAGGAAAAAGAGTGCATAGTAAGTCAATTTTAAAATCCACTCTGCAGCTGACTGAATATATGCACTGCTTTCAACTCTGTAAAAGTTAAAAAGTAATGTGACAGGGCCTTGTAGAAAAACAACTGAGGTCATATATTGAGGGGTGTACACAGTACAAGAATAAACACATAAAAATTTAAATTCCAGAAAAGGTACATTTGCTATTCATTTGGAGTAAATGGATTATTTCTATAATATGTTTTTGGTTAATTTAAGCTTATTTAGACAGTGTGTTGAAAGCTCCCCAATGAATGCTTCCATATGGGCCTTAAGCAATGAGTAATATGAAACTAATTAAGAAGAGCCCAAAGAGTATGAATTTACAGTATTTCTGGTAAACTGCCAAACTGTTTGACCTTTGTGATCCTTACTGTGCAGCAACAAGACAAGCAGTCTGGATTTCTGATTAGACAAGGAAGCTTCCAGAGAATTGTATGCTCTCTTTCCACTAAAGCCTTCCATGCAGAGTACACTGAAATCATTATCTTTGGAAGTGCCAAAAATGTATTGAAATAAAGCTTGGTTTTTCTTTACTTAGGATTTACCATAATGTATACCAAAATGTCTATATTTATTCACAGAAAAATGTAAAAGTGAAATCTTCCAACCATCAACTCATTATAAAGTCCTGTTAAAAATTCCAAGTGCCCCAATTTACAGTGACAGCTTCATGCAGAGTACAGGAGCCATCCTTAGATTGGGCACTTTACAGGTCACACACATTCATACCGGGTGAACATACAGTAGGTATTAACATAACATATATATCTTTGGAAATTGGCATAAAAACTGGAGAAGGAGAAAAATCACACAGAATTACTGCCAGTCAAATGGAAATAGAATAGTTTGTTTGTTTGTTTTTTGAAAACATGGTGCTTGGCGAAGCTCTTAAAGTGACAATGAAAGCACAAAATAAAATATTTAGATTTTTTTTTTGTATATCCTGGACATGGAAGGGGACAGATTATTTGCTGCAACACCACCAAATCCAAGCTACTGTACAGATTTCTTAATATTTGGTCATATTGTGTGTTTTCCTAAATCATGCTTAAACATTTAATGTTTTTTTGTTTGCAATGTTCTTTATTATGTTTTTTTTGTTTTTCTATACATTTTTATTTCTTCTTGTTTTAGACTTATTTTATTTTGTGATTATTATGTTTTAATGTTGATAATCTAAGTGAGTATAAGTAAATTGCTTTGCAGGTACTATGAAAAAAAGCCTTTTCTAAACAAGCCAAATGAAAAGATTTTAAATGAACAAAGACAAGTCAACTCATTTTGACTCAGTTTATCAAGCTGCCCTATTGGACATCCTGAGACTTCACAGGATCCCCACAACATTGCTGGATATAATGGCTGGCCAGTACACTGGTACTATGAGTGCTGTGCAGTGTGGAGGCAGAATCTTTACATTTTTCCCAGTTGATTCTGGGGTTTGTCAGGGGTGTGTTTTTGCTCCTACTCTATTCAATGCTTACATGGACTGAATATTGGATAAGGCCGTGGGGAGCAGTGGCTGTGGGGCATGTATTGGTGAAGAAAGATTCACTGATCTTGACCTTGCTGAAGATGTTGTGATCTTTATGGAGTAAAAGGAGGCTCTGATCAGGGCTCTCAAGAGACCAAGCGAGTAGTCTGGGCTTGCAAGTGTCCTGGATAAAAACCAAGATCCAGGCATTTAATGAGGTCTTGGACACATCCATCACCAGTGTGTTTGTCTGCAGAAAGAGTATCGACCTCATCAAGAGTTTTATTGACCTTGGCAGTGACATTCTCTGGTGACTCTTCCTATGACGTCAGGGGACAGACTGGGAGAGCATGGGGGGTTATGAGGTCTCTGGAAAGAGCTGTGTGGTGCACCCGATATTTATGCAAAAGGAAGAAAGTCCAAGAGTTAATGACATAAAAGAGCCCTTTAGAGTCCTGGTGCTTCCTGTCTTGCTATATGGTTGCGAAACATGGATGCTATCCAGTGACCTGAGACGAAGACTGGACACCTTCGGTACTTTGTCACTTCGTAGAATCCTTGGGTACTGCTGCTTTGACTTTGTGTCAAATGAGTGGTTGCTCATGGAGTCCCGAATGAGGCAGATTACCTGTATTGCGTGATTACCTGAGGGTGAACAACCTCACAGGATCCTCATTGTTGAGGACCCGGGCGGCTAGACCTGGCCAAGAGGATGCCCACATATCACCTGCAGTAGGTAGATGGTTATTTCCAGAAGGTGGGACTGGACCACATGTCTGCCTGGATGGTTGCCAACCAGGACCCTGAGCTGTTTTGTCGTGTGGTGGGTGTGGCAACACACTGTGCCATGCATTCTCCCCAGCCAGTCAAAGACAAGTAAATCCCACACACTGTACATCTGCGTAAGATCGTCATGCTCTGCTAGTGTGAATGTGAGCTTTTTATAGGTGCTGCAGTTTGCTATTACAGGATAGCCCAAAGACAAATATGTGAGTTTAACTGCCGACTCTAAGCTGCCCAGGTAAGACTGAGAGAAGGTTTGTGCACAAACATACTCTGGAATGTACAGCTCTCTAATACTTGGCTGATCCTTGCCTTACATCCAAAGCTTTTGGTACAGGCTGAATAGACTGATTAATGCTAAAAGTGATTACCAAAAATAGATGGATGGATATATACTGGAAGATTCCATTCCTGTTTGATAATGGCTATCTAAGGGGAGATATTATTATAGAGTGAAAAGTGATCATTATATGGTAACTGATTATTCCTTCATTGAGCTCAACATACAATAAGGTGAATATTTCAAGATTTAAGAATTCACAATATCAATATCTGATAATGCCTTGGAATCATGATTACTAGATGACTCTTTTATCATGGATTTATCTGAGCATTATTTCCAACTAAAACATTCTGTGATGGCACCTAAATGTGCCTAAAGATGTCTTATGTAGCAACTTCCTTTAGCTGATGCATACTAAGAAAGCCCTTCACTACATAGTAAAAACTCTATCTACAGAAACAGTTTTTAATGGTAAATGCATGATTAGAATTATAATCTGCATTTTGTAAGAATGTATTTTCTGCTTTTGCTGCCTAAAACATTATGCCACAACATCAATTTATGACTAGGATGCTTTAAGTGGTCATAAAGGACATATTACATTACCTACCAATGCAGTCACTATTTTAGAGAATTACTCAATATCTCAAAAGAGTATGGAAATGAAAAAACATAATCGAGAAATTATTAATATGTGACAAATGCCTTTATCCAAAGTTATGTATAAGATCACAGTACACTAAAATTGTTTATGTGTATTTTTTCCAATTCAAGTACAGTTTACTTAATTTGATCAGGGTCTCAAATCACGTCAGAGCTGGGAACTAAAGATGCAAAACCTATAAGTTATTTTATTTAAGCATTAAACTGCTCTAGAATCTTTCTTTAACATCACAGATACAAAGCTATAATCGGTTAAGGTGAATGACACAGAATATTAGAAGCCGAGTTATACTATACATTTTTGAATTAGTTACTCAACACTGTGGTTAAAAGTAGCACTCTGGAGAATTTTAAATCTTGTCTTAATGTTATTATTGAAGCACTAGGTGCAAAGAAATCACTGAGTAATATTGTATTAAATGGCCCATTCTTGTCAAAATAGTTTCAAAGTACTTTATATGTAAACAATTCTAAACCTCATGCACCCTGTCTTGAATAAACATTAGTCCAGTTGTAAATTTGCCTGTCACCAACTCCCTTAGTACTTACAGTGACTTATGAAAATATTCACATCTTTAAACATTTCCCATCTAATGCCAACTAAAAATACACTTCAGAATTAATTAAAATTGGATTCTGAGAACTATACATTGTCATTGGGACACACCAATGAAATAGTCAAAATGTTACCCTGAATAAAAAAAAATAAACAGTGATTGTACAAGTTTTCACACATTACACAGTACGTTCGGTAAGGTCCTGAAAATTCTTGAGTTGAGTGCTTTTGAGTTAGTTCAAGAATTGCAGGGAAATTAACCTGGCAATAGCCCTCTCAGAAACCTAGCTCATTTTCAAGGAAATGTCTGTGATGATATAGTGTATTTGTGAACAAAGTCAGGAAATGACCAAATAAAGCATCTAAGATGTTCTGGCACTACGAAATTCAAACCAATTAGGCTTTGAAGATATTTAGCTCTTATCTAAGATTAGCATTTTAGACATTATGTATAAATTGGAAATAAAGATTTTGAAATGAGGTACCTACTCACCATCCATACCCATTTACCATATGCAATTACGTACACCCTACTTTTTAGCTCTTGCCTTCCACTAACAAAAGGGCCAGCATTCTGATATGTTGAAGCTGCTGTGAAGCTGTGATGAGCAGGAAGCATGTCTGGTGGAAACTGTAAAAATCTTTACAGATTTGTATTTATTTGGCTCTGCTGTTTGTCAGATTCCTATCCATGGTGCTGTGTATTGTCTATGGCTTTATGATTCAAATGTACAGTTCAAAGTAATAAATAAAATAATTTAAATATAACCAAATCAACACTTGACTATCGCTGTTCACCGAGTCATTTTCATTCGGAAAAAATACAATTCAGAACTGCAATAAGAGGTTGTAGATGTTTTGTGTGGCAGACAGCTTCATATGTGAACACAATGAAGTCAGGAAATTAACAATTCCTCCGGTTACACATGGACAAGTGAATCTCAATAAACTATTAAGATGGTTAACATTCGAATATTATGGGTCACACGTGTGAATGGGGTATTTCAGAGAAGCAACTTTAGCAGAAATATGACCTACAATTTGTAGTATTCATATGTCAACAATGGCAAAAAAATCCAAAACCTTTATATGTAATTGTGTGTGTGTGTGTATATATAATTTGGTCCTGGTCAAGACAATCTCCTGAACTCCAAACTGAATGTCAGAATGGGAAAGAAAGGTGATTTAAGCAATTTTGAGCGTGGCATGGTTGTTGGTGCCAGACGGGCCGGTCTGAGTATTTCACAATCTGCTCAGTTACTGGGATTTTCACGCACTACCATTTCTAGGGTTTACAAAGGGAAAAACATCCAGTATGTGGGTCGAAAATGCCTTGTTGATGCTAGAGGTCAGAGGAGAATGGGCCGACTGATTCAAGCTGATAGAAGAGCAACTTTGACTGAAATAACCACTCGTTACAACCGAGGTATGCAGCAAAGCATTTGTGAAGCCACAACACGCACAACCTTGAGGCGGATGGGCTACAACAGTAGAATACCCCACCGGGTACCACTCATCTCCACTAAAAATAGGAAAAAGAGGCTACAATTTGCACAAGCTCACCAAAAATGGACAGTTGAAGACTGGAAAAATGTTGCCTGGTCTGATGAGTCTCAATTTCTGTTGAGACATTCAAACGGTAGAGTCAGAATTTGGCGTAAACAGAATGAGAACATGGATCCATCATGCCTTGTTCCCACTGTGCAGGCTGCTGGTGGTGGTGTAATGGTGTGGGGGATGTTTTCTTGGCACACTTTAGGCCCCTTAATGCCAATTGGGCATCGTTTAAATGCCAAGGGCTACCTGAGCATTGTTTCTGACCATGTCCATCGCTTCATGAACACCATGTACCCATCCTCTGATGGCTACTTCCAGCAGGATAATGCACCATGTCACAAAGCTCGAATCATTTCAAATTGGTTTCTTGAACATGACAATGAGTTCACTGTACTAAAATGGCCCCCACAGTCACCAGATCTCAACCCAGTAGAGCATCTTTGGGATGTGATGGAACAGGAGCTTTGTGTCCTGGATGTGCATCCCACAAATCTCCATCAACTGCAAGATGCTATCCTATCAATATGGGCCAACATTTCTAAAGAATGCTTTCAGCACCTTGTTGAATCAATGCCACATAGAATTAAGGCAGTTCTGAAGGCGAAAGGGGGTCAAACACCATATTAGTATGGTCCTAATAATCCTTTAGATGTGTGTGTGTATATATATATATATATATATATATATATATATATATATATATATATATATATATATATATATATATATATATATATATATACACACATATATATATATATAGGGGTCCTCGGATTACGACACAGTTCCGTTCATACAACAGTGATGTAACCCGAATTTTGGTGTAAGTCGAAACACAACCTAGCCTAAGTCATTTACCTATCTTAACACATTTGCAAAATCATAATCTAGAACATAAAAACACAACTAAGCCACAGAAAAAGGAAAAGGATATAAATATACTGCACTGTACACTGTACTGTAGTAACAGAAAAAATGAGTGGAAAAAAAAAAAACCTTACCTTTATTCCTTTTTGCGTCTCAATTTTTTAAAAAGTTTTTATGGGGGAGTGAGTGTTGTAAACTCGAAACGTTGTATGTCGAGACATTGTAACCCGAGGACACCCTGTATATATACAGTAAATAATGTTACATTATATGTATGCTGTTATATTTTTAATGTATTTTTGGTTGGTATTTTTACTATCTCTTTTCTAAACATGCAAGTAAGAATTTCATTGTAGTTTGTACATGTGACAATGAAGTTGGTGATAAATTTCTTTCCACAATATTTCCATCGCACTTATGAATATGCTTTGACAAAGCCGCTCTAAACCATTCATCTACCTTTTCCCAGACATTGCTGATTATTTCTTTTGCTTAGTACTTATGATCATTATCATCTTGTAAGGTGAATCTTCACCACACACCCTGGTGCAGTGTTTCATTTCTGGCCCAAAATAAGTCTTTGCATTGACACTATAAAGGTCTGTTTTGGTTTCATAATACCACACATTTGTCTAAAGTTGGTTTTAAAAAATTATAATCGTAATAATATATGATTTCTGTCATTCAGTAGTTGTTTTATTCTTGCCAACCTTCCATACAGGTCATGGCTATGCACTAAATCAATTGTGAAAAAGTACAAAATTATTGGGCTTGCCTAGTCTTCTTCAGACAGCTTGACAGTACACTTAGAGTAGTCATAGACGTCACAATGGCCTAACTTTGCTGTTTATACATCCCATGGATTTTAGTTATAGCAGTACTTCCAGGCTGAAGTAGTGTCCTGGTGCTGTCAAACTTTTTACTTGATGATGGACCTTGTAATGTTCAAGGCCACTTAAAAAGATGAAGAAAATGTTCTACCTCCTTCACTCGTTCCCATCCTTTTTGTTTTCAAGTCAGAGTTAATTTAGCTGCTACTTATTGTATTGTCTGTTCAATGAAAAGATTCAGCTGGATTCTCAATTATTTAAATCTGATGAAATTCTATAACTGGAAAAATGTCTGATTTTATTTTTATTACCTTTCGTCTCAATGAATCAGCTTTACAAACTGACCAGTTTTAAGTTTGCAATGACAATTCATTGTTAGAATATGAAAATAGAGAAAATATAGAAATGAAAACAAAATGCACAAAAATTATCTTTCTTTTTTATGTCATTATGTAATGAACAGTATGAAGATGCAAAACAATTCAAGCAAAATTAACAAACATGCTTTGAGAAACTGAATGAAGAGGAATATCATATCAGTCAGCATTGCACTGAATTCCAAACTGTAAGACTGCAAGTCTGCAGTGTGCTTCAGCAAGTCGCTTAACCTGCACACGCTAATAATAGTCTCTTGAAATGACTGATTGGCTTGCTAGGTGAGGTGGCAGCACCAAGTTTAAAAATATAGTGGCAATAAAACGTGTAATGTATTAGATCATCAGAAGATTGATGGACTTTTGCATTTACAGTACAATTTAAAGTACCAATAATGAATTATTGAGAATACCTGTACATGTTTTCCTTGAACTGTTTACTTAAAGCGTGAACAAAGAAATCACTTTAGAATTACTTTAGTTTATAAATGATGTAACAATGCCCCAGATCATCTGGCATCTGCATGTTCCACTGACTAAAAATTTATATCTTAGAATATATTAACATATTTTGTTAATGCAAAATGCAATTTGGAAGATCAATTATTGAAGATAATCAAGAATCTTAATTATATAAATCTTAGCAACGTTTGTCATTGGAAAGTCACAATAGCTCGGTTTTGAAACAGACCTGCTCTGGAAACTAAACTAGAGACACAGTTTGTGCTTCAACAGGACAATCATCTAAAGAAAACTGCCAAAGTAACAGCAGTTTCTCATGAAAAAGCAGATGAGTGGCATGGCCAAGTCAAGGCCCTGATCTTGATACTTAAAAAAATTTGTGGCAAAGCATCAACATTGCTTTCCAACAATGTCCCACATAGCTAAAGAATTTTTGGAAGAAAGAAACAGCAAATATTGCTTCATCACAATGGACACAGTTACTAGAAAATCATCACAATACATTACTGACGGATGTAGCTGCCAGATGTTTTTAAATAAATTGCTGGCCCAGGGGGATACATATTTCAAAATAATTTAATTTTACTTTCATTTTTATTGTTTTCTATACTTCTTTCTATTTTGGATGAGATCTGTGAACAACAATATGTGACTAGCAAATACAATTTCCAATTCTTATGTATTAAAATTTGAGGCGGGTGCTGAGGGTTATGAAAAAATTACAATTATGCTTAATTTTAGAATTAACAGGGTTATTATCATCGTTATAATTCAGTGAAAATGAACTGAAGGCTTGGTTGCTATTTTCTGCACACGGCCCTACTAGAAGCAAGTTCATAAATGTGACTGAAGGAAGTAAATAATATAGTTTGACTTATTTATATGACTGTAATTAATGTAATGTTTTAATTATTATAATTTTTTTCTTATTTATTATTATAGAAAGAGAGTAAAAATTCAGTGTGAATATCAAAGTAAAGCTAGCACAGCTATCCTGTATGTTCACTGAAAGATTTGGGGGCTTGCAAGCTGTGATTTTAATACAGGAAAAAAAAATAAATAAAAAACAATCTATGCAGTGGAGGGGTGTAAGAAAAGATCAATGTCATAAATGTTAGCTAATAATCAGACATAAAAAAAAAATTGGATCCTTCCTCAATGATGTCCACAAAAGAGTGCAGGAAATTAATTAACAAATGAACAAATGTTGATTACGTGCTTACCAAAAGTTATTATTTATTGCCAATTTGATACTTTGTTGCATTTACATTAAAAAAGAACAGTTAACTTATACATGTTGCACCTATATTCTGCACACTATAACATAAAAATGATTAAAAAGTGATACAAAATGACAAGGTAGTGATATATATATTTTCTGGCCTTATTTAAGTAATTAATGTGCTTATTTTGACTGCACTTAATGTACAGTATTAGAGTTACATATGATTCAACTTGCTAACTTGTTTTTGGAGCTGGGAAAAGTGCTAGCCTTGTGCAGTTCCACTGCATCTCATTTTTTGGCATGTGTACAACATACATACATATATATATATATATATATATATATATATATATATATATATATATATATATATATATATATATATATATATACATATATAGTAGATACCTTAGAGGATGATTGGGCGTCCCAGCCAGGATGCCATAATGGAAGGATATGCTAAACAGGGCAGTATCCTGTAGGGTCACCTTATGATCCCCATCCTGGGTACAAAAACTGGCAGGAGAGCACAGCAGGGGGTAGTTAATTCCCCACTTTAATAGGTGGCAGCGTCCCTCATATAGAGTCCCAGTTTGGACACCTGCAGTGTTGCATGGGAGTTGGAGTCTGGAGGAGTAGCCCTCTAGGGATCCCTGGCAGACAATAGATGGTGTTGCTAGTGGGGTGGGCTTTAATCTTCCTGGCTTTCTTATGACCCAGAAGAGCTTCCAACTTGTTATGCTGCATCACTGGTAGTACTCCTGGGTCCTTCAATAAAAGTGACTGCACTGGCTTATCCAGGTGAGTCAGAGCTTGGAGGAAGTAAAGCAACACTTAACTAGACAAGAGCACTGCAGTATAGTAAGGAAAGGAGACGAAAGTAGAGTAGAGACATCTTATTTTAGTGCTTGTGCTTACAAGGTCTGTAATAAACACCCTTTATTTGAACCCAGGACTGTGTTGGTATGTTCGTTTTTTGGAGTTTGGACCTCTGTGGCGTCCCCTATCCATCACTTCTTCTTTTTTTGGCTGCTCCTGTTAGGGATCGCCACAGCGGATCATCTTCTTCCATATCTTTCTGTCCTCTGCATCTTGTTCTGCTACACCCATCACCTGCATGTCCTCTTTCACCACATCCATAAACCTTCGCGTAGGCCTTCCTCTTTTCCTCTTCCCTGGCAGCTATATCCTTAGCATCCTTCTCCCAATATATCCAAAATCTCTCCTCTGCACATGTCCAAACCAATGCAATCTCTTTGTCTCCCAACCGTCTAACTTGAGCTGACCCTCTAATGTACTCATTTCTAATCCTGTTCATCCTCACTACGCTCAATGCAAATCTTAGCATCCTGAACTCTGCCACCTCCAGCTCTGTCTCCTGCTTTCTGGTCAATGCCACCGTCTCCAACCCATATAACACAGCTGGTCTCACTACCGTCCTGTAGACCTTACCTTTCACTCTTGTGGATATCCGTCTGTCACAAATTACTCCTGACACTCTTCTCCACCCATTCCACCACTCTTTTTCACCTCTCTTCCACAATGCCCATTACTCTGTACTTGTTGTACCTTAAGTATTTAAACTCATCCACCTTTGCCAAATCTGCTACCTGCATTCTCACCATTCCACTGACCTCCCTCTCATTTACACACATGTATTCTCTCTTGTTCTTACTGACCTTCATTCCTCTCCTCTCTAGAGCATATCTCCACCTGTGACAATGTGGGTTCTGGCTCCACGCTCCCATTGCTATACAGGAAGCTCTGAACCCAACACCGTCAGTAATGTCACCGATGAGCTAGTCAGTGTAGGCAATAACTGAGCAAGGGGATGGTACAACGTGCAAAAGTGCTTTTATTAAAATGAATTCAAAACAGTGTTCAATAAATAGTGCAGTTCAAAATTCAATAAATAATCCATAACAAAAACGTGGAGGTTAAAACAAACAACAATAGAAAAAAAACAATCCTTTAAAACCAGAGGTAAAATGTTCTTTCAGGAAGCAGTCTTTTAAAACAACGATAACAACAAGCCCGGTGCTTCTCTGTTAGCGTTAGCGTCTCACCTGCTTATCCCGTTTGGGCTTAGCAGCGGGCAAGACGCTCTCTGCAGCTGCCCTCTTCTGCGCACACACCTATGAGACTGGAGACATCCTGATCCCTGGCTTCAGTCTGGCACTCATCCCAGTCCCTGAGACTTAGTTTCCATCCAATGGCCAGGACGCACACAATGGGGACTCCACCACCAAGTCTCCCGACTTCCACTGCCTTTCCACAGCCTTCTGCGGCTCGTCGCCTTCCCCTGGTCACTCCCGCTACCTGGTCGCTCGGCGGGAGCAACATCAACTCAAACACCCGGGTGTCAGCCTAACACCCAGCTTCCTTGCAGCTGCCCGTGAGCACTCTTTCGCTCGCTCACCACACGGTCCGCGTGTCAGCCTGTCTCTCTCCTGCACCGCCTGCTTCCTCGCTCCCTGTAACCTCCGTTCTCTTCCTTTCTCGTTTTCTTCCTGATCTCCCTCGTTCTCTCGCATTCTTTTTCCTCATCCCCCGATCCAACTCGGGCTTCTTTTTTATAATGCGAGGGGCCATAGCAGCTGTAACAAATTAGCCATGGGAATAATCACGGATGTGGGCAGTTCCTCACCTGTGCACTTGGCGAGAAACGCCCACACCGCTGATCATCCCGCGGCTTGCCATGGCCCAACGCCCCTCGCTAAGCTGCCGCGAGAACGTTGATTATTTAAAACGAATGGCCTTTGCTCAGTAAGCTGTGGACCCGCTATACCACACCACCTCTCCAGGGTCTCCTCAACCTGCTCCCTACTATCGCTACAGATCACAATGTCACCAGCAAACATCATAGTCTATGGGGACTCCTATCTAATCTCATCTGTCAACCCTGTCCATCACCATTGCAAATAAGAAAGGGCTCAGAGCTAATGCCACTCCTACCGCAGACCTCACCAATGTCACACTTCCCTTGTACATATCCTGTACAACTATTACATACTTCTCTGCCACTCCCGACTTCCTCATACAGCTCCTCTCCAGGCACCATCATATGCTTTCTCTAGGTCCACAAAGACGCCATGCAACTCCTTCTGGCCTTGTCTAAACTTCTCCATCAACATCCACTGAGAAAACATTGCACTTGTGGTACTCTTTCTTGGCATGAAACCATACTGCTGCTCACTAATCATTACCTCATTTCTTAAACGAGCTTCCACTACTCTTTCCCATAACTTCATACTGTGGCTCATCAATTTTATTCCCCTGTAGTTTCTGCACTCCTGCACACCCCCCTTATTCTTAAATATTGGCCACAGTAAACTTCTTCTCCACTCCTCAGGCATCCTCTCACTTTCCAAGATTCCATTAAACAATCTGGTTAAAAACTCCACTGTCATCTTTCCTAAATAACTCCATGCTTCCATAGGTATGTCATCTGGACCAACAGCCTTTCCATTTTTCATCCTCTTCATAGCTGTCCTTACTTCCTCCTTGCTAATCCGTTGCACTTCCTGATTCACTATTTCCACATCATCCAATCTCTTCTCTCTCTCATTCTCTTCATTCATCCTCCTTTCAAAGTACTCTTTCCATCTGCTCAACACACTCTCCTCGCTTGTAAGTACGTTTCCATCTTTATCCTTTATCACCCTAACCTGCTGCACATCTTTCCCAGCTCAGTCCCTCTGTCTAGCCAATTGGTACAGATCCTTTTCTCCCTCCTCTCCAACCTGTTATACAACTCATTATACGCCTTATTTTTTTAGCCTTTGCCACCTCTCTCTTCACCTTGTGCCTTATCTCCTTGTACTCTTGTCTACCTTCTGCATCTCTCTGACTATCCCACTTCTTCTTTGCCATCAACGTCCTCTGTATACTCTCCTGCATTTCCTCATTCCACCACCAGGTTTCCCTTTCTTCCTTCCTCTTTACAGATTTCATGCCAAGCACCCTTCTTGCTGTCACCCTTACTACATCTGCTGTAGTTTCCCAGCTGTCTGGTAACTCTTCACTGCCACTCAGTGCCTGTCTCACCTTCTCCCTAAACTCAACCTTGCAGTCTTCCTTTTTCAACTTCCACCATTTGATCCTTGGCTCTGCCCTCACTCTCTTCTTGATCTCCAACCTCATCCTACAGACCACCATCCTATGCTGCTTAGCTACACTTTCCCCTGCCACCACTTTGCAGTCTTCAATCTCCTTCAGATCAACTCTTCTGCATAGGATGTAATCTACCTGTGTACATCTTCCTCCACTCTTGTACGTAACCCTATGTTCCTCCCTCTTCTTAAAATACGTATTCACCACAGCCATGTCCATCCTTTTGGCAAAATCCACTATCTTCTGACCTTCTTCATTCCTGTCCTTGACACCATATCTACCCATCACCTCCTCGTCTCCACTGTTCCCTTCACCAACATGCCCACTGAAATCCACTCCAATCACCACTTTCTGTCCCTTGGGTACACTGTTCATCACTTCATCCAACTCACTCCAAAAATCTTCTTTCTCACTCATTGCACACACAACTTGCGATGCCATATGCACTAACAACATTCATCATCACACCTCCAATTTCCAGCTTCATAATCATTACTTTGTGACTCTTTTCACCTCCAAAACACTCTTGACATACTGTTCCTTCAGAATAACCCCTACTCCATTTCTCCTCCCATCCACACCATGATAGAACAATTTGAATCCACCACCGATCCACCTGGCCTTATTCCCCTTCCATTTAATCTCTTGCACGCACAATATATTAACCTTCCTTCTCTCCATCATATCTGCTCTCTCCCCTTACCAGTCTTACTGCCAACATTCAAAGTTCCTACCCTCAGTTCCACTCTCTTTACTTTCCTCCTCTCCTCCTGCCTCCGGACACGTCTCCCCACCTTCTTCGGCTAACAGTAGCCCAATTTCCGCCAGCACCCTATTCGCTAACAGTATTGGTGGCAGTCGATGTTAACCTGGGGCTCGACCGATCCGGTATGGAAATTTGTGTTGTTGTCCGCAGTTTGATTAGGCAAAATTTTACACCGGATGCCCTTCCTGACGTAACTCTCCCAATTTATCCGGGCTTGGCACTGGCACAAAGAAACACACTGGTTTGTGCATCCCCTGTGGCTGGATTATTCTCTCTCTCTTTGTAAGCACAAAAACAAGATGTCTCTACTCCTCTTTTCGTTTACTTTCCTTACTCTGCTGCACTGCTCTTGTCTAGTTAAAAGTTGAAAGAAAAGTTGGTGGATGTCATTCTATTACAACATGCTTTCTAAGCAGTGAACGTTATATGTCCTGGACTGAAGGGGTCTCTGTGGCATTAATATTAAAGCTTTGTAGTCCTGAAATGAAAATGAGCAATACCAGGCTGAAAAGCAGCCAGTGAGAAAAGACTCCACTATATACCTGGTGAGTGCAGATACTGTATAAACAACTGGAGAGCTAAAGACATTGGACATCTTCTTCATTATATCCTAGGTGTTCACTGAGAATTTCAGTTTGGCAGAAAATACTGCAAGCAGTATTAAGAAAATTGACTAGGCTGAATAGTTTCTCTCCCAATTGGACACAGGGAGTGGTGCTGTAAGAATTATGTTTCTGGATTTCTCTAGCGCCTTCAACACCATCCAACCTCTGCTCCTTATAGACAAGCTGACTAAGAATGGAGTAGACTCACACCTGGTGGCATGGATCGTGGACTCTCTTACAGAAAGACCTCAATATGTGCGTCTTGGGAACTGCAGGTCTGACATTGTGGTCAGCAACACAGGGGCGCTGCAGGGGACTGTACTTTCTCCGGTCCTGTTCAATCTATATACATCAGACTTCCAATATGACTCTGAGTCCTGCCACGTGCAAAAGTTCGCTGATGACACTGCTATTGTGGGCTGCATCAGGAGTGGTCAGGAGGAGGAGTACAGGAAGCTAATCAAAGACTTTGTTAAATGGTGCGACTCAAGCCACTTACACCTTAACACCAGCAAGACCAAGGAGCTGGTGGTGGATTTTAGGAGGCCCAGGCCCCTCACGGACCCTGTGATCATCAGATGTGACTGTGTGTAGAGGGTGCAGACCTATAAATATCTGGGAGTGCAGCTGGATGACAAATTGGACTGGACTGCCAATACTGATGCTCTATGTAAGAAAGGTCAGAGCCAACTATACTTTCTTAGAAGGTTGGGGTCCTTCAACATCTGCAATAAGATGCTGCAGATGTTTTACCAGACGATTGTTGCAAGTGCCCTCTTCTACGCGGTGGTGTGCTGGGGAGGCAGCGTAAAGATGACAGCCTTTCAACTGGATTATTTTAAAAGAGTTTTCTATACAGTGAAACTAGCTGTTTTGTAGATGGGATCAACAATCCCACTGTGTCCTTGCAGTAAACACCATATGTTTAAAAAGAAACTGCACATTTCTCAAGTTCATAATACATATATGCAACCCCTTCACAGTGCAAAATTGTAATGAACAAGTATTCAGGTCAATAGATGGTACCTGACTTGTGTATCTTGCTGCAAATGTAGTTTCTAATTAAATGCAGCATCTTTAATAAAAGGTAACTTAATAAACCATAATGCAAAGACCAATCAATGTACTTTATGTTTGTTTTTGTGGAGATAATAATAACAGAAAAAGGTGAGAGTAAAACCACTGATCAGTGATAGTGTGTTTTAGAAACTGAGTATTGTAGCCATTTCTAAGCTTCAACTACATAAATGAACTAACTATTCCTTACAAAGTTTGCAGGATATCAACATTTTACCAATGATGCCCTGCCTCCCATCAATCATTCAGTATTTTTACCATACTGGTTGTTATTGTACAGTAAACAAAAAAGACAATCGTTGCTGGCAAAGTTTCTATCTTTTCGTTTCTATTTACATGTCTTGAGGTTCATTAAAAACATTACTTGAACCTTGGTTTCCATATTGCGTGACAAACTGTGAATTTTATGAAAAACTGAATTTGTATAATCTAAATGTGATGTAAATAAATTCTTAAACTTCAGTGTTGCTTAAGTAGCAAAGACAAACTGGAATAAATGTCAAAGCAAATCACAAACTATTTGACTGTAACCTAAGACATAAACATACATTGTGATGGTGGATAAGAGCTAAGAATGGTTTTAAGAATGTTTTGGATTTATTAAGTAAATAAGAGTAATAAAAGATTAACTGGAGCATAGCACAAAATATATTTTATGATAGTTCCAAATGATTGATCACAGATGGAATTTGACTAATTTACTTTTTCACTCAACCTTCCAAAATTCATTCCAGCATAAACCCCTAGAAAGGTATCATGGAAATGAAGTAACATCTCACCTGAAGATCATAAAGAAATCTGAATTGGCTCTGTTGCTGAGCTGCTTTTCTCACTGCCTCAGCCAATTCAATTGAGCCCTTTCCTCCTCTGGACCAATGGTAACAAGGCACAGCATCAAATGCCCCAGAGTCCTTAGCGATCTGACAAACGAGGTCAAGCTCTGTCTTGCTGTCTGTCCTGTTAGTGTGACAATAAAATACACGTAAATGTAGGATACCAATTTGAAAACTGGAAAATACAGAAATTAGTAGTCCAACAAATACATACATCAAACATCATAAAATACAAAACTTACTTGAATACATTAACAGCAACCACCACAGGAACCCCAAAGATATGAGCAATCTGGATTTGCTTTTGTAGGTTACAGCAACCATCAGCTGCTAGCTGGAGATTCTGGTAAAGTAAAATTATTGATATGAATTAAACAACTAATCTTTAATTTATATTATAAACACTTTATCAAAATACTCTATAGTCCATAAATCTTTCCACAAACTTCAAACTCAAGCAAAACACCTACAGTAACTATATTACTATGTCCCCTCAGCTTAAAGAAATACACAGGTGCTTGTTCATTAAGGTATCAAAAATCAGATCTTCAATATAGGGTTGGTAGACCTCCAGAAAAATGAGGGCATGTCCTCCATCCCACAGGCAAAGCTAAAAACCTGGAAAAAGGCTTATGAATGATGTACTGGCACCATTCCTCTCTGTCCAGATGCTCAAGATAATTTTTGTGTGTGCTATATTACAAATTATGTTATTTGATAGGCTTTTCTTTTAGTATTGAATTTATTATTTAACTCTGGTTTATTGACTTTTATTCTATTCAATGCTTTGAATATCCTGTATCTTTCAGTTTTAGTGTTCCATTCAGGAAACATTTTTATCCAATGTTACATATACCTCTTGTTTCTTTATGAGACTCTGTGAAGCACCTTGAGAATGGGAAAGGTGCTATATAAATCAAAATGTATTATTATTATTAAAAATACTATATGATTGCTGTAGTACAATCTGTCTAAATAACATGTGTCCTTTCAAGAATTGCGTACAAAGTGAAGCGTCTACAAATATATATGCTGGCCATGGCTAAAAGAAAGTATTATTCAAAATGTGGCTGAAGCCTGAGAAAGGGAGGGAGGGATTTTTTTTAACTGAACTGCATTTTAATTGCAATTTTATAAGCCACTGTTAAAATAATTTAAAAAGTGGCCACAGCTAGAAATTTGTACATGAGCATACACAAGAAATTTGTGCATATACATTACCTCTTCTGTATACTCCTTTGGTAAAGGTACTCCAGCAGTAACCTAGAAACCATTAAAACAAAGTCATTTTATGATCAAATATTTTACTTGAAAACAGAGTAGGTAACAAAAACAGAAAAACAGCTACAGTAACAGTATAAAAAATGTAAAAAAAATAAGTTTAACTTAAAACAAACCATTATGGTTCCTTGTCCAATTTTGCAACGTGTCAGTAATGTGTGTAACATGACTTGGCACTATTGTCTTTTGACATAAAATAATGTTAAATGTCCTTCACCCAACAAACATACTTTCTCAGACCTAATTAATTTAACTCTGAGTTGCAGGATAAGACCCTAATCTGAAATGCCTGGGACAATGAATATTCTGGATTTTGGAATATTTGTATATTTTACATATTTATTTATTCTTAAAACACACACATACACACTCTAGTCCATTCACTTTAAACCACCAGGGTTACGGGGAGACAACAAAAGAAACTGAGCAAAAGACTTCAGGTTTTCAGAAAATAAAAAGATAAAATAGTTGCTAACTTTCAGATCTCAGTACAACTAGGTAAATGAATCTTAATTATTAATTTGTGTTTTGTAATGAGAGCTGTTACAGATTAGGCAGAAAGACATGTAGACAACTGCAGCTACTTGACTCTACACATTAGAGAAGTGCTTCTGTCTGATACAAGATCTTTCTGTCATTTTGACTACTGCACCACTATATGCCATAACAAAAACAAATGGAATTTAGATAATCATTGTGGTCTATGGATATGCTAGGTGTTAAAATGCTGCAGCTATATTCTGGTATGGCATGTTTGTTTTACCACTTAGACAGTCAAATTAGGGATGCTCAGCCTGTACCAGTATCACAGGCAAGAAACATCCTGGACAAGGCACCAGTCCATTTCAGGGCACATACATGTGCACACCCACACTAAAACACACTGGCGCCAATTTAGAATCACCAATTAACCTAACATACAAGTCTTTGAGAATATGCAAAATAATAATCAGGCATGGGAACTGAACCCAGGAAGCTGGATCTGCAAGGCAGCAGTGCTAAAAACTGCACCCAAAATCATGTTTTTTAGAAAAAACATACAAGTGAGTGATCAATCAATACAAATATCAATGTATTAAATGTAAATCTTGGTAAATAATGTAAGAGCAATAATGTGTTTCATATTGACTGGAACATATGAACACCTTAGAACTTAAGTGATTTTGTACATTTTTGTATAAAGTGGTCACACAATCCAATTGTTTCTTTTTCAAATTTTAACAATCTCTATTCAAGATAGATCACACTAAAGGCTACATATAATCAGTACTTCATGGCGCTATCAAATTCTGAATTAGCAGTGTTTAACAGAAAGTTAGAAAGGACACAGTAGTTCCAAGACAGAAAGGGAAGTGTATGCCACTATTTTAAGCATTGTGTCACGTTATATTGTTTTATAAAGAGGAAACCCATCTCAGCTGGGCTCTTCCTGTAGTAATCACATAGTGTAACTCTATAATCCTCTGGACATGTCTGCTAACATCTAAAGCTCAGCAGGTATTGGCAATTGATAACAGAGGCTGAGACACACAGTACATCCTGCTGTCATCTAAATTATATATTAAGATTTTCAATAGCAGGAATACAAATAGTACCTGAAAACATATTTCTATTGCATTAAAAAAGGAAGTTATAAGACAAAAATAATCTTTCCTCAATATTTCTTGTTTTGTACAAGAAATTATATCCCAACTTAACATAAAATTCTAGTCCTACTGAATCCTATGGAGGGCTGCATAGGGGATGTAGTCTATCCTGGGTAGCACATGTGTGAAATACAAACCAACCACAGACAGGGCACCTTTCCAATGCAAAAAGCAGTCATGTCCAATAAAATTTACTCTCAGGTTTACACAGTACAATGAAATTCTCTCTTTGATTTCTCCCTTAGATGAATGATAGTAGATAATGGAATACAAGCACAGACATTGAAAACACATAATCATATATTAAATGCAACATCAGACAATATGCAATATATGAGAAACATACATGCATGCAGTTGTAAGTATGACTGGCTACTGAATAGTCTTATGACTTGTGGATATAAAGTGAATCTAGAGGCAAGAGTACTAATGATCCTTCTCACACCCTCACTCACACAAAGCCAATTTAGAATCGCAGGCGTATTTTGGATTGACTTTTTCCTATTACTGCAAAATTAATGTACAGTATCAAACCTAGCATCACCACTAGTGTAAGAGATTTTCTGTGGCAGAAACACTTTATAGCACTGTTGAAAAATTATGTAATTTACTTTAAAGTCTATTTTTATCAGACTTTTTATATTACAGTAAAAATCAACTTGGATTACAATACTGAAGATTGCAATGTTTATTATGTCTAAGGTGATGCTTAAAATACTAAAGTACCTCGGAGAAGGCCTTGTTCTAATTTTAATTGGTATTCATTAACCATTCACATATATAAACTCATAAAAATAAACTAAAACATTGTGTTGTAATACTTGTAAAACTAAATTTGGAATGTAAAAGGAGCAATCATTATTCATCAAGACAAACTAACTGGAAAAGTGCAGTATTAATAGAAAGGCAGACATTTCAGACATTCTGTCAGTTAATCCAGGTGAGACTGTGGAGATCAGATGGCTAAATCTGTGCTACAGATAGTAGTGTACAACAAAGAAGTACAGGTTTACAGAGCAGTAAACCATTAATTTGCTTTTGGAAAGGATGGCACTTTACACATTAGAACCAGCTGGGAAGCCAGTTAAATAAAAACTACAGAAATCAGGCAAAGAGCTACATACAGGTTGGGACAGAAAAGGTTTAATAATAACAGTGGTTAGCAGTATAGCCTCACATGTATTCTATGTACGATTTCAGGTAATGTCGAAAGTAAGGGCTCACACACTTTAGTACCGAGGCTTTCACTTTTTTTAAACTGGATATAAATATCTCATGCAAAAATATAACAAATGATTTAGTTTAATTTGCAGATTACCCTAAGATAGATAGATAGATAGATAGATAGATAGATAGATAGATAGATAGATACTTCATTAATCCCCAAGGGAAAATTCAGATACTCCAGCAGCAGAATACTGATAAAAACAATATTTAATAAAGAGCAAGTTAAAAAATGCAAGGTGGAGAGTGTGAGGCAGGTATAACAGTCTATAATCTTGTGTTAACGTTTACCCCGCCGGGTGGAATTGATGAGTTGCATAATGTGGGGGAGGAACGATCTCCTCAGTCTGTCACTGACGCTGCTCCTCTGTCTGGAGATGACACTGTTCAATGGATGCAGTGGATTCTCCATGATTGACAGGAGCCTGCTCAGCGCCTGTCGTTCTGCCACAAATGTCAAGCTGTCCAGCTCCATGCCTACAATAAAGCCTGCCTTCCTCACCAGTTTGTCCAGGCGTGAGGCATCCCTCTTCTTTATGCTGCCTCCCCAGCACACCACTGTGTAGAAGAGGGCACTCACCACAACCGTCTGATAGAACGTCTGCAGTATCTTATTGCAGATATTGAAGGATGCCAGACTTCTAAGGAAGTATAGTCGGGTCTGTCCTCTCTTGCACAGAGCATCAGTATTGGCAGTCCAGTACAATTTATCATCCAGCTGCACTCCCAAGTCTTTATAGGTCTGCAACCTCTGCACACAGCCACCTCTGATAATCACGGGGTCCAGGATGGGCCTGGGTCTCCTAAAATCCACCACCAGCTCCTTGGTTTTGCTGGTGTTCAAGTGCAAGTGGTTTGAGTCGCACTATTTAACAAAGTCCTTGATTTGGTTCCTATACTCCTCCTACCCACTCCTGATGCAGCCACGATAGCAGTGTCGTCAGTGAACCTTTGCATGTGGCAGGACTGAGTTGTATTGGAAGTCTGATACATATAGGCTGAACAGGACCGGAGAAAGTACAGTCCCCTGTGGAGCTCCTGTGTTGCTGACCACAATGTCAGACCTGCAGTTCCCGAGATGCAAATACGGAGGTCAGTCTGTAAGATAGTCCACGATCCAGGACACCCGGTATGACTCTATTCCCATCTCTGTCAACTTGTGCCTAAGAAGCAGAGGTTGGATGGTGTTAAAGGCACTAGAGAAGTCCAGAAACATAATTCTTACAGCATCACTGCCAATGTCCAAGTGGGAGAGGGATCGTTGTAACATACAGATGATGGCATCCTCCGCTCCCACCTCCTCCTGGTATGTGAGCTGCAGAGGGTCTATGGTGTGGCGGACCTGTGGCCTTAGGTGGTGAAGCAGAAGCTGCACCATGGTCTTCATCACATGTGACGTCAGAGCGATAGGCTGGAAGTCAATCAGCTCACTAGGATGTGATACCTTTGGGACTGGGGTGATGCAAGATGTTTTCCAAAGCCTCGGGACTCTCCCCTGTTCCACGCTCAGGTTGAAGATGTGCTGTAGAGGACTCCCCATACCCCCCACCCCCGCCAGCGCACAGGCCTTCAGCAGTTGTGCCGATAATCCATCTGGACCCACTGCTTTGCTGGCACTAAGTCTCCTCAACTCTCTGCTTACTTGGTCTGCTGTAATTGTGGGTGGGGTGAAACTCTCTCCTATGCTGGATTCAGCAGAAGGATGGGTGGAGGGTGCAGTACTCCAAGGTGAGAGTGGATTAGGGTGGTCAAACCTGTTAAAGAAATTGTTCATCTGGTTTGCTCTCTCCACGTCTCTCTCGATGGTGGCATCCCGCTTTGAACTGCAGCCTGTGATGATCTTCATCCCATCCCACACTTCCTTCATGCTGTTATTCTGCAACTCCTGCTCCAGCTTTCTCCTGTACTGCTCCTTCGCTGCCCTGAGCTGGACTCGGAGTTCCTTCTGCACGCGCTTGAGCTCATGCTGATCACCGCCTTTAAAAGCCCCTTTCTTCTGGTTCAAAAGGCCCTTGATATCACTTGTAATCCATGGCTTGTTGTTAGCATATCTGTGTACTGTTCTTACTGGAACTACAATGTCCATACAGAAGTTGATGTAGTTAGTAGTGCAGTCAACAACCTCCTCAATGTTCTCACTATTAAATTAGGTGGAAGTTACCTAAAAAGTCAGCATTGGAGACATTCTAGACAAAATTGAAATCTGGACAAGCATGTGGAGAAAAGGAGGTTAACATAAACAATTATAAGTTTTTTGAATTAAACCCTAAACCAAACTAATTAATAGGATGCTGGGTTTTACACATACTGCACAATATAAAGAAAATGTCAAGAAATGCCATGTTTAAGCTGAATAATGTGAGGCCATATCTGGGACACTACTGGCAACTTTGCTCTCCAATTTAAACAGTGACATAACAGCATGAGTTAAAGCCTAGAGAAGAACTAGCAAATTATTTCAGAGCTGCAGTGTGATGGGTATGTGCAGTAACTGAAGAAAGTGAGTCTTGTTTAAGGTAAGCAAACTGAAGTTAACACAACCCTGAAACTATCTCTTGACAACCACAAAGCTATGTTGGGCTTCTGTTCTTGTGAGAATATCATTATGGTCTTAATAAAATGACAGGTTCTAACCCTAGGTAATACATATTTTAATCAAACAAAAATAAACAATACTTGCACCTTTTTCAAGACTATTTTTGACAAATTGCTACTGTTATTATCCTGGTTATACTTAGTAATTGAATAACTATGCTTGGGCTGAATTTCCCATTCTCAATAAAATATTTTAATTATTAATAATATGAAGTTGTAAAAACGCTGAAATAGTGTAACTGCACAGTTATGTAATAGTTAACTAATAGTTAATGTTCTTCATTCTGTTCCATGTTTTTCAGGGTACCAAAAGCCAACCTCACCATCCCATAATAACAAGAACCATATGTAAAGTATTTATTTAAAAATAAATAAAAAAACATTTCTATTTTCAGCTAATGCTAAAATGCTGAAATTCATGTTGAATCTTTCTTTCAACTTACACTCCAGAATAAATTTAATTTATATAATAATTTACCCAAATTTCAACACCTTAAATTATAAAAATGGAAGTTGACTGCTCTGGGCTGCAGACTTACTATCTGTCCAGCAAATCAAGAGCACCGAACTGTAAAACATATCAAGTCAATGCAGAGTCTGGATCCTAAAACTAACAACAAATAAATAACTGCAAACAAAGAAAAGACAAATCGACAGGCAAGTCCTAATTTCTGAAATTGCTCAATTTTTCAACTGGTTCCAAAATCACAAAATGTTTTAATGTATAAACTGGCCTGAAGTTAACTGTTTAAGATAAACATAAGAGTATAATTCGCTTCAATGTGATATGCTAATATTCCCCAAGGAATCTGGGGATGAAATTTGGCTTTTTCTTGTGCATTACAAATGGAACCTGACACAGACCTGACCCATGGATGGGTCAATGCATTTATACTATTAAATAAAAGTGAGACCTCCTGTTTAAACACTGAGTGTACAAGTTACGTTCTTTTTTTCTATGAACAATGTTTCGAATTTAGTTTATCCCCTAATTATCTAGTTAACATCACTTCTGTTCATATTTGTCAGGCCAGATTCCAAGTTCTTAACTGGTCCATTCTAAGCATCTGAAACCATCGATTTAACCACTTGTTATATTCTGATTCTGTGTTTTGACGAAGGCACAGCCAGGGAAGACTTTATGTGGTTATGTTTACATTGGATCAACGTAATAGCCATGGCAAAAAATTCAAGGTAAAAAGCATTGTTGGGAAATATCTAAAATCTAAAAATATCAAAAATGTCTAAAGCAGGGGTGTCAAAACTCGGATTATGTCTTTCCCATTAGCAGCAGAAATTGGTTACTAACTTAAAAAAATTGCTAGACTGAAAACCTGCAGGCACCCCAGTCTAAAAAGGAGGAATCCTCTTAGATCTGAGTGCTGCATTTGACACCATTGATCACAACATTCTTAGAAATCGCCTTAGTCAATGGGTGGGCCTCTCTGGCAGTGTCTTAAATTGGTTTGAATCCTACCTGACAGGGAGAAAATATTTTGTTAGTTGTGGGAATTACAACTCGAAGACACATGATATCCAATATGGTGTTCCACAAGGCTCTATCCTGGGTCCGCTGTTATTCTCAATCTACATGCTTCCGTTAGGTCAGATTATCTCAGGGCACAACGTGAGCTATCACAGCTATGCTGATGACACACAGCTGTACTTATCAATTGCACCTGATGACCCCGATTCTATTGATTCACTAACACAATGTCTGACTAGTATCTCAGAATGGATGAATAGTAACTTTCTCAAGTTAAATAAAGAGAAAACTGAAATTTTAGTGATCAGCAATAATGGATACAATGAGGCTATTAGAAATAAACTGGATACATTAGGATTAAAAGTCAAGACGGAGGTAAAAAGCTTAGGGGTGATTGTTGACTGTAATCTGAATTTTAAATCACATATTAATCAGATCATTAGGACAGCATTTTTTCACTTAAGAAACATAAGTAAAGTTAGACCTCTTATATCACTGAAAGATGCTGAGAAATTAGTTCACGCGTTTGTTTTCAGTCGACTAGATTACTGTAATGCACTCCTCTCAGGACTACCCAAAAAAGATATAAATCGTTTGCAACTAGTGCAGAATGCAGCTGCTAGAATCCTAACTAGGAAAAGAAAATCAGAACACATCACACCAGTCTTAGCGTCACTACACTGGTTACCTGTGTCATTCAGAATTGACTTTAAAATTCTGCTTATGGTTTATAAAGCCTTAAATAATCTCGCCCCATCTTATATATCGGAATGTCTGACACCTTATATTCCAAATCGTAACCTCAGATCCTCAAATGAGTGTCTCCTTAGAATTCCAAGAACAAAACTTAAAAGAAGTGGTGAGGCGGCCTTCTGCTGTTATGCACCTAAAATCTGGAATAGCCTGCCAATAGGAATTCGCCAGGCTGATACAGTAGAGCACTTTAAAACACTGCTGAAAACACATTACTTTAACATTGCCTTTTTATAACTTCATTTTAATCGTAATTTAACTTAATCCTGATACTCTGTATGTTCAATTCATCATAACAACTATTCATGGTGGCTCTAAAATCGGTACTGACCCCTACTCTCTTTTCTGTTTCTTTTTCCGTTTTTTGTGGTGGTGGCCTGCGCCACCTCCACCTACTCAAAGCTTCATGATGCTCCAACAATGATGGACGGATTAAAAGGAAGAAGTCTACGTGACCATCATCATCATCAAGCCCTTCCGTGAGAATCCTAAATCCAAAGAGGACTGTTTCATTTATGTTAGGTAGAATGCCCAGAGGGGACTGGGCGGTCTCATGGTCTGGAATCCCTACAGATTTTATTTTTTCTCCAGCCGCCTGGAGTTTTTTGTTTTTCTGTCCCCCCTGGCCATTGAACCTTACTCTTATTCGATGTTAATTAATGTTGATTTATTTTGTTTTATAATTATGTCTTTCATTTTTCTATTCTTTAATATGTAAAGCGCTTTGAGCTACTGTTTGTATGAAAATGTGCTATATAAATAAATGTTGTTGTTGTTGAATGAGAAATTAGAAATATAATTAAATAAGGTATTAAAACTGCTAAGCAACTGGAATTGAAGGTTATGTACGGTGATAATTAGTAATTGAATTAGCACTGTGTTAGACACTACCTGCTAACTGTGGTCACAAAGAAAATCATGGCTATCTGAAATTTAACTATGATTATCAAGAACTACTAGCTACATACAGAATACTCTGATTTCATATCTTGCAAAAATTATATTTATTTGGCTGATGTATTTTTTCCAAGTAGACTTACAAAATAAATACAATTACATTTATTTTTTACAATTGGAGATCAAAGCTTGGGGTCAAGATACTGTCTCCAAATATTACAATAAACAGCATTTTCTTCAGTAAATCAGTACACTAAATCTTTCATAGTAGTTCTGTTACTAGTATATTACATCACTTTATCAAAAATTAGGGACCTCAAGTTGCCAAAAATATTTGCTTGTTCAGTTTTCCTTGTTGACCCTTGACATTATGTATAAATATAGATAATAAGAAAGTAAAATGCATCTTTTGTACTAACTAGAATTTTCAGACTGACCTTTTACTCTATTGCCAACATGTCACTTCTCTTAATAATAAATGTAAACTGAGGAATTGTACTATATGTACGTGGACTATTTTTTTTTTACTTTGCATTTCAGTTAAGGCTTACAGGAAACTGGGCAGACAGAGGAATGTCTGGCATGGTGACCGAAGCAACCTTTACTGTCTCCCATCTTTGAGCAGGGCTCTCACGATTTATGGTTACACTGGGAAACACTATTCTCCATGGGATTAACTATCCCACAAAAAGCAAGATTCTTACTAATTTTATTAATGCCAAAATATAAGCATATTTAGTAGCTTTTAATGTACAGTCACTATTTCCAGTGCTGAATGGGTGGGTGTATTTATATCTTTAATCTGAATTAAGGTTTCAATTAAAAATCCATCCTGTTTCTACAGAACTGGTTTTGGCTCTACAAAAAAAAAAAAATGGTGGTACAGTGCATGGATTATGACATGTTGATCCATAAAAAAACAATACTAATCTAAAACAGAAAAAAAAAAATTATGAAGAAATCTTTAAATCATTAACAAATACATACACAAATCCGGGAAAAATGCAGTAAAGTGTTTAAAATTACTGACTCTTCTTACTGTGAAATAAAATGTACCAATCAATCACCCAAAACATACTACATGTAACATCAAGAAAAAAGGACAAGAGAGAGAAGATAACCTGAAAGTTGACTTCTACATGCTGTCTCAGAATGTCAGTTTTTGTACATAATAAAATAAGGGTTTTGTGGCTTGATAACATACGCTGTTCATTGATGGATAAGCTTTGGGGAAAGGGTTTTAGACAATCAAAATTACAAAGTGTTGAAATGAGTGTTCACTGAGAATTTTATCCTAAGGCCTAGGAGGAAGAGAAATACTTGAGGGAGTTTGATTTTGGAGCTGGGTGTCATCTGGTGAAACATCCACTTCTTCCAGACAATATACAGTTGCACTAGTGGGTGGACTGACCGTGCTTTTAATACAGATTCTCTATTTAGTGTCACCTTTATACACATACATAAGTAAAACTGAGGTAAAGGTAATAAAGATTATATTTTCATTGGGTACAGTTTTTTTTCAAACATATATATGGTTGAAACTAAAATCTTATTAAATTTCCATCTTTTTATTTTACTTGGTAATTTTAAAAATTGCTAAACTTTAAAAACCTTTGTTATATGGAAAATGTTACTGGCATAGAATTTGCAGTTTACTCATTTGTTCTAAGGGAAACATTTATGAAAATTTTCTTAATTTGAAAAAGGGTGAAGTCAAAAACTGCCATTTTGATTAATTCATTTAAGCATTTGTTAGCAATGACTGCTGCATATAGTTCAACACTGAGAACACTGTAAAATACTAGTATCTTCATTTTGTTAAAATATTCAGTACTTACATTGGGTCCCCCTCCATGCATCTTTAAGGCTCTGACAGTGGCCACCAGAACAACTACATCAGGGCAGAGACCAGAGGATCGACACTTGATATTGAAGAATTTTTCCATCCCAATGTCTGCACCAAAGCCAGCTTCAGTCACTGAAAAAACAGAATTACCACCATCAAACATGATGTTCTAAAGCAAATAAAATGTTAATGCAATGCTTATTGTGAAAGGCATCGCCAGGGATGGTCAACTCTGATCCTGGAGAGCCATAGTGGCTGCAGGTTTTTGCTCCAACCCAGTTGCTTAATTAGAAGCCAATCCTTATCAATAACAGACCTTATTTAATTACATGGCTTGTTAATGTTTTAACTCTACCATGTCAGTTTATTCTTAAATCATAGACTTCTTTTTTCCTACTAATAATACATGTATCATCCAAGTGATTTGAATCCTAAAACGGATGAGTAATTTTCAGTTCTTCACTTTCCTTCTGAGTACAGTACTTAATTAAACCTCTTACACTACACTTTTTTTTTTTTTTTTTAAGTCCACTTACTTATCCAATTAAAACTCTACATATATAATGGCACATGGAGGAAGATGGTGGAATGAATTGTTGCAGTGATACACACTTTATAAAATTAGCTTGATAGGAGGGAATTAAACGTAAATGGTCTTTGAGCCATAGCTGTCTGCTAACCAGTTAATGCAAATGAGTTAATGCATATTTAAAATTAAGCTTAAGGATTTACTCTTAACAAATGTGCCTCATTTAGAACAGTTTTCACAAGAAGAGGTTAATCAACTCAACAAAGCAGGACAATCCCAATCTAGTTCATTTCTCCAAAATAACACTGAATCAACTTTTGAAGGACCCTAAATTTCTATTTTCAACCACACTACATGGTAATTAATTCAATTTATGTAACCTGTCTGGGTGAAGATGGAGATGGATTAAATTCATTTCATTACCATGAAAGCTGCAATATAGGAGAGAAAAAGAAATGTTGGTACTGCATTTACAGTACATATACCACTTAAAGTTAGATAATTACTATATCAAGAATAATAAAATGAGCATTAGCACATGTTGTGGATAAAGATAATTAGGCATTACTGTATTTTAAAGAAATGCAGCTAATTTATCATTACTTTTCTAAGCCTTCTGAACAAGACATTTATAAAATGAAGAGGAAATCAATTTAATAAACAGTCAAGATGACCTAAAACAAAAGCATATTCTGTTTGAAGAGTAAGTTGTAAATACAGCTACTGGGTTTCTGTGGTCATATGATACTGATCAATGGGTAAATGAACAAATGTGAACGTATGACTCCCTTTACACCTGGCCTGTATTATTGGTCATCCAGTCACGATCCAATAGAAGTTGACCACATGAAAAATCAGATGTAAATGCATATGATTACATTGTGATTAGATCACTAAGGTCACATTCAACAGGGTTAGGAAATGAGCAGCAGCCATGTTTAACATAAGTGTAAATTTAAATGTGTTTTTTTATGTGTAAGCAACAAACATGTAGAAGCTGAATTAAACTCACATTTGACACAATGCAGACATAGGAGATGCATTTTAATGCCAAGTGTAAATGTAATCTAGCAAAATTTTGTTCATAGTGTATATAATCCAAATTCAAAATGCATGTTATAGTCTAAAGTGGGATACTGAGAAGTGTGAGGTGGCACAATATGTGAGTGCACACGAATTTTAAGTCAAAGATTTTTTTTAAGACAGACAGTCATTGAACAGTTAACAAGAAACACATTGAAGCCTGGGCAAAAATAAGTGGTATTTCAGTCCTATCTGTGATACGGGCAAGTAGCATATGTTGGGGAGGTGGGGAACCCTCTCCTGGGCACAATGCATAATCTCTTCTAAGCAGGAACAAGCAGCATGTACTGTATATATAATATATGGAAAAATAATAAAGCATAAGTGTTTTATGAAATGTAGTTTGTGTTACAAATAGTTATTGACAGTTGCTTTTAATACCTTTTTTCTACCTGCCAACCAACTGATATTTGCTGGAAGGTGTTTTTTAAAGGCATAATGTGATATGATGACTGCCATCATACTCCTATGTTCATATTGTCTTCTTAAAATGATGCAGCAATCTGAGTTCCTGCTGGCCTTTTGTATTTTATAAACTTGAGATTTTTTAATCATTAAAAAATCTTTAGAAAGGCTGCAGTCTATACTCCACTCATAACTGATCAAAAGTATGCCACAAATCACAATAATAGAGTACTCTAATGTTTACAATACAGGTTTCATATGATTTGCTAGTCTGTTTTCCTTAAAACCGCTTTGTCAATTTTCATAAAACAAACAGATCATTTCTCTTATTTTAAATGGAAAACATTAAGTTTTTCCTTAACAAAAGGCTTGCTCAAACACCACCAAAACCCATGAAAACTGATAGGATTTGTTTAAAAATAACTTCAGTCATCCATACAACAATTATAAATAAGATTTTTTCCTTCATTAAACACTGATTAATAAAACCGCTTAGATATTCTTTATCACTTCACATTCAAAGGAAGGGCATTTCCTACTACCTTGGGCATCTTTTTTGATCCATGATGCTTGAGATAATATGTGATGACATATGAGCAACCCAAGTGACAAGATGAATGAGCCATGGCACATGAATGTAGCAATAGCAGTAAGAATGACTGAATTAATTTCATGTTACCATCTTCCAGTCTTGCCTCAACCTCCAATCTTCCTTCAACCACAGACTGCAGTGAAGTATGCTTCGAATGAATGCAAAGAGGATCAGATGTTAATGCTAATGCTATACACTTGGAAAATGCTCCCAGAGTCATCTTCAGAACCACAAACATTCAGCTTCATTGTGGTCAGTAAGACAAAAATGGTATGAAAAGACTTTCTTCATAGACCCAAGATTTTGTACAGACTATAATACAAATATTTTGATGGCTACTTATTATGTATCTTGCAGATATGTGCAGTGTACAGTTTACAGCTCTTCATGGCATGCTTCTCCACATAAATAAACTAGTGGGATTTAGTGATCACCATCTAGTAATACTATGTTAAATGTAGTTGTCCATCTAATTTTGTTGTTAATTGTCATTCTCATGATCTTCACTATTGCAAATATTTATTTACACTTAACAGTATATATACATTATATATATATTATATATACATACACACATATATATATAGGAAGGACTGGAGGCGGCCAGGAAGGCACAAAGGACTGTGGGCCTGGACATTGGGGAATTCGGTGCGAGAGGGCACTGGGGGTGCACGTGAGCAAAAGACTTTGTAAATAGTGTATATAAATAAATAGTGTGTGGAAAAAATATGATGTCCGTCTGTCTGTGCCGGGGCCAGCGTTCACTATATATATATATATATATATATACATACATACATACACACATAGACCTGCAGTTGAAGTGGAAGCCTTGAAAACTTATAAGTATCTAGAATACAGGCACAGATTAGATATTAGCTACACAAATGAGCCTGATGCACTATATGGTTTCCTGTCATGTGTCAAATTTCTTGTGCTCTTATGCTATGGGCAGGGTACATTGTTTTCTAATTTTTACTGTCATGAAGGTCATTGTGAATGATTCTTTGTGTGAACTTTATGCCCAAACCTGTTTGTCAAGGGAAACCCTACCAGAGGCATCAATCTCAGAGCATCCCTAAAATTCACAAACATCACCACCACACCATTATGACAGTCTAGCATGTAGACTCTTGTTTTTCTGATCGATCCATATTTCTGTTCTCATCTATGGTCATGAGCTGTGTGTAATGACCAAATGAATGAGATTGCAAGTATAGGCAAAAGAAAAGAGGTTTGTGGGATGCTGAGCTGATACTCCATGATAGGGTGAGAAGCTCAGTAATTCAGAAGAGCTTCAGAGTACAGTCACTGTGCCTCTGAATTGAGTGGTTCCAGCAGAGGTGCTTTGGCATTGTGGTAAGGATACCCCACTGGGCTGTTCTCCCTGAAGCTGCTCGGACATGTTCCACTGGGTGGAGACCCTGCAACAGACAAATTTCCCAGGAAGAGCTAGATTCTGTAGCTCAGTACAGGGAAACCTGGGCTAACCTGCTTGGCCTACTGTCACAAGACCCTCACCAGAAAGTGCTATGATATGATGATGAAGGTTAATTAAATTGTCCCTTGCATGACCGAGTATAGGAAGTTGGGAGAATGGGGCTTCTGATGGACTGACAACTTGTCCAAGATTGTTTCTTACACTTCCTCTACAATAAGCTTTGGTCCCTTACAACCATGAACTAGATTAAGCAGGTTTGAGAATGTATTTAGGTATGCTAGGGTAAAGTAGCAGCATGTTTTATTTATCTGTCTGAACACTTGCTAGCTATTCGACCTCTGCTTATGATTGCTCTCCCTGTTCACATCTGGTTGTCATCTCCTGCTGTCTTTCACTGGACTGTTTTTTTTTTCCACAGATAGTGTATTTTAATCTTGTTAGTCTCATAAAGTACTATGGTGCATGTTAGAAAAGGTACTGTATATAATAAACATTGATTGATTCTCTCTCTACTCTTTAATTTTTAAATATGTATCAAGCTTATTCCTTCTCAATGGCAGTTTAAGAATATAAAACATTCTTGGATGCATGTGCATAACTTTAGAGTAACTAAATGAAAGAATTTACCTCTTTTGTTGATTGCTGCTATAAGTAGGCAGAAGAGAAGAAAAAAAATTCTTAAGCACAAAAATAGATTGTTTTTTGATGTCTTGTAACTATGTAATGCAGTTGAATAAGGATGACTTTGAAACATGCAATGTTTCTTTCCTTTAAACAAATATTTAAAATATATTTAAGTTTCAGTTGCTAGAGCATCCATTAATAACATAATAATTATTTCTCTATTGAAACAATTTTGAAGAGTTAAAAGAAATTATGTTTAGAGCTGTTTTCTTTGTATTTTTAAAACTGAAATAAAATAAATTCAGACACCTTGGAATAACATAGCATCTTCAATTAATTAAACAGCAGCATGTCTTGGACAGTAGGAGAAAAAAAAAAAACTATGTCTAGAAGCCCTGCAAACTTTACAGTGATGGTGTTGTACCACAGCTCTTTACTAATCCAGCATTTCTATCTATAAAAAAGAAATATTTAGATGCATTAAAGGAGTTAGTGAGAAAATGTGTGATTTGCAAGATTTTGCCTGTAGGCTGTAAACAATTTACAAGAAAAAAAAATAAAAGGAATTTGTCAAAATGTATTTTTTATTATTTTCGAATAAACCACTCATGTTTAATCCATGGGGATGTGTGTTATATTGTGCAAAAAAAAAGAAAAAAGAAATCTAGAATTTTCTAAAGTGTTTAAACTCAGTGTAAACCAAGAGAGCTCCACACATACAGTAGATATTACGCACAGAGTCTTTAATGAATTTCCGCACAAAGGAAGTTTTTTGTTCCACTTTCCATCTTATATTTTAGATTCAACTCACACAACAATCAGGAAGCAATCAATGTTCATACACAAAACACCATGAAAGCCAACATTTCCCACTTTACAGGTATTCCTGTAATAAATTATGACAGGCACACTTCAGATCCATTAATTCTGGATTACTTAACAGAAAAGGATTAAGAGCTTGGCTACATTTCATAGAACGAACTGCAGAAGTGGCTTCCCAAAGGATCAAAGCACAACAAAGAAAAAGAACAGTGGAAAACATCTAGGGTTAGGCTATCCTTTGCAGAATGTATCATGGTTTGGTTATCCTTTGTTAATCTCTTTTTATAATTTAATCCCACTCACCCCATATTTCCTATATTATGTATTTTACTGTAGAAGTGTTTTAATTGTAACAGAATGAAGCTACTAATTAGAGAAAAGGGTTTAACAGTTACATAGTCTATCCAGGGGATGTGATTAGGCCTAAATATTTATATTACTTACTCAAATACACTCACACTTATTTTATATATACAGTATATATATATATATATATATAAATATATATGTACAGTATATACTGTATATGTGGAATGATGTGGGATGCTTCCTTGCCCAGCTGGGAGGCCAATATCAGGGATGGTCAAGCAGAAAGGCAGGGTGTTCTCTGTCTCAGCCAGGAGACTGGCATGGGATGCCAGCAGGGTGACAGAATAAGGTGGAGTGGCATCCTGGCAGGAATACACATGATTTCCTTATCTGACAATGATGATTTTAATAACTGCAGTAATTTTTTTGTCTTTGAGATGTATTTTGATAGTTTCTCTTCCTTTTTTGCCATTGCTTTTTCATGTCTTTGGTCTAAATTATAACAGAATGTTATCATTAATAGGAAAGTACATTAACGTGCAAGGCACAGCTAATCTGGGGCTGCTACTCAACCAACATTAAAAATTGAAACTTCTGCATTTAAATTGTTTTTATATTCTGTCTATCCCTCTGAAGGCAGCAAAAAGGTGCTTTGTGGACATATATATATAAAATATATATACACACACATATACTACCAGTCAAAAGTTTTAGAACACCTCAGTTTTTTTCAGATTTAACCAGTTGAAATACAATGAATAACCTAAAATGGTGAAAAGGTAAGCAGTAAACTGCCAGAGGTTTGGTTTAAATTCAAAGTTTTTGTTAGCAAAAACTGAAAAATGGAAATATCAGAATATTACAAATGGGCCTTCTTCAGGGAACAACTAATTGGTGACAATCTACAGATGTTCTACAGCAATTAAAGTACAGTACATTAAGCCCTGCAAGCTGAAGTAAACAATTTCAACAGGTGTCCCAACTTCTGTTAATTACTTGAAAACCCTCTGTCTTAAAGCAGAGTTGGAACAGACTGTGTTACTATACCCTCTGAAGTACTACTTGGGCCATATTACAGTGATAATGGTAAGAAAATGCCAATTAACAAATTAAATGAGCATTACTACCCTTAGAAGTGCAGGCCTTTCATTTAGGGAAACTGCAACAAAAAAAATCTGTCAGTGAGTGTGGTGTTCTACACAATCCAAAGGCAATTGGAAACTGGAAGGAACTCTGATAGTAACAGGTCACAACCTAATCAGAAGACAAGTTTATGAGGGTCACCAGCTTGCGTGACAGGCACCTCACAGAAAAACAGCTTCAAGCACAGCTCAGCAGTGGTCAAAAAAGCAATTCTCAGTTTCTACTGTGAAGAGGAGACTTTGTCCAGTCTGCAACAGTCCACAGCCAGTATTTGAAGGCCCCATTTGTTTTTTAAGGAATTGCTTTCTTATTGCCACTCACCCTGTTAAACCTGTATTTCTAATTATGAACACAAACTTGCATGGAACCTTGAAAAGTAATTCTGCATTTATGTTTTACTAAACTTACAGACTCTACAAAGGCAAATAAGAGAGTTAACAAGAAAATAAGAAGAGGTTAGTAAATCTGACAATAACTTTAGCATTATCAGCCAATAAAAGCCAGATGAGTAAGTGCATTAATTATGAAATTTAATGCTGAATTAATCATTTCTCCATTGAGAAATGCATCTGTTTACATGAAGCATCTTTCATAATTTTTCCCTCCTAGTCAGTTTTTTACTGACTGGTCTTTTTTATATGACATTTTCTTCTCAAGGCCTTCATGCTATTTCATGAAATTGTCACCATGAAATTCACTTTATGTTATTCTCAGTCTCAGGGCTTACAATGGGCATTTCAATTGTGGATCAATCTATATTTATATTTTTAAATAATGTAATAACATTAAAGCAAAAGCAGAAAACAACAGCTGAGGTTGTGTGATCTGTCATGGTGAAGGCTCTGTCCAAAGGGTTTTCACAACTGAAGTTCTGGAAGCTATATCTGCGGGAACATCCAGCATTCAAACCCTTGCCATTTCAGAACACTAACTGTGTCAAGAAGGTTGCCTGCTGCGTTATCTTTTAGAAGAAAATAGGAATGTCAGACAGGTGTTTTTAAAATTGCTTGTAAAGTTAGTTTTCTTGAAGGTGCTATATAGAAAAAGAGATTGATGACTTTGTGTTTAGTAAACAGGCATATTTTAAATGTTGATTGTTAAAATGTGGACTTTTTACTATTCCCATTGTTTCAGATTTTATCTACAGCTAGGGAAGGTGAGCAGTTTCTAGTGGTCAGATAATTGTTTATGAATATACAGTGTAAGTACTGGTTATAGTCTTTATTCTTAACTGTTTTGAATTTGTCCTTGTTTATTGTTTTCAGAAAAAAAACACTTAGTTGCACTTTCTAGAAAATAACTCTTTAGTTAATAAGTCCCAGAAAAATAGAAAGTACCCTAGGGTTACTAAACTAACCAATGCTGCTGGTGTGGACTCTCCTTCAGACCCATTGCTTCTGATTTATTTTTCTTTAGTTATTGAACTGTGAACTTTAAGATGGCAGGAGATATGCCTGCTTTTAATTTTTTTCTTCAGGTTCTTCAACAAAGCTGCAAAGTGACGCATGTAATTTCCTGAATATTGCTTTGCCAACTGTTTTCACTCAACAATGTTTAGACAAAGCTACCGCCCATATTTTAGACTTTCTCTGGCCCAACTAGTAAAGAAATGCCCATTTTCAATGATGTTTGATTTTGAGGGCTATGCAGTTCTGAACCGCATAGTATCTGAATATGCTTGCATTACACTGATGTATTGAATGCAAAACATAACTGAAATAGGTCTAGCAGGTAAATTTTATAATCATATTAATTTATATCCATATTTTATCTTTTTGTAGTATTATTTGTCTATTTTTTACTTACAGATGTGTACAGTAAATGCATTCACTATGTTCTAATGCTGCACTCTTCTATTTCTGTGCTTTTTTTTTACAAAAAAAAAAAACAAATTACAAAATAAGACTGTCTGTTGTATAGGTTAAAATATTTGACCTCTGTGTAATTTTCAACTGTATTGTCTACTTTTGCAGTGAATGGTAACAAGGAGCAATAGGGGATAATGTCATTCCTGATATAAAAAAAGCCCATTACAAATGATGCACACCATCCTTCTGGAAGAAGCATAGAGTTTTCAGACATCTCCAGATGTATTAATAACATATGCACTTTCAGTCTCCCCGACTGATAGAAGACAGCAAGTAAGTCCCTTACATTATCTATGGATGCCTGCTACCTATTATGGTCAACAAGTTATCAGGGGATGGCATGACCTTCTAAAGGACAGCTGGGAATCACAGATATGGGAACACCTGGGGCCACTGAAGGGAGCTCAGAAAGCATAACTTACCCTGGAAATAATTAGGGATGTTGCCTGCAAGTAATAATTGACTGTAACTTTTGATGCATTCAAGCACTATCCGAACTTTGGGAGATATCACTTGTGATGTCTCCCCTTCCTACTTGTCTGTGTTAACATGAATTTTCAGTTGTAATTTTGGAAGAAACACAAGGCAACTGTTGATTTACAACATGGAAAAGGCAATTAAAAGAATACTTAACCTGAAAAGGTGGGAAGGCATCTTAAAAGCTCATTCTCATTTGAGTGTGCTTTTCATTCATGCACAACAGGATTTTCCATAACTTGTTTTATTTAATAATATTTTAGCAAAAATAAATTTGTTTAAGAAATTTTGACTACTTGACTGGATAGCGGACATGTGGAACTATATGACACAAACAACGTAAAATTTTTTTAATGAAAGTTTTGATTTTTTTTTTGTTTAGCACTGACCCCTTTTTAAGCCCACTGTTTCACGACTTTGTTATCATTTTGACAGAAAATATGGGATTAAAATTTTCAATGGCCATCACTACAGGGGATAAATACAATTTTAATATATACAGTATATATATATACAGTATATATATATACAGTATATATATATATATTATTTTGAGTGTAGTATTCCTTTCATGATTAATTCATCTTAATTATTTTTCTGTAATAAAAAAACAAACTAATGACATTAATCACGCAGCATGCCACTCCAAATACAATGTGACAGAAACAGTACCATCTTTGGCTGATCTGGTTAATATATTTTTTTATTTTTATTATTGAATGAGAGGTCGATATATTACTAAAACAGATAAATTGTATACCAGATTTTTCTAAATTGTCCCATTGAGAGCTACAATTTTTGAAGGGCGTTAATATGACTATCTAACCAAGAAATGTGTATTTTCCCCTATTTTTTTTTTTTGGTAGTTTTGGGAGATGAGCTAGACAAGGTCTCATTTGGTGGGGTGAAGGTAAGACAGAGATTGAAGTGAGGGATATAGGAGATGAAAGGAAGGAGAATTGCACTCAGTAGTCCTTAAGTTGGTTGTTGACCAGCTACCTAACAAACAGGATAATTGCCTGCAAAGTTGGACCCAGTGGGGCACAAATGTTTGTTATTTTTCCAATATTTCTACCTTTTCTATCTCCTTGTGTATAACTTTATTTTTCAAAGACATAAACCTTCTTGGTATTTATTCTGAGTTAGAAAACCCCCACCATGGTCTATAAAATCAAAATCTAATAATTAGATATTAAAGGTACTAAGAAAACAAATATTACAAATGTTTAAATAATTTATTTATGTAATTTATGCAATAACAATAGTGTGAAAAAATAGTGCTTTTGAACTCAGTAATTCATAACTGGTAATGCAAAATTTAGCAGCAATAAGTGATGCAAGCCATTTCCTGCCATTATTGAACAGTTTCTTATAATACTATGGAGGAATTTTAGTTTACTCATTTTTGCAGAACTGCTTCAAATAAATGACCTTTCTAAGACTGCAAGCATCTACTGAACCTTTCAAGTAACCCATAGAATTTCAATGGGGATTAAGAGTAGAGTTTGGCCAGTCAATTTCGAAAATGTATATTTATTTTTCTTAAGCCATTCTGATGTAGAATTTCATGTGGTTTTTGGACTGTTGCATTATTGAGTTGTGCTTTGGCTTTAGCTTTTTACGAGATGGCTGGATTTTCTTCTGAAGAATCCCCTAATAAAAAGCAGAATTCATGGTTACTTCAATGATGCCAAGTTAACCAGGTCTTAATATTGAAAAATATTGCCAAACCATAATATTACCACTGACAGGCTTGGCCACTAGAATGAGGTACACAATCATTTAGTGCATTTCAAGCTTTTCTCTAGCCAGAAAGTTCCATTTATGACTATTCTGTATAAAGTACATTGTTCTCTAATTCTGAAAATCATCAGGGTGAATTTTGGCAAACCTGAGTCAGACACTTAAGTTCTTATTAGTTAATAATTGTTTCTGCTATTCTAGCACTTTGTACGTTTGCCCATTATGTTTGTGATGGAGTATTGAGCAATAATAACCTTACACGACGTGACATCCTTAGTCTTCCAGATATTTTTCTCTTGGCTTCATACTAAATGTTACTCTTTTCTGCTTCTATGATTTTCAAACAATCTTCATTCCTTGGACAACTGACTCCTGTCCCACACATTCTCTATTAGAAAATACTAACTATGCCTTGATGTACCTCTAGAACCTATATGCAGACAAATTTACTGTGCTGAGGACAGAAATGAGCCACATTTACACTGGGAAGGGCTGCTCTAAATTAGGCCTGTTTGTTAACACAGCACTCAAACAGCTGTCTCATTATTGGAAAGAATTCATGGAGATGGAATGGGTACCTTTGACTGAATAATTTCTTTGCACATACAAAAGTATATTAGAGGCCAAACCTTAGTCTCATTTTCCCTAAGAATCATGTTTACATAATACTAGTCAAAAATATCAGACCAAATTTACTGTAAAACATATGCAAATAGTACTTTAAAAGCACAAGTTTTGTCCTCCCTTTATTTTATTGACTGTAATATATCACTACATTACAACTGACATGTACTCCATCTGGCAATCATACTCAAATCCTCTTACCTATCAAACATGTATCTGCTAAGAGAGAAGAGTAGAATCCAGCATTATAAATGATTAAACCATTAAAATGCTTGCAGCAGCTGAACTTTTTATACGATTTATGTTAACAATACTAGCCGAGAATGACATTAATGAAGGACTTACATACAGTGGATTCAGAAAGTTTAGATTGTGTAAAGTTATGGGGAAAATGTCAAATTTATACATTTATAATTACATTTACAAAATAGTACAGTATGCAGAAACTGAAGTGGTCTGCATTCTTTCTGAATCCAGAGTAAATTGAAAAATACATGTGTATTGTTACTCAAGATGTAATTTGTTATTTTTATTTTAATTAACTTTAAAGTTCAGTATACTGCATATTTTCCTATTGCATTGTAATTGCCAGGTTTTTTTTTTTCCTTTTGATTACAATAATAAGCAAGCAAATAGCATAATGCATGTTATTATACATATAATTTTTTAATTTACAAAAGAGCTAAACACTTTCACTGTTTACTTTGAGAAAAAAATCAAAAAAATCAAAAGCATGGTTTAAGATTGGCACATGCACAATCTTCTTGTCTTGATAATGATTTCTGGTTTAATCTAAAAACTAAAATTTGCAGCTGACCTGTGCATTTTTTTACACTTGTGTGTTTGTGCTCAAACCTCTACCCGCTATAAATAAAATCAAACTACTGGCAAAACATTTTCACAGAAAGATGTTCAAAAAGGTCAAAATGGATGTAATAAGAAAGCAAAACGATTAACAGATTAGCAGAGCGGTAATGGATATTTAATCCTATAGATGTTTCTAATATTGCAGTCTATAAACTGGAAAAAGAGCACACTTTTGAAATAAAGAAAACATGAAAAGGTTTTTATAAACCAATGTAGACCAGTTGCAATTTTATAAGAAACTTTCAAAAGTCTTCTTTGTTTTTTCCTTGTTAATTTGGGTAGCACAAAACCTACAATACACAATTCTTAACCACCTCTGAGTGGATTATAGCCTAATCCTTCCTAATACCAAGATGATGATTCAAAAGAAGTAGGCTTAAGTGTCCAACTTCTTTGATCCTTTATTGCAAGCCAACATATTTAAAACTGCCAAATAAGATTTATATCTCTTTTTGCAGCATAGAGGGTATGCCTGGGATGTTTGCAATTCTGCCAAAGTACAGTTTAATAAGTCCATGCGCTCTCCAATTTATGAGAACTGGAAGTACGTAAATAAAGTCCTTCCAACAAGACCTTTTGGGGGCAACTAAGAAAAAAGTGTGATCTCGTAAAAAAATGTGATCTTTGCATTTATGACTTTGGAAATGGCCAGTTCTAAATTGAGAAGAAAGTTTAATGTTAAAGCTGCCTCAGCTTTGTTTATATGAAAGGACAAGGACAACTGTGCATATTTTTGAGGCAAGGATTTTCTGATCTGAGGTAAAATGGCCAAAGCTAAGACAAAGACATGAATGGGGAGGAGAAAGAGCTTTGTGGAACTTTGGTTTGGGCAAGTAGGTGAGCCACTCAACATGGTAGATAGCATTCAACACACATATAGGAAAGCCCAGAGGAGTAGCAGGGTTTTGTTATCATTCTGCTTACTTGGTACTTGTGGTGGCACAGTGGTGTAGTGATTAGCACAGCATTGGGCCGATGCCACCATTAAAGCGAATTAGGTATTCACCTAGGGTGTTGATAATAAGGGAGGGGGAACCCAGCTACACGGGGTTAGCTACTACACAGTCAGTTGGAGCGAAATAACATAGCACTGGCACTGCCTGGATGTAGTGTGCATGTTTTCATCATGGCTGTATGGAGTTTTTCTCCAGGAACTACAGTTATTGTCCCACATTCCAAAGACATGATTATCAGTTTAAATGATAATTCAAGACTGGCGCTTCTTTAGTGTAATATTATATGTGCATGAGTGGAGTCTGCATTGGAGTTAAAGTCTGCCATGTGCTGAATGTAGCCAGAAGAGACACTCTGCAGCCCTGAACTAGGCTAAGCAAGGTGGTTAAGTCAAGTCAAGTTGGGGAGCAAGCACTGGTACAGTGCATTGCCTCTCCCACTACACAACGAAACAGTTCGGGATCCCGGATTGCAACTCTCCAGGCAGACACACAGTCCAGTCCCACCCTCCGGAAATGACCCTCTATCTGCCACAGCCAGGTGTTACGTGGGCGACCCCTTGGCCTGGTCCAGCCACTTGGGTCCCCAACAATGAGGGTCTTACGAGCTGGATCACCCTTGGGGAAAAGCACCACATGGCCATAGTGCTGTAACTGACGCTCCCTCACAATGCAGGTAATGTGTCTCATTCTGGACTCCATGAGCAACCGCTCATTTGACACAAAGTCAAACCAATGGTACCCAAGTATTTTCCGGAGAGACACAGTACCAAAGGAGTCCAGTCTTTGTCTCAGGTCACTGGATAGCATCCATGTCCCGCAACCATATAGCAAGACAGGAAGCACCAGGACTCTAAAGACTTGGACCTTCGTCCTTTTGCATAAATATCGGGAGTGCCACACACCCCTTTGCAGCGACCTCATGACCCCCTGTGCTCTCCCAATCCATCTACTGACTTCATAGGAAGAGTCACCAGAGACATGAATGTCACTGCCAAGGTAAGTAAACCTCTCAACAAGGACAACACTCTCTCCGCAAACAGACCCACTGCTGATGGCTGTGCCCAAGAGGTCATTAAAGGTCTGGATCTTGGTTTTTATCCAGGACACTCACAACCCCAGACACTCAGACTCCTCGCTCAGTCTCTTGAGCGCCCTGATCAGAGCCTCCATTGACTCCACGAAGATCACAGCATCGTCAGCAAAGTCAAGATCCAGGAATCTTTCTTCACCAACAGATGCCCCACAGCCGCTGGACCCCACGACCTTGCCCAACACTCAGTCCATACAAGAACAGAGTAGGAGCAAGAACACACCCCTGACGAACCCCAGAATCAACTGGGAAAAACGCAGAGGTCCTGGCTCCACTCTGCACAGCACTCACAGTACCAGTGTACAGGCCAGCCATGATATCTAGTAACCTTGAGAGGATCCCGCAAATCCTCAGGATGTCCCACAGGGGAGCTCGATCAACTGAGTTGAACGCTTTGCCAATATGCCTATATTTTGTGCTCCATGAGAACCCTCAGTGCCAGGATGCGGTCGATGATAGACTTCCTAGGTGTAAAATTAGACTGTTCTGGTCAAGTGAGCAAGTGATCACGGATCCTATTCAGGACGATCCTAGCAAGGACCTTACCCAGCACAGAGAGCAGTGTTATCCCCCTGTAGTTGCTGCAATCCAGGTGATCACCCTTCCCTTTCCAGATAGATAGATAGGGATGACAAGTCCCGTTTTCCATTCAGTTGGGATGATGGCAGTCTCCCAAATGGAAGCAAAGATTGCTTGCAATGTCAGGAGGACAGCCTTATCACCAGGCTGGAGAAGTTCACCCCGGATACAACAGATCCCTGCAGCCTTTCCCCACCTCAGCTGGTTCACTACCTGTGCAATCTCAGTGAAATTGTGTGGTTCACAGCTAATTGGAGGATTGAAGGTGGTCAACATTGAAAAAATACACTGTACCTAGCACTTAGGTATTCTCTCTTTATTGATACTGACTTTGAGTTTATTTATGAAATTGATAAGCCATTTTGGGTGTCTAGCCAGCTTGAAGTCATTCTGTGTGAGGAGGGTTGTTCTATGTGAGGCTCTTACTGTTACAATCGATTAAAATGTATTGGAATGCAAACCCGGGTGTACTGCAAACTTTGTGGTCCCTTCTGCAATAGAGGTGGTTATCCCCCCAACAAAAAAACTAGATATGTATTTCAAACCCTCCTGCCTCTCCATGAAAATCAGCAGTCATAGAAAGAAATGTTTTTGGAGACTACATTAAATTAAACCAATGCTGTGCATTGAAAATTTGTTGCAATTTAGATGAAAACTGTTATAGTGTTAACACAGTGTAGCAGTCAGTAGACACCCATGAAAATGGGTGGGGCTGGATGTCTGAGTAACAGCAACCTATCACATATGTATGTGGAGCAATATATTTCATAAGCCTCTGGTTTCCTGAATGCGACAGGAGTGATCTGCAGGCTGCAACATGGTGTACTTTTGCACACCCATGTTTTCTGTTCTCTCACCTTGTCATATTTGTTTCTCATATGTCTTCTGACATTATCCTAGGCAGCACAGCTCCAAAACAGTTTGTGAACTGGTTAAATAAGCCTAACAAAAAAAAAACAAAAGGCCATTGCTTTGAATGAGAAACTAGAAGAGCTTAAGTCCAGGCCAAGTGCTTAAAAAACAATATAAGAGGTTGTTTTAATGGTGTTTTTAAACTATCTCTGTCAATTTTAATATAGTTTGGTATTATTTAAACAACGAATGGGAATCATTTTCTAAATCATGGAATGCTTAATGATGTTTTCAATTTAAATTAATTGTAATTAGGTGTTTGTGTTATAGGAAATTCACTTTATGAAAAGGTTTGCAGGAATGCATTAGCTGCTTCTCAAAGTGAGGTAAGCCTGTATGCTTTTTCTAACAGTGCTTACCCCACTAATTTAAGATGGCTGCCTACACTGATTGTCACTACTTTAAGTTGCAGTTACATGGCTCATTCTTTCATAACAATACAAATCACACACAAAAAGAAGTCTACATTATTTTAAGTTTGTAATTACTTTTTTTTAACATGGTGCCATCACTGTTGTCTCAAAACAAGGAGACTATGGTTCAAGTCTCCAGTGCTCCCTTTGTGGAGTCTGAGTGTATGTGCTTTCATCCTGTCCAGGCACTGTACCTGGCTTGTACCAATTGCTTGCCCTGATAGGCTCACACTTCCCAGTGACGCTGCTCAGTATAAGCAGGTTAAAAAAGGGATGGATGGATATAAAATGTGGAGATATCCAACATTTACTTGTACTTAAGTACAATTAATATCAAGATACTTTCAAGTTTTTCTTGAGTAGTTTTCTCATAGTCAAATATAACTTTTACTAGAGTATCTTTTTAGGATCTATAATTGTACTCAAGTTTGGCTGTTGAATTCAACTTTGTAAGGTCCATGATTTCCTTACCTCCCCCCTTGAAAAGTTTAATCTCTGCTTTCCAATTTTAGCAGGAAAGCCAAATTAAAAAGTGAATCCACGATAGGTGTAATGCAGGAATGTTTTTACTTGAATTAAAATTGTATCACTGGACTTATGTTTTAGTGACTGGCAATAATGGATATAATGAGTTTATTAGAAATAAACTAGATGCATTAGGATTACAAGTCAAGACGGAGGTAAAGAATTTAGGGGTAACTATTGACTCTGACCTGAATTTTAAATCACATATTAATCAAATTACTAGAACAGCATTTTTCCACTTAAGAAATACTGCAAAAGTTAGACCTCTTATATTATTGAAAGATGCTGAGAAATTAATCCACGCTTTTGTTTTCAGCCGACTAGATTACTGTAACGTACTCCTCTCAGGACTACCCAAAAAAGACATAAATCGATTGCAACTACTGCAGAATGCAGCTGCTCGATTCTTAACTAGGAAAAGAAAATCTCAGCACATCTCTCCAGTTTTGATGTCACTACATTGGTTATCTCTGTCCATTAGAATTGACTTTAAAATCCTGAGAATGTCTTACACCTTGCACTCCAAATAGTAACCTTAGATCTTCAAATGAGTGTCTGCCTAAAATTCCAAGAGCTAAACTTAAAATAAGAGATGAGGCAGCTTTCTGCTGTTATGCACCTAAAATCTGGAATAGCTTTCCAGCAGAAATTCACCAGGCTAATACAGTGAAGCACTGCTGAAAACAAATTACTTTAACATGGCTTTCTCATAGCTTCATCTTAGTTTAATCCTGATGCTCTGTATATTCAATTAATTATCATTATTATTCATGGTATTCATATTCAAAATCCGTACTAACCCTATACTTTCTCTTTGTTTTTTTTCTGGTTTTCTGGGGAGGCGACCTGTGCCACCATCACCTGATCAAAGCACTGTGATGTCCCTACATTGATGGATTAAAGGTCAGAAGTCCACATGACCGTCATCATCAAGTTCTTCCATGAGAACCTGAAATACAATGAGGACTGATCATTTATGTTAGGTAGAATGCCTAGAGAGGGCTGGGTGGTCTCATGGCCTAGAACCCCAGCGGATTTTATTTTTTTCTCCAGCCGTCTGGAGTTTTTTTGTTTTTTTCTGACCTCCTTGGCCATTGGACCCTACTTTTATTCTATGTTAATTAGTGTTCCCTTATTTTAATTCTTATTTTGTCTTTTTTCTTTCTTCATCATGTAAAGCACTTTGAGCTGCATTATTTGTATGAAAATGTGTTATATAAAAAAATGTTGTTGTTATGTGTTATGTCCAGTTTGGCACTGGATCATCTTCTTCTTTTGGCTGCTCTCGGTATGAGTTGTCACAGCGGATCACCTTCTTCCATATATTTCTGCCCTCTGCTTCTTGTTCTGTTACACCCATCACCTGCATGTCCTGTCTCACCACATCCATGAACCTTCGCTTAGGCCTTCCTCTTTTCCTCGTCCCTGGCAGCTATATCCTTAGCATCCTTCTCCCAATATAACCAGTATCTCTCCTCTGCACATGTCCAAACCAACGCAATCTCGCCTCTCTGACTTTGTCCCCCAACCATCCAACTTGAGCTGACCCTCTAATGTACTCATTTCTAATCCTATAATCCTCGTCACACCCAATGCAAATCTTAGCTTCTTTAACTCTGCAACCTCCAGCTCTGTCTCCTGCTTTCTGGTCAGTGCCACCTTCTCCAACCCACATAGCATACAGTGGGATGCAAAAGTTTGGGCAACCTTGTTAATAGTCATTATTTTCCTGTATAAATCATTGGTTGTTACGATAAAAAATGTCAGTTAAATATATCATATAGGAGACACACACAGTGATATTTGAGAAGTGAAATGAAGTTTATTGGATTTACAGAAAGTGTGCAATAATTGTTCAAACAAAATCAGGCAGGTGCATAAATTTGGGCACCGTTGTTATTTTATTGATTCCAAAACTTGTAGAACTAATTACTGGAACTCAAATTGGCTTGGTAAGCTCAGTGACCCCTGACCTACATACACAGGTGAATCCTATGATGAGAAAGAGTATTTAAGGGGGTCAATTGTAAGTTTCCCTCCTCCTTTAATTTTCTCTGAAGAGTAGCAACATGGGGTCACAAAACAACTCTCAAATGACCTGAAGACAAAGATTGTTCACCATCATGGTTTAGGGGAAGGATACAGAAAGCTGTCCCAGAGATTTAAGCTGTCTGTTTCCACAGTAAGGAACATATTGAGGAAATGGAAGACCACAGGCTCAGTTCAAGTTAAGGCTCGAAGTGGCAGACCAAGAAAGATTTCGGATAGACAGAAGCGACGAATGGTGAGAACAGTCAGAGTCAACCCACAGACCAGCACCAAACGACCTACAACATCATCTTGCAGCAGATGGAGTCACTGTGCATCGTTCAACCATTCAGCGCACTTTACACAAGGAGATGCTGTATGCGAGTGATGCAGAGGAAGCCTCTTCTCCGACCACAGCACAAACAGAGCCGCTTGAGGTATGCTCAAGCACATTTGGACAAGCCAGCTTCATTTTGGAATAAGGTGCTGTGGACTGATGAAACTAAAATTGAGTTATTTGGGCATAACAAGGGGCGTTATGCATGGAGGAAAAAGAACACAGCATTCCAAGAAAAACACCTGCTACCTACAGTAAAATATGGTGGTGGTTCCATCATGCTGTGTGGCTGTGTGGCCAGTGCAGGGACTGGGAATCTTGTCAAAGTTGAGGGACGCATGGATTCCACTCAGTATCAGCAGATTCTGGAGACCAATGTCCAGGAATCAGTGACAAAGCTGAAGCTGCGCCGGGGCTGGATCTTTCAACAAGACAACAACCCGAAACACTGCTCAAAATCCACTAAGGCATTCATGCAGAGGAACAAGTACAACGTTCTGGAATGGCCATCTCAGTCCCCAGACCTGAATATAATTGAAAATCTGTGGTGTGAGTTAAAGAGAGCTGTCCATGCTCAGAAGCCATCAAACCTGAATGAACTAGAGATGTTTGATGTTAGAGATGAAAAACCCTTGATCTAGTTATGCTGAAGAACTGGCTGTCTACATTTTACAACCTGATTCGGCTGGAGATGTCATCATCATGGATTAAGGGAGCATTCGGCAAATGCATTCATTTAGCTGCCTCTACAGCTAAATCTTCTATGTGCAGCAGCTATTAATTCATTCACTCCATGGACCATGTGTGGTTGTGCAGTAAATTGGCACAGCTGTGGTTCTTGGTGGTATAGCACAGGACTTGGAACCAGGGTGAATGAGAGGCATGATGTATTTATTTCACAAATTGATTATTTCCCATTTAGAAATATTGACTAATTTTCAAGTTGGTTAAATAAAATATACAAATGATCACAAAAAAGTTTACCTATTGAGTACTTTACACAACACTGGTGGATTTGAAGAATCATCATGCCCACACATCTGTTGCCTGTGATGTTATGTTTCACTGACACATCAGTTTATAATTGTTTTGTTTAGAATATAAATGTACAAAATATTAATTTGTATTTTCAAAAGTTAAATAAATACTTTTTGTGCCTGACTTTCTGGAGGTCTGATTACACTTTAGGTCTGGAGGAATCCCATCTCACAACTCTTACAGGGGCATCCCAGACACCCCTGAATGTAAAGTATAGCCACTCTTGTGAATCTTGCACTATATTTAAACTGTACAAATCCAACAAAACTCATCTGAAATTCAATGGGCCAAGAAAGAATTTTAATAGCAAGATATCTGATATTCTATAACCAGTTCAGCATAGAATCATATATATATATATATATGATATTCTATAACCAGTTCAGCATAGAATCATATATATATATATATATATATATATATATATATATATATATATATATATATATATATATATATAATACTTTAACTAAGATATCTTAAGTCATGATATCTATGCATAAAAATACACTTAGATTTAACTTCTGTACATTCTTCTTGGAAACGGTAAGTTCTGGGGATACTAATTCTGTTTTGGTTTTATTTTTGGTGAAGTTCAAATTCCCAGCCACATAATTTAATTCACTTGCACATTATGACCTCCTACACTAGTTCATTAAGATCAATAAATATATTCAAAATCACATTTCTCATCAATAACTGCTATAAATAGGAAAATGGGAAATAAGTGTTGCCCTCTGAAAAGCAGAAAAATTCTCTCACGGAAGGCAGCTTTCTGATATATTTATAGACCAATAAACCACAGTTTGTTTTTGAAGAGACATACATTTTTTTTTAATATTCATAAACACAGGAGGACTACAATTAAGGCAGCCCTGCTTCTAAAAACAACACTTACAAACCTTCCCATGTACCCAAAGCCCAATGGGTGTCAAGTGGTGCTTCAATGTGGGAATCTATGATGTCAAAGTTATGCCTGGAGATAAATTAATGCAAAAATAAAGTTTGTTAGATGCCAAACACAGCAATCTGGAAGCAAAATGCTTTCACAGTCCATGTGGTTTTGCTTGGAGCTGCCAGCAAAGCAAAGGCTGAGGCCAAATGAGGAGATGCACTGTATCTCCTAATGTTGGTTAGAAAGCAAATTATCTTTGAACAAAAAAAAAAAAAGCTAATTTCAACAGCTTCTTTATACACAGCACACTGGCAAACCTTTAAGAAGATCAGAAAGCTCCTAACTAAAACTAATGTATCTAAGAACTATTTCCACATATTAAAAAAAAAACCTTGAAAAATACCAAAACATTTAGAAAGGTACTGCTACAGTATATACATTGAATTCAGTCTGAATGATAGGTATTGTACAATCTATACTAATAAAAGGCAAAGCCCTCACTCACTCACTCACTCATCACTAATTCTCAAACTTCCCGTGTAGGTAGAAGGCTGAAATTTGGCAGGTTCATTCCTTACAGCTTCCTTACAAAAGTTGGGCAGGTTTTATATCGAAATTCTACGTGTAATGGTCATAACTGGAAGCTGTTTTCTCCATTTACTGTAATGGAGATGATCTTGAACGCCGTCGGGGCGGAGTTTCGTGTGACATCATCACGCCTCCCACGTAATCACGCAGTACATAGAAAACCAGGAAGAGGCCCAAAAAGCGCTGAAGAAAACATGCATTATATAATTGAGAAGGCAGCTAAACAATAAGAAGCGAAGCGAGTGACATATACAACCATATTCATGAGTTCTGCTACTTCGGAAACAAAGCACAATGTAAACCTACACATTAAATTAAGTTCATAGACAGGCTTCCGCTGGCGTTTGTAATTTAGTGCCTGCCCATATAAGGCCGTCCGTCAGCGGCAATCCAATAGCAAACTCCACTAAATATTCACGGGTGAAGGACTGTGCTTATGGAGAGGAAGATGAGATGGTCAGGGTGGTGTTTGACACAAAACTGCGAAACTGCGAGAGAAAGGACTAAGGTAACATTAAATACAGCCATGGACATAGCACGAGATGGCACCAGCACAGCTGGGAACCTTCGATGCATGTACACCGAGTGGCTCACGTGAACTGACGAGTGCACAGATAAAAGCAACAGTTCCAAAGAGCGCTGAACAAAACCGAATTACACAATTGAAAAGGCAGCAAAAATATGAAGCGCCTGATACAAGCATATTCATAAATCCAGCTACTGCGGAAACAAAGCACACGGTGGAAAAAGTCAATGTCCCGCTAAAGGAAGACAGTGTAAAAAACCGTGCATGCAGTGTGTCAGGTCTCAGATAAAGAAGAAGACGAGCTGTTTATTGATGCAGTAAGAAACGAATCGATGAATGAAACCTGTCATCTTTACAACGATTGACAAACACGGAATGTAACTTGAACACAACACATCCTACAAATACGAACCTGATTGAAAGAAATAATGATAATCAAATCCTTGATGACAGCAACACTCAGTAACACTCACAAAACAAATACTGTATATTGACAGTCATGTTACGTTATTTTTAAAATGTTCCCTTTTCTTTTCTAGCTTTTTAACACACTACTTCTCGCTGCGATACGCTGGTATATATATATATATATATATATATATCCCGATCTACATACTCGAATAATGGATACTTTATTCGCCATCAATGATTGTTTTGGTAAAGCCATACTCAGTGTATTCATTAGATGAACGGTAAAAAGTAAAGCGAGGGAGGATGACTTATTGAGGCATGCAGGCTGTAGTCTTGCGTCAACTCTATCTGAATTGCGATCACATTTGAAAAAATATATCTTTTCAAGTTCTATTTAGTCCATATGTGTCAAACTCAAGGGCCACGGGCCACATCCGCCCGGCGTAATTATATCCGCCCGAGATCATTTTATATACTGTATTATTGTTATTAATGGCCCGGGTATATGAAGCGCTGGTAACACAATAAACTACAGATCCCATAATGCAGCGCTTCAGCTGCCTTGCGAACACTTACCGCTAATCAAGTCTAGCTTATGATGCTGCAAGTTATTGCGAAGCTAGCTCACACGATGCTGAAGAGAAAAGTTGATTCTGAAAATAGAGCCTTTAAAACCGATGGGAGGCTGAGTATATGTTTACTGAACCCGTGTGTCTCATTTGTGGAGCTAATGTGGCTGTAATTACAGAATTTAATCTAAGACGGCACTATGAGACAAAACATCAGGGTAACCTGAATGCAATGCAGAAGATACAGAAAGCAGAAGAATTAAATAAGAATCTGACACTTCAGCGGACGTTTTACCGTGCACAATCACAAAGTGATTTCAAGTGAAGCTGCTTTTATGGGAGACACAAATGCACCAGTGCAACCCTGTTGCCAAGTAATGTTAAACCAAGTCGTCACTACGGTGTTCCCAAATCGCACTTTGCTGATAAACTGAGCGCGCACTGAGTTTGCACGGCGCTTTGGTGACTTTGAAGAACAAAAAGTCCGTCTACATGCGGCTCGAACCTTGTGCATGTTTGGTAGCACATATCTGTGTGAGAAGCTCTTCTCAGTGATAAAGACTAACAAAACAGCACACAGGAGTCGCCTCACTGATGAGCACCTGCAATCCATCCTGAGAATCTCCACAACACAGAACCTCACACCAAACAGAAACGAACCTGTTGCCAAAAAGATGCCAGGCGTCCAGCTCTAAAATGACATATGAGCAAAGACAACTGAATGATTTGATTTGTTATTGCTGAAAGGAACACATTTTATTTATATTTCCAGGTTTTGTTATGCAGCATGTTCATATTTGAATTTGTATAATTTTGACAGGATATATTTTTATGGAGAGCAAAATCTTTTGGGATATTTAAAATCTAAGTTTATTTTTATATAAAATTACATAAGAGTAAAGAAATTTGAATGTTTGTTCTTTTAACGTTTACTTTATTTCTAACTTGTATAATTTAGACAGGATATATTTTTATGGAGAGCAAAATATTATAAGTTGTTTAAGGTTTGAGTTGATTTATTCAGGAATAATATTCCTGTCTGTTTTACCATTCCTACCAAAGATATTTCTGTCGACTAAATAAAAATTCCTTCTATTTAAAATTTAAATAGAACTTGAACAAATACGATAGTTCATAATATCCACACAGACTTGCACGTAAGAGCGGGTGTATCCGTTTTAACAAGCAGCGTATTGCACTGATACTAAATAGCTGTGTGTGTATATATGTAGATATATATGTGTATGTATATATGTGTATATATGTGTATATGTATAGATATGTATATATATATGTTTATGTGTGTGTGTAAATATATATATATATATATATATATATATATATATATATATGACAACAACACTCATCACTCACAACAGTGACAAAACAATTACATTGACAATCATGTTACGTTATTTTCAAAATGTTTCCTTTTCTTTTCATTGCTTTTTAACACACTACTTCTCCGCTGCGAAGCGCGGGTATTTTGCTAGTCTATACTAATAAAAGGCAAAGCCCTCACTCACTCACTCATCACTAATTCTGCAACTTCCCATGTAGGTAGAAGGCTAAAATTTGGCAGGCTTATTCCTTACAGCTTACTTACAAAAGTTAAGCAGGTTTCATTTCGAAATTCTACAAGTAACAGTCATAACGGTCGATAACGGTCGACAACGTCCGCCATGTTGAACTTTCTTATTTATGGCCCCTTCTTCACGAAATTTGGTAGGTGGCTTCCCTGCGCTAACCAAAACCGATGTACGTACTTATTTCGGTAGTATGACGCCACTGTCGGCCGCCATATTGAACTTTCCAACATCACTAATTCTCCAACTCCCTGTGTAGGTAGAAGGCTGAAATTTGGCAGGCTCATTCCTTACAGCTTACTTACAAAAGTTAAGCAGGTTTCATTTCAAAATTCTACGCGTAATGGTCATAACGGTTGACAACGTTTGCCATGTTGAACTTTCTTATTTATGGCCCCATCTTCACGATATTTGGTAGGTGGCTTCCCTGCGCTAACCAAAACCAATGTACATACTTATTTCGGTAGTATGATGCCACTGTCGGCTGCCATATTGAACTTTGCAACGCCACTAATTCTCCAACTTCCCGTGTAGGTAGAAGGCTGAAATTTGGCAGGCTCATTCCTTACAGCTTACTCACAAAAGTTAAGCAGGTTTCATTTCGAAATTATACGTGTAACGGTCATAACGGTCAACAACGTCCGCCATGTTGAACTTTCTTATTCATGGCCCCATCTTCACAAAATTTGGTAGGCAGCTTCCCTGCGCTAACCGAAAATAATGTATGTACTTATTTCGATGGTATGACGCCACTGTCAGCCGCTATATTGAACTTTCCAACGTCACTAATTCTCCAACTTCCTGTGTAGGTAGAAGGCTGAAATTTGGCAGGCTCATTCCTTACAGCTTACTTACAAAAGTTAAGTAGGTTTCATTTCAAAATTCTACGCATAATGGTCATAACGGTTGACAACGTTCGCCATGTTGAACTTTCTTATTTATGGCCCCATCTTCACGATATTTGGTAGGTGGCTTCCCTGCGCTAACCAAAACCAATGTACGTACTTATTTCAGTGGTATGATGCCACTGTCAGCCGCCATATTGAAGTTTCCAATGTCACTAATTCTCCAACTTCCCATGTAGGTAGAAGGCTGAAATTTGACAGGCTCATTCCTTACAGCTTACTTACAAAAGTTAAGCAGGTTTAATTTCGAAATTCTACGCGTAACAGTCATAAACGTCCGCCATGTTGAACTTTGTTATTCATGGCCCCATCTTCACGAAATTTGTTAGGTGGCTTCACTGCGCTAACTGAAACCAATGTACGTACTTATTTCGGTGGTATGACGCCACTGTCAGCCGCCATATTGAACTTTCCAACGTCACTAATTCTCCAACTTCCCGTGTAGGTAGAAGGCTGAAATTTGGCAGGCTCATTCCTTACAGCTTACTCACAAAAGTTTGTTACTTATGGGCCTATCTTCAAGAAATTTGGTACGCAGGTTCCCAACGCTAACTGAATCCTACTTACATACATATATACGTCCATAACCTGCAGCTCAGTCACCGTGTGAGGCGGTGTTGGGTCCCCCATCCCAACTCCTCCCACGTTGTTGGCTGCCTGCCTAAATAAGGCCATCCATCACTCCAGTCTCTACATTCCTTTCCTTGCTTCGCCACGGGATTCACGTCTCCCTGCTGATAACTACAGCCTTTTTATTTAATCCACGGCTTCTCCACTGTTTTATTGTTCATTTATTACGATTATAGTTATTGTGTAGGTATTTTAGACTTACTTTACATTGTTCAGGTACCCATTTCCTTTATCATTCTAACCGTACCCCCATTAACATGTCTATTGAGGTGATCACCATCGATCAAAGAACTGTCACTTACAGAGTGGTTTCCATGCCCGGAGATGGCACCTACCTTTTCCATTCTCTTTGTTACATATTGCACGGCCATATCAGGCTCACTCCTGATATCCGGAGGAACATTGTTACAATAACGGGCGCTAGAACAGTAGTGCATGAACATTAGTCGGAACAGTCTATATTAAATGGCAAGGGACCTTGACCTCATTCTGTTTCTTGTCTTAATTTTTTTTTTTGTCAAAAATATTTTTTCAAGAAGCCTAAAATAAAATAATAAAAATAAAATAGAAACGTACATGACAATACAGTAAGTATAATTAATATTGCCTTAGTGTAAAACTTTATAACAATCTGTAAGACACAATATCTGAAGAAGATATTTAGGTAAAATTTTAAATTTTTTTACCTCATGAAATTTTTCTGTACAATTTCATTATAGACAACATTTCTTGTAAATATTCTGTCTGAGTTTGGCAACAGTTTGCCTTATTCAGGAATCTGTACAACCTTGACAACAACATCTGGAAAACTTCTAACTCTTGATAATGCAACATAAAACTGACCATGGCTGAATACTGGTTCTGGCAAGTAAATGCCAACCTTTTCTAAGGTTTGCTCTTCTGAGTCTTTCTCTTTTAACGTTTTTCTGACAGTCATTTTCTTTTTCTTCAATCGATCTATTTGCTCGTATTTTTCTTTGTCTTTCAGCGTTTCTTTTGTTGATGTTTACTTGTTGAGCTGACCGTTCTTCCAGGAGATATTGCTTATATAGGATTTGATTGTCTGTGTCTTTTGTCCTACTTGACGTGTCCTTTTTTTGGGTGGCATGTTGTTAGTAGATACGTCCGTAATATTTTCTCCTACAGTAATACTGGCTTGTATGTGGCTGTAATATGCATCCTTTAATATGTCTTTAATTTTCTCTCGCAGTAATGCTGGTTTGTATTTCCATAAAATGCCTGTAATTTTCTCTGACAGTAATACTGGCTTTGATGTCCGTAATATGACTAATTTTCTGTCATAACAGTGGGCAATCAGCAGAGTGTCCCCAGCAACTGATGTAATGTGTGGCGTGCTGCTTATAATCGTGCCTGTGGTGTCTCCCCAGCATGTACTGTGCAGTTCCCCAGAAAGTATTTTAATCTGTGGGGGCGTGCAACTGATTATTTTGTGTGGTGTCTCCCCAACAATGGATTTTATGTGTGCTGCCGCGACTACCCAATCAGCACTGTCCCCAGCAATGGTGTCCTTTATATCTTATCATGCGCGGCCGTGGAAAGGCCATTCACTGTGTGCCCAGCTTCCAGTGTGTGTGCTTTATTTCCTTATCGTGCGCGGCGGCTAGGCCATTCACTGCGCGCCCAGCTTCCGGTGTGTGTGCGTCAACGTGCCGAGTGCATGGGCGGGGCACGGTACAATGTGTGGCGCGGCCCGCGCATGCGCACTTCACCAGAAGACAAACACACATGGACACCTGGACGCACACAGGGGTTTTATTAAAGAGGATGACTGGGACAGTTTCAAGGTGTGGACTGATGACGGTACAGGAGATAATTATTCTACACATGACCACTAGAAGAGTGAAATGCTTAAGCCCTTCACCTATGCATCTGTATGTGAGTTGATGGCTGTCGCTGAATTGTTCGGTTGTTGCTTTCAAGTGTACCGAAATGGCCAAATATTTTACACCTTTCGACAACCACCAATGCCTCTTAAACATCTTAGATTGACAGGTGACAATTTTAGTAGTGGACACTTTGATGTTTATGAATGTTTAAACTCTCAAAAGCTGGATGTGAAGTTATCGATGAAACCGGTTGTATACTTACAACGCTTGACAGATGCCGAATGTCTCTTCAACACAAGTCCTACAAATACTGTCGTAATTGAAACAAACCATGAAACTCAAACCGATTATGACAGCAGCAATCCATGCTGTGAGATTTGAAACAAGATTACTGTTCACATGGCCAACTGTAAGTTGCATGCTTAAGAGTAAGCTCAGCGCACAGCTTGGTCATATTACAACCGGAGGGCCGAACTCACAAAGTGGTATACAAAGAGATCCTTAACAAATAATTATTGGTATATTTTCCCTCAGTTTAAAAAGGTTTAATTTTCTTCTTAATAAAAATTTTAAGGCAGTACTTTGCCACTGCGAAGCGCGGGGATTTTGCTAGTATTGAATAATGGTGAAAGGTGCTTCAAGAGTTGATTTATTATATACATCATATGCGTTCATTAGAGCCTGCTAAGTAAAAGACAAGAAAAATATTGATTAGGTCTGGTAAAGTTAATTATGTCAAATAAATGACGTTAGGGTACATATAAAACACAGAAAATCCTTAAATGATTATTTTTAGAGCTAAGTAAAGATTGTGAAGAAATACAGGAGGATAGTATCTACAATTTTGGCACTTTGTGTCTGCTTCAAACAGTTATGGAAAAGATATCAACTGATTAGAAGACATTTGTGGTGAGTGGGATACACACTAATTGACTGATTGAGATCAGAATAGGTATTTGTTTTGGGTCTTAACACACAGGTGTCATGCTTTTGAACATTGACACACAGCGAAGAAATGTCTGTAAATGGGAAGGTTCCATATGGGAGTGTGGGACAGTAACAAGGGCAAGGACATAATTAGTTACATGGCACTCTGGCTTCTAGAACTTAATGAAAGTGAAAAGACCTAATATTTTTAATAGCACACTTAAATTCCTAAAGAAGTCAGTTAAGAGTTTGAGTACCATAATATGCTGAAAAACACAAACATCCAAAAGAACATTAAAAAAAATTAAAGTTACATTACTCTACTCTACTGTACTATAGTAGAGTAATTACATTACTCTACTATCTTGTACCCCCAGGCAAGGCACAAGCAAAAAGTGTGGAAATGTGTTGACACTGCTGTTTATCATATGTCTAGGAGGTTGTGCGAGTTACCTGTTTTAATAAAGTACTATGAAGTGTTTGATCCAAAGTTTAAAATGACCAGTACTGCTAAAGTAAATAGCATGTACAACTTTAAACATATGGACACGATTACAACATGAGTGACACAACTTTTATAACAAATTCAGAAGACAATTCACTTTATAGATGGCTGGAGTAAAACAGTCTCACTGAGTATTTACAGGCATATTTGCTAGTTTTTACAATACCTTTGGTATGTAGGCACTGCACAGATTACTTAATCTTCACTGGAAGCCATTTTAACTAAAAGAAAACTACAAAACTACAAAGTAATTGAGGTACAGTAAGTGACCAAAAAGAAAAACTGAAAAAGAAATGGTTATTATTTCATAATAATAAAAGAAAATTAAATGACATGTGAAACCAGTATAGAAAAAAAAATGGAACTGAAATTACCTTGCTAAATAGTCAGTTCAGCTCCCAAGTCTTAACTGTTAATTTTTGTCCTGTTATTTGTAAACAAGACTTTGCCATTAACTGAAGACTGGTCAAAAGATGGCTTATTTTTTCCTATTCAGCCTGTAAACAATGGCTAAAAAGTCACTGGACTAGGGAGATCTCTCACTAAGTGGAAGATTAAGAATTGAACAGTTCTTAATTCATATGATGCATGCTGTATGCATTTCTGAAGAGGGCACAAGCCACAATACACTTATCATATTTCACTAGAACTATAGTGCAATTTTTTTGGTATGGCTTTGTATGTTGACACAGTAATGTGACATGCTGCTCTGCTATTGATTTTTGTCATGAGAGTAGCAAACTGACAAGAGAATTCTCTTTGTGCATTCCTCCTATTCATAGTTTGCAAATGGAATAAACATGCCAAATGTCTCACTTGGATGCCGTCTTTAAATCCTGAAATTACCACCAGGCATAAGGAAGGTCATACACCATGCTTTACAACCCCTGCTCATCAAGATATTATGAATTAATGATGACTGATGAATTAAAGTGCATCAGAAGAAAGCAGAAATTAGAGCACAATGTTAAAAAAGGGTAATGCTTTGAAATCACTTCAGGTTTTTTTTTTTTTTTCGCTGGCACCTCCTGACCCACCGGAGCAAGAAAAACCCCACCTATGATATACAGTTCACCTCGTCTTAATATCTAGTCATGCAAGATGCAAAGCTTTTTGGGGTCCCTCCCTATTTTTGGTCCTCGATAAACTCCAAATTCTGGGCACACACAGTGTTGCATTTTGCTATTTCAAGGTTGCTGAGCATGAATATGTTTTTGATACCTCCAAGAGCCACTCCCAGAAAGTTTAAAATGACACATTTCTAACATAAGTATGTAGGGTTTCCTTATAGACTATTTCAAGGTCAATGATTATGATATATATATATATATTTTTATTATCTTTTACTAGGAATCAAGCCCTCTGTGGACCTCTACCTGAGGGTGAGAAATGACACATTTCTTTTACAATTGAGACTATTTAGAATTTAAACATTTAAATTGAGGCACACTTTTAATATTTCAAATATCTGAAACTATCCTTGCTTATTATATACTTCTACCTCAAAAAGCATTTCTTTTGCACACCCTGAATTAGTGCAACTTACACTAATTCAAACTGTTTATGTTTTGGATATAAAAGTACTGTAACAGAGCTGTACATAGAAGTACACATTTAGTAACTCTTCAGGTGGATACTACTGAATTTTGATATACACATTTTTAGTTAAAAATAAGCATGTTCCTCAGTAACAAGAGAAAGGATGAAACAGAACAGACATCATTTTCTATATTAAGTGTTATCTATGTCATCGTTACATATTTAAACTTGCAACCAAATTTGAGATAATATTGTATCATGGGGTCACTGCCACTTTCCAACCTTGCAGCCTGTAGGGATTATGAAAATACTAGCAAATTAGATTGAAACATCTTTAACTATAAACACCACAGAATGTAATCTTTGCTTCCATCTGGACATAAACTGAATATAACAGAATAAATAATTCTGCATCAATACCACGATGTACAGTATAATTTGTAATTTACCTATATTTACTTTAACAACCAGATGAAACCTAGATAGATATGTTTTACTCTTGCACAACAAAAAAATTAAGCTTTCCAGAAGAAAAAAAATACTTTTTACCATACAAAAGCATTCACAGTGACACATGCCAGGTCAGTGATATACAAATACACAAGAAAAGGAGTAAAGATGTTAAATTCAACTGCAGAATAAGTCATATAGCAATGAATATAGAAATGAATATATTGTAGCAGCAGCCACCACACATGCACAATGTGGGAGGCTTTGCAAATGCTTAGAGATTGTAAACTAAAGCCTAATCCAATCATATCTATTTCAACGCTTACTTTAATCTTGAGAGCAAATACTTTCCCATGTGAAGTGCCTGCACTACCGCACCTTTCTCTGTTAAGGGAGATTTTTTTTTAATAAGTCAATGTTCATTAAGCATCGGGTATGGATAGAATTTTGGGAATCATGTTAAAAATGTACAGAAACCTATCCACTGTCAATTTTAAAGACATATTAATGTTGACTGGGAGATTTTGTGGTCCCCACCTGCTTTAAAAGAGCCACATGCTAATTAAAATAAAAGTGGATTACTTGAAGCACTAATGACCAGTGAAACTTACTTCATTGTAATGAAATGCTTTAAGAATCAGGTGCAGTGACAAATTAATCAGAATATTAAAGATATTAAAGACTAAAACGACCCCAAATTGCATATTCTCAAAACCAGTCCACAGAGGATACAATATCCTTGCACTTCATATCAATGATATGAATTAATTAATTATGTTATTAATTATAATTAATTATGTGAATTTTCCCTTGGGATTAATAAAGTATCTATCTATCTATCTAATTTGGAGCACATAATAATAAACACTACTGTGCAGAATACTGTTTTTAGACCAAGGCTTTGCATTTAACACTGTTACAAATTCAAAAGTGAACACAAAGTAACTAGATTTGGAACTTAGTACCACCTTTGGGAAGCAGATTTTGGACTTCTTAACCAGCAGCCCCAAAATATGTAGACTGGAAGCATCACATCCACCACACTGAACCTAACCACAGGAACCCCCTAGGGAAATGTTTTGAGAGCCATATTGTGCTTCTTGCTCACCGATGAAAAAAAGAGACTTGTCTTCTCAAATAATGGCGTCACAACAATAAAACCAAGAAGCTAGATCTTAGACTTCAGGAAGCAGGAGACTGACCACACTCCTATCTACCAAGCATGGAGTGCTGTGCAGAGGAGTATCAGCTGCAAATTTCCTTTCCTATCACCACTGATAATTTAAAGTGGGCAGACCACATCTGGAATATAACCAAGAAGGCTCAATAATAACGTTACTTCTTTAAATACTTGAGGAAAGCCTCTGCAACCCTACGTTCCAAGTTCAGTCAGTGAATAAAGGACCACAAAGCACTACAAGGGATCATAAAACTACTCAACACCCACTGACATTGGTTATGGCATGTGTGTTTCTTATATAGTAAAAGCATGTTTTTTTTCATATATGCTATTGTTTTTATTGTTTGTTGTAAGTATTGTACAATAAAAAGAGATAAAAAGAGACTTGATTATAGACTATCTAATTTGTACGATTATATTAGATACACTTGACAAAAATATGAACTTGATTGTGCACTCTGCTGAAGACCTTCTACTACCAGGTAGTGATACCTTTCAACCATATGTTTTGTTCACTCTTATCTTAGGGCTGTGATTGATTGTGCTGAACTCGACTATAAAACAACCTGGAAAAGGTGCACACCGAGCACCCACTGTATAAACTATTTTCAATTGGACTTTTCTCTTACTGGCAGACAGCATGATGAGTGGTTAAGACCCTGGACCTAGGACTTCAAACCTTAAATCCTGCTATTTACATTGTTTGTCTATGAGCAAGTAATTTCAGCTGCCTGTGCTCCAATTGCAAAAACAAAATATATGTAACCAGTTGAATCTCATATATTGCATTATAAGTAGCCTTGGATAAAGGCATCAGATAAATAATAAGTAAACATACTGTATTGTCTCTTTTAAACCAAAAGTAAATTTATTATTCCTTAGCTAAAGGTCACACCTTCAGACAAGCTTTGCTTTCATCAATGACAATATTAGATCATTTTTGTTATAATATGCATAGCATATGGTTGATTGGGATTTAAAAATAAAGCATCACAGTTTGCAGTTTATTAAAGAAAAAATGCATTACCACATAAGAAGCTTACTTTTACAAGCTTGCATAAAAAATGTATAAAGTAGTGTTGCTAGCTCACTTTCAAGACAGTAGATGAAGAGCGGAAAATCTCCTGAGCCATCGTCACTCCATTGACAGAAACAGTACAGGAATATATTAAAGGACTATATAACACCACAACTACTAAAAGTGTGCTTTTCTCTGACACAACAGCACAGCACTCAGTATGTTAGGAATCACCATGACAAGAAAGTGATCTGTCTCTCTTAATCAAAATAGTTTAAAATGTACTGGCATTTACTAGAATCACAATTGTTTGTTACATGTATTCAACATGTCACATAACCTTCAAAAAAGGGATATTTGAAAAATATCAAAAAATTGAAAACACAATGGACAACTTAATACAAGATTTTTATATAAAATTTTGGTTGTCATTTGTTGTTTTGTTTGTAAGATGCTGTTTATAAAATTTGAGTTAAAAAAATAACCATTTCAGAAGCAGTAAGAACTGATACTTTAAGTGCATAATAGTAATATAATTAAAAATAATAAAAAAATAAGATTTTTTTTAGTGTATAATAATAATCCATCCATCCATCCATCCATCCATTATCCAACCCATTATATCCTAACACAGGGTCACGGGGGTCTGCTGGAGCCAATCCCAGCTAACACAGGGCACAAGACAGGAACAAATCCCGGGCAGGATGCCAGTCCACCACAGATAATAATAATAATACCACCATTTATTTTTTCCCTGAACACTATTCTGCTATGACTGCCTTACAGGGAGTAGCACCCAGTGAATGCATTACTACAGACAAAGAAATTCAAGACCAAGGGTTTGATTCCAGTGGATACAAATGAAAATATTACACTAATGCAAAATGTTCTTTTATTCATTTATGGCAGTCCTATGGTACTCCTTTAATAAATTACCAAATTGTCAAATAGTGAAATTTTGCTTTTACAAAATATAGAAATATTGTAACAAACTATTATAATAATATCCTTCAGATATAAAAAAGAAGAAAAAACATTTGATTTAGCTCACGGCAAAAGAGCAATTAAAAAGACGCATTATAAAGATGTATTGCTGTAAATGGGAAGAAGCCCCAGTAGCGTTTCTTGATACACGTCTACTGAATAATTCATTATCTAAAAAACTTAAAGATAGCATGTCAGAGAGAGAATGTGCAGCACTGTTCACAATGGCCATTAAGCTTGTTTTCATTATCTCCTTCACTGCTTCCTCTAGGGGATCAAGAGATAATCCCATAACTGGGCCTTTCTTGAAATGATGTTACTTTTTAGCAGAACACAGTGCAGAAAATAGCACTGGCCATCATAGAGATGTAGATCATGTAGAGGATGTCATTACCTACATTAAATGAAAGAAAAGAGAGAATAAATTCTTCTCTCCCAGTTCTTCCATATTTTCTATTATTAAAATTCACTTTACATACAGCATAATTCTGCATATTTATTTTGCATTAGCATAAATTACACTGGAAAAGCAATATCTAGAGTTCAAATATTGTTTGTGATCAGAAACCTAATCTGGAAATGTGCATTTGTCCAAATATGGTATCATCTTCATTTACTTGCCTAGATGAATGGCACTTTCTGCATGCCATCCTTAGCATCACATTTGTGGAGGCCTGAAGGATTATTATTCTCTTTTCTGAACATCATTAAAATTCAATTTTTAAATTTCTGTCTTGAATGATTTCCCAAGAAATATACTGTAGCTTTTCTGTTCCCTTCATCCAATGTAAGAGAATGTTATTATTTTGTTCAGGCATGTTAAATACTTTTGAACTCCAAGATGCTCCCTGGCAGTGAAAGTTCATTACAGCTAAAAAAAAATGTGATGAAATTTCTCAAAGGGTGACAGCTGACTTGCTGAATATTCACACAAGTATACCTGTCTGAAACCTTTACAAAAAGGAAGCAGGCATTGAGTGTTAAAGTTTTACTGGTAACACTGAAATTACTAATGTTTAATCTGGTTCTTAAAAAGAGACTACTTAAAGCTTTACGTTATATTCTTTGCCTCTCTGCTCCTGATAAGGTAACCAATGGCAAACTGGTCTATAGGAAGGAACCTGATAAAGAACAATCTCTCAAAGACCCTTTATTGTAATCTGAAATAAACCAAAAAGAATATCACCTGACCTGGTGTCTGAGAGTAGAATTAACAGGCAGGTGGCCAGACTCAGTTCAGAAAACTTCCGTAAAGACACCATATGGTCTCACTACCCAAGATATTGAATGAGGGTCGGCTGCAATACCAGTCAAGACCAGATCTAATAATGCTAGACTTAAGCAATGTCAACTTGCTCTTGGGATGGTCCAGAGCTTGAACAAGATGTTACAAAAATACAACCCAGATATAAAAACAGAGAAAAAAAAAACAGACATACATAATTAGAGTCACCTCCATGCACAAGATTGGCTCTGAAACCAGACATTTCAATCAAAGGTGGTCTCTCTCCTACTCTTAAATTTGAGCACTGAAGAGGCACCAGGCTGGCATGGGGGATACTCACAAGTTCCCAGTTGTGTGTTATACAGCTGGAATGTGTTCCAGTGGACTAGGGGGTCCGCTGAGGGTCATACGTGTGTATGTATCAGAGTAGCTAACCTTTTTAGAGACACTGGATTCAGAACACAAAAGGGCACCATCTACTGACTCTGTAATCCTTCTAGGAAAATTCAGTGCTCACATGGGGAATGACGGAGATAGATGGAGAGGTGTGATTAGAAGGAACAACTCGCCTCGTCTGATAAGGGGTGGTGAATTGCTACTGGATTTCTGTTCTAGCCATAGAATGCCCATAACAAACACCATTCTCAAAAACAAGGTTACCTGAAAGTGTAACTAGTACCCAAGTAACAATATTTTACAGTTAAAGAAACTGATCTGAGAGGCCTTATGTTATTGACACAGGTAAACAAAGGTGCGATGATGCTAGTTTATCACCATTTGATAGGAAGGAGGGCAGAGAAGGATGGACAGACCCACTGAACAGATCTGGAAAACCCAAAGAGGTAGTAAGAAGCAGATGTCTGTTTGTCTTTACATTTGGAAAATTATAATTTTAAAGAGACTGATTGCCTGTTATTTATGCTTATTAATTATTTATGCTTATTAATAATGTAACCACATTTTTTTTATTCATCCATTAAATAAAACAATGATGTGGTTAGCAGAAAATGCATGTCACATTCAAACCATTTGATGTTCCAGATTTCTTATAAAGTTTTAAGTACATAAATTAAGATAAAATGCCCAAAGTGGCACGGTTTGCCAAAAATTCCCAGCTGTACCTTACTACTTATTCTCTAGCAAACTGGCACAGAAGCAAACTCATGTAATGTTGTGGCTTAACTGCATTTGGAGTTATATGATTCAGTTTGATGATTTTTATATTATCCAGGAAAGCTTTGAATGACTATAAGGAGTGGAAAATGAAGGGAAAAAATTAATGATTTTGCTGAGGACAGTTTGATCCACTCCATTATTTTATTCTGATAAAGTTGGGATGCTCCACATAATAAAAACTAGATGAAATAGATTATCTAGAATTAGCTGAATCATTACAGATGGGCATGGACAAATTTGTGCAAGATGAAATTTAACGTAAATAAAGTATTGCAAATAGGAAGTAAAATGTTATAGATCTGAACAAACAATGGGAGATGTAATGAAGAATCTAGAAGTCACCATCACTCATCATAATCTACATCAAGTCAGTATACAGAAGCAATTAAGAAAGTTAATAGGATGTCAGGTTAATATAGCGTGATGTGTAGAGTACAAGTCAAGGGAAATTGTGATTAAGCTATGTAATGTATTAGTGAGGACACATTTGCAGTACTGTATGCATTTTATGGTCTTTATAGTACAAAAAGGATCCTACAGCCCCACCCCTTCCCAGAATTTCCCATATTTGAATATGCAAGTCAACAGAAATAGCTCCATTCGTTCAGTGTTTACTTAAAAGACAATGGCAAAGGCATGTGTAAAAAAGAAGAATTTCAGTAAATGCAAAATGGAGGTCCTGCTAAGTGAAGTGGAGGCAAGGAAAACATACTATTTGGTGGTTTAAGCAGTGGCACAGTGTGGCAGAGGCACTCAAAAGTTCAAGTTCAAAAAGTCGCACACTGTCCAAAATAAAAAAGCTGTGGTCAGATATTAAAGTTGATGTGAAAAGGTGAGTTGCAGCCCACTGGCTGTGAACACCAGCAGTGGAGGTAGCGGAATTCCGGGGCTCACACCATTTGAGCAGTGAACTGTTACAATTTTGGCGAGACACTTGTAACTGGAATTTTACCAATGGGTAAGGGAGAGTTTTCATTTTTATTTTTTTGATTACCATTATCCATGTAAGTAATTTGCATGTTTAATAAGATAAACAAACAGGCAGCAAATACGGTATTACTGCTTATTCTGTTTCAAACAATCTCACAAAAGGCGACTCCAGGCGGTGATGGTGCTGCTGTCTCGAGCCCATCTTAGGGCACTGGCTGCACACACATCCCTGTCACGCAAACCACCAGGCAACCATCTGGCTGTTTGCTAATAAATGCTGTTCTAGGGTTGCAAAATATAATAGAGGATGCTCTAAGAAATGGGAAGAAAGGAAGTAGGAAAGGAAGGTGGGGTTGCTGTTTATGCCAAACAGGGTTTAAATGTAAGTCATCTTCAGTTCGATGATGAGCCCCATCTTAGTGAGGACATGTGGCTTCGCCTGGAAAATATTAGGGAAAAAGGTCTTATTTTAGGAGTGTGTTATAGACCACCAAATTCAGACAGTAATTTCAACACACATCTTTTTAGTAATATCAAAATGGCAAGTTTACAGGGGGATATTATAGTCATGGGGGACTTTAATTATCCAAATATTAACTGGGATAACCTTTCAGATGGAGGAGCACAAGAGCAGGAGTTTTTAGAAGTAATCAGCGACTGTTTTTTAACACAGCATGTTAAAGCACCAACAAGGAGTGAAGCCTGTCTGGATTTAGTATTCTGTAATAATCAGGATAGAATTGAGGGTGTAGAGGTGATTGAACCACTAGGGTCAAGTGACCATAATGTAATACAATTCTCAGTATTTTGTAAGAGTACAGATGCAAAGACTAAAATTGTTAAGATGAACTTTGGTAGGGCTAATTTTGAGCAGATGCGACAAAGTCTAAGTAGGATAGACTGGGATAAGCTTTTAAATGTGGAGTCAGGAGCAGTGGAACAGGTTTAAAATGTTTTATATGTAATGCAGGACAGATACATACCTAAATTTGGAAGTAATAGGAAACTAAAAAAAACTCCACGATGGATTAATAAAGATTTAAAAAAGAAGTTGCAAAGGAAAAAACTGCTGTATAAGGCATATAAGACTAATGACTGCAAAGAGAACCGTAGCACGTATGAGAAAATGAGGGCAACCATTAAGAAGGATATCAGAGAGGCTAAAAGACAGTTGGAGAGGAATATAGCAGATAAAGGAAAGAAGACCCCAAGAGATTCTTTCAGTATTTTAGTAGTAAAAGAACAGTTAAGGAGGAGGTCAAGTTCATCAGGAATAGTAAAGGGGAATTAAAAGATACAGACAATGAAATAGCAGATGCCCTAAACTTACATTTTTCTGAGGTGTTTACAAGTGAGCAAGTGGATAACCTCCCAGAGGTAAACGCAACTACTAAGGAGGTACTGAGGGATTTGGAAATTGTAGAGGGAGAAGTGCTGCTCAGATTAAATAAGATGAAATCAAACAAATCACCAGGCCCAGATAATATTTATCCTTGTGTTCTTAAGGAGGCTAGTGAGTACATATATAAACCCTTGACACATATTTTTGGGAAGTCACTGTGCACTGGAGAGATTCCAAAGGACTGGAAAATGGCAAATATCATCCCATTATATAAAAAGGGTGACAGGGCAGATCCAAGCAACTATAGGCCAGTAAGCAACAAGCATCACAGGAAAATTAATGGAAGGAATTATTAAGGATAAGATTGAGCAACACATGGCAAGGACAGGAGTTATTCTGAACAGTCAGCATGGGTTCAGAAGAGGGAGGTCGTGTTTTACTAACATGTTGGAATTCTATGAGAAGGCAACAAAAGGATACGATCAAAGTGGAGCTTATGATATTATTTATCTGGACTTTCAGAAAGCATTTGATAAGGTGCCACATGAGAGGTTGGACATCAAGTTAAAAGAAGTGGGAGTTCAGGGTGATGTTTTTAGATGGGTGCAGAATTGGCTCAAATACAGGAAGCAGAGGGTGATGGTGCGAGGAACCTCATCAGAACTGGCCGATGTTAAGAGTGGTGTTCCACAGGGGTCAGTGCTAGGGCTGCTGCTATTTTTAATATATATAAATGATTTAGATAGGAATATAAGTAACAAGCTGGTTAAGTTTGCAAATGATACCAAGATAGGTGGATTAGCAGATAATTTGGAATCCGTTTTATCATTACAGAAGGACTTGAATAGCATACAGGCTATTCGAGACTTGTATTTTAAAATGAGCTCATCAAGAACACAGGGACACAGTTGGAAACTTGTTAAGGGTAAATTTTGCACAAACATTAGGAAGTTTTTCTTTACACAAAGAACGATAGACACTTGGAATAAGCTACCAAGTAGTGTGGTAGACAGTAAGACATTAGGGACTTTCAAAACTCGACTTGATGTTTTCTTGGAGGAAACAGGTGAATAGGACTGGCGAGCTTTGTTGGGCTGAATGGCCTGTTCTCGTCTAGATTGTTCTAATGTTCTAAAGTAAGGAAATCAAATGCTGTACTAAGTGATACTGATCACAAATTAAATTAAATTAATTGGTTAAAAAATAAATGCTGCATCTGATTACCTGTTTTTACATTCTGCTAATTACATTCAAACAAACTTGTAACGCTATCCAATTTGGGTGATCATTTGGTGGGTCAGGTTCATCATACAGCATCTCTTCAGGTACACACTACATTTGTGTACCAAGCACCACACTTTGTGTGGTCTATAGAGCAGCACTCCACCTGTCTTATCCAGGCAGTGCCAATGGCCCTTAAGCTACACTACAGTATGTTGTACTTTTGCCTGAAGCAGAGAGTGGAGGTTATTATAACGTCGCTCTTGTTCAGTCATTTGGTTGGTGAGCGGGGTGAGAAGCCATGTCTTCAGTGGGTACCCACTGTCACCTAAGTAATTGTGTTATATGGTTACATCATACAGATAACTTACAATTTTGATCAAAGGGTAATATTACATGTATTATCTTACCAAGAAGCCAGCCATCACACAAAACACCATTTTCATGTTTGTTCATTTCTCAGAATGAATGAATCATGAGTTGAGCCAGGCCATCTCACCACAACATTAGTGAGTAGGGCTGCAACTAATGATTATTTTGGTAGTCAACTAATCATTAAATTTTTTTTCGATTGGTCACGATTATTTCATGCCTGACTCTTTTGATGCCTGCGACCTGTGGTTGCACATCCTGTTCTGGGCACTAGTTCATGTCTTACCTTATCTACTAACGTCTGTTCACCTGTGACTGTCACCCTGATGTCTTGGCATTAACACGATTAAAATTAATAACAATCTAATTAAAATAACAACCAGTGAAACATATGAATTTGAAAATAATCATAATGTTTTTATACTAGTGTGACCATCACAAAATAAAAGAAATGCATTAAACAACACAAACTAAAATGCACATAGTCTTTAAACACAAAAAGTGCATTTAACTTAACCAAAATGGCCACTATTGTGTCTTAAAGTCCAAAAGTTTAAATAAAGCTTCAATTCAAATAAAATAAAACAATAATGTACAATTTATAAAAGATTCAGTTCATATATTCCTGATTGCAGTGCAGGAACGTGAGCATTTCGACGTGCTCTGGTGTGAGGCTGGCTCTGTTTTTTGAGACAATGTTCCCAGCTGCTGAGAAGAGATGCTCAAAGGGAGTAGAGGTAGCAGGAATACATACGAATGATTTTGCAGACAGAGAAAGATATTTTAATCATCACACTCTGAAATAAAAGTGTTGTAGTTTATCACATCATGTACTATATTATGTCAAAATAAAAAAATAAGGAACTAAAATATGTAACAAGGTAATTACTGCCACCGGAGCCGAGTATAGTCGGAAAAGTACATTTGTTGAATGCCGCAACTAGCTAGTGTTGGTTTCCAGTGCAATTTGGAAGCACGCCAAAGCTGAGTATATGCAGCAACATATATTCGGCGACGTACATTCATTGAACTCCGCAACAGGCTAAAGTTGTTTCTCAGTGCAATTTGGGAGCACGCCGGAGCTGATCAGTCAGTGCCGTATATTCGTTGAGCAGCCAGCTCACGACCACTGCCGGCCCTGGCAGAACTGCAGCAACACTGTCTCTGGGATTCAGCCACTGCACTAGATGAGCCTGCAATCATCAGCATTTACCTCTGTGTTTGCATGCAGCCAGTTCAAGTGCAGCTGGCTCGGTGATATACTGAATTTCATCAATGGCTTCAGTTGCATATTGAACATACCGTAATAGATTGTTGCAGTAGTTTTTTTTTTATTGTTTTTACAGTTCATTTGCATTGTGTAAAATGATCAGTGTTGCAGTAATTGTGATGCGCTATGCATTAAAAAAAAGTGTTCCATTAAAATTTCACATTTTCTTTGTGAATTGTGATGTTTACTTAAAAAGTGCAGCTAAAAAGTATTTTTTGTCCAGGGGTGCATTAATCCCCAAGTATGTGTCGGTTTAAGGGTTAACTATCATTGTTGAAACTGTGATATACACATTATAGTACAAACATCAATGTTAACATGTCACACTAACTTTACTCGCTAAAACTTACCTCTTGAGAGACGGCGGCATCACAGCTCCAGGATGCTTGTGTTGGTAGGAATGTGTGTGTCTTGACAAACAATAACAAATGATACTGCCCCCAGACGTTCATTTAGTGCATTGCAGTTACAAAAACCAATGTGGTTCTTTGTGACTGGAGCCTCTATTGAAGGTTCTGTTTACAATAATAATAATAATAATACAAAATACGTCCGCATTGACGATTTTTTGTAGTCGACGTTGTTGATTATGTCGACTGATTGTTGCAGCCCTATTAGTGAGATAAATTTTCGCATCACAAATAATCTGCACATTAATAAAGTGGAAATTCTTTCCATTCACAAAAGCAAACTCATAAGAGGATAGCACTTGGAAATTAAAATCAACTTAAAAGCAGGTCATCATCAAGGGACAAGAAATAAGTATGATTTCTAAATATGAACTCGCTTCTAATTCTTCCATTTGCGATGTCTTCTAACAACGCTAAAGCAGACATGGTAGTTAGGGCATTCCATGCATCATTATATTGTTATAGATTAATTACAATCAAGTGCCTTAAATTTGTAAATGATATCCAATTGATTTTTTATTGTATTGATTTTAATTGAAAGCAAATAAAAATCCATACAATCAAAACAAACTTAACAAAACCCAAATTCAACCCCAACCCAAAGGAAAGACAGGACAGCCAGCCAACAAAATACATCTTTGAAAGGAGCAAGGAAGGAAGAGTATTCTTTTCCCACAATATGGAAGCTTATTCTAAAATGTTATTGATTCGATCCTGTCATATTTTTTAAAATTTTTGAACAGATCCTCTAACTGAGAATTTGATTTGTTTGACCTTCTCCACTTTAAGCTCATCTGGGAGTGCACCAAACACAGCTGTTAATGGGTTAGGAGTGACTGTAACACCAAGACTGTCTGATAAGCATTGAAAGGTTTTTGTCCAAAGTTACCTTCATTTGTTGTATGCCCAGCATATGTGGCTCAAGGCTGGAGCTAGATTGCAACATTCACATGTTGTATCTTGACCTAGAAACATTTTGGAAAGTATCAATTGAGTTAAATGCGCTTGACAGAAGGTTTTAAGTTGAAAATTTGAGTGCTTTGTGCATATGCTGCTAGTGTATTCTTTGCATGGCTTCCTTCCACTCCTTTTCTGAAATATTAAGCGAGAGATGGGGTGAAAGTGCAAGGAAGGAACTTTAAATGTTTTTATAAATTGTTGAGATGCTATCTGAGTCTTCAAGACTAATCCATATTTCCTCTAGATTAGAAATAGTTGGAAGGTGAGGAAAACGGGGAAGGTTCAGTTTAGCAAAGTTTATAGCTTGAAAGTAGTTGTGTTGATGAGAAGTTAAATTTTTTTGTAGGATGGAAAGACATTATCTGTGTAAAAGCCTCTAAATATTTAATCCTGGATATTTTTCAAGCATTAAATACTGTGTATGCTTGAGATGGTGGGAAAAGATGGTTGGCATGTAGAAGTGCAACAGATAAGAGCTCATCTGCTTTAAAGTGCTTTCTACATTGGTTCTATGGTCTGATCGAATGAAAAGCAATTGGATTATTAGTGTATTAACAGTAGTGTGTATTTACTGGAGCACAGAGCAGGGAATATAAAGACGTACTGCAAGTATACTGTATACCAAGCTTGCCTATATTCATCAATTTGTGTCGATGTCCAGGTCTTTATGGCCTGTATATTTGCTGTCCTGTAATAAAATTGAAGGTTATACAGTGCCATGCCCACTTCTGCTTCGGGTCATTGTAGAATCACTGCGTGAATGTTTCAAATTCCAAATAAATTAGGTTACGATTGAATCTACTTTCTTAAAAGAAAGATTTATTAATGTATATGGGGATGGTTTGAAAGAGAAAAAAAAGCTTGGGAAGGATATGCAATTAATTTCAACGTATTTCATAAAGCCCGCTTCATGGATTCAAATCTAAAAAAGAAAGGGAAACCACACAGAAGCAGTAGTACTGCTTTGACGCTGGGAGCCTCCTGCTTACAAAACTGAGGGGAAATGTGCATACGCATGGTCTGAGGTTGCCATGAAAATATGCGTAGCAAGTCAGGTTTTGTTTTTATACATATGGAAGTGAGCGTAGAAACGGGCATACACACTATTTATACATCAGGCCGCAGAACTTTGATCAATGGCATTATTTAAGTTCAGTCTTGTTTAAATAGATTTGCTTTTCAAATCATAATATAGTACAGGTTAAATGATACACAAGACATAATACATAAAACATCTTTCTCACTTGGAACTATCCAGTTCCAAGTCTATACCTATCAGTGGGCATAGCACAGGGAACAACCCTGGCTGACATTCATCCACTTGTTGTTTGAACCACCTTATCCTGACCAATACAGAGATAGGTAGCCGTTACAGGCCACACTCAAACACAGCTACACAAGCACACATACTTTCTCTCCCTGGGAGAGGGTGAGTCTCAATCAACATGCAAGCATCCTTGAACTGTGCAAGGAAACTGCACCCTACAGAAACTCCATGAAAATATGGAAAGAAACATCAAATGATACACAAAAGACACCTCAATCCACTTTCTTACAGTTCCATCCTATGTAATAACTGCTCAAGTAAAATGTGTCATTTGAGGGCTGGCAGTGGAATGCCAGACATAAGCAGCAAACAATAGGATAATTTCCTTCAAAAAAAGTTCTAAAGCATTTACGAAGGCACTAATTTTTGAAAATTACATTGTTAATTTATGAAACAGTGGGTTAAAGTATGTTTTTCCCCACCAGTTAAACCACAGACCATTGACAATTCTCTTCTCACTTGCTTCCCTTCCCCCAAACACATCATGGTTTTCTCAACATTCTTTTCAGCTGTATTTTGGCAAGGCTATCTTTTTTTTGGACAGTAGCCCATGACCAGGGCACCCTTGTTGAGCTTGACAAGATCCAGATGACAACCTATGAACAGGAATGTGGTAAACAGTAACTACATTTGGAGTCACTTCTTACATTAAGTTAGAACTTTTTTGGAAATGCAACTTAAAATGATTTGTGTTCTACTACTAAAGCAACATGCATCTTTGTTCACATAAATAAATCATTAACAAAAAACCTCAAAAAATGTTAATCTATAAAGGAAAGAGAAAACATTCGCAGGCTATAAACTAAGTGGTATATTTTGACCACAGTTCTTTGCCTTTATATTTTGTCAAGGAGGATGCATGAATGTAATATTTTACTTGGCAGCCTTGCTGTTAATGTGTCTGTGTGGTAGATTACCTCCAAAATCAGTGAAGAGGTGGTTAAAGAAGCCTACAGCTCAGAGAAGGTGGGATGAAGGGCAAGAAATACAAGGTCATTTCTGTTATATCAGTGCCACACCCCTCTTCCAGGACGTAGTTTCTGCAAATACAGCTCTGTAAGTTTCATTCTCAAGCAGGCAGAAGCTGCTGGAAACTCCACTTAAGGAAACTGCTGAAGAAAAAATAAGCACTAGTTGGAAAGTGACAGGAATTTCCAGTTTCTATATCTCCAATTTCACTTACCAAATAAAACTTTTGAAAGATGTTCTTGGAGTATAATATTGCTCTTTTATTGTGCTGAAAAATAGGACTCGCTTTTGCAGTTTTCACTCTTTCTTGGTTTGCACAGAACATAAAGAACTGGAGACTGATTCTAAAAAGCACTTATCGCTTCTCTGCCTTTTGGCTAAGATCAAGTGTAGTATCTGTTCTTATCAGTTTAATATCTGATACGTCCCCTATCTGGGGACCATATATTAAATTGATTTTTGGAAAAAGGAGATGAAATAGGGGCTTGCTCCGTCAAAAAAAAAAAAAAAAAGCACTTGATTGAATTCTGTGGACTCCACCTTCTCAGAGAGCATGCTCATTTTCTTGAAAGCACCAGTTTCTAGTTTTGCTGTAATACATTTGCTTACCCGGTGCAGCAATGTCTCCTTGCCATTCACATATTTCCCAAGCATGAAATAACGTGCAAGAGACTAAGCATTCAAAAGAAACCCAATTTGAAGTCTTTCAGGCACCACATAACCCACAAAAATCACATTGTTAATGCAACACACTATCTGGCATCAAACCCTTTAAAATACAGACCATCCAGTCAAAATTAAAAACAGAAATTTACTGTAATCAGTGTTTTGATACCTACAGTAAAATGCATAACATACAGCCCACCCACATTATTTTTGTAGGATAATGCATGGCATTGTAGGTTATTTTCTTATTCCAGCCGATAAATAGTATAGTACAGAAAAATGAAGAATGATGGTATCTTTATAAAGCTGTAAAAATTTTGGGTGAAAAGGTTAAAAATTAAATGTTGCACCTTAACATAACACTGGTAACAAGATCAGTTTAAGTATAAAAAATATGGGACTGCTAGATTTCCTACAACTATTTCAGAGTGAACCAACTATTCACAACAACATATAATTGTTGTTGATGAAAATAAACAGTAACAATAAATAATAAACTAATTTTGTTACTGATTTATTGCCATGTAATATATGGTGCTTTTTTGACCAAGAGTAACAGTAATCACATTTTAAAATATGGCAAACCAAGTAATGCAGATGTAGTAGAGGTTTAAAGTGCAAAGAACTCAAGTTGTTCAATTTTCTATCTGGTAAGAAATCTGTGTATTGCAAGATCTTTAAAATTAGCTTGCTTGGCATGGGAGAAAAACTTTGATGTGTCAGCACCGGAGAAGAAAACACTTAGGGATAATCCATCAGCACTCTCAATATCACTTTCTTCTTTTTATTGTGGCCGCTCAAAACCCTTCTATGAAAGTGTAGAATCTGAGTTATCAACAGTAAGCACAATGTAGAACAGCGCAATTTCACAATGGAGAACACAAGATAGGTTATACATGGGAATGGTAGGGTCCTATTTAATATGCACAGAGACAGGCAGTTTGAAAACAGACATGGATTTCTTTTTCTCAGTGAAAGAGGATTCAGAGATGTAGTGTGGTGGCACTCTAGTCTGACAGGGCACTTTTGACCTAAAATCTGATTGTGTGGGTAGCTTTGGTAGTTACCTAAAGCCTGGGCTTAAAATGCTATAAAGAGCCAGTGAAAAACTGAGTTTGAAAGTCGGTGAGGTGGGACAAACTCTTGAGGGAAATAACTACAGAGTTTACAAGAGTGAAAAAGACAGAGAATAATAAAATCAGCATGGAAAGGTGAAAGGGTGACATTTTACTTTGAAAGTGAGTTAAATGAGGAAGTCTAGTGGGAAAGAGTAAATGATGGACTACTTAGCCATGTCCAGATGTGGGTGGGATCTTACAGATTTTTTTTGCTATTAGGATAACTCATCCAACAATTTTGTGGACACTCTTAAATCAACTGCAGAGAGCTACTGTCTCTCATGTAACATTAAATGAAAGGCAGAAATCAGCCCTAGGTATCGGTCCACTACTGGAGACCCTTGCACACATGATCATCAATCACAAGATATCTAACTCAGAAGTTTTTGGGTTGTGGGAGGAAAACATACAAACTCTGCAGTTATCAGTAGAGATTTCTAATCCTTCTAAACATTTTAGACTGGAATTGGCAGAGCTAACCAGAATGCCACTGCTACTGGCATAATGAAAACATTTATGCTGTTAATTTTGAGAAACCCTTTGGCTTTTTTATGGCTTACAGCAAACAATAGAACAGACATTGGACACTAAGGATTCTGTCATATTAGTAGAAATTTGAAGCTAAAACTTCAACTAATAGAAAGTAACTGATTTTAAGTGAGAAGATCCCACTATAATTAAATGCACATTAATTAAAAAACAAAATTAAATACTAAAATATTTGAACACATTTCCTAAAAATGCTGATGTAATTCATTTAGTTATTCTAATGTGGAAGACAAAGAAAAAAGAATAAGAGAGGCCAGGAAGGAAATAAGAACCTGATGAATTGCTTTTTCTTTAGATTATTTTATTTTACTTGACATACTGCTTGTAAACGAGAGTATTGTGCCGTATTTGTAAACTATTAAACAAAACATAATACACTCACAGGCTGTGTGTGCACAATCTTTAGTGCCAACTGTGAAAGAGGGTCATTTTTTCCATGCCCTTATTTGGAAAGAATAACATGAGCAGCTTTTGTTAATCTTAAAAGAATGGGTTTGTTTGAAAAGATTGCTAGTAAGCACAAGCTTAAAATAAACTGTGAAGTCTGTGTGCTGCCAGGCTGAAAATTGGGATAAACGTCTTTTTATTTTGTTTTGGAATGGTGCCATTCTTGTATTGTGTTACCTCTGGTGGGTACAACAAGTTTCTCAATCGGAAACTAAAACAATACCTTAACCCTCGCCCCCTCCCCTTTCTAGTGACAACAACACCTATAAGAGTATATAGGGGACTAGAGCAAAGTTGACTAGGGCAGAAGTCATTTATACAGTGCAGGACCAATATTATTTGCAAAAGCATCAGGAAATTGCACCCTTAAAAATACCAAAGAGTGTCTCTACTGTATATAAACAAACATATCCCATGCTAATTGTTCTCAAAAGTACCGTTTATTGCTGCTTATTTCTCAAAGAAAAAATTAGGATAAACTGACAGAAGGGTCAGAATGTCAGGGTAAGTTAAATGCCTTCCTGAACAAATTAGTTTTCAGTTGTTTTTTGAAAGAGTGAATTGAGACGCTTGATCTCATTAATTTAGGGAGGGTGTTTCAAAATCTGGGTGCAATGGAGCTGAAGGTTCTGTCACCAATACAGCACAGATTAGTCTGAGGCATAACTAAATTTCCAGAGCCAATGGATTTTAGTAAGGAAAGGGGAACATAGTGATGAAGGAGGTTCATGATGTAGTTTAGTGCAAGGCCATTTAAAATTTTACACTGTTGGTATTACAATTTAATATTCAGTTCTATAGGATACAGGAAGCCACTGAAGTTAAAACAGGATGGGCATGATGTGTTCGCTGTTGAGGGTCTGTGTAAGGACACTTGCAACAGAGTTTTGAACCAAATGGAGTCGTGATAATAGATTAGAAGAGGCACCTGCCAGTAGGGAGTTACAATAGTCAGTATGGGATGTAATACATGTACCTTCCTCAGCATCAAAAAAAGAAGAGAAATGAGCAAACACAGAATATGTTACAAAGATGGAAATATGAAAGTTTCTTACTGCGGTATATGCAGGTGCAATAAGAAAGGCAGGAATCATAAATGACACCATGATTACTTGCAAAAGAAGAAGGTGATGATCATCACTATGAGTAATTGAAGATGAGCTTGTTTTCTTGTGTTGAGCTTTAATGATAATTAACATGACTTCAGTTTTGATGCTATTTAATTTTATAAAGTTTAATGTTTCATGCATATTTTAATTTCATTGAGACAAGTTGCTGAGAAAACTGTGAAGAACTTTTATTTTTAACACTGAAACAAATCTGAGTATCATCCACAAAAATATGATAACTCGGTCCAAAACTATAAATAATATGTTAAAAGGGAAGCATGCAGATACTGAACTTCTGTGGGCCAAGGCTAAAATCCTTGAGGAACTCCTTGTGTGACTGGCACTGAACTGGACCTGCTATTGCCAAAACTAATAAACTCTTGCCAATTAATCAGACCGGACTTAAACCACTGAAGGTCAGTGCCAAATATACCCAGAATGATCCTGACAGTAGAATATCATCAGTATCAAATGCTGCACTAAGGTCTAATAATGTTCCAGTGTCTGCTACAATAAACAAACCATTATTTACCCAAAAACCAGACTGAAAGAGTTCTATCAGCTTACTCAAGTTAAGTAACTACTGAGTTGGGAGGCCACAACATGCTCAAAAACTTTTGGCAGAAAAGGTAAAATGTAGATATCTTTATGAATACTGTTTTTAGCTGAGTGGACATCTTTTCATGCAAAATTATCAGTTTCTGGACTCTCTGTAAAGGGGAACACTGCTTATTTCAGCTAATATCAAGATACAATCACTTTTAGAAATACAAAATACATCCACATTAAAGAAACAAAGTTTTCAATTTAAGAAAATATGCCTTTTGCATTTATGAGGCATCCATATGATAACAAAAGGAAACTAAAATTAATTATTTATCATGATTAATTGAAACAAATTTTTTCTTGAGGTAAAAATACATTTCCTTTATGCTGGTCTGTTCACAGCCTCCATCATACATGGAGTTATGACAATCCAACAAGCCCCCCGTGCCTAGTTATATTCTTATTATCCTACTTTTACAGTTCTATTTTTTCAACAGATATGTTCTGCCTTGGCTTATAACAACAGACACAACTGCATTCACATCATATGATTTTTTTTTTCTAAACAGCATTTTCTTTTTACCCATTGCATTCTGTGTTGTTATTTTACATAGTCTACAGAGTAACATTCACACTTGCTCCATAGTGAAAACAGCATGTAAGAGTAGCATTATACTTTGTACAAATAACAATCAATCCATAAATACATGGAGAGTTTTGCAAGACCTAGTGCTGTGTTTTGAAGAATGATAGCTCTGCGCTACCTGCAGAAGCTGGCATTAAAGGAGCTCTGTGAGCAGTGGCGGAAACAGGAGCGCTAAGGGTTGGGGGATGAAGAATGGCCCCATGTATCGATTAGCCCCACTGTAAGAAGCAAGAACAGACAAGGAATTTTTTAAATTTCTATAAAATGTTTCACTTTAGAACACATTTTTATGTGGAAAAATAAAATATTGCATCAATGAAAAGAAAATAACTAACTTGAAAAATACGCATTTTAACCTTTAATAATTTAGAAATGTTATTTAGTAATTGGGTCAAACAACCTTTTAGAAAATTCTCAGCTCTGCCTAATTTAAAACAACGGATTACTTCACTGTTCTTGTAGAAGAACAGACATTTCAGCTCCCACAAAGGCAAAGCTAATATTACTACGTATATGCTGAGAGCTGTATTACTAAGGGAGCATCCCTTTAAAGCTGTGACATTCCAAGAATATTTTATTATAGGTAATTCCCAGAAAAAGGCAAGAAGTGCATTACTAACAATGTACAATATATTTTGCTGGAAAAGAAAATGCTCATTCACTCCAGTTAAGATAACCTAATAAACAAATATTACTCAGTATATTGCAAAAACATATAATTGGCATAAGAACATGACATGTAAAATGCAAAGATAAGCAGTACAATACATATGTCAAACTTTAAAAATATATTGGAATAAACTGCAACAGCAACTAATCACCTGTAATACAATTTCGGCATTTAATTAGTGAGATTTTATATATTCACATTTTATCTTTTTAATGTTATTGGTGACAGTGATCTCCATGAAAATTGACCTATAGCTCTCTGTCATTAAGCATTTTAGGGACTCAGGCTCCTGTGACTCTGAATTGAACATAGCTTCAACTTTTGTAGCATAAAAGTTCAAAAATTATCACTGCCCAAGAACTCACTCAGTGTAGTTAAACAGAACTGGCTTTTACTCTACTTTCCATAAACTCATGTACTGCAGGCAGCAGCAGGCCAAAATACCGAAATGTATTTCAAATGCATGCAGCATACATATAGTAACTGTCTACAGCATGACAAACATGACTTATAAAGCTTTCAAATCAAACAATTTTGATTTATCATAAAGATAATTAAGATTAACATTATAATTAATCAGTAATAGGTAAATGCTTTATAATAATATCAGTATAACAGAAATAATTTTTAAAGAATTTATTTTGTGTTTTTGTTGTTCTTAGTACTTAAAACCGAGACACAGGAGAACTTTGACTAGCAGAGAAATTATTCAGAGAAAACCTTTTTCTTCTGCCTATAACAGGATGTTCGACCTTGGAATATAGAAAACACAATTCTGAAGTGCATCCAGGAAACAGATGCAATAGACAACAATGGCTTACCTACAAAACCCTCTTCACCAACCACCTTCAGTGCAATCTTATCTGCCAAAACGGAAGAGTTTCCATGTGCAATGTTAGCAAAGGGGCCTGCATGCACAAACACTGGAGTGCCCTAATGGAAATTTCACAGAAAAATCATTATCAGTATATATCATTTCAACCAAAATTATTACTAATGTGATTATAATGATCCGTCATTTTCCACAATATGAGGTTATCTCAAAAGTTTATGTTGTAACACATGAATTACATTGTAGGATGTGACTGTTATTCGTGAAAACAAGATTAGGCAGTTTGGGGGACTGACACAACCAGTACAGACATCCTACATCATAATCTCTGAAGATATATTTTTCTAACTACATACAACCCTAACCCCCGACACATCATTCATCTGTCCTTAAATCCTGGAGCATAAGAGAGCAAGACAAGCACATGTATTGTTGTTCTAAAGCTATTGACTCTCATTTCATGTTTATTTACAGTGGCTAATTTTTACACAAGTACCCACTATGTTATAACTGCAAAACATAAACAGAATTGTGTAATTTCAGCGTAGGGTTTTTTTTAAACAGCCTCAAGGTTACTACAAAACCTACAAACATACCACTAATTGTAATAAAGGAGTACTGCTGCATTTAGCATATACATTTACAATATACTAATTTTCAACTTGTGCAGTAATTAAGGTATCATTTCAGATATTGAAATGGGCCCTCTGTGTGGAATTTGCCCTTCTCTTCATGTTTGTATGGGTTTCCAACAGGTATCCCAACTTATCATTCATTTCAGAGATTTGCATTAATTAGATTTTGTAAATGGACTTAATGTCAATTTGTGGAATACACATAGTATATTTTCTCATAGGATATTTTCCCACTACAAATTGTTCAATATAATTAGATATTTTTTGCATTTAGCAAAGCAGGGGATAAATCTTTCCACTTGGGTTTTGATACATTAAGTGTTGGTTTAAAAGTAATATGGCACAAAAAAATGATGTTTTTTATATGCTACCTACCCTATTTACTTTGTAGTAATGGCTGATTGTAGTGATTGTCTGTTTGAGTGTCTGTGATTAAAATCTTTGTGGACACTATAACTTCAGAACAAACGGATCGACTCTTATGAAATTATGAGGACACTTTGGACTCAGTAGCTTTAAGAGTTAATTAAGCTTTTTACTTTTTACAAATTCTAGCTATTCAGCACTAAGGTTATACTGTTCAAAATTTTTAAAGCTGATATCAAAAACCCCAAACCACTGCTAGAAGTTCACAAAATCTGGCATATGCATTAAGGACTGTGAAAGAATGTTCAAAATTTTAAACACAGTACTCACAGTAAATACATTCTAATTACAAAAAATATTCATTACATTTTATGCCTTTAATAAATTACCACAATATATTTAAAGACTAAATGGTGAAAAATAAACTTCATTGATACAGCATCTCTAATTATTGTATTTTGGTAAATTCTTACTGTAAACTGTACTGTTGTAAAAATGGTGTCAGTCATGTGCTGAACTTATCAGCTTCTTTGCTACAATTTCAGATTTATAGTTGATATTAATTGTATTAATACAGTTTATTTATAACTATATCAACCAGATTTTTAGCCATCACCATGTTTAGCTAATCTGGGAATTGCAATAATTGCTTCTCTGCCTGAAAAGCAATCTTTTAATACCCCAAATCTCCTGCCTCTCCTTTCCATTTTGCTTCCTGCGCACGGCACATGCAGTATATACAGTACTTTTTCTTTATAGTCCTTATATCCCAAGACTAAGTTTCTCTTTGACTAGGTAGGTGTACCCTTAGATCAGTCATTTTCAAGGTTTCCCTCTTATGGTTGTAAGTTTTCTTTCAAACAAATTTCTTCTGTAATTTGAAGCTTACTTTAATTAAGAAAACAGTTTTCTATGTTTTCTATGTGTGTGCTAGATAAGTATGAATTAACTATTTTATCTTGCTTTTAATATGGTATTTTGTTCTCTTTTAATGCTCTTGTTATTTAATCCATTATTACCCATAAGTGGGTAACACTGAAGCAGCAGCTGTCATCAGGATCACTTCCTAGCTATTGTGGGGCACTAAGCAATTTATGTATTTTGGGACCCACCCCACTTAACCCTTCTATATGACAGTTTCAGGCCTTGATTTCTTCTCTGCTCACAGTCAACTGATATTACTTCAATACAATTATACAGAAAACTCCACATGCAAAACGTGAATTCAAAACAAAATGACAAGACAACCTATGGCAATAATACACCTGTTATTTGATTTCTTATAAAAGTAAATCTCACACTACTGCACTTTTCTGAAAGGAAAATAAAGGAAGGAAAGAGGTCAGCTAGTTAAATAATAAGATCAATTAAAACCATAAAGACTCACTTATTGTGAAACTGGTATAGGTGAAAATGTGAAACCAAAGGGAGAATCCCAGGACTTTACCTGAAAACCACAACTATAGGCTCTACACAATCCATACTTAATATCATTTATTTTGGGGCAGTGTAGCAGAGATTTTAAGAAACAATGCCGTTCATACTGCCAACCTTTATTAATCAACTTTTTCAACAAGCAGAGGAATAGAGATTCTGTTCTTACCCTGAGTCATAACTTCCTGTCACAGTTCAAAATAACAAATCCAAAAGCATTTCAGTTATTACTGTAAAAATAATGAAATAATAATAGCAGTATGTCTCACCTCTAAGGTCTGCATGAGTGTCGGTTTAATTGCATCCTTCATCAAAACCGCAAGAGCTCCAGTTACACCCTGTAAAAGAGATGAAGACAAATTAAATATGACAAAATATACACATTAATCAAAATTAACTCTAAACTATGTATTGCTGCCTCAGGGCTCATGATAACTAGAGAGATAACTACAGAGATTGTAAAATAATAATGTCTTTACTGTGGGTTCTCTGTTACAGCATCAAATGTACAAGAAACATTAGATACCTCGTATACCAGACAAACCAATATAATCTTATAATTTAAAATAAAAAGGCACACAGTGAAGAGGACAATTTATTCAGAATTTTACATTCCAGGCTAGAGTTAAAAGTATTCTTTTAGCAAGAAAATTTGTGTTTTATAAACCAATACAACTTCAGTCTATTGGTTTCTTTGAGTTTTAGCTGCTCAGAAATTAATCTCGAACCGGACGGACCACCTCAAATTGGGTCCCAAGTGCTGCTATGCAGCAGGTGATGCCTCAGCACCACACCAGCTCCAATCCCTAACAAGCCTGCTGTCATTGCCTCTCCAGCTCACAGGATTCTCATTGATGAGGACCCGAGTGTCTGGATCAGGCCAATGGGACAACCACGTAACATCTGGCTGTGTCAGATAACTGGTCATTTCCAGAGGGTGGGACCGGAACATGTGTCTGCCTGGGGTGTTGCCAACTGGGGTCCCCAGCTGTTTCACTGTGTGGTGGGTGAGGCAAAGTGCTGTACCAGTGCATGTGCCCCAACCTGACCTGACCTGACAAATTAAAATTCTTGACATTATGGTTAGTGACATTTCTCTCTTTATTTTGAAAATATACTGAGAAGAACACTATAAAAACAAACATTCAATTCTATCTGTGTCATATTAGTGATAATTTTCTAATGTTCCTGTTTAATCATTTATGAAAACTTTTCTTAGTCAAGCAGAATTCCTTTAATCAGTATCCCTCCACATGTGTGTAGCTTTTGGAGAAAGCAATATTTTAGTCAAAACACAAACAGCTTCTAAAACATCCTGACAGAGAAAGACCCTTCTTGAACCGGGTGACATAATCACCTCCTAATCTGTACCCTTTAATATTCCAGATACACTAACAATTCATTCAGAGGCACTGCTGCATGTAGTAGCTTATTATCCTCTTTTTAACTAATAATTTTGAGCTTCTTTTTGTAAGCAATTAAAAAAAAATCTTACAATGAAACCTGATTTATTATAGCTGCTCTAACTTGATTGTTAGAGAAAAAGTAGGCATTTGAGATTTTCCTGATGAAGTGGATACTTAAATGTTTCCACAGCAATACACTGACAGTGATAAATCTACTGTACCACTACATTATACAACATACATAGGGGGACAAAAATGTATACACACATCAACAAAAGGAAAACCTGAATTAAAGTTGTGATATTAAATTTATATAGATATCAAGGGATGAATTTAAGTCACTTTGACTTCTACATCGACAACAGGTTGTCAAAATGGTTACCAACTCTTGTCTCACGTTCACATTGTTTGGTAGGCTTTTATGGCAAGTATGTAAACTGTTCTAACAGCACAGCCGAGGAATCAGAACTTGTTGCTGTACAAGGCCACCCAGATCTTCTCTTGTGCACATCACATACGATACCATGGATTTCAAACTTATCGTGAATATGTGTGATTGTCAGGCATGTGGTAGCTCTGTTGCAAACTTATGTCTCTATTGTTGTTACACTTCAACAACATTCTCAGATTTAAACCACTACTTTAAAATGGTCTTATGCTCCTTGAGCGATAAATGTATCTCTGCCATTTTGTTTGAGGGTCCTGCCTGCTACGTGGTGATGCTAGCAAGACAGTTAGTAAGACATCTTCTGAGATAACGTCATACTACACACTGTTGCCGTAACTCATTTCAACCTCATAAAAGTCTAGAGATAACAACTGTTAAAGTGTGTATACATTTTTTTGGCCCCCTCTGTGTTATGGGACTAAACAGATCATATTCTTATTGTTTTGTTTATGGTCTGTATTTTACATTGGAAAAGCTATTCAGATCCTTATAGATCAATAGTAAAATTCTTGACTACAGAGTCTCAAGATATTCTCTAGTAACTTTCAAATAGCATTCTTCTTTATTAAATTTGTGAGTATATAGGCTTAAAAACACATTTTTATTGCATCATGGATTAAAACAAAGTTCCTTTTTTAAAAGAGGCAGTTAAATCAAGCTCAAGTATAATAAAATAATAAAACATTTGCTGTGTTGATGTCTTTTGCGAATGTGGGGGGTGTAATAGTTGTATAATTGTTGTCACATACTGTAGTTCCAGAGTCCTGAGTTTCAGTTGTTACTGTGTGAAATCTGCACATTTCCTTCATATCTGTGTGAGATTTTCTCCTGATACTCTTATTTCCTCCCAAACCCAAAACATGAGAAGGTTAGGTTAATCTGTAGCTCTAAAGTTTCTGTAGTGTGAAAGAGTGCAGGTTTCTACCCTTTCTTCATAAACCATTTCTTAGTCATTTTCAAAATGTTTTCTATGTACATATATAATTTATTTATGTTTTGAACCTTATCTCTGAAACCAAATAAGAGTCCTTGCCCTTGGATTTTGTCACCAGATTTTGTGTTTACACACTGATAAACTAACTACATAACCCTTTATAACACAACTCCTGCCTCAATGGACAGGTGAAGAGTGGTGGATTTTTACATGTTTGCTAGATGGAAATTGGTCAATGTTATTGTAGAGAAAATTTATTTCTAGATCTGGACCTTTATTGTATGTAAAGTATTATTCCCTGTACTAGCTGTTTGCTACCAGAAAACACCATTTTTCACATGGAGTACAAGATCTAAAGTACTAATTAAAATTTAATCAAAAATAAGATCAAAATAGTTTTTATTAGAGTCAGCTCTTTAGACAAATTTACATTTCAACATTAAGATATAGCCTGTGGAAGTCTGATGTATGCACAAGTGAACGTATAGTAGTTACATCATGAAATGTATGTAGTGTATCAGGCGATGGATGTGTTAGTGTAATGCTTCATGCTAAACCACATTTTAGCCATGCATTAGCCAAAAAGCTGGTGGTAAAAGAAGCAGATTAAGTGTAAGCTGAGACTTGCTATTTTCAAAGTCTGGCCCTGGATCATATTAATAGTCAAGTTGAAGAACACACAAACAGGAAGTTGTTGACACTGAGACTGGAATAAATAACAATTAACTAAAAGGTGCACATCAATCACACTTTGGTGTGTTTTTTTAATTCCTAAGTCATATCTCCTTACACAATTCCTGAATGATGCCTTGAACATAGGAAAGTGCTCTACAAATAAAATGCATTATCTCTCTATAATAAAAAAAATCCTGTAGTAGGGAATGACTAGGAGACGATACGTGATCTTCACATTAAGATCACAGAAGACACTTAAAAGACCCGTGAGATGAAAGAGAATGGTCAAGGGGCGTCTCGCAGGGACTGTAAACATGAGACATTTTGCCAAGAGATTGATCCACGAACGTCTCGCGGGGACAAAGAACATAAGATTCTTGCAAGACACGCCCTACTTACAATCAATATCAAATAAGACCACGAAGAGAAAAACCATCAGTTGTATAAATGCTTTGACCATACACAGATCCAGGGATCTCAGGGCATATAAAGCATGCAAGAACAATAAGTTATAAATTAAATGTCGACGACTAAACAAAGAAGGAAAAGCAGTGAGGAGAAAAGAGACCCAAAAGCGCTGGAGAGAAAAAAATGCAAAAAAGAATAATCTAGGTGCAAATGCAGACAATAAGGAAAGTAATAATCTGCTCAGAACAAATGGAATTGAAAAAAAAGTACATCCAATCAGGCTCTTTGAATTAAAAGACAAAGAGTAAAAGACAAAGTAGAACTTTATAAAGACGTTCAAAAACATAGGCGCGATACACATGCAGAGCAGGTTAGAGATTAAGAAAGCAGTGGAATTCGAAAGGCTCAAAAAAAAAAGCTGCACGATAAAAATGCAGAGAAACGTAAGGAATATGAAAGCAGAAAAATGAGAAACTATCAAAAAAAAAAGAAAGTAAATATCGCAGTGGTGCAAACAAATGGAAATTATTAATCAAAAAAAGGGAAAATAATCACCAAGGACCAGATGTCATTGAAAAAAAGCAGCACAAAGAGAGGTCAGAAATAAAAGACAAAGAGTTCAAAAAAAGTAAAACGTCATAAAGAGGTTAAAGAAAAAGGGGGCCAAACACATCCAGAGCAGGTTAGAGATAATGAAAACAGTGGAATTCAAAAGACGCAAAAAAAAACGTAGGTGCGAAACACATGCACAGTATGATACAGAATATGAAAACAGAAAAAAACGAAAGTGTCAAAACAAAGACAGTAAAGATCACATTAGCGCAAACAAAGACAAATTATTACTCGGGGAAATAATGGTAAGGCGAATAGAGATTGAATATATGGACATTGGTGATATGTCAGAAGTATTTAAATATTGTAAGGCTTTGAAGTTCAAGTCAGAGACTTGTAGATCACCCAATTCGTGCTGCCATCAGGGAAAAGTTGTGTTTATACACAATGAGGAGGCGTATCCAAGAGAATGAAAAGATTTGATGTTTGGGGAAAGTGAAATCCACAATCACTACAGGCAAAATATTCTAGTCTAAAGTAATCTTTAAGAATTTGCATCATTCAATGCGCAAAACATAGATTTACACAAAAATGGAATATACGGTATGGAAATCTGTGGTCCAGCAACAATTAAAGCAACAACAAGTTTAATTTTGAAGAAACCACAGTTCGGGCAGGTGTATATTTATGATCATGGAGAATCAATCCAATATAGAATCAAAAGAGTTAAACGATTGAACGTATTAGAAATTATACAGCCAATAATGGATACAAATCCATATGTCCAAAAGTATCGCACTTTACACGAAATGTTTCTGCAAAACACAGACAAAGAAGTTTCTTGAATTTCTATATGAATCAGAAAGATCACGCACGCATATGATAATAGTTTTGAAAGACGGAAATATCAAAAACACAGTAGATATTCGTGTTTATCCGAAAGCAGAACATGAATCAACATTTCTATCTAATAATTCACCACATTCCAATCCATTACTCTTTCCTTTGCTTTTCCAAGATGGAGAAACAGGTTGTTCATACAATATGAAACACACGAATTCAGAAAAACTAATAACACCAACACAATATTTCGGGGCAAAATTAGTGATACGTTCCAATGTATTTAACCTACTTCTGTCATCTCAACGTCTAACGCAACATTACATTATTAATGCGTATCTAAAAGTCAAAGCTAATCGTCTTTTCGTTATTAAATCGAATCAAGCAAAACATAGAACGGAACAAATGCAAGGACTCATTGATCACGTTCAAAATTCAAATATCAATAGTTCAGACAAATTCAAAATAGGTAAAACAGTAATATTACCATCATCATATCAAGGTAGTCCAAGACCATTGCAACAGTTATATCATGATGTAATGACAATATTCAGAACTATCGGTCGGGCAGATTTATTTAATACAATGACGTGCAATTCACAATGGCCAGAAATCCGGTTACTCTTGAAAACAATGCCACCAGCTACATTGATTCTGGATAGTCCGACTTTCGTAAGTAAATTGTTTTATCAGAAAGTCTTAATTTTATTGAAAGAACTTGAAACAATGTTCGGTAAAATCCAAGCATACATTTACACAATCGAATTTTGAAAACGCTGTTTACCTCACATGTATTTATTTGTTACTTTACAAAAAAAATTATTAACTGCTGATGATGTAGATCGTTTTGTCTGTGCTGAAATTCCAAACAGACAAACCTATCCTGAATTATGGTACAAAGTCATTAAAAACATGTCTCACAGACCTCATTTGACACTAGAATTACCAGAGCCTACGAAAAAACTTGTAGATCCGTTCCACCTTAAATCGTTTCTCATCTCTCTGTCAGTGTCTTTTGTCCTTTAAATGTGTTAATAAGCAGCAAGCAGTCTGCTATCGCATCCCCCACCGGTGCACAGTTTTCTCAGCTCAAGTCTGTTTACCTGTGGGTCAGTTGCTTGGAGTTGTATAGAGTGAGAAGTCAAGCAAAATCACACCTTTTATAAATACTATATTGTTAGTTGGAACACATGCATTTCATGTGTGTTCCGTGTCTACAACGATCTATGTAAACACATCATTAAAAAAGTAATGTTTTTCATGTTTTAGTAATAATTGACAAAATGTAGACATGAATTTTATAATGTGTGAAGCCTGAAGTCCAAAAATCAAAGAAACACTTTCACAAAAGGTACAAATATAACAGAACATATGCGCTTTTATTCAAAAACTAGACATTAAGCCCGTTACAATAACGGGCGCTAGAACAGTAGTGCATAAACATTAGTAGGAATAGTCTATATTAAATGGCAAGGGACCTTGTATGTGGCTGTAATATGCGTCACTGTATTGTGTGCCTTTAATTTTCTCTCTCAGTAATACTGGTTTGTATTTCTGTAAAATGCCTGTAATTTTGTCTGACAGTAATACAGTTGAACCTCGGTGCATGACCATAATTCGTTCCAAAACTCTGGTTGTAACCCGATTTGGTTGTGAACCGAAGTAATTTCCCCCATAGGATTGTATGTAAATACAATGAATCCATTCCAGACCGTACGAACTGTATGTAAATATATATTTTTTTACGTTTTTAAGCACAAATATAGTTAATTAAACCATTGAATGCACAGCATAATAGTAAACTAAATGTAAAAACATTGAATAACACTAAGAAAACCTTGAACAACAGAGAAAACTAACACTGCAAGAGTTTGCGTTATAGCCTTACGACCCGCTCCCTAAAAACACTTTTTTTTAATGAGTTTTAAGCAACATGAGTAAAGGTGCGACATTGACACGCATTTACGACAACTGCTTCGGTGGCGTAATGGTATCAACTGTTGACTGGTAATTAAAACTTCGTGGGTTCTTCATGGCAATTCTTCTTCCATACAGTAAAACATATCACAAAACATTTAACTTAGCTTTTAATATCACAGACGAAAATGTTACATTGAACTGGAAAAGGACGATGAAACAAGAAATGCAACAGAATGAAATTTTTGTTTGGGACAAAGCATCAATGATCCCACAAACAATATTAAATGTAATTGACAAAACGTTTGGGGACGTATTTGTATCTGAAAAACCTTTTGCAGGAAAAACATTATACTGGGAGGCGACTTTAGACAAGTTCTACCAGTTGTCAAGAAAGGAGGCCGAAAGCAGATTTACGATGCATGCATAAAGAGTGGATCTTTATGGTCTTTTTTCCAACAATTAAAATTGAATAAAAATATGCGAGCAAATAAAAATTCGAATGATTTTGCAAACTGGCATTAGACATTGGCTACTTTAAAATTCAAAATCTCGAAATAAAAGAAGACTTATTATATAAAAATCTTATTGAAGAATTTTATCCCTTAGGATTATCAACAGAAGAAATGAGTACATGTGCAATTCCTAGCAGTGAGAAACGAAGTCAAACGAATTAACGCAAATTCGTCGATCAGTTACAAGGAAAATTGATTAAGTGCATATCAATAGACTCTGCTGAAGCAGTTGGTGGTGATGGTGCAGAAGATGAAAACATCAGCCTACAATATCCCGTAGAATATCTCCAAGCATTAACACCATCCGGTCTCCCACCAGCAGAATTACTGTTAAAAGAAGGATGTATCGTAATGTTATTGCGTAATTTATGTATGAGTGATGGACTATGCAATAGAACAAGATTAGTTGTATTAAAAATTGGTTGAACGATTCTATCATGTCAAATTTTAACAGGCAACAAAAAAGGTAATGCAGTATATATTCCATGAATAACATTAGACACCAAAGGAGACCTTGATATGCCATTCATATTAAAATGTTTACATTTCCCCATTAGAATAGCATTTGCTATGACAATTAACTAATCACAGGAACAAACATTCGAAAAAGTTGAGACAAAGAAACGATATTCACTCATGGACAGTTATACGTTGCATTGTCACAATGTAAGTCCAAAAATGGAATCCAAATTCAATGCGATCTTGAAGAAAAAATAATTCCAAATATTGTTTTTACCAAAGTTCTAAAATAAAAGGGAAACTAATGAAACAGAAACAATTCCAAGAAAAAAAAAAATATCGTAAAAGTGTGTATCCGGAAAAACAAACACAGGGGTTGGCGAGCGAAGCGAGCAGTGGGCGTAGCCCCCTAGTTATTAATATTATTATTATGAATGCTTAAATTGTGTAATACAATTATTGGCACTCCAGTTCTCAGGCAAATCCCAGTGCCCTAATGGCCTTTATTTATTTTGTAATCCCACTAAATATTATAAACTTAAATGCACCTGGTGCCCTCTGCTGGTGACATTTAAGATTTTTCCCCATCCCCCACATATTCAAAAACCTGACATACTAATCATATGCTTGCTCTGTTGTTTTTTACTGCTGTGCATCACTGTGAATTAGTCATTATCACTTTGTTTCAGTTATGGAAGGAAATACAAAGATTGACTTGATTTTTTGTGTGATGCTGTAACAAAGATTTTTTTTTATTTCATTATTTGCGATTTGCTTGTGTAATTTAATTCATAGTTATTAATTCTGAAATTGATTGATTAGTTTTGTTTTTTTTTTCTTGGGTGTACAGGCATCTGTCATTGAAATATAAATGTTAATTCTGAAGCTAATCTAAGTACTTTCTGTCATATTGCAATAATCTTTCTTATTTTATGTTCTGGTGTTAATCTAACATATTTTACTTTAAAAAACCCAAAAACTAACAGTGGTTTTCTCTTCTAATGAGAATACGCTGCTCATACAACGGACTAAGACAACTATCCCTTTCACACTTTTCTATCCACCTTATTAAAGTACATTTCTGTTTATAAGGTTTTTTTTCCACATATTAACATTTATTCAACAAGTTATTGTTGCATTTCTTTGGGAATTCTTTTCTCTTTTTTTCTACCTAGTCTGCGCTCCATGTTTTTTTGCTGTTTGCGCTAATCATCTTTTTGAATTAAGGACATACATATTGACATATTTTTACTTCTCTCTGTTTAGCTCTCATTGATATTTATCACATTTTTAGACTCTTTTCGCACTTAAGAAGCCAACCTTATAGTGCTGCACTGAACAGGTAACATGCCCTTGGCAATGTATCAGCTAATCTGCCTTTTAAAATGATATGTAAAATACTGTGTATCAATATGTGGAAGAGAAAAAAATATCTTTGCTCTACTACATATCTATCCTTAATACATTTTTTGAGGCCTTTTGAATTTTGACAGACTTTCATTCATTAACTGTACTTTTTGGAATAATCCTAATCAGATCTCCCGTTCATAATGATTACTCTAATGTACTGGCCTCCATCATCTACAGTTGGAAAACTTGCCAACTAATCATGTCCAACTGTGGGAACCACACATTATGCTCCACTTTGCAACTGTTAACGTTATTTTATCTGAAACTGGAACAATTACGTTTACTCAAAGAGACACTGTTAAGCATTTCTATGAAATAAGGAAGCTTTTCTTTCAAACAACACTTCATTTTTAACATCAAGAACATTCTTAGACCTTAGGCTGCAGTATTTTTCTTTATGCTCATTGGATTCTGAAATGTCTTTTATTGAGAGGAAGGGAAATGAATATTGCATGTTTTGCTATCCAATAATTCAATAAATTAATTGAAACACACATTGGTTTAGATAAAACAAAAAAGACAAACAAAAAAACAAACAAATTAGTTACCAAGCAGAATTTTGCAAATAAAAATTTAATGGTCAATGAGAAAGAAACTAAGTATTAAAACGTTTTAAAGACATATATTTATACACTGTAAACACAAATTTTAAGTAGTAATAAGCATAAAAAGGTATAACTAACCTTATATTTGCATTATTATCTTTGTTATTGGACATTATGCACGAATACTGCTATCAAAAGTGGCCATCTTAAACACACATAACTAAGTTTTTCTGCCACATTCTAACAATACACGTACAAGGTTAACTGGCAACTTTAAATTGGTCCTGCATGACTGAGGGTGAGAGTGTGCCGTAAGATGAAGGGTACCCCATCTCCACTATTAGCCCAGTATAAGAGCTGGCTATCTCTTATCCTGAATTGCTAATTAGTATATATTTATATATATTTATACACTGTAAACACAAATTTTAAGTAGTAATAAGCATAAAAAGGTATAACTAACCTTATATTTGCATTATTATCTTTGTTAAATTGGACTAATAAAGAGTTTAATATTTTGTTGACGTGTTATTATGCTAATATAAAAAGTTACTTTGTGTTTTATAGTTAAGAATGTTTTATTATTCAAACTGATTGCTTGATATGGATGTGCTTTTTTAGGTTAATGTGACAACATTACCAATCTAAATCATTTTTAATGAATTGTCCTCAACAATAATTTCTAAAAAATTACTTTGCTAGTTAAAGATATTTCTTTTACAAACAGGCATGTAAATTATGTACATAAAACCATGGCCTTACTTGTGGTGGTTATAAGAACAAGCTCTCAGGATTCTTAAACACAAATCTGGTTGCATGGAAATTCCTAGCCTACTTTTTTATCTGCCCCAAATGTCTGTTTTTTTTTTTTCAGGCATCTGAGACCTATACCCAAAGAACTAAAACAAGAATAGCAAGGAATTGGGAAATAATTCTTAAGAAATATTTTCCAAGAATTTCCACTATACAAGAACATTTAAAGCAAAAATTATACTTAACAATCACTTTTAAAGCTTCAAAGCTAAGAAAATCATGACATTATACCACGGAGAACTACATTTTATACAGGTATGTAACAACAACAGAGTTCAGCTCTTGAGGAAATTAGGCACAGATGTGAAACGGCAGTCACCATCACAGCTAGGTCACCAAAACCAGATGTTAGGCATTCCATCAGAATTGCGGCTCATTTCCAGGTGCTAAACTAGGTATCCATGAGCCCTTAGCCTGCCAAAAAGCCATTCCATAAAAATTAAATATTGACTTTTCCTTATGATTGACAGATAATTAACTGTTTAGGCAGGCACTCTTGATTGAAGAAATGAAGCATAAACATTGGCTTTGATATTTAGTTACTTTTAAAATACCTCTTAATAAAATTGTTCTCTGTGTGAAAATTTCATCTTTAACTTAGAAAAATTAAAATTACTTTAAAAAAAAAAACCAATTACCAAGAAGATATATATTTTTTGAAAATAATGCATGTATCTAAAAATGTGGACATGTATAGATTTTTTTTACTTGAGAGATGACCACCTTTATATTTCAAGTTATTAAAGTTACATTAGGATATCTTCAGTCAGTGATACTGCACATCACACTCAAGCAACAAAATCTAAGTTGTGTCATAGTTGTCCCACCTTCGAGTGCTTCTAAGTCTAATTTCCTCTCTTTTCAAAAACGAACCAGGTATATGTCAAAATGTAGACACCAAGAGGTGAAGCCACACCAAAGGTAGTCAACAGTGATGAAGTAATCAGTATCTCTCCAGCCATAAATTACTTGGGGTAGCTATAAAGCTTTAGTCTGGATGAAGCGTGTCAGTTCTCACACTAAAGCTAAGCACAGCAGAATTCTATGTGGAAGGCACTATGTAAATTTGGCTACTAGTAAAGTATTTTGACATCCCAAGCAATTCAGTCAGATCTGTGCATGACTCACCTCTACAAAATCAGATGGGTTTATTTTGTGTTAGGTTAAGTAATAATGGCAGGGTGTTGTCTGTGTTTATGACAGCTGACAATCAATGAGCACCTACCTGGAAGTATAATATATAAAATCCACTGCAAAAACAGAAGGACCATGGGTGTTTATAACCATGCAAACATAAGACAAGCTCATCTATTTCATGCCTTATGTTTATTGTACCATGACAGAAGTGAAAAATAAAAATAAAAGGGCAGAGATTGTAGCTAAACTCAACGTATTGTACCAGGAAAAACCTTTGTACAAGAGCTGGCCCTGTCAGGCATCACATTAATTGCCTGTCAGCATGTAGCAACCTCGCATAATTTTGGAAATTTGAAACTATACTGAAAAGTCATTGTGGAGTCATGTAATTTGTTATCTCTTGACGTTCTGAAGCAACAACATCAGTAACTGTAGTCATTAAAGTATACGTTTAGTATTTTTCAAGATGAAATTATTTCATGACAGACATGCTATATGTGCATTTGCCTCACGAAATTGTGTTCTAAAGTTAAGTGTATTTTTAAAATTAAAATATATATCTTGCCAGGGCTGGCATTTTACATTGCAGGCTAAGGGACACGGAGAAAAAGCAGTCGTTGAGTATTGAGCCACACCTTGTCATTAAACACACATTATAAAATAGTTCATACATGTAATTTTTTAACAAAAAAAAACTAATGTGATTCAGACAATTTAAAAGAAGACTAACTAAGCACAATAGCTTAAAACTTAGTCTTCATGTGCAACAATCTTTCACTGCCCCAGGAGGTGGTTTTCTGATGACAGATCAAATCACAGTAAACTTTTGGGTTCAAGTGGTTGGTTTTGTTTTGATTAACATCCGTACTTATGTGAGAACTCACACAAACAAATAGAAAATGTATCTTTATCACAAGAAAAATAGCACCAAAAATATGTGATACGATGATTATTAACAAGTGGCTTTGTTATCACAAACGTGCACGGAAAACACAAAAAGTGTGGATAAATACTCGACAACTTTCTTGGCTTGAAAAATTGATTTGCTTGGTAAGTTTTTAAGCTTTTCCTCTGTTCCCCATACCCTTCATGTGTCAGTGTAGGAAAGATATTTAAACACAATTAAGAGTGGCAAATACATAAATACCATGCTTGTAAAGTACAAACCATTACTAATTTTACTCAAGCCTGTTTCTCTTCCCTATATCTTACTGTGGCACTCAGTGCTACTGTTCCACTTCCTTTCTATTTTTCCTACCCATGGAAAAGACATCTGAGAAACTGGGAGCCATGGAAATGAATAATGAAAACATTCTGTCATCATATTAGATGACCCAGCACAGTCTTATACCACAGAATGGGGTAGTAGGCAGCCTAAAGGTTTGTTTTCTTTGTGGATGCTGCTGACTGGAGTTACTTGCTTTCTTCACATCTATTGGTAACTGGCTACAGCTCAATGATAATGTCAATAAACACATTCTCAAGTTCAATTTATGTTAATCAGTTTGGAAAGGCTTTGTTTTATTTTCTCTTCAAACAAATCTGTATATTTACATTACATGTATGTATTATACAATTTGGGACCTGCAGCATCCCAAACCCCAGACACAACTGTTCCAGGTATAAACATATGTTTTATTATACTATATACCTTACAAAAGGCTCTAATAGTGGCACAACACAATACCTCTTTCTCCACTCCTCCCAGAAAACTTTAGCCTTCTTCCATCAGACTCCAACTCCTTGGGTAAGGTCGAGCAGCTTATTTTATTTTGGGCATGGGAGTACTTACGATGCTATGGTATAGCCCATTGGATGTACTTCCTTGTCAAATGGAAGCCCAACAAAACACAAAGAGTCATTGGTTCTGGCAGTTCCCCTTGGGATGCCCCAGGGGACTACAGATCCCTGAATTTCCTGTGAGTGTCTGGATGTCAAGGCTTTCTAAATGAAAGGACTGCAGTAGGTACAGTTATAAGGCACATCTCCTGTGTCATCAGAACTGATAATATTACAGTTCCCTAACCATTTATTCTGCTTACAAAACCCAGTAATGAAGAATAACAGAAAGGGTTGAAGAGTTTACAAGCTGTATACTGCACTGCCAAAGAGAAACAATGCTAGTATACTGTATAGTATTGTAATACTGGAAAATCACATATACCCACACTTATCCTCACTTTGTCTTTACACTTTGGGAAGAAACCTGAAATTTTCCTTTATAATAAAAAAAGTTTATTCTACGCTTCTGAATGAGGTTAGTGTCATCAGCTCCACATTTCTATCACTAGTCTTATTATTGTTTCTTTATTAACATATCAAACTAAATAGTTTTGTTTTCACTGATGTGACTCATATATGGGTTCTAAGAAGCAATTCTGCCTGTCAGCTCAACACAGTTTCATGACTCCAAAACTGCAGCACTAATAGATTTCATGAATACTTTCTATATCCACTTTTAAATAGTTTTTCAAATTAATTACTGGCTTAAAATAACTTAAAACATACATTCACGGACTTGGCAAAAACTTTCAACACTACAAATTGCACAAAGAGAAATCTTTGCTTCACAGTGTTAGTCTGTAATTCAGTAATAGCATCACAGGTTAAGTATAACAAAGTGTAGTGAAATATGTACATGAGCAGTCAATGAACTTCGAATATACTGTATATTCTGAAGTTAACCACATGTGTATTAGGTAATATAATGAGTGTAAGAATGACACACAACTGCAAAACAGTTTTTCAACTAAAAAATACTACTGTGAAACCGACAATATCTTTTAGATAAAAATTACATAACCATGTTATCCTGCTCATTGGCAGTCCTCTCCCGCTCCACAATAATGAATATAATGCTAACTAACTTGGAATAGTCACATGGTTAATGAAGCCTATAAGACAGGGGTCTCCAACATGTCACTTGTGAGGTACCGGTAGCTTACAACCCCTTTCCAAGTAGCTCGCCAAAGGGTTAATGAATCCTACATAAATTTAAAAACTTGATGAGTCAAATTAGGGTTGGACTATCTTTGCAAAAAACTCATAACATGAACCTTTTGACACAAAAACACGATCCACAATCTGAATTGCAACCTGTCTTTTCAATGTGGCATACACTTAAAGAGAATATCCGGACTCAAACTCATCAAGACCTATGCAACACTTTATTTTAAATATCAAACAAAGTTGAATTCAATTGTTCTCTCGTTCACAAGCAAAGCGGAGTTAAGGTACATGCCCCGAAGCTGGCAAGCGAATGAGGAAGGCCCTTCCCCTTGGCCCACTGCGTGTTTCTTGCATTCGTGCAAATAAATCGCTACCGCAAGCGAACTCTGATTTTTAGCGTGATGAGAGAAGACGCAAAATCAACTGGAATATTATTATAGAAATTTTCAAATTTATCAATTATCAATTTGAAATTATCAAATTATAGAAAAAAAACCGGATCTAAATCCATTAAGTAGTTCTCTCGTGAAAAGCAGACAGACAGACAGACATTGGATTTTATATATTACTAGCAAAATACCCGCGCTTCGCAGCGGAGAAGTAGTGTGTTAAAGAAGTTGTGAAAAAGAAAAGGAAACATATTAAAAATAATGTAACATGATTCTCAATGTAATTGTTTTGTCACTGTTATGAGTGTTGCTGTCATATATATATACAAACACAAACACACAAACATATATATACACATATGCATATACATACATATCTACATATATATACATATATATATACATATATATATATATACACACACATATATATATATATATACATATATATATACACATATATATATATATACATATATATATATACATATATATACATCTATACTAATAAAAGGCAAAGCCCTCACTCACTCACTCACTCACTCACTGACTCACTGACTCATCACTAATTCTCCAACTTCCCGTGTGGGTGGAAGGCTGAAATTTGGCAGGTTCATTCCTTACAGCTTCCTTACAAAAGTTGGGCAGGTTTTATATCGAAATTCTACGCGTAATGGTCATAACTGGAAGCAGTTTTCTCCATTTACTGTAATGGAGATGAGCTTCAACGCCGTGGGGGGAGTTTAGTGTGACATCATCACGC